>NC_133540.1:121805000-123010000 GCF_048773025.1 Camelus bactrianus | reverse complement strand
TTGGGAAAGTTGACAGTTTGAATGAGAAGCAGTACTTTGACAGAGAAGATACCATATATACAAAATGGGCTAAGGGCAATATCTGAGAAGCACACTCTGCATAATATTAGGGTCAATATTAGATGAAAGTCATGCTCCAAAAAGAGAGTGACCATGAGAAATGGCAGACAGATCTCCAGAAACTTACAAGCAAGACCGAGAGTCATTCCACATATATAAGCAAGTGTAGCATCAATTAACTTTAAAGGGAGAAATGTTTCCTTTTCTCTAATTCAAAAAAAAATAGACATACAAGACAAATATTAATGATTGTCCACACTGACTTGGATTTTCTGAGGCACTGGGCTCTGTCATATGCTCAGTTTTCCCTAATATGTGTTCCTTCCTCAGCTGAATACGCTGCTCTCCTTGTTGTTTTTGGACTTGCCTCCCTGATATTTCAATCTCAGTCTCCTCTCTAGTGCACTGGGTTTTCCCAGTCTTGTGTCCTTAGTCTTCTTCCTTTTCACATTTTCTACTCACCTCATCTGATCTTCTACATCGACAGGAACTTTATCACTGAAAACATAGAGCTAAAAAATCATACTTTCTTCTTTCTTTCAGATCAGCATCTCAGACTCATTCTATCCTACTCAAAGTATCTGCCAAATGCCCATGGATATTTAATGTATTATTTTAATGTATTTAATGTATCATAAATAAATTGACATTTAATGTATTTTCCATTGGGTCAGCAACCTGGAACAAAATCAAGAAGATCTTGGCCTTCATTGAATTTATGGAAGAACACAAGAAAAACTGTAAGCCAATAAATATAAAGAAATCAATTAAAAATCAGATAAATTATGATTATGAAGAAAAATGCATAATATGTTATGAGAAAGGAAAACACAGGAGACACAGATTTAATTGGGGTCAAAGATGATCTTTCTGATAAAGAGGATTCTCAGCTGATTCCTGAGGGCCAGTATCTTTTAGGCATGCTGAGAATATACAGAAGGGAATTCTAGCCCAAGGACGAGAAAGGAGCTGTGTGTTGGAGGATGAATGAGTTGTTAGGCTATGAAGAAAAACCCTAAAAGACCACTGGTTCACAAAATCTCTAGACATTAGGTAGTTAAACTGGAGCATCTGAGATGGCACATAAAGGAGAAAGGATGCTTTATGACTAAGAAAGGGCAATGACCCTCCAAGAGTTGTGGCATCTCCAGGGTCCAAAATGAAATGTGGGGATCCGAATACGGACAAATCTAACACTGTGGAGATGGCGGGAACTTTGATGGGGATGACAGGCGGTTGCCTGTGTGGACGGGCAATAATTGCTACAGCCTTGGAAGATGTATTGACATTTCCTGTATGTAGTTCAGCTTGATACTGAGGGGTTGGAACTACCAAAAAATCTGTTCAAATATTTTCTGGGAAAGGATTACCATTACAGTGGTCAGCAAACTACAGTCCTTGAACCACATCCAGCCCACGGCCTGTTTGTTTTTACGTGTAGTCTTAGTGAGAGCAGTTACACTCGTTTGAATTTCCTACAGCTGCCTACCTGCTACAATAGAAGAATTGAATTGTTGCAACAGATGCAAGCTGTGTGGCTCATAAAGCCTAAAGTGTTCATTATCTGGTTCTTTTCAGAAATTAAGTTTCCTGAGCCATCCTTTAATTATGCTTTCTGTGTCTTCTGTCTGGATTGTCCTTTATGTCATCTTTTTGACCCGTAGAACCTTAATCATCCTTTAACACACAGCCCAAGTGTCACCTTAGCTGAAAAGACTTATCAAAATCTATCTTAACTCCCATAGCCCAGCATTGATCACTCCTATCATTTCTTGCAATGCACTTATCTCACAGTATTATAATTATTATATATCTGTGTCCTGAAATAGCTCTGAGTATTTTGAGGCCAGATTCTGCATCTCATTCACTTCTATATATCTCACTTGTCTTAAGGTATGTCAGGTACATAGCAGGGTACAATAAGTATTTGACTGGGTAAGGGAAAGTATCAATGTTAAATAGATCCAAGATTCTTCATTTGAAAGATGTATTTTTCCTCCTTGGCTCTGTCAGAGTTTAATTGTAAGTTAACATTATCCTGCACTCACAGGTCTTTTGCAAAATGTTTTGTAACAGTTTGTTTCAAAGAGCATAGGAGTCAACTGACTCTAATAACACAAATGACCAGGGTGATTTTCAAAGGGAAAATTTGTTTTTGTTAGTCTTGTGAGCTGAATCATTTGGATATTTTTACATTTCCATAAAATACGAATATATTCACTAATGTAATCCAGCAGTCCTCCTCCAGACATGCAATTAAAGTCCCCTCCCATCTCACCCACCATTTATCAGAAACTTACTGGCCCTGAAGGTCATCAGAATTTAGCTCCAACAGAATACAAAGAAAGCAGATGTCCCTTTGTAGAGAATTACCCATATAAATTTTTCTGAGCAACGAATTAACAGAAAGCATTGTAATAACTCACAAATAGTGCTCAGTTGGAAGGTGGTTTTCAAGATAACTATTAAGAAAAAGGGATTTCAACCATAAATGTTCATTTAATTTTCTATTGATGGGTATCCACCAATCAACATGTGCCAGCATCATCAGAATATATTTATTGCATTTCTGTATTTGGAATAACATAATTTTTATGCTTAGCATCAATGAGACACTAAGGAATTTCTCATAATAACTGTAGAAAAGTGGTAAAAGAGACGATCCCTATAGATTTTTAAGAAGAAGGCTATGTCTCCCTAGGTGACAACAGGGACTCTAAACAGTGACCTTAAAGAATTAGTCAAGAACAAACAAAACAATCAGAAGTTTCTTTGAGATAGTAGATTCTGAGTATAATGAATTCAGTCATCTATTTTCCTTGAAATGGGTCTTTAAGTATTTGTAAGATAAATGGGCAAAAACATAAAGCAAAAAGAGATATGAAGCAAAGCCTCCTAGGGGGTAATTATTTTTGAAACTTCATGTAGCATGTTTTTAATCATTCACACACATCATTAATCATGTATGGTCTTGTTCATGTACCCATTTCTCCTCATTCTAGGACAGGTGGCTGAAAGCAGAGTAATGGTCCCAGTGCTGATTCTCTTCCCTGTCTTTGTTTCTCTTCCCAGAGCTAGACTTCCCAGTTAGCTGGGTGCACTCTCAGACTCAGGCTTTGCCCAGAGACTGATTAAGACAGATTAAGACCTTATTACACTCATCATAATCTTTCTCTCCCACCATGGCTGCTCTTGCTCTGTTTCTCCTGCCCTCTGTGCCTCTAAACTAAGCTTTCTTATTGTGCTGCTTGCCAGAACTCCTCTCAGAATAACATTTCTCCTTTGATTACCAATTTTGAAAAGAATTTTTGGACTTCTTAATTTGGTCAAGGACTCCACTCTTGGTGGGATAGTTTCAATGACCTATTGTTTACATACCTCTGTAATGTTGATGATTACGCTGACTGCCTTGTTTGTACCACCCAAGTCTAACAATGCTGTGGTCTGTCTTCCCATCAACTGCCATGTCTATCCATCTTGACTTTTAATGTGTGCTCTGATGGCATGATCATTCTATGTGGTAGAGATAATCAGCTCCATTTATTCAATGCAGAAACTGAGGCTTAGAGAAGTTAAGTGACATTTCCAAAGTCATCACCCAATAATTAGTTGTCAATGTCAGCATCCAAACTCAGATATAATTTGAAAACATCAATGAGCTGCCCCCATTAGAAATGGTAGCTTTTGTATGAAAGTCTGAATTCTTTTGAATTATTAGAACTTCAAAATATATCATGAACTTGCAATAGCCAATTAACCAAACAGAGAGCACCCATGATGTATCTCTACAGTGGCAGGTCTACGTAAGGTGGTTTGAGGATATAGAGAATTTTCATAAGACACAGCAACTTCCTTTGAGAAGCTTGGGATTTTATTGAAAAGAAAAAACAAGGGTATAAGCAACATTTTGAGAATCTTCTAAGAGGGTGTAATCAGGTGCTAAACTATTTGGAAGGAAAAAAAAAAACAAGTGATCATCAAAAACAGGAAGTAGAAGAGGAAGTGAATACTAGCCTAAATATCCATGAAAGTCACATGAAGGGGATCACCCAAGAGAGGGATGTTGGTCTGGCTATTAGTGCAGAGTTGCCTGGTAGATTAGTCTGGTTCCTTTGGAAGCTGAAGTGAAGACACTGAGACAAGGAGTTAACCTCCATGGGTTTATTTGAGAGCAGATTCTAGAAAGTATGATGGAGAAATGGGAAAATGAGGTGGGGAAAGGGAGATAGGTAGAGTGAAAAAGTGATAACCACTCAATACATGGCAAATTAACAAGTTACTACTGTGGACAACTGGTTCAATCCCATTGGGTAGTCTGGAAGACTGCCCAGAATATCTCCCAGTTACCTCAACTGAGGGTTGAGGAGTTGAGAAGTTTATACACAAATTCCCCATCTGTTATTAGCCAAGGTCTGTTCTGAGAGGCATTAACTCTTCAGCACTCTTGGTTGCCTATACACAAGTGGAATTTTCTCCCTCAGCCAGAAAAAAAATGTGTTCTTTTGGTAGAGATTTCCAGATGTTAAAAATATCAGCCTTTAGTGTGTGAAGAGGAGTGCTGTGAGAATATGGATGGGTCACTGATGGGGTCAGCAATAGAAGGGTCAGCAGACAAAGATTTGGGGAAAAGGGAGCAGAAAAGAAACGTATTTTCAGGTGACTGAAATACACGTATGCATGTGGAGGTGAAGCTACTCAAACTACTCACTCCTGTTTTATATCATTTTATAATGCATAAATCACTTTCACATATGAAATGCCATTAAATAGAATAGTTTATATGGGACTGTGAGAAGGCCGGCAGGGGAATAAATCTCAGGGGGCTTATTGAAGAGCAGTAAGAATTGAAGATAAATATGTCTGTGTTTTAGATACCCTGAAAGGTAGCTGGCCATTTGTCTTTCTTACAACAGAGAAAAGGGTGGCACTGGGGGATTCGAACAGGGAAATGCTGTGATAAATACAGCATTTCAGAAACGTTTTCTGAAAACCATGTAACCAACCATTCATTTGTTGCAGAAATGTTTATTGATCATCCTCCATACGCCATATACCGAGGAAGGATGAAGCTGAATATGATGTAAGAGTTGTATACGCAGACAGACAACAGCATGACTATTGGGGTGGGTTAAAAAAAAGAGGCCATTATGGCACAAATAAGGGGGGATTGATTGGTGGCAAGATAAACTGGCCTTCAGAAAGTAGATAGAGAGTGCTTCTGCAGTAACTCCAATGAGAGTGCTGCGACTTACTCAGGTAAGAAAGTACCCTTAAGAATGGGAAGAAAAGGATGGCAAGGGTAGCAGACATTGCCAGGTGCCAACTCAAGCAGGCTTGCTAGCAGAATCCTGGTTTGTTTGGGTTGTAACATGGCCAGTCCCAAAGATGAAAGCATGATCTATTTAAGTCAGTCAGAACAACTCCATTCCCTTTGCCTGATATGTCCAGCCTCCCTTGAAGTTAGAGGAGGCTATGTGGGCTAATTATGGCCAAAGAGATAGTTGCAGAAATATGATGGGGGAGAGTGTGGTTCTCTTTGATAAAAGTAAAGATGAATTAGATATTAGATAACTGATACCTTGCAACAGATAATTGAGAGCCTAAAAAGATTCTGGCTAGAAAAATAACCTAAAATTTGTCAGATAAAATTAAACATCAGGAAAATATAAGCTTTTGTACCTAGGATCATTAAATAACCCCTCAAATAGTGGAGCTAGAAATTATGGTTCAATAGCAGTTGATGTGAAAATGACATGAGATTTAAAACATGACTCTAAAACTCAACATAATTTAAATTAAAATATTTATTAATTTATTCAGTAACTTATTTATCCAGACCTCATACTAGATAATGGGCACAGATGCACAAAAAATGAGATACTTGAAGAGCTTAAAATGTGTTGAATGAAGATGAATAAGAAAATTACTGATTACATTATGGTTGACAAATATTTTAATCATACTGTAGTTTAAAGTATATATGACACCTTTCCTTCAGTAGGTAAAACATGCTCTGACAAGCTTAGCAGCTATTAAGATATAATAAAAATTTGCTATTTGAAGAGCAAAAGACTAATATTAAATATTCTTCATTCATTAATTCTAAAAAATGTTAGTAAACACCTACTGTGTGCTAGGTACTCTGTCTCACCATGGGGCATTACGCTACTTAGAGGTCAAGAATAAGAGAAGGCATTGTAAGTTAGGGGTGATCTTCTCTCAAGGGTATTTTAGAGCTAATTAAAGAGCAATTCAAGATGAAAAGCTTTATCAACAATGTTTTGTGTTAGTTTGAGAGATTGATTAAGAAAAGAAATGAGAGTTGACCACTGGATTTGGCAAGCTGGTAGTAATCGGAAATTTTGTTGATTTAGCAGACTGATGGGAATTAAGGAATAACAGAAGAAAATTGGAGGTAAGAAATTGAAGGAAGCCAGCACAGGAAAATGCTATGTGAAGTTTATATATAAAATGCACTGAGAGATGAAGATATGCCTGGAGAGACAGCTGATCTGGAAAAATTCTTAAAAATAGACGATATTATAGCACATGTATATATGGAGAGGAACAATCTAATAGAGAGGGTGAATTTGGTGTTGAAAGAGGGATAAAGAATCAGTTTAAGGATAACAAGGTCTGGATAGGTCAGATGACATGACAGGACAGTTCTTGCCTACACATGTAGTGGATGCTCTTCTAATGGAAACTAATATAGCCTATGTGAGCACTTGTAAAAGTGGGTTTGTAGCATTGGTGGAAGGATAAATATGTAATCTTCTAAGAGCTATTTTCTCAGTGGAGTAAGAAGCAGGTTGTCTTCCGGGCTGAGGAAGTAGAGTGGAAGTGTTTAAAGTTTGAGGAGAAAGAAAATACTTAAAAGAGCATTGTATCCATGAGGATATGCCATGTGTTGCCGAAATAACAAGCAAACCTCAGGAATCAGTGGTTTAACCCACAATGTATTTTTCACTCATGCTGAAGAACCAACCAACGCCAGTTAGCAGGGAGTCCCTTCACATTGTAGTCACCCAAAGACCAAGATCAACAGAAAATTCATCTTTCTTTATTCATTGCTACAATAACACTGACACAATAAGAAGAGAATGCGTTCCTCTGTGCCCTGGCTTTAAAACCTTCTGCCTGTGCTGATTGCCATGTGGGTTACAAAATAAGTATGGTTATGTAATATAATATGCCTATTTAACTTGCACAAACTCCACTATGTGTTCTTGGCTGAATGTCATTCAAGAGTGTTGACTGCAATGTACAGCCATCATAGAATAGATACAATCAATGCGTTTTCACCAACCTATAACAAATATCTCCATGCCATTTTCCTGATCACTAATACTGTTCACACTTTGTAGGTATTTGATATTTTCAATTGAAATTTTGGATTGATTTTTCACTCTAAACTTTGATTTTAGAATCTATTCTGGAGTTAAAATATAACTGAACCTAAGACCCTCTACCTTGAGCTAATAATGGTCTAGATCGCAATATTATTTGATCAAAATATTTAATTCAGAAAATCTTCAAAAGAACATTAGTGACAAGCAGTTAATTTAAAAGCTAGAGTTTTCCTTCTCAAATAGCACATTTTATTTATTTCTACATCCAAATTCTTACTACTGGGCTGGCTGCTCACCGAGTTCCTCATAGATTTCGAATTCCACGAGATTAGAAGAAAATAATTTGTGTATCCACTAAAGGGTAAAATATAATCTACTGGTCTCTACCAGCAGCAAACCACGGCAGACTTAGGGCCTGTTGTCAGTATGGAGTATTTCAATTAAAGGAAAGAGTATTTCTTAGAGAAATGTGTTCTTATACCAGAGAGAACTCAAAACTCAAAGTGAATAGCTTTAGGAATTGGCTTTCAAGTAGAGAAACAGAGACAAGTGTATATGGCCTATAACTCAATGAGGGAGGAGAATGGGAACCACCTAAATCATTTCACATGATTTTTATATCATAGAGGGAATACATTTTAAAAAGGTGATCCATGTATACAGAAAACACATACACAATGACAATTTTTTTTTTTTTTTTTTTTTGCCAGGTAAATCAGTAAGTCACTGAGCACAGAGATTAATCTCTCATGGGAAGTATTGGAAACTCAGTTACCTGAACAAGTTAAAACTGAACCAACCTCAGTGACATTTTACATCAGCCAGCAAACAGGGCTCAGATAGGAAGGCGTAGCCAGTGGATTATTTCGTGATTCACATACCACTGCCTCTATGAAGTGAATCCACAGAGACAAAAGCACTGTGGTCCCAAATATTATCTATTTGACTATTTCAAATAAAGGATTCTTTTCCTCACCTTCTCAGGGTAGGAAGAGATTCTGTGAAAATAAACAAAGAAAGGATAGTGCTTACAGATATGATGGCATCTGTAACCAAACAGAGTGGGAGAAAACCCCGTGTGTGTGAACAGACTTTCAAGTAATTGGTAGGAGAACATAGCTGGTAAGTGATAAAAAATAATACTAGGAAGGTAAGTAAAAATCCTTGAACTGAATTTACTCCAATTGCTGAAAGAACCTTGTATTATAAAGCCAAGGTCAAAAGCAAATTGAAGAAATGAATGTTTCCTGTTTAAGTTCATCAGTAAAAGCATCAAACCTGGGCGTAGTCTTTGGGAAGCTAGAGCCAGTCAGCTAGAATGCCTGCCTACATTGATCAGCCCAATCAAATGATGGCTTCACTGGCTCAGCTCTGTCTCCCTGACAGTAGAAGAATGCTGAGGGAGACTATCACAGCTCTTCAGACAATGCTTTAAAGAGTCCCAAGTATTTACTATATTGTCCTCTTGATCAGTATGTGTGATGAGCCCCCCAGCCTCTGAGCCCTGATGAGTGTCCTGTCACACAGTCATGTTCTTTCACCACCAGCCCTGCTCTTCCTTCTGTTAGAAACCAGCTGCATCTTAATCTACTTAAGAGAAAAAAATAATGTTGGGGTTAAGAATAAAGTTTTAAATTCTATATACCCGATAACTCATATTTCTATATTTTGAAGAGACTCTGTGCCCTGCCTGTTTTCTTGATGCCACCACAATGCTTTAGAACAACACAAAAATGTATTTTTAAAAAGTGAAACCAAGAGATCAAATAAATTGAAATAATAAAAATTTGAATAGTATAGTAAGTTGCTACTGAGGACAGGCCTAATGCTACAAGGGGAATGACATCACCTTCACTACTCAGGATGCAGGTTATTGTTCCACAGCTTGAAGCCTACCACACACTTTCTTAGTCTGTCTGGCATGCTATAACAGAAATACAAAAGACCGTCTGGCTTTGACATTTATTTCTTATTGTTCTGGAGGCTGGAAAGTCCCAGATCGAAGTGCTGGAAAATGCGGTCGCTGGTGAGAGCCTGCTTCCTGGTTCATAGACAACCACCTTCTCACTGTGTCCTCATGTGGCAGAAGGGTGTGGGCTCTCCCTGGGGTCTCTTTCAAAAAGGGCACTAACCTCATTCATGAGCGGTCTGGCCTCATGACCTAATCAATTCTCAAAGGCCCCACCTCCTAACATCATCACACTGGGGGCTAGAATGTGAGCATAAAAATCTGGGGAGACAACAAAGATTCAGTCTATAACATATTGCAAAACTCTACCTTGAGAAAAATTATATTGATGATTTTTTTAATTTGAAGTATAGTCAGTTACTATATTGATAAAATTTTGATTTGAATTATCATGTTTTAAAGCGAACTCTAATAATATATAAAGCGGCTCTTGGAATGGAGGAGAAGATAAATGAACGATGTAGTCTGTGATGTTAAGAGGTATAAAAAGTGCTTCTCCTGTTGTGGGTGAAAGAAAAACTAAAGAGAAAAAGAGAAGTCATTGGCCATCCACCAAAATCTAACCCTGAAAGTTTGGCGTTTCCAAAAATCTGATATGCCGTTTCCCAGAGCAGTATGAGGTTTGAAAATGAGATGATTGTGCCTGGAGAGGAAATGGGTGTGGGTTTTGTGGCTTCCAGACAGAGGAAGGGAAAATCTTTGTGTCTCAGGCCAGGATCGTGTTTTCTCAGGCTTGGGGATGTTGATGGGACTTAGACAAAGACAAGAAGACAACCTGATTATCAGCCTTTTATCTCTCCTCCTTCAGGTCCCTCCACAAGCAGTTGGGCATGGAGGAAGGCAGAAGGGGAAGTAAAGGGGTCATCTTTTAATGTCTCGAAGCCCGATTCAAAATGTCATACAAGCAGCTAAGAGGGATAAAGAGAAAGGAAGTCTATTGGAGTTTACGGAAAGCGGAAGAGGAAGGGAGTCTTTGAAAAGCCATCATAATAATCAGTAATCCATCCGACATCTGGCAAGGAGGTACATTGGCGGGGGGCAATCGAGATGAGGAACAGAACTTTGATTTCTACTTTTTCTCTGATGGTGTATGTTTAGCACCTACATTTTAAACACAGGAAGATCTTTGGGAATTCACTCTTCTCCGAGAGTTTGTTTCATGGGATACAGGAAACATCTGGCGTAAGATCAAGTGGGTTTAATGGCCGCCCAGACAACTGGTGGTTATACTGTCTTGTTATGGATCTATAATGAGTAGTTAAAATTCATTTGAGGGTTCCCTAAATGTATGTGACTATGTGAGCTTTTCTCAGAATCCAGCCTGAAACAAGACAAAATGTACCTCAAAACACATGTCAGACGAGGGAACAGAATCCTAAACTACCTACCTATAGTGAAAGACTAATTTATTAAAGTTAAAGGGAACCTTCAATGTATTAGAATTACTAAAATGAAGTTGTTTATTTCAACATACTTTGTAATATTATGAGAAATACCTCTCTGTTAATTAAACTTACTCTATTTCTTTATTCCCTAGTTTCAGGTAACCTATAGCAAATTAAGTCAGAAATCAAGATAATTTCCAAAATACCTTTAAGATGGCCCTTTGAGGACCCATCTTTTTAACCCTGTTTGAGGATAATTTGATAATTTGCTGGTTTATAATTAGGCCCCTTAAAAAGCCAGGATACATATGCAAGGAGGAAACAGGGCAAAGTAAAAATAACAAATATTTATTAAACACATATTTTTATAATTATGCTGTTATAGATTAAGAGCCTTAAAATACTGCATATCCTTTGATGAACTGAGCCAAAATGGATCATACACAAAATTATTCATTACATTAGTAATAAGAAAGAAAAATTGTGATCCACTTAAGTATCCACATAGAAACCCACCAAATGATTCTGAGGTTCATGTAGTGGGACACTGCATAGCTAATACAAATCGTATGCTCAAAAATAAAGTAAGATATATATAAATAAAATAAAGTAAGAGTATTCACTATGTAATATTAACGTTACTTTTTCTTCAGAGGGTTATAAAACTATATGTAGCATGACTTCAATCTTTTGTGTGTAGATGGATGGAGAAATGGAGACGGGGCATTTACAAGAGCAGTGACGGTTCCTGCCACACAATGCTACCAGCAAAGGGTCTCTTTAGTATAGCTTAGCAGGTGTTCTAACAATTGGAGGGACTTACCTTCATGAGTAGACAAAGGAAAATACAAATTTCAGGGGGTTATAACTCAGGAATAAATAGATGAATCTATGCAGAGTGAAATTTGCAAAGCCCTACAGATGAGAGGAGTTGGGTGTTGGATTGCAAGGAATTCCATTTAGAGATGAAAAGTCACATTATTTAACCAAGATATTTGTGTAAGGAGGGATTTGTTAAACAAAGGACTGTAAAGTTTATGTTATTAGGGACCATAATTCATCATTTGGTGTATTGTAAATAGTAATAAAATAACAGTAACACTGGCAAAAATAATAATAGCTACCTTTATTCAGTGCAGGCAGGCAGCAGTGTGAGCGTTTTGCATGAATTAATTCACTGATGCCTTAAAGCAACCATATGGTTGTACAGAGGAGGAAACTGATACACAGGGTTTAAAATGGGTGGTTGATGATAGATAGGTGTGTGTTTAAACAGATGCGTGTGTTCGTGTG
Organism: Camelus bactrianus; assembly: GCF_048773025.1. Classification (NCBI taxonomy): domain Eukaryota; kingdom Metazoa; phylum Chordata; class Mammalia; order Artiodactyla; family Camelidae; genus Camelus; species Camelus bactrianus. The sequence continues at coordinate 122,997,941 of NC_133540.1, read as the reverse complement.
TGTGTACAGCACTCAGGACTGCACACTCAGCTAGCAAGGAGGAGAGCTGATACGTAGCAGCTCTGACTTCAGACTGCAGCTCTTTTTTATCACTTTTATCTTTACCATTAAACTATGTAGACTATACTAAACCCTTCTAGCTGGAAGTGGTGTTTCTAATCAGAGATACAAATAGCATTTTTGGATCTGTGTGAGTAACATGACACATGCTCGGATCTCCTAAATGAAGGAGGTTTCTCATTTCAGGAAATGGCAGAAAAAGACTAAACACATAGTAGCAAAAACTGGAGAAAAGGAACCTGCCGTTCACTTTGGGTATCTTGCTTCATCTACTTCACAGTCTCTCAGAGCGCCAGTCCGGATAGAGGTTGAGTTCCCCATCAGGGCTGGAGAAGCAGTAGGAAAAGCGGAGGGGGAGGTATCAGACAGAAGGGGGCCCAGAGCTCTGTACAATCTTTACCTTTTTACATGCCGTGAACAACAAAGCCCTGCGCAAACTTGCACTCACCCCACCCTAGTTGCTAACTTGGTTTGTTGAACTTATAGCCACAGAGTGTGTTAGTGCTTCTGTTTTTCTTGTTATCCAATCACATAGAGTATGACACAGTCGGTCATGTTGTGGTTTTAAGACTTAAATCAGAGTACACAGCTGTGCTCTGCTCTTACTGCTACTTGGGACATAAAGAAGTCAAGGTCAGTAAAGGACTGGTATGGTCTAAACGGGAGACTCTACTCTTTATTCCACAAATTTCTCAGGATTAAACCATAATGAGTATAAAAGTGTCAAACGCAGAGAGATAACTGCACAGTAAAATTTCAATAAATTCAAGATTTTATTCTTTTCCCTGGTCTTCACCATTCTTTGGGAGTGAGAAAAGGGCAGAAAATGGAGTGATTAAGAACTCAAGCTGCAAACGGACTGCTTTGTCCAAATTCAATCTCCACCTCCTATTGAGACAGGATGGAAGGGGGCAGGGCACAGCCATTCAAGGAATGACAGCAATTAACACCAAAATGGTGGAAAATTCAACTGCCAGTTGGCCCTGAAGATTAAGATGCCGGGAGGTTTGACTTCTAGTAGACCTTGAGCTTCATTATATGCTTATTGTAACAGCATGATCAATAACATGCCCGCAGGCATCATGACAGCCCCATGGCTAACCACAAAAGGTCAAAGAGTGGGCAGTGGTCAGATTCCTGGGAATCCCAGCCCCTTCCCCAGGGCAGTTGGAATGGTCCCACCTGTAAGCACGTGAAGCTACAGAGCCCATAAAAACTGACACCACCACACCTAGCTGCCCTTTTTCGCTCCCTTATTTTCGGAGACGGCTCGGACTCTGTCTATGGAGTGTGTACCTACTTTTACTTTAACCTGAGCACCTGATTCCCACACCTCTTTCCTTGTCTTTCTCTTGCCTTACACTCTATGCAGTACGTATCTCTCTAAATAAATCTACCTTTACTCAACTGTGGCTCGCACTCGAATTCTTTCCTGCGGAAGCCAAGGACCCACACTTTGCAGGGCACGTCCCAGGGGCTCCACCAAGACCTGGGACACGGCCCTCCTCATGCCCCACATTTGTTTTCCAGCATCACTATCAGAAGTCATTTTTAGGGTATCTACCCAGCCTCTCTGTGCGTCTGGTCTATGAAATGGGGATAGTGATGTTACTGGGAAATAGGTTCTGGTCTCATGCAAGAAAGAATTCAGGAGCGAGGTTTAGTAAAGTGAAAATATATTTGCTGAGGGAAATACATACTCCATAGACAGAATGTGGTCTGTCTCACTCAGAACAGAGCTGCTTAGGAGACAGATATTTTAGAGGCAGAATATGGGCCATCTCAGAAGTCAAGAGGAAGAGAGACCATGAGGTGTGGGAGTGTTTCATTTAAAGTAAAAGCAGATACACACACCACAGACAGAGTGCAGGCCATCTCAGAAGGCAAGAAAGAGAGTGACCACAGGGTATGTGGTCATTAGTTTTTATGAACTGAGTAATTTCATATGCTAATGAGTAGGAGAATTATTCCAACTATGTTGGGGAAGGGGCAAAGATTTCCAGGAACTGTACCTCCCACCCACTTTTGGACCTTTTATGGTCAGCCTGGGAACTGTCATGGTGCCTGTGGGTGTGCCATGAGGCTCAAGGTCTACTGGAAGTCAAACTTTCCGCCATCTTGTTTCTAACCAGTTTCTCCAGTCCTCAATTGCTGTGTAATTCCTTCAATGGTTGTGTCTTGCCCCCTTCCCTCCTATCTCAGTGATACCGGCTAATTCATCGAGCTGTTTAAGAATAAAGTTAGTTAGCCCACGTAAAGTACTTAGAGTTGTACGCTGGTATTCAGCACATAGTAAATGCTCCCAATATGGTGGTATTATAACTTATTCCAGGGAACATTTTAATGGAGGCCTTCATCTTGGCTTAGTCATAAGATGAAATAATTTGGATTAAAGAGGACCCTTTTCTAATCCTCTAGAAACCTGGCTTCCTCATAAGAAGGTGCATCCTGTTCTTGGAGGCAAGAAGAAATGATGACGTGTGAATTAAAGAAAGATTGTACAGAGATTTCCAATGATTTTGTTTTCCTGTGGCTCCTGGTAGTAAAACCAGTCCAGACATTGTAGAATTATGGAGAGAAATATAAATGACAGATGATAGAAAGGGATTTTAGCCAAGGCACTAAATAACTGTTTGCAATTATAGACTGCTTAGTTTAGAGCAGTTACTCTTAAAAGCACTTTATGGGAATTAAATTGTTTAATGCTCACAGTATGGCTCTACCAGTGGGTTTTAAACATTTTATGAATTAGAAAATTACGAGAAAGAGAAGTAAAATGACTTACTTAAGTTTACACAGATGGAAGCAGAGCCAGATTTCTAATCAAGAAGGACTGAACCCAAGCTTATCACCCCTAAGTTCTGTTGCTTCTTTTTGCTTGCCAGTGCAATTAAAATCAATGGAAATATATAGAAAAATTAATATGCCATCATGCTCTAGTGGAGATCTTAGATCACAAAATATGAGTCATCTTCCTCATGTAGAGTATATAAAACTGATATTATCAAAAGAAAATTAAGACATTACAAAGCATAGAGTCCCCCCAAATTCCAGAAATTTCCAAAAAGCGAAACTTGAATTTATCATGAGCTGGCAACTATTTACGTATCATTTAGATTGTATTAGGTATTATAATTAATGTAGAGATAATTGAAAGTATGCCAAAGGATGTGCATAGATTATATGCAAACACTAAGTCATTTTATATAAGTGACTTGATCATCTGCAGATTTTGGTGTCTGCGAGGTATCTTGAAATCAGTTCCCTAAAGACCAAAGGATGACAGTGTCTGTAAAATCCAGAAGAAAAAAAAACTTGAAAACAAGAGCAAGAGGAAGATATTTCATACTTTAAATAAATAAGCTTCAAATGGTTAATAGATAAAAAGTAGTCACTGATTTTTTTTTGAGAGTAAGTGCACCTCACAGGAAATACTCATACTGGGTCTATATATCATGGATCCCTCTGGTTGTTTCGCTGACAAGGAACTGATTTTTGTAACTGACCTGAATTGTTAAGCTAAGCATTTATCAAAGGTACAAGCGTAGAGTACAGATCAATAGTTGTAAACAGTAGGGGTTTGAACTTTAATATAAGCAAGAACTTTGTAACAGCCAGACTTACCCAAATCCTGATTGTACCTGGGGAGTTAACGAACCAAAGCTCTTGAGGGCATGCAGGCTGACCCAGATGACCCTTTGATAGGAATTACAGATCCAGAATTGGGTAGGCTATTTCGTTATCTGATATGTAAATGGCCTCCTAAGCCCGATAGTCTAGGAAATCATTAATTCCGTCACTCATCAAATCTTTCTTGAGAATCTATGTGTTCATCCCTGTGCTGAGTACCAGGAAAATAAAATGTGGTCCTTGTTAGACATCACACTATCATATCTGTAAATATAGTATCTGGTGATGCCAGGATTTTTCTCCTTGATTTGTGCATACTGTTATAAGTCACTTAATTAAACACCTACTAAAAAAATTATTTCATATTGTTCTTTTTTTTTTTCAGTAGAGTTGGGAGGGAGGGGAAAGATTTCACAGAAAGTGTGTCTAGTTCAATATAGAAACAGAACTAAAAATCCTTAAAGAAATGAACTCTACAACAGGTGGGAAAAAAAAAAAAAGAAAGAACCCTTCTTAAGAATATGACAGCCATATCCATATTTCTGCTGCCAAACACATGTGTGCACATGCAGGAGGGCATGAAAACATTCTAACCTGGGCCAGAGGTAAGACTTAAACGGCGATCTCACACAGGGGCCCATCCACACGTGGACAATGAGGTCATCCCACTGTATTTTCCCGACACTTTATTGACAGTGTAATGGCATTTGATATCACTAAGACATGGCTGTTTTGGAAGCTCTGGTGCATTATACAGAGAGGTGCACCGTGTGTGATGAGTCATGCTCAACAAATCTATTACCAATCCTTATACGGTCAGGATGAAAAAGAACAAGATCAAATAACAGACCGGGGGAGTGAGAAAGCTCTCATCACAGGCACGAGGGTACCTCCACTTTGTGTTAAAAGGAGCAGCATGCTCAGTTTTCCAACGAGTTCCAGTAATCTTCACTAGTTCAAGTCCTGGATCAGATGTTAGTCTGACAATACTTTCACTGGAGAAAAGGCGCTTTCCATCTGTGAGTCACGGTGCAGGAGGGATCATGTCTAAACCTTGTAGCCTCTTCTTGGTTACCGTGAGGTTTGGATGCCTGCCCAAAAGGAAGTTCAAGAAATAACATGACCAAGGCAAAAAGTTCGATGGGAAACTTTCAGAATATTTTGGAGGGAGGAGAGGAAAAACAATCTGAAATATGAGTATGGCCAGAAAATGAGTTCATTTATGTAACCCATGGTGACTGGCAGGAATTTGCTGGCTTTTACGAGCCCTTCCTCAAAGAGGAAAACGGACACACCTCAAGGGAAATGAATCCTTAGAAGGAAAAGTATGTCCTTCCTCCCCACTCCGTGACTCGTGAAGAGAAAACCATCCCCACCGCTAGTCATAGTTTGACAAAGCAAATCTGCCCAGCACTCCCCAACCTCCCTGTTTTCTGTGGGTGAGATGCCAACATCTGTCCACCACGCCTGTGAAACCTCCACACTCGGGCTCCATTTCCTGTTTTCCTTTCCTGCCATCAGTGCTTTCCCCTTCCCCCACACCAGCCCCCCTCCACTCAGCACACAGTTCGGACTAGCCTTCGTCACACTTCATCCTTTGACACGTGTTCTTCTCTGACCAGAACCCCAGCCACATCGCACCTGCGTGGCAAAGTTCCACTCGTCTCTCAAAATACAGCTCGAATGTTCTCTTTCACAGAAAGACATCCACGGGCAGCCTCCAGTCTGCCCCAGTTCATCACTGACTCTACCATGCGCCACCATTTAATAAAAGCAAACCCTCTTTGCACTTACTTTGTACCAGGCACAATTCTAAGACATGTTTTATAAATTGACTCAGTCACTCCTCACAAGGATCCTATGGGGTAGCTGCTCATATTATCTCCATTTTACAGGTGAGGAGAAGGAGGCATACAGAGGATAAATGACCTGCCCAGGATCACACTACGTGTACATAACAGAGCTGGAATCTGAACTCAGAAAGCATGCCCTTAGCAACCAGCTATGCGACCTCTTTACTTGGTTCCTACCCCACACACAGCACGATCCACACTTTATCTCAAGTATGTGTTGGCCTGCCTGTCTCTGAAGTTAGGTGTCCATGCCTTGAGGGCAGGGTCTGAGCTGTATCTGTCTGCATTTTGAGTGCCCGTTGCAGGAACACAGAGACCAGGATCGCTGGTGATCACTGACCAGTAAGCAAGCAAACAGGAGCGTGGGGGGGATGGCCGTACGCCACAGGCTTTGAGGTAGAAAATAAAGCATGAAAGGTCACCCTGGGCAAGCAATTTTATTCTGATTTGAGGGCTGTTTGAGGTTTGTGTGTGTTTGTTTGTGTTTTTCCAAGTAAAACAGAGCCACGGTGAATGATGTGGCAAAGAATTAAGGAAAGAGTGAAGAGAAATGACCAAGTTCTGATTTCCTAAAGAGTAAGAAGAGAACTCAGGGCTTAGACAAAAGGGCTGAGCACCTGGCCAGGAGGGAGAAGGCAGACCGCATCCCGGAGCTGGCTACCGTGTGATCTCTGCCTGAGGCTAGGCTGTGGTGACCACACGTTTCAGGCCAGGGGAAGTTCTGGAAGGACTTCATTTGCCTGAGCTGATTTGTAGGGTAAGGCATGATGGAGACAACAGGGGGCCGGGGCTGTGGTTTGGAATGAAGGAGAAGAAAGATTCTGTTACCTTGGGACAGGTGGGGCCTCCTGGAGGACTGGGTCAGTTGCCTGCCCGGCCATGAGGTCCACTTCCAAGTTGTCTGAACGCAGCATTCCCCAGCAATCCTTCCATAAATGACGCTGTGGGAGGCCAGGAGGTGCTGCTTCAGGACACCGGTGAAGAAGGGCCACATGGAACTGGGAACAGTGTTCTCCCCCCTCAGTTGAGGAGGAGGGTTTGACAGCTGCCCAGTAAGACCTGTAGGAATTGGGGCGATGTGGGCACCAGAAGCTTTGGAAATGCCCTCAGGTTTTCCCTGAAGAAGGAAACTGTACCTTCTCCAGGAAGGGCTATTTGAAGAGTGTCTGTTTACTTCTACCTCTGTCTCTCCACCATCACCCCCTCCACTGCCTTTCTTGTTGGAAGGAGTGAGATATCTGATGGCTGGAAATGGAGAGAGGCTGACGTCACTCAGTCTGTGCGCATAGATGTTGTGCAGTTTCTAACTGAAAGGCCGCGAGGCCATTCCTTCTCTTGTATGTTTTTGTTTCTGCTTTGCCTTGAATTGCCTGTTCTCAGGGAAGGATGGGGTCACCTTGAGCTCACACTCTTGGAGATAAGCAGACTGAGCACGGCTGGCTGCTGGTCTCCGTTCTCTCTGTTCAGACCTCTTTCTCCATCTAAGGTTGGGTGGGTGATAAAGGCAGCCCTTTATGGGGCTCCTGGTAGTTTCAACATAGGACCAATACCTTAGGGCACTTCTTAAAGCTGTGAGTAACAACTGGATGCTCCAATCAAAATGTTAACAAGCTTATAATTTAATTCTCAGCTGGCCCCTTTTCCCTAAGGACTGGAACTTGGAGGGAAGGAGGGCTGTCCCCTGGCACATGGGGTCCTCCCACAGGGAATACCAGGTGCCAAAGATTATCTGTAAAGATGATGCTGGGGAATCACCTGCAGACCACGGAGGATACTCACAAGGGAGCTGGGAGCATGTAAGTAAAGGCTGAGATGTGAGTTTAGCTGAGCTCATAAACCGGACTTCCAAACATAAGTGAGAAGACTTTGCTGGGAATGATGTGAACAAGCAGGGGCAAAAGTCAATGAAATGTGGGTTATTATACTACAATTAGTATCCCATAAAAAACCAGTGACTGGTCAGGTCCTGGGAAATACAGATTCTATTACATCGAAAGAACTGGGAGCAGATCTCCTGGCAGATATTCTGAGCTAACCTCGTCCTCCAAAAGAAATAAGCTGTTAAGTGAAAAGGGAAGCCTTTTGTAGAAAGTGACCTTGAGTTCTCTTGGCAAGAGAGTGAAGTTTGGAGACAAAGATCTGAGTTCAAATATCAAGTCCCTCATTAAGAGCTATGTGATTAGATGCAAATCCCCAGACTTCTCTGAGCCTCACTTTCCTAGAGAAAATCTGAGCTCCTTAATCACTCTCAGCCTTCTCTGATCATGCTATTAGACATGATAAAGGTAAATACCTTGACACTGCCTTCTGTAGGAAATCATAATAAATGAGAAATCTAACATACAAGAATTTTCATTTTGATTCTATCAGAAATGTTGTAATGTCACATAACATTACTGGATGACAGACTTCAGAAAAAGCCTGAGCAAAGGAAAACTGATTTGCCTTTGACGCTCCACTGGATTGCTTTCAGGTTACAAATAAGATTAAGTTAGATAAAGTCTCTGAATCTCAGTGAGTTTATCTGGAACGTGGGACAAATAACCCCTAGACTGAAATCCTGAATGCTTGATCTAGCCCCACCTGAGCAAATACTTAGCAATGACTTTGCATAGCACAGGCCTTCGTTTCCTACTTCTAAACAAAGGAGATAGAACTTTCCAAAGGCGATGTCTAGTTATAATGTTTGGTGGAACCCAGAATAAAGATTTTTATTTTCTGCAAGTGATTTAATCTGTTTTACTCAGTGGGAAAGCACTAAAGGCTATCATTTTGTTTTCCTTGGTTGAAGCTATTAACTGTAATTGCTTTCGTTAATAATACTTTACTTATTATAATAATCAACGCTCAATTTTTCTACTTATACCCTGGGGCCAGTTTGCAGAGGCACAATTTATAAATGGATGAAAAACAATTAATAACAACTAGAAAAACCATTAACGATCTTATCAAAAAAAGCCCTATGTCGTCTCCGATTGCAAAATCACGCACAACACACAAAAGAACACTTGGCCACAGCTAGTGCTGTGGGTTCCCCAAATATTGACCAAATATGGAGTATTTCAATAGCGGAAACATAATGCTTCTGAAGACAATCTCCTCCTGGGCTTAACAGGTGATGTTTTTATTAATCTACTAAAGGTCAGATCATAAATACTATTATATTTCCTGTGGTGTGGAGCTTTCCAGTAGAGAAATCACAATAATGTAAAGAGAAAAATACTCCATCATCTCTCCATACAAGTGGTCCCTCACTGTGACCAGCAAGGTAGAAAGTGACAAGGTTACTCCCACACTGTCTTACCAGGCTACCTCCTTGCCTGTTGAACACACCCTTAACTCCAACCACACTTCTGTTACTGAAACAGGTTTTAATGGGTTTGTTTTGTTTTGTTTTGTTTTGCCTAGAACCCTTTATTTACTCTCTCTTTTGCCTGGAACAACTTTTCCAGAAATAACTTCTTGTATTCAGGCCTTGGCTCTGAGATACCTTCCACTGACCCGCTCCTAAGGCTGCTCTCAAAAAACCCTGTCACTCTTTATTACGATCTCTATTACTGCCTGAAAATACTGAAGGACTCACTCAGTGTCCGCCTTACTCCTGTATCCCCAACACCTCCATCAGGGCCAGAATCATAGCAAGGAAGCACCCCATCAATGTTTGCTGAGTGGACGGGCTAGATACATTAGTGAATTCTCACTAGCTGTTGGGACAAGGCAAATCATTACCTTCTCATGCCTTTTCTGTCTGGAGAAGAGCAGCTGCTAATGGTTCTTTTCTCCTCTATTCCCATCCCATTCATCCCCTTTCTCTTCCTTCTCGTCTGTAGCTTCATCATGAGAAGAGTGGGCTCATGTGCCCAGCAGCCTGTGTTTGAGTTTAGAACATACTCAGTTGTAGATCCACGAGGGCAAGTGTTTGTCAGTTTCGTTCACATTTCTAGGGCTCTCAGAGAGCTAGCAGGTGCTCAATGTTTGTTACCAAATGAGAAAAATTTTTTAATGAATGAGTGTTTTCCGCTTTTCCACTTTCTAGCTGAGCGATGTCAGACAGTTTACTTTAACCTCTCTAACTTCATTTTCCTCACAGAAACAATTTAAAAATTCTCTCTGCCCCATGAGGTTATTGTAAGGATCAAATGAGACCAGCTAAACCCCAAGAGAGTAAGCTTTCAAGAAATAATTGTGAAATTATTACTAAAATATCCTCCATTTATAATTAAAATATAAAGAGCTTTGATCCAATCATTCTGCTTGGATAGTTTCATTCATGCCTCAATGTACCTTCTCTCTTCCAAGGAAGCAGGTCACCACCGTAAACAAGCTGCCTCCCTCAGCTCTGAAAGTGATGGTTCCCACCCAGAGTTCTCATTTCAAGGCCAACTGTAACCTGAAGCTCAAATTCAAGGTAACCCAGACACCTGGATGTGAGTCTCGGAATGTCTCTCTAGGCTTAGCTTGTTTCCCCGGACCCATGTTTCACCCCACCCAGCAGGGCCACCTTTCTTACTTTGAATTCCTAAGTTTTCATCCTTATCACATAGGATTTCTCCTTTGGTGCCACATCTGAGTGAGTTTCCTCAAAACTCTGCTTGGGAAAAATAGCATTTATTTGTCTACTAGCTCTGATAATAAGCCTAGGTGAGGAACAAGCATCCAGAAATAAAACCCTGTATGAAAAATAGCTCCATCTTTAAAACATCGACACGGGCAGTTGGTACTGAGCTGCCTCTGTGTGTACACACCACCTGTCCCAGGGCTCGCTGACTGTTCTAGAACAGCCCTTGCCTTTCCACACAGGGCTTATTTTTAAATATGCTTCAAACTTCAGTATAGGAGTGAATCCCTTAGTGGAGACGTCAAAGTCTCAAATAAGGCAAGTGTGTTCCTCTTCTACACACCCTGAACTTTCTATGAATTTGTTCATTTGACATTTTGTGTTCAGAACCTACATGTGCTGGGTACTCTTAGACATTAGTTATATGATGGAAAAACAATAACAACAAAATAAAACAAAATAAAACAGGTAAAAATTCCTATCTTCAGAAATCATACATTATGATAAGGGAGAAAGATGACAAACTGGGAAAAAAAACCCAGTAAAATAAAAAATATATTACATAGTTTTTGAGCTGATATTTACTACCTAACTCTGGGTCTTTGAACTCAAGACTCAATTTACTATCTACCTTAAGAAATGGAGTGTCACATTAAGTAGACGTATGTTGTGTGCATCAGCCATTATTACCATAATAATGCCATTTAGCCAACTACTTCCAAATCTTAGAGACGTTCACAATAAGCAATGATTTCTCACTCACACATCTGTGGTCAGGTGGGGTTCAGCTGATCTAGGTTGCTCCTGGCTGCACTTGACTCTGGATTAGATCATTGGCTACTTCAGGTATGTTTTCATAGGGAAAGGCAGGAACACATGAGGACACGTCCAATTGTACAAGTACACATCAAGTCTCCGCCATCACATCTGCCAACATCCAAACCTTTGGACAACCCAACACATCAAGCCCAAAGTCTTTCACAGGAAAGAATACTGCACCCACCACACATCCATGGCAAGTGTGAAGATGAGTAATCATACTCTATAAGAATGAAGAATTGGGATCAGTTGTTCAAACTACCACGTAATTCATTTCATTTTAAAGGGCCATTCAGTAGTTACAATGTTTGGGTTCAAGTCTGATGATTAAGAACTTTTGAAGGCTAAATTTTAGTAACAATGTAGTGAACTCTGTAAATCTCAGGTGCTTGTAATTTGCTTATATGTAACTCAAGTCTAGTTTTTTTGTTTACTTGTTTGTTTTTTGCATAGCTAGTATTTCTTGGACTTCTCCTTTTTTTAACTTTTCATCTCTTTACTGTGGAGGCAATATGGCTCTGTGGAAACAATGTTAGTAGGAATTCAAACACTCAGGATCCAGTTCCATATCTGCCACTAATTAACTCTCAGACCATTGGCAAATTATCTCAAATTATTTTGGCCATGATCTCCTCTTCTGTAAAATGAGGGTTTGGACTGGATAGCTACATTTCCTTCCATCACTACAATTGAATGAGTGCATGTTTACTGACATGGATGTGGGCCAATAGGCCTTGTCTTGTCTTTTTTTTTTTTAATTGTTGTATCACATTAAGATTTCTCCACACCAAAAATCCATGTGTGAATCAAAGTGGGGGTCTTGTCTAAAGTCAGCGTTTAAGCATTCCTTGAGTGGACCCAGAGTGAAACCAGCCCCCTGCTCCCCAGCCATGCATTGTCAAATGTGGAGGACCCCTAACCATGAGATCAAGACTACCCATGATCCCAAATTATGTCCAGAACAGAGAGGATTTGCAGAGTTGGAATGAATACACGAAACATGTTTATTTATATCCCCCAGGTTTGCATGGAAACCCAAATACATTTTGCATATGTGATGGTATTTGTCTTTTTGAAATTAGCACAAATTGCATGTTTGGGAAGTTAATAACATCACATATGCTTCTGACAGTGACATATTGGCAAACAGTTCTTCTAAACCATTGCACACGCTTCAACCACGCTGCAGCTGAGGTTCGATTCAAGCTGAAGCCCCAAGTGACTATAAACCAAACAATTATTTTTCTAGTCCTAATGTGTTTGCTTCCTAATGACCCACAGCCTTAAACTCACCCTGGGCAGGAGGGCTAAAACTTTCTTTTTTTAATGCTCCAGGACTCAACAGGGCAAGGCACATTCTGGAAGACTAGTTGCGGGTGACCAAAATGCAATTCAAAACATCAGCAGCCTTTGATCAGGGCAGCTTGCTTACTTTTAATTGTTTCCAGAGTGCTTGTTCGAAAATTTGTTAGATTACACATCACATGCAATGGGAACTGATGGCTGAATTTACTGCCTTAATTCTTGGCTTGAAAAGGAGTTATGCTGATTTCAGTTACACTTAGGAAGCTGAGCTCTTGGCCAAGTGACATAAAGGTGATTTTGGGTGCTGTCTCTTTTCACCCATACCCAAAATAACAAGAAATGAACTGGGGGATCTTTTAAGAAGTGTGAGGTAATTGGTTGCTAGCTATTTTTCTCTAGCTACACTAACTTTAATCAAAGCTTTTTCTTCTTCTTCTTTCTTTATGGATATCAGTGGATAGCACTATAATGTCATCCCTTAACAAAGTTGAGTAGTCAGAGCACAGTTGGCATCAAAGAAAATTTCTTTAAAACCAGATATGTTAAAATCCTGGATGAGAATGGATGAGAATCAGTCTCTGCTGGCACTAAGTAAATGAAAAGCAATCAGGAATGAGAGAAACTTTCCCTCACAGGCCAGTTCTCAGTACTTCCCTCCTCTAACGCTCGTGATCTCTTTGGGTGACCTCACGCTGCTGTATCTGCAAAATAGTAGATTTAATAGGCGATTTAATGTTGTATGTACTGATGTTTGGCTCTTTTTTGTTTAACTCTCAAAATCTTTGAAGGATGTTGATATCAACTCCAATTTTTTATACATGAAGAGAATAGATTCAAGAGAAATTTAGTGATCTGCCCAAAGTTACACAGACAGATGACACATGGATTTTTTTTTTTATTACTGCACTAAGCTTATTCCACCATGAAAACTGAGTAACTCATGGATTGGAATATTTTATGATGTGTTAGATTGAGTATTTTTCTACATGCAAACTGATTTGGGAAGGAAAATGATTAAAATCAGATAAGCAGTTAATTACCAGCCCTTCCACTCGATTAAATTCTGAAATAGTTATTTGTTTGAATTAGACATCTTCAAACAAGATTGACTGTCCAGATATAACTAGCACAATCAAAACAACAGAAAATGAAAATAAACGTTATTTTCACAAGAACTAAATGAAATAATTTAGAAAATGAGACCACAGAGATTTTCCAGTTAACATACTTATGTCTCAGTCACACACCTATTGTTTAATTCAGTGGTTATCAACTGGGGGAATTTTTGCCCCAGGAGAAAATTGACCACGTCTGGAGACATTTTTAGTTTCCACAACTGGGGGAGGAATGTTACTCAATACTCTACAATGCACAGAATAGATCCCCACAACAGAGACTTTTCCAGCCCAAAATGTCAATAGTGTTAATGTTGAAAAATCCAAATTTAAACTGCAATATAAGTAAAGCAAAGATTATTACATACATATTTTAACTCTTTTATAATAAGTAACACGTTAACAGAAGATTTTGCAAATATATTGAAAATGTTGTCTCTTGTTTACTAAATGCTAATAGTCAGTGTTTGCTTGAAGGACATATTTAACTAATACAATCATTCCAGGAATAGGTCTTGGGAAGAATTTTCATGTGACAAATGATTGTACCACTGCTTGGAAAATCCCATTCTTTCCTCTCAATTCATGAAGATCACTCTTATCAACTTGGCAACAATGAATAATAAATTAAAAAGGATAAAGATAATTCAGATAATTCATTCTGATAAACCAGAATATATATATATAATACATATATATGTATATAATACATATATATAATACATATATATATGCTTTTTAATGGTAAAAAAGGTGGTGGAACTTATATTCAGTTCTGTAATATCAACAGACAAAACTTATTTTTTCAAAAATTATGTGTATTTTTCTTGTCCTGATAATGAAACATTTTAGGCTTACTAAATTCAAGTAGGAAACATTATTTTAAAAAAATTCTATATCCCAGCATTGAAAAGGAATGAAAGCATATTGAGTATATTTGCTTTAGTTGGTAATTGACAAAATTCTTTAAATGTTTTATTATACTTACAAAAGCAGTTTTAAATCATGCTTTCTTTACTCAACATTATATCATGAAATAGCCTTCTAAAAATATCATTTCGCTATTGAACAAATTCCATTGTATGAATAGACCGTGATTTATTTAATAAATCTCCCAAAGCTAGATATTTGGGATTTTTCCTCTATGTTTTGCTGTAATAAATAACACCATGATGAACATTCCTGTACATAAATCTTCAGCGCTTTCTCTGATTATTTACTTGGGATAGATTCCATGAACTAAAATGTTGGGGTCAAAATGAAGCCATTTAAGGTTTAGGGTTTCAGTGATATAATCCATAAAACAGAAATAATAAACTATGGCCTCTCCCTAGTCCACAGTATAAAAGGGTCATGCAACAGCGACTTATTAACATAAACTACAGAGTAGGTATCCAACTGTGAAGTTATCTCTACATGTGCAAATAGAGGTGGAGGGAGAGAAGACACAAAGGCCCTGTTACAGAAATAGACCTGCTCATGTTTATTTTTGCTCTGGTTCAAAAGCTATGAGTCACACAAGACCCTCTTTTCAGGTAGAATGTGGCAGGCAGAGTGTCCTGAAAAGAGCAATATATGGAATGCTACTTCCGCCCAAGGGAAATGCATTTCCAGCTTATACTTACGGTAACTGCACGATCTGTACCAGTCAGTACTCATCTGGTGAAAATACAGCGACCTTACCCCAGATGCTGTGCTGTCTTTACATTTTTTATTGTACATTTTGTTTCTGATGCTGATAACATTTCTGAAGTAGATTTTATCTCCATTTCACAGGTAAGAACCTTGAGGATCTAAGAACCTTAGGCAAATTGGCTGTGTAAACAGGTTAGTAAGTGGGGATTCCAGTATCTAAATTCTCATCTTTATGACCCTTAGGCAATGTTCTTAAATCCAACACTGCCCTTCATGTTTATAACATTCATAGCTCATGTATGCTTCTACTAAATGTAATTATATGGGTACAGAGATTTAACATCTTCTTTCCTCTATTTAGTATGCTTCTAAGCCTGACCATCCATCCATCCCTGTAGCCCATCCAGCCTTCTCTATGCACTTGTCCCTGCGTTTGTCACCCAGTCTTGTTTTGCAATGAAGTCAAAGACCTGAATTCCCTTTGTGGGGCCTTCACTGCCAGAGAGGGATTTAAAAAATAGTATTCCTTTTAGGTCACAGCCTTGACAATATGGTGCTGCCCGCCCCTCTTTTTTCTCTCCTCTAGGATTCCTCATGTATAAGGAAACCATTCTCAATAACCTGGGGTCCACTGTCCTGAGGATAAAACCACCAATCTGGGAGAGCGCTATCGGACGCAGGTAGTGTCCTGGCTGCCAAACGTAGAGAAACTATGTAAGGTCTGAGCTCTGGACTTTTCTGTTTAGTTATTTTTTAGTCTTTTGAAGGTTTTGCTTCAAAGTCTTTTTGGCCAGTATGCTTCTTTTCTTCATTTCTCCCATATTTCTCTTTTGAGGCCAAGATGGAGCGGCATTTCCCAGCTCCCTTCCTCCCACCTACCAATCTTCTCCCAAGTTCTTTGAGTGGCTTTATAGTCATTCCCTTGAGCTATTTATCAGGTAGGGTGCCTATTGCTGCTTCACTTAGTTCTTCTTCTGGGGTTTTATCTTATTTCTTCATTTGGAATATATTCCTCTGTGGCCTCATTCTGCCTGATTTGCTGTTTTTATTTCTATGTATTTGGTAGGCTGATTATGTTTTCTGACCTTGGACGACTGATCTTTCACAGGAGGTGTGCTATGGTCACCAGAGACATATGCTGCAGGGGTGCCCTCCGTTTGGACTATGTGGGTCCTTCTGATGTGGTAGGCTGAATACCGTGGGCTATCTGGTAGGCACGGGTGGATCCTGATCGCATGGGTTTCCAGGTCCTGCCTTGTGCAGAGGCTGCCTGCTACAGTTGGGTGGAGCTGGGTCACAGGCTGCTGGCTACTGGGCTCCAGCGTGCCCAGTAGGCCACACTAGTAGGCAGAGCTAGATTCTGGAGTGGCTGTTGCAGGTTGGGGTATTGTCCTGCTAGGGGGTGGAGTCAGTTACTAACATGGCTAGGTGCAGATCCAGGGTGCCCCAAGCTGGCGTTGGCCCGCTGGTGAGTGAAGCTGGGTCCCGTGAGTCTGGCTTAAGTGGTCAAGGATTTTTGGAGCTGCTGTGGGCCTACTGGTGGGCAGGCTTACAGCCCAGTGGGCCCTGAGGCTAGTGCAGGCTCACTGGTCAGTGAATCTGGGTTCCCAGGTATCTGGCTGCAAGGCCCTGGAGGTTCCAGAGCTGGTGTCAGTGCGCTAGTGACAGAATCCGGGGTAGATGGCTGAGGGTCATTCTAGGACTGGTGTCTGCCCACTGGTGCAAGAGGCCAAGTCCTGGGGCTAGTATTGGCCTACTGGGTATTTGGGTGCAGGGCCCTGGGGATTCTGGGGTTTGTGTTTCAGCCCAGTGGTGGACAGAGCTGGATCTTGAAGGCCTCTGGCTGGCCCAGAGGTTATTTCTGGCATACTGGCATGCATGCCTTGTCCTGGGCCCTCTGGAGGACAGGGCAAGTGCCAGGGCAGCTGTGGGTACAGAGGGTCTTAAAGCAGACAGCTTCTTAGTGTGTTGGATTTTGTCTCCTCCTGAATTGTTGATTGACCTGGGGCGTCCTAGTACTGGTGCCAGCAGGCTGGTGGGCAGGGCTGATTCCCAGAGCTAATAAGCTAGAGAGATAATTCCAACATGGCACTTGCCAGCACCTACCAGGGTCCACATGGTAGAAGAAGCTCCCAACATTGGCTGCTACCAGTGTCTACGTCCCCAGGCTGCCTTCTGCCACTCTGGGAGGCTCTCCAATCAGCAGATGGATTTGATTCAGGCTTCTTTCAAATCAGTGCTTCTTCCCTGGGTCCTAGAACATGTGTGATTTTTGTGTGCACCCATTAGGAGTGGCATCTCTATTTCCCACAACCCTCTCCTGAAAGTAAGCTCTACTGGTCTTTAAAGCCAAACATTCAGAAGACTTGTCCTCATGTGCAGGGCTTCTATGGGGCTCTGACCTTTAACTCCTTGGGGAGAAACTCTGCAATTTTAATTATCCTCTCATGGGTCTCCCAGTCTGGGGTATGGGTCTTGATTCTATCAAGTCTCTGCCCCTCCTACCTGTCTCATTGTGGTTCCTTCTTTATATCTTTAGTTGTAGCAGATTTTTTTCTGCTGGTTTCCAGTTTTCCTCATTGATAGCTTCTCTATAAAAAGTTGTGATTTTTGTGCACCCATGGGAGGAGGTGAGCTCAGGGTCTTCCTATTCCACCATCTTCTGTAAGCTCTCATTAACCCTTAAAAGAGATACTCAGATTTTAATCGTTCAATTCAATTTAACACTTTTTTAGTGCATACCGTGTGGGAGGCAATGTGCTAATTTTTAGCAATGCAAACATCCATTGACTAGGCGTCAGATCCAATGAACAGAACTGACTTGGTCACCGTCACTGAAAGGTGGGGCTTTGTGGGGCTTTGTAGATGTGGACTTGCATCCTATCCAGGCTTTCATAAATACCCACTATAATCATTTTAATGCTTGTAGTACATTCACTCCCTTTGTATTTTCAACATATTCATAGTGAAATCCTTGAAAGCAGTTCAAAAATTGCTTCTGTGAAGCACTGCTCTACTATTATCCCTTGCACATCAGGAAGAGCTGTGCACATTTTGCTCCAAAAGCCTATTACTCTAGCAGAGCAGTCACAGAACTATAGTAGACAGTGTCTAGTCTCTACATCAGTCTTCCCCATTGGCCCCTGTCGTACTCGTGTTGTACCTGCTTTGTCCAGCGAAGTGATATCTAATAGGCATTTGCCTGGATGAATTACCTGGTACATGGGACTCTGAATTTCAAAGCTCCTGAAGAAAGAAATTACAGTTACAGTCTCTGCTTTTTGGGTTTAGCACAGGTCTCTGTCTTACTCTTTTTGAGCTGCTCTAACAAAAATAGCTGCTTCAATAAACACATCATTGACAGGGTGGCTTAAACAATGAACATTTATTTTTCACAGTTCTGGAGACTGAGAAATTCAAGGTCAAGTCACCAACAGATTCAGCATCTGGTGAGAGCCCGCTTCCTCATACACAGGCAGCCATCCTATCGCTGTGTCCTCACAAGGCAGATGGGATGCAGGACGTCTCTGGGGATGCTTTTGTAAGGAGGGCTCTACAATCATGATGTAATCACCTCCCACAGGCCTGCCTCCTAAATAACATCACATTGAGGGTTAAGATTTTGACATATAAATTTTGAAAGGACACAAACATTTAGCTCAAAGCATTCTTAGAGCATCCACATTAACTCTCCCCACTACTTGCAATACTCTTCTCCAGATATTTCCTTGGCTGACACTTCCACTTTTTTCCCAATCTGAGCTTCTTAAAGCAGCCCATGCTGGCCACTCTGTTAACTTTTGTAACTGGAACCCTTGTTTGCTATCTGGATCCCCCCGCAGTCTGTTCCGTTTCCCCCCACAGCACTTGTCCCTTCTGAGATATCATTTTCTTCTTTAGGGCATACATTTCTTTTTCTGTCTCCTCTCACTTGAATAAACACAGTAAGAACAGGGTCTTTTATATTTGTTCATTCATATATTCCAGTGCCAAGTCATGCCTGGCTCATAAGACACATTAAAAAAATGTTGACTAACTACATTTTGATAGAACTTTCTGATCTAAGAAGAAACCACATTGCATCCTGACATCAGAGTCTTCACAGAAGCTCTGATTTCAAGGCCAGTTCTTCAATCTGACATTTAAGACTCCACCACTTGGCATAATTGTAGGAAATGTACGTATCTTTTCTACACCTTGGTTTTCAAAACTGGAACAATAGCTACTCTCTTCCTCCCAGAGTTATGGGGAATGTGTGGCAACGCAAAGGACAAAATGGTGGTGCTCCCCCAAATTTGTAGGTTGAAATCCTACCCCCACCATGTGATGGTATTAAGAAGTGGGGGCTTTGGGAGGTAATTAGGTCATGAGAGTGGAGCCGCCATGAATGGAATTAGGGTCATTATAAAATAGACTCCTCACCTCTTCCGCCCCTCCCTTCTCTTTGTGGGAATACAGCAGGAAGACGTCCATTTATGAACCAAGGAATGACCCTCACCAGACACTGAATCTGCCAATGCCTTATCTTGGAATTCTAGCTTCCAAAAAAATAAGAACAAATTCCTATTTGTTTAAAATCTCTCAGTCTGCAGGATTCTGTAATAGCAACCCAAACAGACTGACAAATGACAAATATAAAGAATTAAACACAAGGCCTTGAACGTAGTGAGTATTCAAACATGGTAAGTGTTCTTATTTCCTTTGTATTTATTACTATTTATTATTGTTATAATCTTAGGTTTCACTACATTTCCTCGGGTAGCTTATCTACCTCTGTTAAACCAGAGCAACTGCTTCTTTCTCAAAACAGACCATGTTTCCTCACCTCCAGGCTTCACTCATCCTGTTCCTTTGTTTCAAATGCTCTCCTTATCTCATCTATTTGTGTGCAATTTAATTTTTAGCTCAAATGTCAGTACCTCTGTGATATCTTCACTGAGTACCCCCTAACCCCTAAATCCAAAAGTACCCTCTGTGTCCCATGTCCCCACACACAGTGCCAATACCCTGGCTTCCTGAGGTCCCATAGAAGACATTATACCTCTTGAAGCTAGAATCCAATCTCTTCAACTCCGCTTTCCGGTGTCAAGTTGGTGAATGTGTCCCTTTACCACCTAATTACATAAGAACTGACTAGTCCACAGAATAGTTAATATGAAGGCCACTTCCTTGAAATCTATTCAAATCACAAATATGATAAAAGAAGTTAATAACTTTAGAAAGTATATAAAATGGCACATTATGAGTTTAATAGAATTAAAAATAGGGAAGAAAAGGGTTGAGGCTAAAGGCACCAAAGCCTTGATGAGGAGAGAGTATATTATTATTAGGTAATTCAGGTTTTTGTAATATAGCAGGGAGCCTGAAGATTTGCATACAGTTAGCTTAAACACCACTTACATGCTGTGAAAAAAGAAAATTAACTGTTTTTATTGAAACACCTCACCTCATAAGCAATTTACTTAATATGATTTGCACAGTTTCTCAAAATATGCAAAATGAATATAATATCTATTATTCATGATCATCTCAAAAAGAGCTTTTGTCAATTTGCTACTCTGATATCCTTTCTCATTTGTAATCCATATCAGAAAAAAAAATTAATATTCAAAAGCTATAAAGTACCAAGACTTGGTGATAGCAAATTCTCAAAGAATTGGGTCTTAGAGTCATCAAATATTTTCCTAAAGGAGATGCACATAATACATTTTATCCTTTAAATCCATCAGATTAATTAAAATAAAATCATTGAGATGACTTTGATAGAAATAAAACTGGCTTAGGAAAGGGAAAAAAAATGAGGATACAGAGAACTGGGGCAGATTGAAATATAAAGACTGGAAACCAGAGGACTGTGTGCCACCTCTGTCTGTCCTCCAGCTTAGTGAGCTTGGTCAAGTCACGATTCATAACTCTTATCTCATTGCCCCACTTATAATAGAAACCTCACTGAGACTCCTTCCATTTATAAATTTTAAGAAAGTACAAAATGTTCCCACATGTGTGTATATTATATATATATATACCCTTATTCATATATATATTTACAAACATATATACATATATATGTATATAAATACATATATAAATATGTTTCTATATTTGTAAATAAATATTTTATTTACAAATATTTGTCAATTATGTATCTTTTCTTTGCACATACATGGTAAAGGCATTCATAGTATCCTGAATGAATTAACTGTGGCTGGGTAATAACTTTTCATTTGAATTCTTTTTCTTACTAAAAGGTTTCAGGAAAAACATGAATTTTATAAGTTATATTTCAGGCTAGGTAACTTGGAAGTAAAATGCAAAGGCAGATTGGCCTGGGGGAAACTGTATAAATGACCCCAACTTAAATACCTACTCAGCTCCTTCTAGGAGCTTGGCTTGAGTCATTTACTTATTTCTCTTCATGTACTTCCTTATTTAAATAGAGCTCAGCAGGCGCAGATTTATCATAATGCTCGTGAAACTTATGTCTCGAGGCCTCTCTTGCATGGGTCCCCTCTGTAGTGAACTGAATGGTACCCATCATCCTCTCCCTGGCTAAAATATGGCCACATCTTAATCCTTGGAACATGTGAACGTGACCTTATTTGGAATAAGGGTCATTGTAATGTAATTAAGTTAGGGATATTGAGATGAGATTATCCTGGATTATCTGGGTGGGCCCCAAGTTCAGTGATATGTGTGCTTATAACGGATGCACAAAGGAGAAACACACTAAAGAGAAGGCCAGGTGAGGAGGAGGCATCAGTTGGAGTTGTACAGCTATGAGCCAAGGTGTACTCGGACCCACCAGAAGCTAGAAGAAGCAAGGAAGGGTTCTCCCCTAGTGCCTTCAGAGAGAGCATGGCCCTGCCAACACCCTGAGTTTGTGGTTCTGGCCTGAAGAGCAGTGAGAGAATAAATGTCTGGTTTTACATCAAGTTGTGTTAAATTGTTCTATAGTGGCCCTGGGGAACTAACATACTTTCTAAAGGCCTGGAGGGACCTGA
This sequence comes from Camelus bactrianus, assembly GCF_048773025.1. Classification (NCBI taxonomy): domain Eukaryota; kingdom Metazoa; phylum Chordata; class Mammalia; order Artiodactyla; family Camelidae; genus Camelus; species Camelus bactrianus. The sequence continues at coordinate 122,975,965 of NC_133540.1, read as the reverse complement.
CTAGTGTGTTAACAGGTTTTTGGTTTTTTTTTTTTTTTTTTTTTTACACTATTTCTCCTCTGTCACACGTTCATTTATATCAAGTGATAGTGGAGTGGTCACAAATGTTATTTGGTGGCTATGATATTATATTCGTCCTGATGTGGGAATGGCCAACCACCTGGAAAAAATGAAGTTTTGACCCAGGAGGTTCCGGTGGGTCCTGAGAAAGAGATCATTTTCCACATGAAGATGTTGCAGGAGAGGTGTAATTGTGAAGAGGGTGGGGGAAGGGGCCCACCCATCCTTTTACCAGCTGTACCAGAGGTTGTAAATTGACAGCCAACAAGCAGAGATCACCTATTGATATAATTTGTTTGGCCAAAAAAAAAAAAAAAAACTTTTTGTTGTTTATTCCAAGGATGCAGGAAGGTTGGGAGATTGTGATGGTCCCTCTGCTGGTCAGCAGTGTGATCTTGGGCAAGTTCATGAATTTTTTAACTGACCGTCAGTCATCTCATTCATTGCTTATGTTTTAATCAGTTTTATTGAGATTTAAGTTATATAACATAAACTGCATATATAAATATATATATATATTTTTAAAGTAAAATTTGTTAAGTTTAGACAGAAAGTTTCAACCATAAGCCACTGCCACATCCAAGATTATAGAACATCTCCCCTAAAATTTTCCGAAGTCCACGGCCATCCCTCTCACCCTCCAGTCCTAGACTCTACCAGCAACTGATGTCTTTTAGTCACTGTAGGTTAGAATGACTTCTCTGGAATTTTATATAAATGGAGTCACATAACCTTAAATCTTCTGTGTATGGCTTTGGTTAGTCAGCATAATGATTTTAACATGTATTCATATTGTGCCTGTGTTAGAAGTTCATTCTTTTTGTTTTGGTTTTTTTTTTTTCAGTTAAGTAGCATTTCACTGCCTCATTTAAGTTGTCTGCAGTGGCCGGCTATTGTGAATAAAGCTGTTATATTACTGCACACAAGTCTTCAGGTGGACATTTGTTTAAATGTCTTTTGTGTGAACATATTTCTTAACTTTCTTTAAGAAACTCTTCTAGCCATCTTCCAGTGTGGTTATACAATTTTACATTCTCACCAGCAGTATTTGAGAGTTCCAGTGTGTCCACATTGTTGGCCAAACTTTGGTCTTGTGAATCTTTTAAATTCTCCATCATAGTGGAAAGACATAGTCAAAAGCCATGTTTTTAAACATTTTGTAAAATTAAAATCCCTTTGGGTAGCACTTGCCACTCTAATTTTTGGGTGATTCCCAACATTAACAATGGACTGATGCTCCCATGTCACACCCACTGTACTGCCTGCCTGGCCCTGAAACCATCCACAGCAGAAGTTTTATACATATTATCTTACTTTAACGTCCCATAAAGTATCTTCTTTTATTCTCTTAACAACTCTTAAGAAGTAGGTATTAGCAAGCCCCCATTCACAGATAAGGAAGTCAGGGCCAAGAGGACATAGAGGTGTGAAGTCACACCCCTAAAAATAGCAGTCAGGATATGAACTCAAGTCTGTTTGGCTCTAAAACTGGGTGTTTCCCACACTGGCCTTCAGACAGTAGAAACCATACATGCAGAGGCAAAGAACTAGGGAAAGTGCGGGCATATTTAGAGAGCTGTCCTGATGGAGTGGGTCTTGTAAACAGGACTTACGGATAGTCATGACCACCTATATAATTTGAAACATAACATAATGTTCCTTGTTCAAAATTCAGGACAAAGTTTTGTTTAAAGTATTAAATATAAATTGTTCTTTTCTTCCACTCGTTAAGGTGTTTTATATTTAATGTCATTCTAAGCTAAGAAAAATTATAATTTAAAATTGTTAGCATAAACTATTCTCGTCATCTTTATATTACACAATGCTAGTTTTAATTGAAAATATAAGTACATTTAAGTCGTATGTGGAATCACCAAAATAATGCAATCTGCATTTTGTAGCTCATGCATGCATGTGATTGTCTTTCTTACCAGAAAAAGGAAACACTGCCCAGAACTAACTCAACTGGTTTTATTTCGCTTTTCGATACGTGCACACTCTACCAACATTCTCTACCTTCAGCTTCCTGATGATTAGGAAAGAACTGTAATAAATTAATAAACAAAAGCCCCAATTAAATAGAGTGGGGACACCGGAAGGGAGAGCTCTTATGCCCTGCAAGGACAGCAGCCCAACAGGAAGAAGAAAGACCCCTCTTTCCTGGCAGGGACTCAGCCAGTGAAAAGCCGTGGACTCTCTGTGCTCTGGAGTCCTCCCAACTTCCTTCTCCCCTCTATGAAAGCGCTCTCCTTCCCTTGTCATGTGGGGGCTTGCGGCTGGCTCGCCATGATGGTGGACCCCAAACTGCAATTATCTACTGATCCCAAATAAACCTGTCTTTGTTGGAGAAATATCTGGCAGCCTATTTGTTTCAGATCATCAGAACTTAAAATAGAAGGAGCTATAAGTTGTCCTATCTTTTCCTTTCCTTTAATGCCATAATTTTCAATATAAGTGGTTGGCTAATATTGGGAAGTAATACCAGTAAGAAATATAATAGCATTCCTTGGTCATTTGTCTTTCTCAGAACACCATTGCCTTCTTGTAGAAGAGAGCTCCAGTCTGAACAGGAAAAAACAAACAAAAACAAAAACAGAAAAACACACGGCCTCCCAAGGCTGTCAGGGTGCCCTTAATCAATCCACCAGGTAACACACTTATTTCACATTTACTTTGAGTCTTGCTGAACTCCCACATGTCATGGTTCCACGGGAATCCTGTGCCCAAGGGGCATAATGAACACTTTATTCAAATGGAGTGGCAAGTGATGGCGGGCATTTATATTCATATATCTCTTCAGATTAGCGCCTGCTTTAAGACTTCACCTACAAAACACATTTTCAAGGAAATGTTATTAAGAACTTCAAGAGGGTAACAGCAGAGCATTCATTAAACTAAGCATGGAGACCTTCTGAGTTCTGGGCCTTGAGTGACTGCACTGGTGGAATGGCCATGAATCCAGTTTTTTGGATAGTGGAGAAATAAGAGCTAAGAACGACTTATACAAGTGTGGTTTTTACTCAATCTCCCATCCCGTGGATAATTATTAGACATCTACAATGTGCTGAGCATGTTTTAGGTGTTTGGGATGCATCAGTGGAAGAGAAAAGAAAAGAAATCTCTGCCTTAATGGAGCTTACATTCTTCTTTTCTTTGAGGAGTCAAGTCATGTAAAATTTGAACTATCTGTTCCTACTGGAGGAACATTCATGCCTAGAATTCAGCTAAAAGAAACCAGGCTTTTTATAAAATAATCTCATTATACAACTGGATTTTCCAAAACTGTGCATGTTGGAGTCCACTGTGTGATAAAAAGTGTTTTGTTCTTTTAATTTTCGTTTTCCCTGGTTTGAACACCAAAAGGGTTAAATGATTCTTGCCCATTTCTTTCCTTTATGTTTGCTTCTCTCTTGGCAATCTGTGTAAGCAAAAGCACGAATTAGATTTGTCTTAAATTTTCTGCATGTTTTGGTTATAAAAAGGTAATGCAACTCCTCACCAGTTTCTTACAAAAATTAGCAACTGAGAGGGACTCTATTCTATAATTAATAAATCACTGATTGTGGTCACTGTTTTGGCAAATTCACTTTGCAGCAAGTTGAGCCATTAAGCAACAATCTACCTTAACTCTCTAAGAAAGGACATTGGAAAAATGAGACTTTTTCTAACCCAGAAGTTCTCAGACTTTATCATGCTTGTGGTCACCTGCAGAACTGGTTAAAACACAGATTGGTGGGCCCACCTGCAGTTTTGATTCAGTAGGAGAGGGATGGTGCTCAGATTATGCCTTAGTCTCCAGGTGATGCTGTCACTCCTGGTGCCAGTAAGTACACTATCCTAATTGATGAAATTAGAAGACGGAGGGTCTAAATTTCCTTTATCACTTGAAACTTGTACAGGTTTTTTATACATAATGTCATGGGCTTGGGACCTGAACATTCTTTCTATTAACCAGGGAACAGTTTAAGAAGCTTAAGCTGAAACTATGATTTCTATCCTTGTCTCTCTATTCACCAAGTGTGAGTGTGATTGTGTGAGCATGAATATGCGTGTGTGGAGAGGAAAGCATAGAATACGGTGAAAGAAAACATGTTTGCGTTAAAGAGAGTAGGCAAGGCTGAAGTTGAGTGTTTGTGTATGTTTGTATAAATAGATGTAAGCAGAGGATGGGGAAAGACAGAGATAAACAACGAAAAAGAGAAAAACACATAAATGGATAGGAAAGAAAGAAGTTCCAGAAAAGTTACTCCATAGTCCTAAGCAGTTCCCACTTTAGAAATGAAAGAATAAAGGTATACTTAACAAAAATATTATGATTAGGTCTTGATTATCTTGTAGAGTCTAGTAAAAAAAAATAATATAATTTGTTGTCAAGTTATTATGTCAGGGACTTGACTACTTTATCTCATTTAGACTACACCATGATCCTTTGTGAAACATCTTTCTAGCTTCTTTTACAGGTGAGAAAATCTAATTTAAAAGAGGTTGAAGGGACCATCTTGGGTCACACAGTGAGTAAACAACTCGATTAGTATGTATTTGAAATCAGGGCGTCCTGGTTGGATGTAGCTAAGATTTCACATGGGAGAGTTTTAAATAATTTAAAACAAAGCAGAAAGCTGAAGTTGGGTGCTGAAGAAATTCCTGGCTGTGAGTGAAATTGTTACGTTGTTATCCCAGTTGTCTATTCTTGTTTCTGAGTAACAACTAAGTAATATTTTTACTGACAAGACCTGATAAAATGAAAAGTAATACAGCTGGAAGAGGTCTTCAGAGGTTCAGAAGCGGAGGTGTGTAGATTGACATGAGGCCAGGGGAAAATAGCCAGCATCTAAAGAGGCTCCCGCTTTGCTGGAAAATCTCTTAGCACATTTGATTTGTTGCCATGAGTTTCTAGAAATTATAACACTTCATCACAGTCTATTTGTTTCCAAAGTCAGATGACATCTCAGTCAAGAAAAGAAATTTCTGAATGGTGCAAATTTATTGATATATGAAAGTAGGTTAAAATTTAATTTTTCTTTTGATAATTTCAAAATACTACTGGTGATAAACCAAGCTTTATTTATAGATTGTTTTCCTGTGATCACTCAAAAAGTATATTGTAAAAAAAATTTCTACTGTGAGTGTAATACATCATTATTAAGAAAAAATAAAGCATAAGTAAAAGAAAAGGAGAAAACTCCAATAGTGCTTATTATTAAGGTTTTTGTTATTTCCTTTCACTCTGCTACGTATGCATATAAGCTAGCACACCGAATAGATCTGTTCTTTGTCTTATATTTTTACCTAAAACTTTCGAGAATTAAAAAGTATACATATATATATGTGTGTTTATGTATATTTAAGCTTCATTTTCAATGTTTGTGAGTTCTTCTGTGAATTAGATATTTATTAAAGAGATATTCAGTTAATGTCACATAGGTGATTCTACATTTTGATGTGTCACCGGAAATTAACAGAACATTTTTAGGCATAAAACTATTTCCAGCAAGTTGGTTTATTTATTGAGATTACTTTCCAGAAGTACACCAGAAATGCATGAAAGTGCCTGTTTCATCACTGTTCTGCCAGTCCTGTCTTGTGAACAGAGGTGGGTTTTCTATGTCGCCCATGGAGCTTAAAATCCAGCTAAGATGAAATTAACATGAAGAGACCTTTACTTGGGAGTTGGTGGCTGTCCTCCTCCCAGGCTCCTGCAGCACCGGACTCATTCTTTTATTATAGCTCTTACGCTTAATGGAGTTAGACTTCTTGAGTCTAAATTCTGGCTCTACCACGTATTGCCATGTGACCTTGAACAAGTCTTTGGACTTCAGTTCCTTTATCTATATGAGGGAAAAAGTAATAATGACAATACCTTCTTTCTATGGTTGCTGTGAGCTGATATATACAAAGCACTTGGAATACATCCTGGGCACAGACTTCAGTCAATGTTTATTTTTTCACTGTCATGACCAGCATTAACATGTTGGACTTCACCTTTTCATGTCTATCTTTCCCATTATTCCAGAAGCCCCTCCTGGGTAGTGAGGGTGTCTTGCTCATCTGGTCCCCAGCATCTGCACAGAAGAAGTGCTTCATAAGTATACAATGAACCAGTGAGCGGGTGAGTCAGAACCCCACCACCTATTCACATTCTCTAGTTACTTGAGAGTGACTAATGGGGACTTGGTTGTACTGACCTTCACAAGGGCTGAGGAAATATTTTTCTTCTTTTCTACTGAAGCAGTCAAGCTTAACCTTCACTTGTTAGGCTCTCTGCCAAGAAGAAGGCACAAAAGAGTACTTCATCCAACTTATGAAGGCACAGTGAAAGTAAAGGCCCCACAGAGCCCTTGAGGGCACAAGGCGACTGCAGCTGGGGCGAGAAACAACCTGGTTAGATGCTCTGCAATCCTCCTCAAGGCATCCCATCAAAGCAAGAGCACCAACGCAGAGGGAAAAAAAAAAAAACTGTGGATCCTATTTTAATCCTTTCCGGAGAACAAAATGATTTATCTTCCAGAAACGAGGCATACATCATGCAATGCCATTTTGAAAACCCAGCAAGTCCAGGTTAGGTGAGGAGCATGACAGGCCCTGAGGGAAGTGTCAGTGGTGCTACGTACCCAGCAGGGAGTCATCTCGGGGAAGATTGCTTCATTCCTCATAGTACGGGTCTCCAAAAGATGTTGACGTTTTCAGTATCACTTTGCTTAGCCATGTGTGCCTTTCGAATATTCACTTCTTTAGTGAATTCATACTTTTGTGATTTTTTTAAAGTAATAAATGCCTATTGCAAAACATGCCAAAATACAGAGCTGAAAATAAAGAAGAGTCACCCTTCAAAAAGAACCACTGCTGAATTGTGGTGAATATTCCTAAAGTTTTCTGTAAATTTATAATTTACGGAACAAAGCCGAAATTAGCCAGGGAATTCCCACACTTCGCATTTTCCACACCTGTGAAACAGAATCCTGTCTGGGTCCTTCCATTTCTCTTTCTACTCCCTTTGTTCAGCCCTCCATAGGGTGTCCTCCCATGCCTAGAACAGCCCTTTGGACATTAGATGTTCCAAATCAGGACAAGCAAGAGGGTTACTAGAAGAAGCTTTGGCTTGGACTAAGGGTAATGTCTGAGAGGAGAACCTGGAAGATGGAGGTGAGGGAAAGCTGGGGTATGGGTCGGAAGAGAAAATGAACATTTATTTAAAAATGAATGTTTCCAGCGGGGGAAGAAGGTGGGAAGGGATAAATTGCAAGTTCAAGATTTGCAGATGGTAATATATATAAAATAGATAAACAACAAGTTTATACTGTATAGCACAGGGAACCACATTCAATATCTTGTAGTAGCTTATGGTGAAGAAGAATATGAGAATGTATGTATGTTCCTGTGTGACTGAGTATTGTGCTGTACACCAGAAATTGACACAACATTGTAAACTGACTGTACTTCAATAAAAATTTATTTTTAATAATGCATGTTTAGGTGATATGACTTATCTTTATGGTGTTAGAGGAAAACATGAAAAATATTCATGTTATTTAAAGAAAAAAAATCATCATTTTGGTTTCCTAATAGTCAGGGTTTATAACGCTTGCTGAGGCAGAATTGAAATTCAGAGGTAACAGCTCATTGATGATATAAAAGTAGCTGTCAGTGTGAAATCAGCACAAGTGCCGGCATGCAGACATAGGCGTGGGTAACAGTGGTGTCAGCATAGACGTGTATTCATATAAGCATCGATATCAAGACTAGTAAAGCTTAGCTAAAGAAAGTGGGAAAGAGAGAGAGAGAAGTTTGAAACCAAAGCATATTATTTTAAAGCTTTCCTCAGCAAACATAAACTGAACATGGGTCCATTTCAATAAATCCTTTAGCTAAGATTTTTTTTTTCCATTAAAGGATCGGCCATCCACACAAACCAGTTCAATTGAACAGGACTGTAGTAAAGTACATAGAGAAATAAGGGACTAGAAACACAACTCTTTTTTTCCATTAAAGAAGGTCCAAATTTCATGAAGATTGGAGCCAAGGAACTATCTGGATTCTCACCAGCTCTGGGATGTTAGTACTTGGAGCTTTGTGAAATAGCATGACAGCACAAAGATACGAGTTAGCTGTTAACTAGTGGACTTTCTTTCTTGCTTTCTTCCAAACCATTATAAAATTTACTCATTATTTCTAGTTTAAATTTCTAAGATAGATGGATGAGAGAGAGAGAGGGAGAGAAATTAATAATGTAGGAACCTGAATGGGCATGATATCAACTATAACCTCAATTTTAGAGCAGAGTTTATCGCACAAGGTCATGACACCCATAGCTAACCAGCATAAGGATACATCACTGCCCTGGGCTGGCGGGACAGAGGGCAAGATATTTGTTTCATCCAGGACTGCAACTGAAATTAGAAAAAAGAAAAAGAGTTTATCAGCTTCACTTACTCATTACAACTTATGAGTTCATGGATAGTCCAGGTACAGATATGGCTGAATAACGTGGTCACATTATACCATCAGGAATACACTGGTCTTCATTTCCCAATTCTGTCTTTCCCTGTCCTGCCATCATTCTCTCAGGCTTCTTCCATAAGGTGACAAAAATAGCATTAGGTTTTCGGTTTATCAAGGGACAGATCAATACAATTGGAAGAGAATATTTTCCTTTAACTCCAGCAGAATTCCTGTGCTTGTCTCTGACTCACCCAGCTTGATAAGTTATATGCTCAGACCAAGGTCAATCGATGAGACTTGAGAAGTGAACTTATTATATTGGCAAAAATGGGGTTCCAGCCATGGGTTAGCCTCACCTAGGCCAGGTGGGTTCCAAGTCAGGGAACTCCGGTCAGTGAATACTGGACAGGGAAACTCACCAGGAAAGAAACAGAGACATACTTGAACTGAGTAAATGAAAGATGATCGTGGACGATTGACCAAGGTGCGGACAGTACTTAGGAAATGTAACCAACAATGGGGGATGCCTCAGGGGTAGTCAAGACAGCCATTGTTATTTTAGTCCTGAAGAGGCGAGAAAGAAGCAGTTCCAGAACCCAGAGAGACATCTGTGTGAACTGGGCCTCCTGCCAAACACCCCTAACACCATAACATTTAATAGGGGGACACAGCCAATTCATGATGACCTGACAGGACAGGAAATGCTGGAACAAATACTCTCAACTCAGACTTCCCTTATATTTTTTTCTGGGTACCTTGGATTCTCTCCCAGCCCAACTGCAAGCCAGAGGACCAGGATGCCGATCGTTGGTTACTTTCATTTCATGTATAGAGTGAAACAAGATGATCTTCTAGAAATAAATATTCTTAAGAGTTTTGTGCATGAACTTTCAAACTTCTCTGTCCCTATAAAGTACACACCTACAAACATGCTCATGTACATACTGCATATACACATGTGTCTGTATAAATAAACACCTGCAAACACAGCACATATGCAAAATCATATATATGAACACATGTATGTATGTCTCTTACCAAGTGAGGTCACTTCAAATATATTGTTCTCTAACTTGTTATTAATTTAATAAAGTAGGGATGTCTTTCCCAGCCGATATACTTACATTTCTTAATTTTTAATTACATATAATGATTTTATTTTGATTATAGATAAAAAACTTTATAACCTCACCGTAATTTATTAAGTCATTTTCTTACTGAGAGATTTTTAGTTTCTTTCTGTTTTCTATTACATACATTGCTGCAATATATTTCCATGTGCTTATCTTTATGAACCCACGGGCTACTGGAGTCATGGTTATACAGATTTTTATGGCAATATCCTTCCTAATTATCTGCAAATATTCAATTTCATCCATTTAAACATGAAAGATAGTTCACTCCCTACTTCTTTGCAAAATCTAAACGTTACCCATCCTGTACTAGTTTCCTGAGGCAGCCATTATAAATCACCACAAACTGCAGGTCGTAAACAAGTTTTTCCACAATTCCAGTGGCCAGAAGTCTGAAATCAAAATGTTAGCTGTTGTCAGTTCCTTCCAGAGGCTCTGGAGGAGAATCTGCCCATTGCTCTCTCCCAGATCCTGGCGGCTATGGGCAACCCTTGGCATTTCTTTGCTTGTGGCTGTATCCCTCCCATCTCTGCCTCTGTCTTCCCGTGACTTTTCCCTCTATGTCTCTGTGTCTTCTCTTTTTCTGAAGTGTGAGGATACCTGTCATTGGATTTAGTGTGGGCCCTAACTCCAGCATGATCTCATTTCAATCTTCAATTTAATTTATCTGCAAAGACCCTATTTCCAAATAAAGTCACAGTCACAGGTGACGGGTTAAAATGCGGACATACCTTGTTGGGAACACAATTCAACTGACTATAGTCTTTCACATTTTCTTTGGCCAGTCTCTGATAAAAGGCTACATCTTAAATATTGTTTTTATCAGCTTATTTTGCCTTTCCTTCATAATTATTGAACGTTAGCTGCTTCTCATATTTTTATACATTGATGTCATTCTTACGTGAATTGCCTGGGAAGTTGATGATGATGATGATGATGATGATGATGATGATGATGATGGCGACGATGGTAAGAATACTTAAAACAAAATCTACTCTCTTAACCAGTTTTTAACTGTACAACATTATTGTTACAGGTGCAATGTTGTACAGCAAATCTCTAGAGCTTACTCATCTTGCTGAACTGACACTTTATGCCCATTCGTTGATAACTCCTCATTTCTCCCTCAACCCAGCCCCTGACCACCACCATTCTACTTTGATTCTATGAATTTCACTATTTCAGGTACCTCACATAACTGAAATCATAGAGTGTTTGACTTCCTATGATTCGATTATTTCATTATTTTTTTAAATTATTTCTTGTTTTAATTAGTAGAGGGTTGAAATACATTATAGATAAGAGAACTATGTTATAAAATGCATTCAAAGCAATTTCTGTCATTTAGACTTTAACTGATACTGTCTTCTGCCACACAAAATTTATATTTTTTGAATAGTCAAACCTGTCAATGATTTTCTTTGTAAATTTGGGAGTTTACCTTATGCTTAAAAATTCTCAGGCTTATAAAAATGGTCCCCTGTAGCTCATACTAATTTTTCTTTTTAGTCTTTAAATTAAACCTTGAAAGCATGAAATCATTTGGAATTTATTTTTTGTGTGAGCTGTGTGGGAGAAAGGTGACACTTGCTTCAATGCGAACAGCATTTTGTACCAAAATTATTATTGAATATCCTATTATTTTCTCACTCTTTTGAAACATGTTTAGCTCATGAGATTTCCATTATACATTGCTCTGTTTCTGGATTATTAAATTTGGTTCCTAAGATTTATTTATCCTTATGCACGCCTTTTATATTGTTTTCTCCTTAGTATATTATAATTCTAAGAGCACAGGTGTACCTTCATTAGTCATATTTTTCAATATTTTCTTGGTCTCTTATTTTATTTTTTATTGATGTATTGTTGATTTACAATGTTGTTTCTAGTTTCTGGTGTATAGCAAAGTGATTCAGTTATATATACATATATGCATAATTATATTAATACATATTTTTTTCATTATAGGTTATTACAAGATATTGAATGTAGTTCCCTGTGCTCAACAGTAGGACCTTGTTGTTTATTTTGTGTATATCCTAAACTCCTAATATACCCTTCTTCCCCTTTCTCCTTTAGTAACATAGGTTTGTTTTCTATGTCTGTGAGTTTAGTTCTGTTTTATAAATAAATTCATTTATATCTTTTTATTAAGATTCCACATATAAGTGATATCAAATGATATTTGTCTTTCTTTGACTTGCTTCACTTAGTATGATAATCTCTAGGTCCATCTGTGGTGCAACAAATGGTATTATTTCATTTTTTATGCTGAGTAATATTCCATTGTGTGTGTATTATATATATATAATACACACACACATACACTATTTTTAAAAAATTTATTGAAGTATAGTTGACTTACAATGTTGTGTTAACTTCTGGTGTACAGTTTCTGATATATATACATATATATACACACACATATATGTATATATACTCTTTTTTCAGTTTCATCTTTGCCTTTCTTTTACATTTACTCTTCCAGCTGACACTTGAAATTTCTTGCAAAATTATCAAAAGGTGGGATTTTGATTTAAATTGAATTAAATGTCTGCATTATTTGAGATAGGAAGACATCATTCCATTCCAGAGGATAACTCTTTAATTATTAAAATCTTGTTTTAAATATTGTAGTAACATTTTATAGATGTGTTAATATTAGGTCTAATGTAGATTTATATTACATAAGTATATTTATATTTTATAATTTTAGCTTAGATTTTTTGTTTGTTTTGTATTTTATTTTTTGGATTTGGTTTGTTTTCCCAGTATATGTTCAGATGTGCCATTGTAAATATGAACAAAATAATTTGAATTTGACTAATTTCGTTCTATCCAGTCACCTGATTGAATTTCCCTACTTTTGGGTTAAAATATAAGATGATAACAACAATTATGATAAGGATTATAGTAATAATGACTAATATGGTTAATAGTCATTTTATTAATTAGTAACTGATAAAGTATCAGACATTTTGCTAATCGCTATACAGGGGTTATTAGATCGAATCCTCATAATACTTCTGAGAGAGAGAGAGACCAATATCTTTTCCCACAGATGACAAATTTAAGTTTACAAGGAGTAAGGAATTGCCCAAGGTATTCCAGGCAATATGTGTCCCAGAATCAGAAGAAAAGTCTGTTTCTGACTTCTAAGATCATACAACCAAACATGAGGCTGTTGTCTCTTCTTTAGCTGAATAATCTAAAACAGTGCTAAATGAAAGTGGTGTAGTGGTGACAATCAGCATTCTTGATTTAATCTTGAATTTAATAAAATTTATCAATACACTTATGAAGGCATTTGTTGCCAAACATAAATGAAATTCTTTTAGTTTTTTAAGGAAGTTTTGTTCTATTTCCATTTTATTTAGTATTTTAAAAATTGTAATAAGTGTAGAATATTATTAATTTATTTATCTACTAACATAATCGTAACTTTAGACACTGGAATATACTAGGTGGTTTCTCAAAGTTTATCACCTTGCGTTCTTGAAATAAACTATACCTGATTTATAGCATAGCTTCCTTTATTTATAGTTCAAGCATTACTCTTCCATAGCTTAATTTTTCAGTGTCATTTTTATCACATTTTGGTATGAAGTTATGCAAGCTAGCAAAATATCCATATTGTCTATGTTCTGAAATAATTTCATAATGTACATAGTTTCCATTCTCAAAAGATTTGATAAAATTTACCTAAAAATTCACCTTTGCTGGTAGATTTTTAGGGTTAGAACTTATTTTTCATAATTTTCCTTTAAAAATGTATCTTTTCACGCTTCCTAACTAAATTTATTTTGGAAGTTTGTAGTATCATAAAATATTCTCTCTTCATTAAATTTTTTGCATTCCCCTTTATGAAATCTTATAATTGTTTATAATATTTATCTTATTGTAATTTTTATTATATTCTTTGGTTACTTTTAAAGTTGCAAATATTTTTTGCCTTTTTTTATAAGCATAATTATTTACTTAATTTGACCAGCTTTTAATTTTGTTAATTTTTTTCTTCTTGGTATTTTTTTGTTCACAAAAGTTTCTATTTAAATTTTCCTATTAATCATTCTTTTTTACTGTTAAAATTTCTTAAGCTCAGTATTAACCCATTCTTTTATACTCTTTCTTTTTTATTAATGAAATAATTCAAAAGCTTTGATTTTTCTTTTGTGTATGGTTTTAGATGCATACAAAATGCTTTTATATGAAGTGGTCTAATTTTTGTTAATCTGTAAGTAATTTGCAATTATAGTTTTATTTTATATATATTTTATTCATTTAGATTACTTTTTATTATGGACAATATAAAAATGTGTTTTTTTTTTTTTTACAAGACTCTATATTTTTTGGCTTTCAGCCAAATAATGTGGCCTCTGAATTTTCCACCTTTGTAAATTTATTTAAATTTATTTTATAAGTAGTTTTGTGCCATTTATTTATTTATTTACCTATTGATTCTTGGTCACAAGAGAAAAGTATGCATTTTCTAGGGTATAAAATCCCATGAGCAGGAGTTGAGTCACTTTTGTCAGTTTTGTAGTGTAATCTAGTTTATGCTTATGGTTTTAAAAACTACCTGATCTATCAAATTCTGGCTCTTAATAAGAGTTTTATTTTGTTAATTCTCTTTGCCTTGGTGTTAAGTATCAAATAGTTCGCAGATTGTTTATATTCTTCTTGGATTTATATTCTTCCCCCCTTTTTATGCAAAATATGACTATCTTGATTAAGACTTTAATATTTAAAGGTTACTTTATTTAATATTATCATTACCTCTGAAATTTTATTTTTATGTTTCCATTTGCCTAACATATCTTCTGTGTGTGTGTGTGCATATAAATATATTTTTTCTTTTACTTGCAAGTATTACGTGACATTTTATTTTAGCTGAGTCTGTTGTAAACTGTGTACAGCTAGATTTTTATCCTAATTCAAGGGAGATCACTAATTTTAGTATAACATTTTCAGTTCTGGAACTTTTACCTATAATTTCATTCTAACCAGATCATGAAGCATAAGGAGCCTTTCCAGATACTCTATTAAAATTATTTTTATAGATATAATGTTTTCTTCACTATTTTTATATTTGGATTACTTTTGGCAAGCTTGCATCAAATGGATCGTTTAAAACCCATAAAATGAGCAAAGGCAGAAGACGGATCGTTATGAAATTTTTTTTATGTCATCACAACCTATCTTCATAACAATATGTGTTTTCTAGTAGGGAAAATAAAATGGTATAGTATTTAGATATTGTCTTACAAAGAACCACTTAATTATAATCACCTTCAAAAATGCACCAGAATTATAAATTTAAATTTATTTAAAAAAAAAAAAAGTGTTTCCACACAGAAATAAACGCTGCCCTATTTTCAGTCTTTCCCATCAGCTTTATTTCCTGGTAAGTTAATATGCCCTTTAAGAAAATTTTTATATTATCTAGCTTTGTCAATATCAGATTGGGAGAGGAAAACAAAATGATTTGAATGGGAGAGAAAAACTTGCCAATATGGCAGGAAAATAAAACCCTTAGGGGCTCAGAGTAACCCTTGGCAACATCTATTGCAACTCTGTAATTTTACTGATGTGGAAATTTAGTCTGTAAGAAGTTCAACAGCTTGCCTGAAGTTATATTGTTTCGGTAAGATTTCTAAAGCCACAAGCCAAGAATTTCCTTCCAAGAGAGACAAACCTGGCATACAAAAAAAGATTCACAGATATGTAATCAGTTGGGCTGCTTTTACATCTTGATTGCACGCATACTAACTGGAAGACAGACACACCTGGCTTCATATCACACCTCTTCATTTATTAGCAGTGAAAACTTGGTAAAGATACTTAACTTCTAAGCCCTAAGTTTCTTCTCTACAAATGAGAAGGATGTGTTCTGTTTCCAAGCACGAATATTGTTCTAAAGAGAAGATTTGGCTAGATAGCACTGTGTCCACCACTTAATTATTCCCCAACAAATATTCGCTTCCTTCCCCACTCCCCTTGATTAAATCGGCCCATACTGGTCTTCTAGGGCCCCAATACATTATAGGAACAATACTTTTGTGCCACTGTTGGAATCCAAGGGACCGCTAGTTGAGATAACTGAAATTCCACTATATGGACAGTATAATCTTGGAAAATGGACTGGTCATGATAAAGTGAGCATAAGAAACTGAGGGGATTCCATTCTCTTTCTTAACTAATTTCTAAGAAATGTTCCATTTTCCTTCTCCGGCATATAGCTCAAACACAACTTTTCATTTTTTTCTTAACTCCCAGAAAAGCCTAGTGGTACCAGTGGGAACCATCACAAGGAATTAAATTGCTCTGTTTCCCAGGGTTAGAAAAAAATGGAGGGAAAAAGTATATAGAAAGGTCTATTTCATGTAATCCTGCTATAGCATGATTTTCAAACAATCATTTAATATCTCATTAGGACAGCCTGGGAATAGATTTCTCTCCTTCTGACATGGTCTGAGCCTAACCCTCAGGTTAGACACCCATTGATTTTAGCTTCCATTGCTCTGTAAAACACATCTGAGTCCTTAATTAATAATTCGCTACGTTGGAGACCAATTTGCTATTGCTTGAACATGCTTGATTGAAAGCACAGACATAATGCTCATAAAATGTTGGGAAAAAAAGTAATTGCAAGTGAGATTATAAATTACTCTTGGCTTCAGGCTTCCCTCGAGCTATGGAAAGCAAAAAGCAATTATTTATCTTTGGACATGGAATTAGCCTTTTTTTTTTTTTTATTGTTGTTATCTGATCAATGCTTATTCTTTCCAGTCTGATTCTCTAGTTGGTTAGGAAATTTAAAAGGAGACCCTACTTTCCTCATGTTCTCAATCTGTTTCACAGTTCAACCTTTTCTTTCTTGTTTGACGTTATTCTAAAAATGACTATTGTTTAAGGTCCTTGGGCTGGCACGTATCCAGCAAAACAGTTGTATACCTGTCATTAGTGACAGTGTTTTAAGTCTCTATCACAGGTGAAAACTGATTTTATTAATGCTCCTATTTCATTAAATGGCTGCTGAATAGGAAGCATCCGCTGTAAATATTTTAAAATACATCCTGAAAACTGAGCCGCTCTAGAAGCGACTGCCTTGGCTCACACGCAGTTGACAATGTGTATTTTTTGTGTTTTGCAATGATGTCTGAGGTTTTACTTCTGTGGCACAGATACGCGTTTGTTTTGTAGAAGCTGTTCGGTTTTCCATAGTTCACTTGGCTATTGGTAGCACAGATACAATAGTGCTAATTTGAAACAACTGAAAGTATTTCACTTCAAACACAAAATTAGGTTGTATTCATCTGCCATAATTCACATAGCTGAGCAAATCAGGATCCTCTATTCTGATTCCACGCAGCAGTCCGACTCTCTAAGCACAGAAGGAGGAACAAAAGATGCCTCTTCTTGCCCTCTTTATGTATTCCTCTGTCCTTCCGGGCCATCTGCACCCCAGAAGCTGAGCTTTAGTCAAAGATTGCCTCTGAAGAACCGTGTGACCCAACATGAGTCCATTAAGTTCCCTGGGCTTCAGCGCCTCACTTTAAAAGGAAGCAGTTGAACCGGCCCTAACGGAGGGTGACCCCTCTGATGCTCCGTGAGCCCCTCTCCTCGGACTAGTCACCCTGTCTCCTAATGAAGGAGGCTCTTCTCTGTCTCCTTCGCTAGACGGAATATCGTGGGACAACAGGGACACTCTGCCAGGTATTACTTTATCCTCTGTACAACCAGCACACTTCCCATCTCTGCCAGCCCCATCATTTTCCTGTCCGAGGGCCCCTCATTGAGACAGACTGAAATATAAGGGACACACAAAAAAATGCTTATGATGTGATGGCTTTTGATGATTTCTTCCTTCCACGAAGATTCCCTGCCCTTGAGGTGTCACTCCGCGGTAGACAACTCGGCTTCAGGAAGCCAGGAGGGGGCCCGAGGGCAGTACATAGGGCAAAGTACAGAGGGGGTTCCGTTTTTAGCTTGTTTATTTTGTGTATTCATGTTACAAATACCTTCACTGCTCTCCCCACTCTTTTCCTGCTTGTGACCACATGCCCCAAAAGACAGTGGCCCGTCCGCCTGTGACCGGCTAGTTCAGAACCACGTATTTTTTTTCCCAAGGGAAAGTTAGGAAGAGATAATATTCCTTCCTTTCTCATATAAGTCACTGAGGACAGCCTTTCTGGTTAACAGCAGGCCTCTCTTTACCTGCAGGCCAGTCTCCATTCCTCAGTTTGCTATTTTCAGTCTAGTAAGGATTTCGCCATTTCATTAATTTAAGGGGTACATATTAAAAGCACAGCACTGCCAAACTCCCCAGGTCTCTTCCTCGGGTTTCAAAAGGGGTCTGCAATGTCCCAGTTGTCCTCTTCTTCCAGTCTCTGCTGGCCACAGGGGCTCTCCCCACTGTCCTGGTAAGAGCAAGAAGTTGCCTCTTAAGGGAGCAGAGGGCACGCAGGGCCCCGTGAGCCTCCATGTGGGCGAAGCCACTGTGGACGCATAATACTAATGACCCCTCAAACTGAGCTTCCACCCCACTCATGCTCCCTAGCTAGACCCCATCAGCCCCTCCTCACTGGGGCTTAATCCTCTGCAACCTACCATGGGGGACCCCAGGAAAAGGCCTCCCTGCAGGTAGACAAGTCCCACCAGGAAACCTTATTACTATTATTTTTTTAATTGACATATAGTCAGCTTATGATGTTGTATTAACTTCTGATATACAGAGTAGTGATTCAGTTATACATATATATGTACATATATATATTCCTTTTCATAGTCTTTTTCATTATAGGCCATTCCAAGATATTAACTATAGTTCCCTGTGCTACACAGTAGGACCTTGTTGTATATCTATTTTATATATAGTAGTATTTATATATGGTAGAACTCCCAATTTATCCTCCACCTCTCCCCTCCCTTCCCCTTTTATTCTTAATGCTTGTCAGAACCCTGGCAGGAAACAGAATCTACTCCAAGTGGCTCAAACAGACTTGAAAGAGGTGAAGTCAGAGTTTAGGAAACAGGATGGAGAGGCACCCAAAACCAGCAAAAGGTGGAAGCTTGTTAGCACCACTGAGGCTTAAGGAACAGAAAAGAAAACCGTGTGTCTGAAGCCCAGTGAAAAGCAGACCCTTAGAGAGAGTGTCCCCAGTGGTAGCTCTAACTGTAGAAAAACAGGTCTACTTTCAGAGAAGTGGGACTAAAGCAGGAAGAAGCTTGGAAAGACTAAAGAAATACTCTGACCTCTCTCTCCTCTTGCCCTCCAGTCTCCTGCTGGTGCTTTCCATTGGTGAAACCCAGCGAGAAGCCAGAGAGTGTTGCAGTCCGTGAGGGTCATCTCCCCACCCCACTGGCACCCGCACTGGCACACAGCAGCCAGAGGAAGGAGTAGAATGGCTCTAACTGGGGAAAATAATGGCTAATCAGAACATTGCTGGACAAGGAATAATACATTTCCCCCTGGAGGGAATGGATAAGGGAAGGGGAAAGACTGGACCTGGGGGACAGATGTTCACATGGATTTTTGTTCTTGTCCATTTGCAAAAACAAGGATGTCAGGCAACCATGACTTGTAGGTAAGAGCTGATATCTCCTGTTCTTCAATTTTCTCCAGTCAACCTAACTCACACAGCTAATCAAGCCGTTTACTAGGACCTTCCCCCATCCTGGCTGTTCTGGACATCTTTCTTCTGTGTCCCTGGCCCAGGCCCTTGAACTGCTCACCCCATCCTCATGCCATTCCTTCTTCTTACACCATTTCAAGTATCCCTGACTGCTAAGTGTCACCAAGACCTTTACCCTTTCTTTCTGGCTCAGGTAAGTCTGCTTCCTCCATAACTGTTTTCTTCAAGCTGACCTCAAAATTCACTGCTTCCATCACTAAGCAGTATACTGTAGTGGTAAAGAGAACAGATCATGGAGTCAGGTGTAGATGCTGTCTATAAATGCACCTGTAGGTCTACAGTCATGTAATCCTTTGGAGACATTTATCTTAGTCAACCTCTTAAGGCTGTTGTATGGATTAAATGAGGTAGATAATTATGAGACAATGTATTCAATTCTTAGCATGGGACCTGGCACAGAGTAAACTCTCAGTAACTTGTAGCTTATTGTCACTCACTAAACTTTGCATGTGGTGTGCCTTTTCTCCTCCAGCTAAACCTTCTCTCCATTATCAAGTCAGCATTTGAGAAGTGAATACAGGATTGGAGGGTTCACTGCATTAACTGTGGGTGGGTCGAAATGCTCTGCTAATTTTTTAGATATTATTATTTTTATTGAATACATTTGGCATATAAGATTGTGTAAGTTTAAGGTATACAATGTATCACTTTGATACATGTATGCATTGTAATACGATTGCCCTTGTAGGGACATTTGTCACATTGAGTTATTATAGTACAATATTATTGCCCGTGTTCAGCATACCTCGCATTAGATCTCTACGGCTCATTTACTATTTGTCACAAGTTTGTTCCCTTAAACACCATGAATCTTATCCTTCCCCCCTACCCCTGAAAACCACCGTTTTACTCTGTCTTTTACAAGCTTGGCTTTTTTAGGTCCCACAGATAAGTGATAGCATGCAGTTCCTTTTTTATAGGGAGAGATGGGAGCACCAGGAGTACTAGGCTAGTGTTTTGTATCCTTACATAGGAAACCAGCTTAAAGTTTAAACCAAACTCACTTTTCCTGCTTCTCCATTAACCTTTGACAAATTGCAAACCTCAAAGTTTCTATGGGCATGAATGTGGCCGGCCAGGCCATTACCCAAGCCTGTTAAAATATGGCCTGTGAGGCAGTTTCCTGTGTGCACTCACCCCCACCAGAAATTCTTTTGATAGAATTTATCATGCATTATTTATGTTACGCTGAACCTCTAATGCAAATTTATGGAATGTAATAGAAACATTCTGTACATCGCCGTGTTCCCGTATCATTCTGTGTCTGCCACGAGAGACTTACAAAATGACTTGTGTGGACTAATCCTATAGACGCTATTATAGCCCAGCTGTAATTCCTGGGAACATTTCAATTCTTGGTTTTTCTTTCCTTGTGCAGATTTTATTTCTTCTTTCACTGCCCAAAGTATTTATTGACCATCTGATCACAGCACACTTATCAGACCACGTCTCCCTCGAAGCAGTGGAAGTATGGTGCATTACTAGCTCCTTTTATTTCACAAAGGCTATTTTTGGGGAGTAGGGCAGTTTCAAGGATTTTTGCCTCTGTGCTATATAGCTCTATAAATTTCCTTGAAAATATATGTGAGTTGAGAATCTTTTCATTGTAACCACCGTAACCATGTGTCATAGGGTAAGAGTTAGGGGAAAATGTGACTAAAAGCATAACCAACACAATTGTCTTCATGTTTGGATTTACCAATTTCAAGATCCTTCCCTCCAGTTTAAGATTCATCTCAATCTATAAATTTGTGATTAAGAAAAGGGTTTAAGCAAGAGATAATCTAAGCAACACTTTATCAATTTTTTTTTTCTGCATAATATTTTACCAGTTGACCACCAGCCTGGCCTTTATTAAGACCAATAAATGGCATAGCATTTGTCAGAAATAAGGGGTACTTTATACATTAAGGACGTAGGTAGGAAGAAGTCAAAGAGACCCATGAGGAGCAATTTGTTGGTCCTACACCAAGGTAGAAGTCATTTTGTATAATTAGGCAATAAGTTCTATCTGCATAGAGCTTATCAATTATTAATGACCCTATTCAACATTTAATTTCTTTGTGGCAGCCAAGTAGGTCTTCTTTGTCACATGATTTTGTTGGCTTTAAAATTAAATGCATTTCTCCTACTGAGGACACACAAGAGAAGATTAATATGTTTTCTAAAGTCTATATGAAGAAACCATACGTTTTGGACAAAAGTGAGGAAAGGGAATCTTACAGAGTAACCATCTGTAGACCCAGTTGGAAAGACCCTTCACAATAAAAATCCACAGTGCCTGAAAGATAAAGTTCTGATTTTTGTTGGGTTTTTTTTTTTCCTTGTCCCACACATTTCAGGGATTTCTTTCTTCTCTCCACCTTTCGTTTTGTTTTTCAATGTAAACTTCACTGTTCTCTGTTTGCTTCTTCAAGCCTTCTTAACTGTTGTTGGTCATGACGGTAAATTGTAATGTTAGGGAAATTACCAAGGTGACTCCCACCTCTCTCAGGCTTATTTCTGGTGCATGGGTAGCCTTCTGTCATTTATCTTGTGTCCTGTGCCTGCTCATGTCTGCTTTGGAAATACATTTAAAAAAAAAAAAAGATGATGTCCATTTATTCTAATAATACATATAATAAATTACACCACAATTTCTCATGAGTGCCTACCAACCAGCCCTATGTGACAGATATAGAAAAAGTTATCACTACCATTTTCAAATAAGGAAACTGGGATCATTTTTTCAAAGCTAGATTGCCTTTCTCTCTCTCTCCTATCTCTCTCTGGATAAAACTGCTGAGCTCTTGATATAATCCTGACCTTAAGTCATTAAACATTAAAATATCAACTCGAGACTCGAAGACCAAACAACTTTTGTTGCCTAGTGTTGAAACTATGCTAGCAAAGTGACTGGGGAAAAGGTCACTTTCTAGGTTTAAGAATTCTTCCAACTTCCTCTTTCTCTATTCAAAAAGCTGTCTCCAACCTAATTCATCAGAATATAATGATGAAAACTCACATGCAGAACAGGCTGAATTTTATCCAGAATGCTTTTTTCTAGGTTTTAAAAAAATCTTTGAAGTGACCTGTCAGTCTAACTCATTTCAACATGCATTTATCAGACATATATTAAATGCTGTGTCTTGTATTAATTACCAAGGATAGTATAGGTGATTAAATTATGGCCCTGTCCTAAAAGATATCATGTGATGATAGAGAGTGACTGACATTGGAGCTGGACTGTGAAGACTGAGGAGGACTTCACTGATGAAAGCTGGGAATATAGTGCTTTTGAGAAGAAGGACATAAAGGAAAAGCCTTGTGCGAAACTATCAGCAGAAAACTGATAGTTTCAAGGAACTGAATCAACTAATTCAGTATAGCAGAAATGTAAAGTCTAGAACAGAACAGAAAGGACCAGGGTTCACACTGTGCTTGGCGTTACCAATAGTGATGTGACCATTTATGGGACACATGGTGAATGGGCTTAATTAGGTGGAAGGGTAGTGGGAAGACGGAAGTAAGACTAACGACAGTAAAACTAGACTAGATACTAATATGCTGAAGGCGGGGGGCAATCTTCATGCCTTGTTTTTCATAATGGCAATGCATTACTCCCTTTCCTTTGTCAGCTCAAACCTGTCTTTGTCAACCAGTTTATCCCAAGGTGGGCTACTCATCTTCTGTGATTCCACAGAATGTTTTAATGATCAATGTTCAATAGCTGGTCCTGCATGACAATCAACAACAAATCTTTGTTACTCATATTCCACATTTGGCAGATCATCTCAGACTCTCCGCTTCAAGCTGGCAGTTGAGTTGGGGTCTGTTCTGCACATCTTCATTCTGGGGTCCCGGCTTTTACCTGAAACAGACACATTCTCATGGCAGAGGGAGGAGTGAGAGACACCGAGTTTCTGTTCAGACATGACACGTGACAGATCATCTCATGTTGCATCAGATACAATAAGGGCACCTAACCCAACAGTAAGGAGAGGGTATAAAATCATCTTATGGAGAAGGGGAGAGTACCCCCATTTACTTAATAGCTACCATTTACTGAACCTGTATGTGCCTACTGTCACTGTGCAGTATGATTTACTTATTTTATACTTAACAATCATGAGAATTCTTTGAAATTATGTAATATCATTTTACAAATGAAAAAACTGAGGGTCTCGAAAAGCCCAAGACTGCCATAGCTAATGAATAAGAAATGTACTGATCTGCTTATTCATTCACTCTTTCACTGCTGTGTGCTATGAACTATTCCAGGTCCCAGAGATACCGCGGTGAAAAACACAGACATATTCCCATGGAGCTTCTACATTAGCAGAAATTTGTACAGAAATTAATTTTGTTAAAAATCAGATTGTTACAGTTACTATGCAGAGAATTAAACAAGGTAGTATTCTAGACAATTCCCATGAAAAAGAAAGCTTAGGAATCACATCCAGCCTATCTGGTGCCACAGTTCGCCCCATTTTGAATGTACGGCTGCCAGTTCTGCCTTGTAAAATCTCCTATATTACTTTTCAGAACTGTTATTTTTATCAGTTATTATTATTTAGCATTTCATGTTCTGCCCCTCCAACTGGATTGTAATAAAAATACAGAAAGATACCATTTAATTTAGATATTTGTAATAGTCCATTTTGTTTAATGTATTGCATTCTCCTGATTTGTTATAAGGTAATTTACTAGATAATGCTTAAATAAGCCCATTATCTCATACATAATTAAGATATTAAGAGACAACAATACGGTTTTAACTTGCTTTCGTTTTCTGCAGCAGTTAATGTATTACCTGTGACAATGAGACAAATCTCCATCGTGATTTGGTACGTGCCTCCCTATGTGGAGAATTCTAACCTTGCTTCCTTGAGGAGACAGCATCTTTAAAAGTGAGCAGATATAGTACGTGCTCTTAGTTAACTTTCTAACTTTCAAACTTGTATTAACAGATGTGAACGGGCCAATTTCTCATCTGTGCCTTGAAGAATTTTGCAAACATGGAGATGTGGTACCGACTCCTTTTTCCATAATCTGGTGATCTCTTTTCAAAGTTGTAAAAGGGAAAAGCTAAGCTAACTCCAGTGTGGCACAGAAGGAAAAATATTTATTTTGGGGGTTATATTATGTAGCTTCTGATCACGAATACCATTTGTAATGTTGGTTATTTATTTGACGGAGGATAAATTACTTAATCTCCCTGGATCTTTATTTCCATGTATAAAATAGCACTAAGAAGAATAAGGCATTCAGAGCTTAAAGAACTACTGAGTTAAAATAATTTAAAATAGGATCTTAGATAGAAAAGCGCATTTGATAATTGTAGTAACAGCACCAGCGTCAGCAGCAGCAGGACCACGAGTAGTAACCCAAGTCCATATAATGCTAGTGTTACTGCTTTGAGGCTCCGAGCACAGTGCCCATCTGAAGAATGGCTGAAAATAAACTCTGCCCTGCTTACTACCACAGGATGGTGATTCTTTTCAGAGTGTTAATATGAACACTAGATGTCCCTTTGAGGACCATATATCATACATAAATCACATAAAGGTAGATTTTATTTTTTTTTCAAAACTTCCCTCTTGCTCACATTTGGAGTAGAACACTTTCTTCCTGAAGGGTATGCCCACTGCCTGGGTGGAGAATCACTGTCAGAGTAAACACTGCTACTGATGGAGAATATCATATCCCCAGTTGAAAGGCACTATTCTGCATGTTGCCTAAGGGTTCTGTGGTATAGACAGAAGGAGTGAGCTTCATGGAGGAGGCAGGGTTGCCCCAAGATGTTCATTCATTCATTGTTTATCTAAAATTTACATTTAACTGGGCATCCTCTATTCTCATTTGCTAGATCTGGCTATATTAGAATTAAAGGAAGGAGAGAAATATTATCATATCAGACTTGCCCTAGTAGTACTGGTTTCTCTCAGGTCCTTGCAATGCTTCTTAACATCACAGAATAGACAATGAAGCGATTACCCATGACCGAGAACAGCTGGAAGGAGCTGTATACCTAATTACAGAGACTCGTGTATGTCACGAGCTCCTCTCTCCCGCTGCAACACCGAGTAATCCTTTTTTGGGTTAGTCCTACTACGATCACCATAACACATTATGAGCAACAGAGACATTTCCAAATCAATGGGAGAAGCAGACCTGCAACAAGATCTTTATCCTCCACTTAGAAGGTGTGTATTTTCTCCTTCCCTCAGACACTTTTAGGCAACCTGGTATCAGACATTAATAATACTTTACTTTGCTCATAATTCTATCCCTGCTGCCTGCTGGGCATATAGAAAATATTGGTAAATGAATGAGTGAATGAATGATTGATTAAGCAATATGCCTTTAGGGTATCAACTAAGAAAATGGCAAGAGCAGAACATTTTCAAGCAAAAGGAACACAGATTATCACTAGATAGCTCTGTTTCATAGTAATACAACCCACACAGCTATTTTTAGTAATTTGAGATTCCTGTGAGCAATAAAAGTGTACTTTTCTAAGAGTTTACTGGTTTAGAATGGACTCAACACCTAAAAATGTTATAGATTTTTATGTTATAACAAATATAATATTATCCATGAAATATAGTCTCCGTTTTGAATCTCAAACTATTAGAGTAACATTAACTCAAGGATGAGTTTTTACAAATCCTCATTTACTTGAAAAAAAAAAAAAAACTCAATTCCCTGTACCCCTACCTTGTTGTGGGACCGTCTTCCAAGCAGATGGATCATCTAGAACTTGTCAGGAGCTTGTTAACCACCCCCCCCAAACACACAGCAGGTCAAATCACCCTGGTAGAATACTGATCCAGAAAGCCTACATTAATCCCATGTACATGGACCCTCCAATTTCCATAGCTTTGTTCACTCTCACAGATAAAAAATGAACAACCCACATGGCCAGGTATTTTTTTCCAGCTCATCTTTTCCATTCTTAGCTGCTAGATTTTCCCGTTTCTGACATCCATTATTCTTAACAGTGAGATACAGACTAGATGCTTCATTAGAGAAAATCCATCACTCCTTGATTGGTCTGAGTACCACACTAATGATTTTTATTCCCTACTTTCATTTCTACTACTAAATTTTTATAAACTTATAAAGCTTTGCTACCCTCATTATTCCTTCCTACATTACCTCCAGTCTTAAATTTATTGGTCAATAAATATAAAGGTTGTAGTTGTATTCTGATGCATGGATTGTCTACATGAACGATTTCTATCATTACTAGTAGAATTTATCAAAAATTGTCCCAAGAGTCACAATATGATATATTATAATTTATTAGCCACATGTGTTATCTTCAAATACAATATTAATTTTGGGTAAAGACAACACCACAGTGGAGTGATAATTACCTTGCTCCATGGATAAGATCAGAAGATAATTTACAAAAGTACTTGTAAAACCTGTCTGTCTACAAAATAGAAGAAAATGTGCAGATCATAGCCCGAAGAATTCAGGGTTCACAATATTAAAACTATTGTAATTAAATGGAACTTAGGGGGAAAAAATCTACAAAAATACTTTCAAACAAAAAGAACACAGATTATTGTTAGGCAAGTGTTTTTCAGTGGCAATTCAGCTCACCACAGTCAATGTTATGTATTATATACATATCCAAAAGTGTAAAATAAATACTATACTTATATACATTTGGGCTGAAAAACAGATTCAGCTCTGCATAAAATTGTGGGACATGCAGTGATATGTTTTACTGACTATGAGGATGTCAACTGCTTTCATTTCTCAGTGTATTCTACTAACAATAACTGTACAATTTCTAACAGCAGCATTATTGTTAAGGTGTCAAAGGGGTCACATAAAGAAACAGCAATACATCTAACAATGTTTTCCAGTTCAAATGCATGGCTTATTTCCTTCAAGAAATCCATTTGCTAGTACCTGACATGGTTTCTTTTTAGAAATTTTAAGTATGATTCTTTCAAACTATAGCCCATAAGCACGGACTGAGTTTTCACTGTTCTTTTTATCCCTTTTAGCTGCTGTCCCAGGGGCTTGCCCATAGTAGGCATTTAATCATTTGCTGAATCGCTAACACTGAGGCTGTTTTCTTAGCTTAATCATGGGTTGTGGAAGAACTAAGGAATATCAATCAAATAGTACTGTATTAGTTTGCTAGGGCTGTCATAACAAAATGCCATGAACTAAATGGCTTAAACTACAGAGATTTATTGTCTCACAGTTCTGGAGGACAGAAGTCTATAATCAAGGTGTCATCAGGGTTGGTTCTTCATGAGGGCATGAAGGACAGAACCATTCCGTCTCTCCTTGGCTTATAGATAGTCACCTTCTCTCTAAGTCTCTTCACATCGTCTTCCCTCTCATGTGTGTTTGTCTCCAATTTCCCATCTTATAAGGACACTGGTCCTAACAGATTAGGGCCCACCCCATCCTTTTACTTTGATCACCTTACTACAGACTCTGTCTTCAAATACAATCACACTCAGAACCTCTAGGAGTTAGGACTTCAATATTTGGATTTGAGGGAAACACAATTAAATCCATAACAATCTGACTTCTGTTTCCTCCCCAAATTCATGTCCTTCTCACGTGCAAAATACATTCACTTTATTCTAACATCCCCCAAAGTCTTTACCCATTCCAGCATCATCTCTAAGTCCAAAATCCTATCTAAACATCATTTAATTCAATTATGTGTGAAACTTAAGGTGTGATTCATTCTGGGGAAAAATTCCTTTTCATCAGAAACTTGTAATACCAGCCAAGTTATATACTTTTAAAGTACACTAACTTAGGACAGACTTCCCATTCCAAAAGAGAAAAATCAGAGAAACAAAAGGATCACAGACTCTAAGTAAATCTGAAAACTGGCAGAGCAAATTCCATCAGATTTTAAGGCTTGAAAATAATTCTTCTTGGATGGTTGCCCTGTCCTCTAGGCCCGCTGGGGTGGCAATCCCACATCTTTGGAGGAGGGCAGCTCCACCCTCTGAAACCAGAGATGTTCTGCCCTCCTTTCTTACTTGCCATCTCAGTCCCTTTGAATCCAGGCTGACAATGTTCTGCTGGTCTCAGTTTCTGAAAATCCTTGCTGGCCTCACTCATGTGCAATTCACGTGAGTCCACACCATCAGAAAAGAGGGTCCTTCACAAACATCTGAATATATGCAGCTCTGTTCCTGGCTTCTCCTGAGATTGGATCCATGAGTCACACAGCTAGCCTCGTTAGCAAACAGCTGTCCAGCCACTTGGCCCTGTTTCCAGAACACACTATCTGAAAGGGCTGAGAATCATCCAAACCATCCAGTGCAGAATCCTCTCTGATTAACACCCCTTCTTTGATGTAGCTCTCTCTTCTAGTGCTTTACCATAAGGCACAAGGAGAAGCAAAGCTGTACCTTCAACACTTTGTTTAGAAATGGCTGCAGCTAAATATCCATCACTTCCAAGTTCTACTTTCCACAAAATACTAGAACACAGTTGGGCCAAGTTGTCTGCCAATGTTCTTTCTCAAGGAGACTTTCAAAAAAATTATTTAACATAGTATTTCAATCCTCTCGTGAGGTCAGTGGACTATTCTACCATAAGAGTCTAAGGACAAGTCAGAAATAAGAGCCTTCTCAGAATGGCCAGCAGCTGAGAGGGAGTCCACTGTCAAATTCCTACATAGGTCCGTGGGGGCTGGGGGATGCCCTATGGTTAGTCTTTGCCAGCCAGACTCAGTCTTAAGGCACAAGGGAATTGATAGAAATGATGTTCAGTTCCGCCCACTTCACTTCAAGTTGAAGCATCCCAGAGACATAATCATCACTTTTCCCAGAATAACCCCTACTTTGACCTTGGAGTGTACACAATAAAAACTAGCAGATTTTTTTTTACTCTAAAGCACAGTTGATGTGCATTTCTGCGGAAAGCATATGGCATACGCCAGATTTCTTTGAATTCTTCAGTCCATCTGTGGAGCAGGCTTCTTAGGGAGAAACCTAGAACAAAAACGAGTTTCTCAGTAGGTTCTTTTAATTTCTCCTCAGTAACGCACTAACATCTCTTGATTTTCTGAAATTGCTGCTTTATGTAGAGTGGAGTTTCTTGAGAAGAACACCTGGGAACTGTTGAACACATATGGTCTTTATTCCTGTCCTTAGATTGTTAGATGACATTTTTGTCTGCATTAATCAAACATGGACAGGTTAAGCGTTAGGCCTTTTCTAGCAGTTGGTTTAAAAATTAATTTGACATATTAAAACAGCTCATCATTCTTGTCTTCAGCCTCAGTCATGTACTTTGTTGAATATTCAGAAATTCGTTCTCTAGCATGTTGGAACGCCTGCACAGTGTTGAGCTAAGACATGGAGAGGCGGGGAGGATAGGTGGCAAATGTTCCTGTTACCAAGTGCAAGTTCACGTGCCCAGTGCACCGTGAGGCCAAATAAATGTCAGAGTTTGGAGCAAATAAAGGTTTATTGCAGATCTGAGCAAAGAGGATGGGGTGGCTCATGCCCAAGAAAACCCCAAACTCTTTAAAGAGTTCCAGCAAAGCATATTTAAAGGCCAGCTGCAGGGGTGGTGGGGGCTGCAGTGTACACGATCCACTCATGAACAGTTGTCTGATTGATTGATGTAAAGGTAACAGAACGGTCAACGCTATCCACCTCTGGGCGCCAGAAGGTCGGGGGTCACATGCTTCCGAACATCATTTCTTCTCTTTGGTGGTGGTATTTAGCATCTGAAAAACTCAGGAAATATACATGAGATGCTATCATCTGGGTACATCAGAGAGGAGCTACGGTGGAGGATATGGGGGAGGGGTTTGTCCCAGGAAGGCCCATGGGGTCCTACTCGGTTACATCCCTAAGTTGAGTGTTGCATCCTCACCAGCCACTGGAATGTAATATCCCAACATCTTTTCTAAGCTCTCCAGTATGTTCTATGCGCTAAGTGCGGGGGGAAAGTAATAGGGCCTGAGAGGTGATGGTACTTATACTAGCTGCATTCATCTTGAAACAGGCATTCTATATGCTGCACTTAAACTATAAATTTAACACTTAACTATTAGCACAAAAGTCATGAATTATTGCCAACATAGAAAAATAAAAACAAAGAAAATATATCCATCATCTTTTTTCACATAGCTGTCAGTGAGAAATCCCTTTCCCAAATATTTGTGTTTCTTTGTTTGCTTTTTATTCTGCACTTATGGGTATCAAACACTGGATATTTACATGTAGAAGAAATTTATTGATCTGGAGTTCTGTGCACTTTCTCTTTTGCTCTTCCTCATAATTTTTATTAATGAATTAAAAATTAGTTATCAGAATTTTAGAAAATACTATCTTTTTTGAATAAGGGTGGAGCAAGGAGATTTTTGGAGCTATTACTTTATAAAATAGTAGACTAAACTACAAGTGTTTTCACCTCTTTCACTCATTTAACATTTATTTTCTGACAAGATAATGTATGGCAAATATTATTTTAAGGACTGATGAGGGTGCAAGATTAGATGTAATGGAAATCTTGTATAGGGGACAAAGTCTACCTGAAAGGCGACAGCCTGGACTGGATCCCCTCACCGCCACTCTGCAACTGCTTAAACAAGGAAATAACATCTAACCCACTGCAGTCAGAAAAAGAGGTAAATGATAAATCCTCCCTGGGGAGGTAATGCAGAGTCTTATCAGTTAAGCACAGTTTCCATGAAGACATTGTACTTGCTTGCCCTTCTGCCTGAAGAGCTCTGCTAACGTCTGGCTCCTTCTGGTCATTCAGCCTCAGCTCCAGTACTGTTCCTTGAGAAAGACTGTGTCTGTGCAGTTCTGGAAGTCTATGACGGTTGCTGCGGTATCATTTCAGTAGCCAAACCCCTTTCAAAAAATAGTAATAAATAAAGAGAGAAAGAGAGAAAGACCTAAAACATCCAATAACAGTCTGTTAAAAAGAATTATGGCATAGTCATGTGATAGTGTGTTATGCAATTTTTAAAATCATATTAAAAAAAAAATTCACTAATTTTCATAAAGGGTCACTTGTGAAAAAAAGCAAATTATAAAGAATATACAGTATGATCTCAATTTAAAAAAATTGATGTTAGTGATCTATCTGTATAAATATATTCATGAGCAAAAAAAACATTGGAAGGACACAACAAAATGGCAGTAGTTTTCACAGTTCTTTGTATTTTAGAAATTATATTTCCATGTAATATTTCTTGATTGGAAAGAAAAGGATATGGGAAAATATCAGTACTAGGGCTTTCTAGCTATTAAAGTATCATGGACCTCAATCTTAACAATACTCCTTTTTTTTTTCTTTTAATCATTGCTTTTCAGTTAGCTGTGCTGTTGTCACAGAGATGCCCTTCAGTTGCTGTGGTAACAAATGAATAATAACCCGCCGTTGTGTAGTGCTTCACAGCTCACACATTCTTTTCTCATGCAGCACATCATTTATGATCCACAAAAACTCGGAAGAGGTTCCGAAGGAGACAGAGGTGGCATCCTCCCCTGTGTGCAGATAAGAAATTAGAGACTCAAAGAGGCTAACTAAATTGCCTGTGGTCACACTGCTAATAATTTAAAGAGCTGATAGAAAATCTAAGCTCTCCTGGCTTCTTAATGCATTTCAAAGTAGGTTTAATTCATCTGTCTATATACGTATCTTTCTATTTATTTGCATGCTTGTATAATTCAAATAAAACCCTTTGTAAAACCCAACATATGACAAAGTGGAATTGGTCAGGTTTCATTACCAGCGAGGGACCCAAGGTCCCATGGAATCATCCGTTTGTTTGCTATTTGTAGGGTTTCTAAAGCCTGGCATATTTTGCAAATCATTGTCCCATTGCTGACCGCCTAAACTTATCACCTCTCTCACAAAAGCACAGATATAGCTTCATCAATTACATAGTTAAGCACTGTTCTTCTAAACTGAATCAAGATGCGTGTATATATGTGTTTCTCTTTATGATCAAATACCTAAGAATTGCGAACTGCCATTAAGAGCTAGAGAAGTTGCCTTCCATATCCCATGATCCACAGAAATTTAGAGCCAGTGGGCAGATGAAGCAGGCTGGAGCGTGATGCCCAACACAGCAGCCACTAGCCTGCCAGGAGCTATTTAAGTCTAAATTAATTTAAAATAAGTACAATTAAAAACTGACTTTCTCAGTCACACTAGCTACGTTTCAAGTATTCAACAGCCCCATGTACCAAGTGTATCCTAGATATGTCGGATAAAGCACATATGTATGTTACTATTATCAAAGACAATTCTCTTGAGTGGTACTGGATTCTAGATACTAAAGAGGAAGTGTTAGATCTAGATATATCTAATGTAATCCTTGTTCTTCAGTGGCTCCCTGAAGCCTCAGAATCTTTATCTGTATTGGAAGGTTTGAAGATAGCTATTATAGAGGCTTGTTGTACAGATTAAACGAGATACAGCCTATGAATGTAACCAAGGTAAATTTGATGAAAGTCCAAATAACGATCTTTATCCACCACACTGCTCAGCTCTCCTCTGTCAATTCTTCCTCTCATATCCCTGGATTATCACTTGGGCTGATAACTTGGCTGACATCATTTTGGCTACCAAAAGTCAAAAAAGCAACCAGTTTTCACACATAAGATTCATTTTCATGATTTAAAAATGTTAGCCTGGATTTTGACCTTGTATCAATGCTTTCATTTCACATAGATTCAGTTATTCTCCAGTTGCTACAACTGAGCACTTCAGGAGGGAATGTGGTCTGCCTTACCCCTGTTTTTCCACCTTCAAGTACCTCCAAAGACAGGCTCGGTGGAAGGGATTATCTTAGAAGAAAATGAACACATATCTCACATCCAGGTGTTACCACTACACTTCCTTTACATAAGGCTTCAAAATCCAGGTTCTGTTAGGCGTTTTCAAAGCCACTATACAGTTCAGTGTGTCTCTTGGAAAACCTGTCTTCTTCCTCCATGTTCTGTGTTCTGACCATTGCAAGATGTTCCTGGAAATTTTTTTCTTCCAAATTATATGAGTGAGAAGCAACTGTTTCATATGTTCTCAAACTCCAGAAGACATATATCAAGTTCTCCCAAGAACTTTCTTGTCACATTTATTCCAGCCCCTTGACAGAATGAGGTTCTTAATTTTCATAACTTCATAAACATTCAACTAGCATCCACCAAATCTATAGGAACATCCTCCTCATGACCCTCCTCCCCTGCCTGGAGGTGAGTGGGAATAACATTTTCTCTTCCTCCGTGACCAAACAGGAAAGGAAAATACCACCTCCTTCTCTCCTACATCAAAAATGCCCTACCTACCTGACTCTCTACTTCAAATTTCTATTTTCAAATTTCTAAACTTCTCTTATAAAGTCTGGCAATGAGTAACAAAAGCTGATAATGCCTGGAATAATTTTACTATCTTGGGAAGCACAGCATAGATGTGTTTACAAGCTCTCTATTGCCCTTTGTCTTCAACTAGCAGGCCTTAGTCAAAATTCAGAGACAACTAAGGACATCTCATTCCACATCCTGTATGAGGCTTTCTAAACACTATAATTGGAGCATAGTTCACACTATGAACATGGTAACTACAGTTACCACCAAAATTGTCAGGAAATGTTTTGTTAGCATCATCATTGGTAAAGAAATAGCTGGTCTGAGATGTACGTATGAGGACACTGTGATGTGAAATCTATACAGATAGATGTAATTTCCAAAATTTGTGGTTGCATGTTCAAAAAAAGGAAATTACCATTTTTCTACTTTTGGAGCTTTTCCTGATTGCTTAAGATTGAATCAACTTTCAAGAAAATGAGAGTCTGAAATGTAGCACTAAATATCATTGCCCTTCCAATGACCTGACTGAAAATCTTGCTATGAAATTGCGCAGTAGAGAGTCCCTGGTGCCCCAGCTATGTGACCTCACGCAAATCTCTTACCCTTTGTTGGCCTCTGAGGAAATGACTGACTTGGGCAAGATCTGCTCTCTGACAAAATCATTCAAACTATCAAACTTAACACGTATGTAATTTGTTCAAATATAAGGGGCTGCTGGCAAAGAAGACACAAAAGCATGAAAAATAATGTGTTTCAGTTATGTGAGGTCTAAAATTTCAACCAGCATTCAGCTAAATGCAACCAGTTTTGCCCAGCTATGATAGATGGTCATTTAATAATTCCACATCAAATATAGCTATTTTCTTTGTCATATAAAGAGAAAGCTTCCATTAATATTCATGGAATTATTAATAATAGACATCTCTAGGTAAGAAATATTGCCAGATACTACACTCTTGCAAAGGTCAGTTGTTTCTTGACGATCCTGCTAACTTACAGGCTTATTTTTGTAGCATTCCAGTTTTTGAGTAGCTGCAATGCTAATATGTCCTTACTTTTCTAAAATCTTTGATCCAGAGTTACTATTATTTCCAGACTTCTTAAAGGATGCAATAGCGTTCAGAGTAAATACAGGACACATTCAGCCTGGACACAGAATGACTTATTTGGGTGGCAGAAGAAACATCCCCAGAGAAAACCGCTATTAATAATTGTAATTAATTTTGGTGTGGCAATATCCACAAAGATATGCAACACTGAGCTCAGTAATTTCTTTCCAGATAATTCTTCCTGACAAATAATTCATTTGGTTTCCTAAGATATGTTAATGAGCTAAATAAAGTGCCCTAGATAGATTTTCTCCTGACTGGTAGAGAAAATTAAAAATGGCTGCCCCTAACTAATCCTTGTGTTCATACTCACAAACTTTTAATCACTAATCAGTTTTCCTATAATATTATTCTTTTCCAAAGTTTTTCTTGCCTTGTAAAAAAATGCTTTAACTGATCTAAAGAATTGTGTAAAACATTGGCTTCTAATTTGGTGCAATGTTTGTTTAATACCTATCTGCCTCCAGTTTTATTCTTCTTTTTGCATTTGGATACAATGTGATGGTGATGTACTGGAAACATGCCTAAGGTATTGATGAGCACTGAGGAAGAAAAGTCGAATGTTCCCTTTGCAGAGGAGGTGGTTTTTTGTGCTGTATCTTAAAGGACGAAAGAAATCAGAAAAACTGTGTTTGATTTTAACCTTCTCCGCTAACTAAAGACATGGTTTTGGGTAAATTAGCATGACCTCAAAAAGCATAGTGTGGTTTCTATAAAATGGAGATAATTATATTTGTCTAACTATTTATAAAATTTCTGTGAGGATAGAATGTGTTTATTGATGTAAAACAGAATTCAAAATATTTTAAAAGTATTATTGTTTTTTCTAATATGCAGCCCAGAATGGCATCATACTTTAAGAAATAAGTTTCTTTTCCATGGCTGTAGTGGGATGTTGACATCAGGCTCTTCCACTGTTGCCCAGTTTTGGGCAAATTATAAAAATAAAGTCTTATAATGAATGAGGTCCACCAATTTTGCATATTCAGTAACGTGAGTATTGGTTGATTCAAATGTATATTTATATGGGTTGCATACTTTTCAAGATGCATGCTAAATAATTTCCTATCTGGGTTTCTTTAATATAGTATGTTAGCTATGCTTTGACCCAATAAAATCATCATTTGAATGTTATTAGAATTAGAGAAATAGAAAAAAATATATACTAAGTATGTAACATCCTTGCATCTCAACTCAAAGGTCAATTATACTTATGTAGATTTTCTTTTCTTTCTTTTTGACACTGGTTAAAATTCTGTCTCTTTTGATGCTATTTTCAGTGTTTAACGAGAATGTTCTAGTGAACTAAGGAATCTGAAGGGCACCAGGAGCTTGAAACTCAGTTTATACTTAAGAGTTAAGGATTCAGGAACCATCTTATTCTTCATTGGTAACTAGATAATGTATTTTAACGCTTGACTTCACTTTTGAGAATTACTTACACCCTGTATTCCAAAGTACCCTTTGTAATACCTACCATATGACTATCACTCAGTCTACATGGAGCCCTTTCATTTGGACTTACTAGATCTTTATTAATCTATTTCTGCTTATTTTATTTTTATTTTATCTGGAAATAGCTCTTTCCCTTGAATTCATTTTCCTAACTCTTCAGGACTTTTTGAGGATTGCAAAATCAAATTATTTCCCAAAGCATCTCCTTTGCTGGAAATATGGTTTGTTTCGACATTCAAAGTCATTGGATAAAGTTATTCATACATCAAATTCAGTCTGAACATGAATTTTCTTGAAATCTATATATTTTTCTTTCTCTTGACATCTCCATCATCTCTGAAATTCCAACTTCCTCTCATGCTCTAGTTTTATGTTCTTACTTCATTTTTAAATATAAACTCTATTTCTCAGCAGCCAACTTAACAATTTTAATGTTTTATGTAAAAATTTATTCATTCTTTCAGAGAATTATACTTGACAGTCAATGTGCACTTGAAATTTTCTGTGCTCTCATTACTGGACAGAGAAACTGACCTTGTAAAGACATATCTGATGACAGTATGGAAGGATAATACTTGACAAATTCTCAACCTCACTAGTCAAAACAATTTTCTGCTTGGGTGTTGACATTTCTAATATTATTCATTATTTTTCAAGACTATTTGAGTGATTATAGTCATTTGGACATGGATCTCAAGTTTGTTATGAGATAATTTATAAATGAGTAAATAAGATATCATATGTGTTGCAAATGTCAGATTAAGTGAAACACTGGAATTACAATTAATGTGAAGAGATTCACTAATAAAGAAATGCCAGACAATGTCAGAAAGAAACCAAGTGAAATAAAGTCATCTCTGTTGTACAAATGAACACAATTTCAATAATTTTCCACCTGGCAAGAAATAGTCAAGTAAACATCTATGCATGTAGCTTAGAATTTTATTCTATTCTGTATTTGTACCCAAACTATATTTTTAAACCATAAAAGAACCATAATTCAATATGAGTTTGTTGTTGGTGGCAGTGTTCTAGGAAAGCTACCATCTTACCTTTGACTTTTCTGAAGCCAACAATCTCCTAAATCTTTATGGACAACTTTATGTTGTTTTCCCACTCATGTCTTAAATTGAGTCCAGGTAATATAACCAAACTTCCTTTTGCATACCTCATGATTCCTCAGAGATCACCTGAGGAATAATGACTCTGGATGCCTACTGCTATCCCTTTTGTTACTGAGCCCAAACTCATTCTACTCACTGCATGACAGGCAAATAAATCAGAAGTCAAGGTATTGGGGCAAGGAATAACGACTCTATTTGGAAAGCCAGCAGACCAAGAAGATGGGAGACTAATGCCTTGAGAACCATCTTATCCAAGTTAGAATTCAGGCTCCGTTTATAATAAACAAAAGAGGGGGGATGGTTGGTTGCTGCAAACTTCTGGTGTCGGAATCCTTTGTTCTTGCAGTTATCCGTGCAGGTCAGGTCATGATGCTCCTGTAAACCTCCAACAAGACAAATGTTATTTTCTGCTCTGCAATGTTTTATCTCTGTATGAATGGAAAAGTGTTGCACCCTTAAAGATCAGAGCCTTGAGAAGTAGCTATCCTGTATATTTCAGGCTATAGGCAACGTTCTTTTACAAAAGGTATAGAACCAGGATGACTAAGCACAGGAAACAGAGCACAGGGTTAGAACTAAAGGAACAGATCTAATATGGAGTCAGATTTGTTCTTCCCTATTACACTTTCTTTTAGAATCCATGCATAAACTGATTTTAAAACTGTATTATGCAATTTTAAGAACATGCCCCAATTTTTTTTTTGGTCAGGAAAGCCTCCAATCAAAATAATAACTTTGCACTTTGATATATTCATTGTGTGGCAAATACATGGTGATGATATGTAAAATGTATATATTTAGTCATATATAGGAATCAAGGCAAATTCCCATGTACCAGAATCAAACACAAAACATTGCATTGGACTAAAGCACACATTTAATAGACTCTATATCCATAAGGAAGACAAAGGTGGCTCACATGACAGTGTCCCATGTGAGCAGAGGACCTGATACAGGTTCATTGCTAGAAACCAGACACTGGAGTAAGATCCACGAAATTCGACTCATGAAGCCACTTCTATCCCTTGACTGTTGGCGTAGGTAGCAAGACGAATTTCTAAAAGTTAGAAAAAGTTACACATACCGAACCCTGGCTTGAAGTCTCCAATATCACTTTGAGGCAAGACCTTTGACTCAATATTAAAGACCTTGTAAAGCCTTTTGACAATTGCAGTAGCCAGTCTGCAAGGAGGCTCCCAATCCATGCCTCCTAGTAGTTGTGCCTTTGTCTACTTCTCATATGTTCTTCTGGCTTCTTAAACCAGTAAGACATTGTGTAAATGACAGTCTGTGATTTCCTAGGCTAGGTCACACAAAACACATGACTTCAGTCTTGCTCGCCTACATCACTCACTGTGGGCAAGCCAGCTTCCTTGTGGGAGGATTCTCACACACCTGTGGAGAGGTGCGTGTGCTGAGAAATGGAGCCCTTGTACCAATAGCCGTACGAGTGAGTTATCTTGGAAGGGGATCCTTCCAAGAGTGTCAGTCAAGCCTTCAGATGACTACAACTCTAACTGATAAAGTGGCAGCAGTTATATAAGGGTTTGGAACACAAAAAATAAACTACTTGCTTTGAAGATATAGGTAAATTGAAAAAGGTATGTAAACTACGAGGAGAAATACCAAATGCAGGAAAAGGGAAGGAGGTATGTGCCGTTATGGAGGGATACACAGAGCAGCCTCACCTTTATCTGTCAATTGTTATCATTTAAAATGAAAAGTAAAGTAAAATAAAAATCAAGTTAGGTGAATTTTCAGTAATTATAATCCTTATATAATTCTCTTTTGTATAGTTTTATGTAATTATCTTTTTATAATTTCAATTATTTGGAGTGTTTCATAACAAGGCACCATATGCCTCAGAAAGAAATACTAACATAAAATGATATATTCGAGACAAAGGTACACCCAGGGGGACAAATGTCACTTATCTTCTGTCTGATGATTTGCTTTAGTGTTCCATCAATCAGACTTACTATTTTTCTCTAGGTTACAGATTACTTATCCTTTAAAGTCAATGGCAGCTGCTTTGGGGCTCCTCCTAAAGCTACCATGGTAGTGATAAAAATGTGAAAAAGACCAGTAACCCTTTTCCCTCAAAGAGCTTACAGTTTAATAAGTCATACATAAGAGAAAGCAGTCAACAGTACGATAAATGCATTTTAGGAGGAAATACATTGGATGATAAATGTTTTCAAAAGGTAACTGGTGTAGATATTTGAGGATGGGGGGAAAGTTTGGGAAGGAGGTATGTGAGCCAAAATCTGAAAAAAAAACATTAGGTGTTGGCCAGGCAACCAGGGACTCGTGATCAGTCACACAACCTGAACTGAGAAAATGAGTCAATGAATAAAAGGCATAAAGTTAAAAGGAGCATTCAAGGCACACACTGAATGGAAAACAGAAGGTCCAGGGTGAAAACAACATTTAGAGAAGTTAGGGGCAGTGATTTAATTAGTGGAAGAGAAGTTCATACCACTACAGGAATGAGCATTCCATGGGAGAGCACTGGTGGACTGAAATGCTGCAAGTCTGAGCTGTCACCAGAATAACTGGGATGTACAGCAAGATGGATTTTGAAAACGCTCGTCCTGGAGAATGACTACCATGGGGTTGGCCTCACTGCAACCAATACCAGATGGTCATAACTTAGAAAGGAGTCGTGGTCTCTAACGATAGATGGTCAAACTCTTACCACCAGGGAAGAGAGTAGCTGTAGTTTGGATTGATTAGCATCACAGCAGATGTGACATTCAGCAATTGTTACATTCCCACTCCCACTTTTCATTTTTATGTTTATAAGGAAATCTGAGGGTGGAGAACAATGCATTTAAATACTTTTGAGGGACATACTGTATGCACGGTTTATGAAGAATCATGGAGAAGTTCAAAGACATCAGAAGTCTATAAGCAATAAACATTTGATTTCCAAAACAAAAGTTTAACCCTGATCCCAGGTAAATTTTTAGAATAAATTATTTAGCATACAGATGGTCCTGAAATATTTAGAAAAACAAAAGTGATGATTGGGATCAAACATGCCATTGCTGAGAAAAGGATGTTGTGGTTAGAGGCAGTATTGTGTAGTAAAAAGACACAGGGGTGAAACCTGATTCTATCACTTATTTTTCTTGTGATATAAGGTCCAGGAAAGGATGAGAGTGTCAGGAGATGGAACCAACGAAGTTGCAGGGTCTGATCGTGAAAAGCATTGCAAGTCAGGTAAAGGATTTGGATTTTATTTAAATGGGATGCCAAGCCATTGGAGGACTTTGAGCAAAAGAATAATGTAACATAAGTTGTATTTTGCAAGTATCAATCTGTATTTCATATAGAGAATGAAATTTAAGGGGCTAAATTTAGAGACCTGAAGAAAATCACAAGGCTACTGCAATAGTTCCAGAAAGAGATATAATGAATGAGCGTGGTAGTAATGGAAGCAATGAGAAATGATCGGATTCTCAATATATGTTGAAGGTAAAATGAATAGCAAAACAATTCAAAATAAAGACATACGGTAAATGATGATTTCTCCTGATAATCCATCATTATTTTACAACTCATTAAAAAAACACAGTAATAGTCTCACATTTGTTTTACTATTCAGTACATTATTCCAGGCTTCCACTTTGGTACTTTCATTTGGAAGTCCTAATAAAATCATCTCTCTGAATATGAATATGAAGGACGTAGCTCAATATGCCTTTTCCAAAAAATTAATCGAGTCAATGTCTAGCTGGTGGAGATAATTCAAAATTCTGAAAAATGCAGAGCTTTGTTTTGAAGCCCTTTTGTTTGTTGTTCTTTTCTGCTACATACCTTTCTGCCTTTGATCTGCAATCTAGGCTCTTATTGTGCTTAAGAATTTAGTGGAAAAGTGAAAGTCAGTCAATCCTTTGTCAGAGTTTCAAGTGCAGGATTCAGATACTAGGTTTGCACACATTCCACCAGCACTAACATCTAACTCCAGACACACTGGGACTCGTGAGGGTCTTCCCTGGGACCCAGCTGTATTTACGGTCTGCATTTAATGGAGTGGTCTTTCTTTTCTCTCAGACCCCTGGCTCATTTACAGACTTCATCCCTGATCTGCAGAGATTTCTACAACCAAGACCTCAATTCCCTTTCAGAGACTCTTGCCTCTTGTATAACATCCATCTTCAGGGATTTGCTTTCCAGTTGTGGTCCCTGTTCAACTTGATTCAATAAGGCAAGAATATTTTCTTCAGACTGCATTCAAACTCACCTTTTTTTTTTTTTTCCCCTGTGGCTGTAAGAATTTTCCAGCTCCCTCGAGACTTTTAAGAGCAAATTGAAAATGCTCTTATTTGTCTAGGCTGAGCTAGATTGGTTAATATGCTAAGAGTGTATTTTATAGTGTATTTTCATCATAGCCCTTGAAATGCTTTGCATAAAAGACCCTTTATAACTGTCTGCCAGTCCCCTCTTGCTTATAGAAGTGAGATCTGTGCTGGGGAGAACTATTTATTTCACCTCCGCCTGCTATCACCAGCCCCCCACCCTTACCAGTTCTCTATTGTTGGTAACAGTCACTTGATTTAAAGAGAACTTGCCAACAGCAGCCTCTTTTAACTCCTTCATCACTGCCTCCTCCCAGCTCTCTGGGTTTTAGGAAGAGCCAGCCAAGATGTATTTCCTACTTGGCTATTAGCATGTCATATTAGGATGTAGTCTTAGAGCATGTAATTCTATCTTTCACCTATGTTAAGATAGATATCATTAGAAAGCCAATGTCACATTCAGAGAAGTGTTGGCTTCCTTAGGACAAACAAAATAGATTCTAGGGTATTGTTGAAATTGCTCATTCTATCATTAGGAAACTCAAACATATACAATGGGAGAATAAAATAAAAATTTAAAAAATTTTATTAGGTCTTTATGTGGTTTTAGGCCTTTTATATATAACACATACTGTAATCCTCTAAGTATACTCTAAAATTGATATTACTTTGCAAATGAGAAAACAAGCCTGAGTTTAGCAACTTGCCTTTAAATTATAGTGATTGGCAAAGCCAAGATCATGATAACTTTCTTTCTGCTCCAAAGCCATGGTTGGTGTAGGACACTGCTGCTTCCCTTAAACAAGAAATAGCTTATCTGTCCTCTGATACAGAGATAGTAGACCTTGGTGGTTAAGAGTGAGGACTTTGCCGTTAAAACTCAGAGTTCTATTTCTGGTTCCACCACTAATTGTTTGATTTTTTGTTAAATTCTTTTTTTCTAAATTTCCTTGTAAGTTGTTTTAGTTTTTCGTTTCTGGATAACAAATTGTCGCAAACTTCAGAGCTTAAAGCTGCACACATTTCTTATCTCACAGTTCCTGCAGGGCAAGATTCCGGGCATAGCTCAGCTGGGTCCTCTTCTTAGTGACTCCCAAGGTTGCAGTCAAGGGGGACTGGTTCCTAGGTTTATCTGAGGCATGACTAGTCTCAGATTTGCTCCTATACTCACTCAGATTGTTAGCAAAATTTAGTTCCTTGTAGGTTTACAACTGAAGATCTCAGGTTTTTGCTAATTGTTGGCCAGAGGCCACTCTCATCTCCTAGAAGCCACCTGAAGCTCCTTGCCACATGGGATTCCCAATGTGGAGTTCATCCTCCTCAAAGCCAGAAAGAGAGAGGAGACTCTGGTGAGACAGATGCTACAACCTAATGTAATATAATCACGGACCTGTAATTATGTACATCCCCTTATATCTGCCACTATCCGATGGGTTCCATTGACACTCAAGATCACACAACGGCACTTGAATTCCATGAGGCAGGAGTCATAGGAATCACTTTAACAGCCTACCAGCTATATGGGTAAAAAGGAATGTTGACAATTCATTAGATTGTTGGAATAATTATTATGACATTGTCAGACTCATAGGAAGAACTCAGTAAATATGAGCTATCTCTCTATCAGAGCTAATATTTTTACCAAAACAAAGTGTAAGAAAAGAAAACAAAAACAGAAGTGCCATAAGAAATAAATAATGATTCATTAAGAGGTGAATTGTAAGAAAACAAAAATTTAAAAAGTCCTACCTTCAACATTGCCTCTTCCACAAGCAACTGACTTATTTCTTTATAATCATCCTCCTTAAAAGAGCATCCTCTGCTCACTGACACCATTTCTTTATATTTTACTCAGTGAGTTGCAATATTATTTATCCCCATACCCCAGCCCAGCCAGGGCCATCAATAAAATCTCAAAATGCCAAATCAAATAGCCTCCATTTTGTTCCTTTATATTGACTAACTACATATCTTTGAATATTGTTTACCAGTCACTCTGTCCCATTGCCATATTTTATTTGTTTTATTTTCTTCTCAGTATGACTCTTGAATTTCTACTATTTTCTGTCCTTCCACATTAGAATTTATGCTCCATGAGAACAAGGAACATGTCTGTTTTATAGACTATATCTTCAGAGTGAGAGCAAAGCTTGGCATATTGTAGGCATCCA
Organism: Camelus bactrianus; assembly: GCF_048773025.1. NCBI lineage: Eukaryota > Metazoa > Chordata > Mammalia > Artiodactyla > Camelidae > Camelus > Camelus bactrianus. The sequence goes on along the minus strand of NC_133540.1, from coordinate 122,932,160 downwards.
ATAGCTAATAATAATTATTTTGTTACTGAATGAATGAAAGAATGAAAGAAAAAATCCTCACAAAATTATCAGTCTGGGGGGAGCAGATAACATCTACTATCATAATTCAGTTTTTTGCCATTTATTCATCTAAAGATGAATATGAAAACTTTCTTACTAAAACATGATAGAATTTATGAGCAGTCAAAATTCTTATCTTTTTCAGGATAAACCCTTTGGTCCATTAAATGATGTGTATGGGAGTCATTTATTTCCATCAAACCATTAGCTAAGATTCTGTTTACTGAAGGGAGGAAAAAGAAAGAGGGAGAGTTTTGATTGATGTTTGAATATTTTACATAAAAAAGTGCTAAATATTAAATTTTACATTTTTTTAAGATACTATCACATGACATTTACAATATGGTGGGGTTTTTTGTTTGTTTGTTTTGTTTTGTTTTTGTCACTCAACAACTAGGATGAACCATGTTTAGCACCATTATCTAAAACTTTTACCTTGTATGTTGACGAACTGGGAGCTAAATTACTAGCAAATCTACACGTTAGAAAAATTTGTCCTTAGGCTCACTGATTAGATTAGGTTAAATAAGCTTCAAAATAAGCTTCAAAGGTTGGTGTAGCAAAGGCATTTTTTGGATCAATAAATATCTATTTGCTTCTTCATATTTCCTACCCTTCCTTACAGTTACTTTGGGACCTTATGACTAATTCTAGCCAAAGACTCAAAGATACAAAGATATGTGAGCAGTATCAATGTGTCACTTCAAGGTTCAGGCATTTAAGAGCTGGTATGTGAGCTCCATGCTGTCTCTTCCCATTCCATAGCCAGCCCAGGGTTCCCATGGTCCAGATGATACCACTACAATGTTGTGTAGCTTTGATAGCCTTAGTAACTGAGAGATAACATCTAGCAGACTTCACTTTTCTACCTCAACCCCCACGTTAGATATGCAACATAAACAAAGAATACACTTTTTGATGCTGCTAAGACATGAAGATTCATGGGCTTATTTGTTCTTAGAGCACAACTTATCTTATCTTGACTAATATAAATACTTCTGGAAAATCTACCTTTGGAAGATATTTCTTCTCTCTTCTATGGCTGGAGAAGCTCTCAATATCACAACTCAGAATAATAAAGAGTTCAATCACCAGAAAGCAAGCTTCAAAACCATGATAGAAATGTTTTTTCTTACACGTATATTTAAATTTCTATTAAAATTTTAAGTGAAGCCCTTAAAAATATAAAAGTAAAAAAATTCTTGTTGATTGAATGTGGAATTAAAAAGGAATATAGTGAATAGTTGAATGAACACACTTTTGAACAACAAATATGCAATTAGCATAGACTCTGAAAAGTACATTGTCATAGCAAAAAATGAGACAACACTATCCTTTGTAATCTCTGTTGGCTTATTCAGTGATCCCATGGACCTTAAAAGATTTCATATGCAATGCCTTCTGCTAGGTAACTGATGTATTGTCAACAGAAGAAAAAAAACTGTGATAAATATGTTAATTAATATAATTATTTCACAATGTATATGCATATTAAACCATCACATTGTATACTCTAAATATATACCATTTTATTTATATCTTAGTAAAGCTGTGGGGGAAAGGAAAAAGAAATATCCAGTGTCTTGATTAGGGTAGGATTTCAGAATCTTGAAAGTATAAATTGCATCCAGAACCTAAAGGAAGGAGACACTTCACAGATATTTCTCTTGAGATTCTGGAAAAGGTCAAGTACAAAGATAAGCAACAAACAATTTTGGTATGGTTGTATGAACTGAGATTGATTGACAACTGGAAAGAATCTCATGGAAAATGCACATATTTGAATACAGAAGATCTTACTTTGAATTTTAGTTTTGTCACTAATTATTTGTGATACCCTGTGAAAGTTATGTAAATGCTTTAAAAGAAACAGATGGAAAATAATCCTTATGTGTTTGAAGTCACACACTGACTGCTTTGTACCAAACAGTGTCTAGGAACTGGGGATGGGGCACCAAAAGGGAGAAACCCAGTCCCTTAGGGAGATTAAGTGTAAATGGAAGCTGCTTGCATAGGAATGTAAATCTAAATGTTCCAAAATGTCCACTTAAATATATAACTGTGCTTGAAAGAACATAATTAAAAGCATCATTCTGGGACAGAGGACAGAAGCAGTTACCAGTGGACGTGTTATCTAGGGAATATAATTCCCCTTATTTAGGATAGTTGCTCCTGTTTACCTGCTTTGGACAACTTTACCTATTAATTTCTTCAGTCATTTATTTAATAAATATTTATTGAGAAAATGCTTTGTGATTAAACACTGTGGAAGTAACTGGGGCCTTATGCTCCTTGCTTTTAGTCTACTGTGGACAAACGTGTGAATATACAATGTAATATAATCAGAGAACTGTGTTAATAAAATAAATCATAAGATGTTATTGGAACATCAGAGGAAAAATATTTAAACATATTCATGTTAAGGAAATTAGGGTGATTAGGGGTAGTGGGAGAAGATTTTTTAAAAACAACTTATAATAAATTTGTAGAAATTTCTCAAGTTGATATCAACTTCTAGTTGACAAATTTAGTATAGGGAGAGGCAGAGATCTTTCAGAACAAGGGAATATTATGTGCAAATACACAGAAACTTATTTTTGGAGAACTGCATGTAGTTAGGTTTTACCATTATTTTTTAAATGGAGTATTGTAACTGAGCAGGACCCTATTGTCATCATCAGTGACCATCTGATATCTGTAATGGTGCTTGTAACTGCTTAACTGTAAAATGGTTCAAAGGTTTTTTTCTTATGCTCTTGCTGACCAGGGTTGGTCTGGAGAGGAAGGAGGCTTGTGTGGTCCACCCAACCCCTTCATGGTGCTGTGTGCAGGGATCATGCTCAGTGCTCTGCTCTTGCTCCCAGTGCCTTGCTCCTGATCCCTTGTGGTTTCTTTGTATCCTGTTGTTCAAGTTGCAGGCCTCAGCCTGCAGCAGAAAATCCCAGGCCTCAGCCTACTTAAAAGGCTGAAAGCATTTATCAACCTGACTTTAAACTGCACGTATTTTTCTCTAGAGCTCTTTTCCAGGGAGCCCTTTCTTATGCTTCCTTTGTTCTAGGTACAAAAATATTAAGAGAGTCCCAAAGCTGCAGGTGAACTTCATGCCCAGCAGAGGGAAGGGGACCACGACATCTGCAAAAACAAGAACAACTTTGCAACAATCTGTTACCCTGTATGCAATCTCTATGGAAACTAGCTTTACTCTTTGAACTCTTGAACTTTTACTATGAAACCCCCTGCCTTCTCTCTCCAGCAGCCTCACAGTCTTAGAGGCACAGTGGTGTGACCTCGTTTGCCTGGCAAAGAAATAAAGTTGCCTTTTCTACTTCATCCAAAACTCTGTCTTTGTGACTCAATTTTGTAAGCGGGGTATGGAGGCCGTGTTTCAGCAACTGTATGAAGTAGAGTGGGTAGATTATTTCTTGGAACCCAGTCATTCATTTGCCAGGATTTAAAAATGCCCTTAAAACAGTTAACCTAAAAATGTTAGCAAAGGAAGGAAGAGGTGCCTTTTCTTTCACATTCTTATTTCAAATTCAGTTTGAAAGTCAAGTTTTCTAGGTTATATTTAGACATTATAGGGTAATAGAGAGAGAGGCCCTATCGTCTTTGCACATTGGCAGATACCTTGGTTTTGTACTTTTAAAAGTAATTACAGGGAAATGTGTGTATTTATAGTTGACTTTGACTTTCTTACAATTATTTAATAAGGCAGGATTGCAATAGTGCTCTCATGATCTAAGAGCCTGTAATCTCTCTGGAGTCTAATTATCTCCCGATAACCTTGCCCCTTGACGACATCTGTATTGCTATTATAAAACATGCTTATTTTGGGAAAGAACATATATTTTGTAGTGTAATAGCATTAAACTGTCAGACCTGAGTGTTAACAGCAATTTGCCCAAAAAGCTTTCAGAAAAGATTAGCTCAAGCTTTATACGTGGCTTATCAGACAATCTAAAAGGATCAAAAGTCAGTTTTATAACAACTTAAGTTTTTTTTTTTTCTTGGAAAAGAGAAACTTGCAGCACTAACACTTATCTTTAATATCCACAAACAGGGCTATCTACGATTTTACTGAAGGATGCAGACAATTAAGATGATACACAAAAGAAATATACTTGGCATGAAAGAGGAATAGAGGCCACATCCAAAGTAATGTTGCTGAAATTTGAACATATGCATCTAAAATCAGAAACCTCTTGATTCAAGTCCCAGCTCTGTGAATATTTCCTGTGTCAGTTCATGAAACTTATTATTTAGTGTCTCTCAGCCTCAGTTTTCTCAGTTGTAAAACTGGGATAGCAATGGAGGGAGTTGGATGATAGCAGTATTCAACTCACATTATTTTGAGGGAGAGATCATTAGGTATGTATTTATTTATGTATTTGTTTGTTTATTTATTTATTTAATGGAGGTACTGGGAATTGAACCCAGGACCTCATGCATGCTAAGCACACACTCTACCACTGAGTTATACCTGCTCCTCCTTCAACTCACATTATTATGTAAGGAATTAAAATAGATATTAGTTAACGTGTTTATCAGAATTATAAGAACATAATAAAGTCTTAAGAAAAGTACTATTATAATTATTCATTCATTATTCATCAAAATAGGTATTCCTCAGCTTTTTGTTAATCACTGCCAAGATGTAGGTATACGAGTGAGCAAAAGGGATATGCTTCCTGCCATCATACAGCTAATGATAAATATTATTATAGTTCATTATTAGTCTAAAGAACTACATCTTTGAATCTTGAATAAAAATTGTCCTCCAAGACTGGCATTTGTGGTTGAAATAAGAGCCCAAAATCTGGGAAGTTTAACAAAGTAGATAAGAGCCAGAGCCTTACTGACTATGATTTCTCTAAATGCAAAGGAGTAGAAAGAGAAGTCAGTGTACTGGGCACTGTACTGGTCATTTCAAAACATGTCATACTATTTTTGGAACTACTTTGAAACTGATTTTAAGTAAATTTTATTTAAGCACCTAGTTGGTGCCAATCACTTTAGACTTTAAGCAGTCAACATGAAAATATAATCTAATGGAAGGATACAAAAATAAACATTAACAAAATATGTTTAGATTATCAGAAGATGGTGAATCTTTTGGAAACAAATAAAGTGGGAAAGATGGATAGAGTGTGTAATGTGGGTGCAGTCTTTTAAAGAAAGATCAAGAATAGCCTCAATAAGCAGAGACATGCACTAGAGGAAGAGATGCCTCACTTGAAGGAACTGGGGCTAAGAAAAATGGTTTCATTTATTTATATACTTGTGTATTCATGCCTTTCCTTTGTTTGAAAACTGATTTTAGGTGGCTTAAAAACAGATGTAAAATATAGCCAGAGAAGATAAAAAGGCAGGAGAAAATAATGTAGGAAAACAAACAAACAAAAACATTATTTAGGTTTATGTGCAAAATTTGCTTTCCGTCTGCAAAATATTGTCTTTGAGCTTTCTACTAGCCAATGCGAAGAGAAACTAATCAATTACAAAATTAAAATAAATCCCTAACACTACTCGCCAACCAATAATTCAGGGAGAGCTGAACTATTGTTGGTATTGTGATTATAGAAGAAAGTTTGAACAAGACAATCAACAATATCCTTACAGTAAATACAGCAGTGGATTTCCTAGCATCATTTATTATAATGTCCCTCCAAGGTAAACAAAAAGCCAAATGCTAAAGTGCAATTCCGTTAATAATACTCCACAAAGGCTAAAATGACACAGTCTAGTTACCCATCTCTCTGAGGACTTGGCAACAGAGATTTTAGACTATCTCAACAAACGAAGAAAGGAATTTTCTTCAAAAAATACTCAGCTAAAGAAACTCTATCATGTATCATTAATGCTGCTATTCTAGGAGGAATATGATTATAAAATTTTATAAAATCTAAGGAGTGTAACAAAGATGCTTTCTGAAAGGTTGTCAACTACATTGACACAGAGAGGTAAATCAACTTACAAAGTTGTACACAGCAAGGGCATGGAAATGGCAGGGTTTACACCTTGGTATGTCTGACTTACTTTTCCTTCCCAATTAAATGTACATGTCTGTCTGCATTTAAAATTATGTTTAAATGGTATTTATTTTTATTATATTGGTGGTTGATGCACAGGGAATAAACATGATATGCAATATTATATAATACAATAAATAATATATAAATAAATGAATTCATAAAATAAATAAGAAGAAATAAAATAAAATTGATAATTCTACATCAAAATTACGTGTTACAACTCCATAACAATCTTATTTTACCTGTTAGGCAAAATAATTTTAAACTTATTTAGAATACTTCATATCAGAGAAGCCAATAATAGTATGAAAGATATAAGTATAAGGGGGCTTATACTAAATATTCTAAAGCACTGTGATCAAAACACAATGATATTGATACAAAAAGAACATATAGATCAGTGGGAAAGAGTAGTCTAAGAATAGATTGAAATATACATATAAATAAACTTGGTAAAGGTCAACTATTGTCATTTCAATTCAATGGAAAAATAATGGTTTACTTAATAAATGCTGTTAGAATATTGTAATTTACATAAGTAGAACAAGAGAAAATCCTTACTTCATTTCTTATACAAGCTACAGATGGGTTAAGGACTTGATTTTAAGTGAAGGAAATAGGGTTTCAGAAATCCTGCTGACTTCAGGTCTACTGGAAAGGCTTACTGTTTTGCTATATCTGGCTCAGTGAGGTAAGAAACTGACAAGAGAAACCTTCCCACCAACAATGTGCCTCATTCTCATTGTAACTTTTTAATGTAAAGTCAGAGGGTTATGGGTGAGAGAGATATAAACACATACGCTCAGTCTACCATTTTAAACTGGAACCTTCTCATTCTACCGCCTTCATGGAGGGCCCGTGAACATCAGTGATATTGTACTGTAAGGGATCCCATCCAGTGCAAAACTAGAGTTCTCTCCCTGGAATTACTAGGTGGTATCAGTGCAGTTTCATATTCAATATTTCAAATGATGATTTGTTCACCACAATCTTGAGAGACTTGTTCCATTGTTAAGAAATTCTAATATTTAGATGGTATTTTTACACTAGTTATTCAGACTTCTTGCTATTGTTCCTAGATTATCCCCCAAATTTTTATTCATATCTTGTATATTTAATCTTTTTCAGACTATGTTTGTTATAAAGAATGAGAAAGGGATCTTTTTGTTTTACTCTCTAAATGGTTACCTTGTTGTTAATTTTCCTAAGTTTTCCAGAAGTAAATGATCTCTATAGTGATCGTATCTGCTCTGCTGCAATTCTTATTCTTGGTCCATTTGTCTTGTCTAATTGCGTTGGCTAATAATATGGCAAATAATTCATCAGCAACGTAAAACACAAGATTCCTTCAAGCATGAGACACTGTTGACTTTAAAATATATCATGAATTTACCTACTACTAAGATAGAAAAACTTATGTCAGTAAAACTGTGACAGATTATTTAGACATCATTTATTTCAAGGCACATTTCACATTAAAAATGTGAACAGGTTTAAAATGTGCATATTAGAACAGAATAGAATGGATGCTGGTCATAGTGGGCATTATGATTATTTCATTTTTTGGACTTTGAAAAGATTATGTCCAGTGTTTCAAGTAGTATGACATTTGTTTTTTGGCTCAGTTATGACTGTATATGTGAGTGTGTGTGTGAATGTATACACATACATATTTTTTTAAGAATTCACTGACTACTATGTTATTGCATGTTTTACCTAAAACAGATATTCAATTTCTTCTCAGCATTTATGAAAATTATCATATGATCTTTTTCTTTTATTTATTTCAGTGATTACATTTTTTTCTAGAATCTCTGCTTGGTTCTTTATGCCCCCCTCAAAAAAATCAATCTATTCTTTTAAAAAATTATATATTGTTATTACTTTAGGAATATGTTAGTACTTTAGCTTCTTTTACAATTCTAATGTATTTATTTTAAAATTCAGTTCAGAGTGCCCATTTATCTTTAGTTCTGCAAACATGAATTCTTCCACTTGGAATAAGATGACAATCTCTGGTTGTGGATTTTCTTGGATGCAGAGTTATTCTGTCTGTTATTGCATTAAGTGGAGATTTTCTCTCATGAGAATCCCATGTTTTCCCCAGCTTTTGGAGACATCCTTAAGAAATGCTTTTTAATATCTCTACAAAATTTTTACAGGCATTTCTATTTTCAGGCCAGTTTTAGATTAGTTTCCAAGCTTGAGGTTTTCACACTGCATAAATGATTTGAGGTTCAATACACATATGTGGTTTTGCTGGGTGTTCTGACTTCTCCTCAGGATGGTTTCCATTAGTGGCTCAGGGGTAAGGCTTACTACCAGGCCAGAATCCTAGGCTGGTGAGTGGGGATTTTTGGATTCCAGAGAGGGAATAACATCCTCTTAGATTTGAGGACCATGGAAGGATTCCACATCAAATTCCATACATATGTGAAGCTGGGTCCTCAACACTCGAGCTTGCTTTATTATGAACATTGAATAAGGTATAGCCAGGGTTAGCAACTAGCCAGTACACAGTACCAGTTGTTAAAATATTAAAACAGTCCCGTATCTTTAGCCATCCTAATCTTCCCAGTCCCTTCATTGGAAAATCCTCTTGGGTCTCCACACTATGCTGTTGGAAATAAACCAGTCTCCAACTTAACTCAGAGTAAGCCCAGCTTCTGATTTGATGCTATACCAATTGTTAAATATTTGCTATATTCTAAGTAAGATCAACCAAAAGTCCTCACTAATATTATGATTTCTATTCCACTTCCATGTCAAGTATAGATTCCCTTTTTTTTTCTAGTCTCTAATCTCCTTTTTGTCTTCAAGATTCTACAATTATCTTTAGATCCTTTCAAATAAACAAGTCTGTGTTCATGAATTATTTGAAATATGGCTTCCATACTCAGCATTGCATATGAAACTTAAAAATTCTAGTTAAAATATAAATACTTTCAAATTTTTGTTCATTGGCCAGAAACAGCATTATAATTTGAGGAAGCAGTCTGGATACTTTTTAAATCTCATTTTCTATAAACAAGGAGGTTTCATTACTTTAGTAACTCATAATATCACATCTGAAGGGGACAATGTGATTCTGAAGCATCATCAATGTCAAACCCAATTCAGACAATTTTTATGGGAAGTCTATTCCATACACTACATTCACAATACAAATGCATCAATTCATTGCTATCTTTCCTCATTCTAATTTAAGAATTATAGAAAGAATTAATTACATTGCTATTTCTGCTCTTCATTTGTGTATTTTCTTATAATTCCTTATTAATTAAGCAGTACATTAACTGTGTCATAATGTAGGCAGTAATTAATTTTAGTTTACTATCTGGGAGACCTCTGCGTTCTCTCGCTTTCTGTGGGATGGTGAAAATAGCTGGTAGCAATTTTTTCAATTTCCTATGACCTTCCGTATAACTTCTGACTCTCCATCAAGTTGTCAGAGTAATATAAAATCTTATCTTTTCACTTTGCCTACATTTTCAGGGAAAGCCTTTGCTTAGAGCGCATAGCCCATGTTAATATTTATTTTGGTCATAAATATATGTTTTCATTGTTGCTTTGTTGTTGCTCATATGTGTGTGTGTGTGTGTGTGTGTGTGTGTGTCTGTGGTGTGTGAAGGCAGAACCGTACAAAGTTACAGAATTATATATGTTGACTATAACAACTGCCTTAACCTTTATCTATACAACAGAATAAAATCAAAGGGTTAAATGAATTTGTTTGCGTTTTTAGTAATTTGGAGAAATATACCTTTGTAAGATATGTAATGACTAGAATAACCAACAAACTAGCACTGCTATCTCCACATGGTTCTGGCGCTACTAGTGCCTTTTGGAAAGTTATGCCATAAATCAGAAAAAAATATCAGGTTTTATTGAGCATCTAATATCCTGGCACTCCAAGAAACTTTATCTAAATTTTATCACACTCTTCAGAACAACAAATTAGGGACTAATATGACAATTTTACAGATAAGGAAACTAAGAATCCAAAAGGTTAAATAACTTACTCAAGGTGATATAATTTGCATTTGGCTACATCAGGATTTAAGCCCAGGGTAGTAGGACTCTAAAATGTGTCCTCTTTCCATTACACAAAACTGATTATAAACTAGGTATCAGGAAACCTACTTATTTCCAAGCACGTTCCACTTTTATGAGAAATCTTTGGCCTTTACATTGCTTTTTTTCTGGAGGAATATTCTCATCTCCTTCATTACCTTCTCAATATTCTATCGAGAAAGGTAAATCAAGCCATTTGACTTGGGAAAAAATAACCACATATTATTCCCATGATCCACTAATTTCAATAGAGTGTGGATCAGGTTTTCAAATTTTCCACATAAATCATTCTATCTTGGCACATACCTCCTGCCTAAACTGATTGGACAGGCTCTTTCCGGCAAGATTCCGATTACAACATTTTCCCTATGGCCCTCAGTTTCCAACTTTTTTGACGTGTTTTCTTTAATTTGGTCATAATGTCTTGGAATCTACACTGACTCATTATGACTGACACTCTTTCTTCCATGGACTGCTTTTCTTCTGTACAATTGTAACTTGCCATCTATTTAAGAGCTCTTAACCCACTGTTATTTAAGTTTAGATCACCTACGTGAATTAAACTATTGGAACAAGAATGACACATTCACATGATCCCTCCACCAGACAACATTGGCTATGTCTGAATTCACCAATCCTGATTATTTAAATGCTTTGCTGCTTCAGAAAAATAACAAAGTGCAAAATCATCTCTATTACTGAATACTGTATTTATTTTTTTCATTCACCACACATGTACTGAGCACCTACTGAATGCTGGATATTATGCTAGAATCAAGGCATACAAAGGCATGGTTCTTGTCCTCAAGAAACTGAATTCTAGTGGAGGAGACAAGTAAATTCAGATAGAACTATAAGATATATTAAACACCAAAATACCATCCCAACATCATTGTCCTCCAGGCCCCCTTTTCCCTCTTCATGCATTCCTTCTCAGTTTCTTTTGCTGGCTCAGCTCCTTTTGTCTTCCCTGGAACTTCTGTATGACTCAGGGCTCCGCCCTCAGCCAGATCTCTCCTCACCCTTCACACTCCCTTTGAGGGTTCATTTCCACCCTTGTCTCTTTACAGATGAATTGCAAATGATGCTTTCTTGGTACCTGCACCTTGATGTCCCATAGACTTCTCAAATGGAAGACCAAAATGGAGCTCATCATCCTTCCACAAAACCTGCTCCCCAGTGATATGACCAATTTTGGTGACTGGGGCCATCTCTTCCGGTTTCATCCACCTTAGTAACTAGTATTTAAGCCAACTCAGAAACCATCCTTGATGCCTTCCTGTCTCTAGCAACCAATATCCAGTCACCAAGTCCTACCAACTATACTTGCTGAACTTCGAGAATCCATTCTCTTGCCTTATTTTAGAAGAGTCATCATCATCTTGTGATCAGACCCCTACAACAACCAAAATAGTCTTTCTTCTTTCCCCTCTTCAATCCATAATCTATACTATTAATAGAGTAATATTTAAAACTCCAAATTAAGTAACATTTCTACTTAAAACCCTTCAATGGTATCTCATCACACTTTTATCTAAACTGAACACAAATTTGACAGTTTTCGATTATCTGGCCTTGGATTACCTGTCCAGCACTCAGTGGTCCTGAGAATGGTCCACCATTCTTAATCTTTCTATCCCACAAAAAAAGTGGAACTTATTTTAATTCCTTTTTTTCCCTCCAGACCATAATTCATGTTATTTTTTCTGCTAAAACATTCTCCCCTCTCTCCCATTTTACTGCCCCTTTTGACTAAACAGATTTTAACCTTTAGTTCTCAGTTTCAATGTTTTTGATATCTTTCAGGAAATGTTTGATCTTCCAATACTGTTTAAATTACCATCCTACAGATTCTGATAGCACTCCATTCTTACATTTAGGGATAGCACTAAAAATATTGCATTATTGTTGTCACTTCTCTCTTTTCCCTAGCAGATTTTAACTGGTACAAGACAGAAATTGTGTTCTTATTCATTCTTTATTTCTGGAAAATTTTTATTAAGATGGCAAGCATTCTGATAATAAATGTTGAGGAAACAAATGGATATATAGATGGACAGATGATTGGATGGATGGTGAATCTTCTTCCTGAGCAGGAGAGTTGAGAAAAAAGAATCAACAATTAAAGTGTGTCTTGAAGAATGACAGTGTTGGGGTGGGTGGTAATAGCTCAGTGATAGAGCACATGCTTAGCATGCATGAGGTCCTGGTTTCAACCTCCAGTACCTCTATAAAAAAATAATAAAAATAAAATAAAATTTATTTCAAGAAAAGATTGACAAGTTTCCTAAGGTAAAAGGGAGAGAAGACTTGTCAGCAAGAAATTAGCAAAAGGCCTGGCAGTGAATGAATGATATACTTCATTAAGAATGAAATTTCTGCACTACTGAAGCTTTTTTACTTTACTCTTTTAAGTGATAGAAAAAACTATGTGACCAGTTAATGAATGGTCTTAAATATATCAATAAGGTTAGACTTTGTCTTAACAGTATATATAGTAAATACAGAGAGGCATCATTGTTATTTAAAAATAATAATATTTATTGAGCATTTACCATATGTTAGGCCCTCTTCTAAGTGTTTTAGATGTTAATCCATTTAACACCACCAGATTCCCAAGTTTCAGCATACAATAGGCAAGACCTGGGGGTCAGTCTGCCACTTGACATAGACAATAAAGAAATGCATTATCAACTGCATATTTTAAAACAATTATATAAAACAGACTTTGATTATCATCATGAGTTGGCAATTATAAATAATTCCAGTGATAAAATACTATTTCCTGGAAGCTATCATTTGTTGTTTTTAAATCCTATAATTGCTGGTTACTGTGATTTTGAGTAGCTTCCATTATTTTATATGATCACTTGAAATTTTATTTAATTTAAAATGTAAAACAATCAAACACATTGAAGGAGGGTGTAGCTCAGTGGCAAAGTGTGTGCTTAGCATGCACAAGATCCTGCATTCAATCCCCAGTACCTCTATTGAAATAAATAAATATATAAACATATTTACCTCCCTCCCAAAAAAATGAATAAATTAATTTTTTTAAAAAAATCAAACAGTGCAAAATGCAAGATGTACTTTTTGCTTAGTAAGAGCAAATTTTAGTTCACACATGAAATATTTTACCAAATTTGAATAACATGCTTAGAATTAAAATTTCTTACTCCTATTTTATTGTTATTCAGTTGTTCGTCATTGTAGGAGATCAATATAATAGGTATGTGTTTTTTAATCCAAAACTATAAAGATATAATTAAAATTCTGAATCTGTTACTTTTTTAATATAGTATGTATTGCATATTTTTAGTTTTTAATTTTGCTGGTGTAACTAATATACACAAAGTCCAATGAAAGAATATTATCACCATGTTTCTTTTCCAGCTATTCTTATTTATTCACTTTATTCCATCATTATTAATGAAAATAATTTTATAATGATATTCTCACAAAATGATTCACTCTGGATATCAAATATGTTAAGTGTATCTCTGAAAAACTCTTAAGGTGGGTGCATATATTATCCCCATTTTTACAGATGAGAAAACCTGAATGAAAGCTGGCAAGTGACAGAGTCAGATTTGCGTGTGAGGGAGATGACTCTAGCTCAGAGGAGACCAGTTAGAAGACAGTCTTAAAATTCTACCCTGGGGGCTTAGTGTGGAGCGGATGGCTTCTTTGAAGGGGCCCAGTGGTTTCTGCATGGTGGAATGACTTGCAAGTTGTTCCATGAACAGTTCTTGCTAATGTTCACAAACAAGAAGGTTTCTAGTTTATTGTTCCCTCTGGAATAAAACTGATGAATAAATCTCATCTCTAGGGAGAGCACTGCTTCTAGTGATTACCAGGCCAAAGTCATAAAAATGAAATATTGTAATTTCAGAGTCACAACACTGATTTCCTAATGGTGATCCTGTTCCTGATTTGATATAAATTTAATGAGGCAACTTTCAGAGCATAATATGATATGCAGGAAAATATTAGTAGTTGCTATGCTGACCTGTGTTACACCGTTAAGGAAAAAGTCTCCATATAAAGTCAACAATAGCAGATTTCACTCCTCTTCCTGGATTGTTACTGGCAGAACATGAAATGACCAGTTAAGGTTCTCCCTCTAACAATGTTATCCTCCTGCATTATGAGAACTTCACGCCACATTTGTCTTTATTATTATCCAAATAGCAGGTTATTGCTGGATGTTTCTATAGCTCCCCATACCAGGCCCCCCTTCCTGCAGCTGGACAGGAGACAAGGCAAACAGAAAGTGGGACTTAACAGTTTAAGATTCAGATCCCTCAGTCAGTTTGAAAACTCTGATTCATTTCTGATTCTGTTGGGTTTGTTTTTCTTATCCATAAAACAATGCATTATGTTGCTTTTTTCCTTGAACTTTTCCATTGTTGTAAATCTCGGGGGCAAAATGAGCTAAATTGCTTTATATTTCACTCACAATATATGCGTATTACTTCAAGCTTTACATGAAGAGTGGAATGACAGATTTGGGGGGGGAGCGGGGCAAGAGCCTTTAAGTGATAGAAATGATACCATATAGACTGTTGAAGCCCAGGATTGGCTGAACATTTACCCAGAGACTGTTGCTCTTTGGCAAGCCTTCGGCCTTTCAGTCCATCCAGTATTAGAATTTCTGCTGAGAATGGAGAACAAAACACACATCTGGGTCAGTTATGGAGACGGATCCTCTGTGAGGTAGGACCTCTCTCCAGGGTACTGAGACCACTGATTTATTTTATTTTATTTATTTTTATTAAAGTATAGTCAAGTTTACAATGTTGTGCCAATTTCTGGCATATAGAATGCTGATTCAGCTTTAATATACATACACATATATATACATACACATATTTCTTTTCATAGTCTTTTTCATTATAGGCTATAACAAGATATTGCATATAGTACCCTGTGCTATACAGTAACTCCTTGTTTTCATCTACTTATTTTAAACAAGCCAAGCTATAGATCTTCATTTGCTGTTAATTATTCTGGATGATTACTTTTTCACAATTAATTCCATACTACTTTAAGTATAAAGGTGTCATTGTGAGGAAAGGGTGACAAGAACAGCTTCTTTCCGGGGATATATCAAAAGAAAATGAACATGAATATGGGGAGAAAAAAATGATTTGATTCATATTCCAAAACTTGTATTTTTCTGGGTCCATGTTTATCATCATCGGGAAACTACCCAGGGAAGTATTATGAACAAGTAGATTGTAAGGCAAAGGATTTTCGTCGAGCCCTTATAATTGTATAAGTGGACGTAAGATAAGCAGAATGTTCTCCCCATGGAAGAGTGGGGGTGGGGAGTTGAAAAAGAACAATTATCTGCGATCATGAAGAATTTTTTTTACCAAATATCAGAGCGATTCTTGAGGGTCACAAAGTTTGACCTAGCCAGCAGCCAGCAATGTATGTTTCAGCATACACTGAAAATTAAGTATTTTATGCAAAACGTATTTGCAAGGCAAACTTTCAAAAAAACAATGAAGCCACCCACAAGGTGAGCATTTTTAAGTTTGTGATATGTATCTAGCACACTGCTGACATTTAATCCTCCGTAAACTTCAGTTTAATGACTTTACCATCCCTCTGAGAGATGTCTACACAAGCCATCTAACGCAGTGATTTTCCCTGAGTTGAAGAGAGAGTGAGGCAGGGTGTATTAGAATTCCCTGAAAGGTGTTTTCAAGCTACACACCCCTAGTGTAATCCAATATGCCCACCCTCAGGTGTTTGAGGCATGTAGCCCGCCAGGGGCCTGAATCAGTACAGGAAAAGGGAGGGCCTGGAGAGCTGAGACGACAATGCCTAATGTAACTCCCCTAGCTGGCCGGATGTCCAGACATCCAGCCCACAGTTCCTGAGACAGTACTGTATGAAGCTCTGAGCATGGACCATGGAGCCAGACAACCTGGGTCCAAATCCCAGTTCTGCCTCATGTTTACTGCACGATGTTTGGTCATTTACTTAGACCCTCAATAATTCAGTTGTCTTGAATTTTACTGGCGATGATACTAGAAATTATCCATCATGTGTGTAGCATGCATGTATATGTGTACGTGATAAATGATGGGAGGGAGCTGGCTAACTAGCTAGATAAAAACAATGCCTGGCAAAAGGAGGTGCTGTATAACTGTTAGCTGTCACTATTAAGTTCAAGTCCAGGTGAAAAACCTATAACTAAGAACTGTATTTGGGGCTGGGGGGGAATAGAAGGTCATGGCCTTGGCACAGGTGGAGAAAGAGCAAAAGGAAGGTTGTTTATCACAGTCAGGACAAGCCTTCCTGCCCTTTTGCAAAATACCCGTTTGAAGACCAAATAGCTCTTAGAAGTGTTCTGCTCATTTCTATTTTTTTTAAGTTTGACTTTCTTGTTACCATTATAAAATTGGGAGATTTCACATTAATATGCACATCAGTTGACACTTCACTTCGTCCTCTGTTATTCATTCTGCTTGGCTTCCACAGTACACCCTCAGGGTCTTTTTCTCCTTCATTGGCTGTTGCTTTTCACACCGTTGCTGACCCCTAAATACAGAAGTACCCAAGGCTTAGTCTTTGGACCTCTTCTCATCTCCATTTACAATCATTTCTTTGTGGAGACCACACAGTCCCAAGACTTTGAATATCATCCATGCCCTGATGGCTCCCAAATGTAGTTTGATCTTCCCAACAGCACCAGCCCCATACTTCAGTCTCCCATCTAGTTTCCTACTTGGCAGCTCCACGTGCATGTCCTTTAGGTAACTGTTCTAGTCCATCTTTATGTAGAAAGATGATTCTGTGCAAGAATTAAAATGCAAGCCTGGGGCAGTGGTGATGAGAGAAAAAGGAAGTGATGTAAGAGAATAAAGTGAAGCATTTCTGCACTGGTCACCTCAGAACAATGTGCCACAGAGAGACATGGCAAACTCTTAAGTAGGCTTCTTTATTCCACATCCAGGGAAGGTTACAAGAAAGAATTATAGTGTAGAGTAGTCTAGGGGAGAGAGAAATCTGCCTGGCTCCCTCCAGGCAATTCTCTTTAACTTCTGTCCTTTTGGTGGACTCTCAGGGTGCTATCATCCAAGTGTTTAGATATGACCTGTTGGTTCATCCAAGGTCAAAAATGGAAGGATGTTATAGCATAGGTAGGGGACAGCCAGGAACAGGGAAGAAGGAAGAAGAAGCCAGTCGAGGGCACCTGAGAAAGTGCACAGGTTTGGGCTCCAGCCCATCATCCTGAAATTAACCTGCCCCAGCTTATCTTCTCTCTTGAACACCTCCTTTCTCAAACGGATGACTTCAAACTCATTCTCTGTCTCAGTTGCAGAGAGCTCCAAATGTGCCTGGGGATCACATTTGTTTTCTTTCTTTCTGACACATTCCCCATCTAATCTCACAGCCAGACCTCACAGCTCTGCCTTCTAAATACAGTCAAGAGCTGGAGCACTGACTTAGGGCTGTGCCCTGGCTATTTCCTTTGTGAAAATGACTTCCTTCTCTGCCCATATATGGCTCCCTTCCTTACCTATCTCAGATCCTGCTCAAATATCACATCCTCGGTAAAGCCTTCCCTGACCATCTATTTAAAATGAAGCCTCCGATTTCTCCAGCACTTTCTCACTTCTCACCATCTGATGGTACGTGATTTAATTATTCATTATCCATGGTTCTAGATGAATATAATAGCAATGAGGGCAACATTTTTGTCTGTTGTGTTCATTGTTATATTCTCACCACCTAGAACAGTTTTCTGGATCCGAGGAGGTTTGCAATAAGGATTTGGATGATTCCCAATATCTCTTCAACATAAAGTAAAGGTCCCAGTCTTGCCTGGCCCACATTTTCATGTGAGAATCCTCAGCTGGAGGGAGTAGATCCATCTGCTAGCAACTGACTTTACTTGGATGCTTCACTTACAAGCCCCTGAATAAGCCCTGGACTTGAGTTGGAATCTTGAAGGGTTTTGCACTTCAAAGAAGGTGACGGTGTCCTGACATGATGCCTCAAGCCTCTCCCTTATCCTGCTCGTTTTCACCTCCTACTCCTTGGGTTGACCCGAGACAAGGGCAAATTTAAAAGTTCTCTGGAGAGGAAGAAATCACTTCTCGCTTAGGGTCTGATCTGAAAGTGGCTCTTCATAAAGATACTTCTTGTGTAAAGTAATTAAATGCTTTTTCTATCCAACACCTACCTCTGTGGCAGTTAAAGAGCATCACTGCTTCATCAGTTCATCCCCATTCTGATCGCTGCTCTTCCCACAGTATTCAATACTGCATGAGCACCAGAGAAATGTCACCCCAGAGCGCTCCCTGAGCACCAGACTCTTCGACCCATCGGCCAGCTGCACACCGTCACCAGAATCTGTGCTCCAATGTTAACAAGCCCATAACAGAGCTCACTATCTTCCTCCCTCACACATGTTCTTCTTCCTTGGCGTTTCCATCTTAGTGGTACCAAGTCTGCATGCTTGATACAAGCAAGACAAGACAATTGTCCTAGATGTAATCTCAATGAGGGCAACACTTTTTATACATCATGTTTATGATTATATTCTCACCACCTAAAACAGTTCCCAGCACAGAGGAAGTTTATAATAAAGATTTGAATGAGTTCCAATGTTCAAAGGCAAGAAAATTGGCATAAATTTTTCTCTCCAGCTTATCTCCAACTTCCAATTGGTCAAAGTTTTATTCCAAATAACCTTCCAAATAACTCCTGCTTATATTCCCCAAGTGTGTCTATGATGGCTTTAGTTTAGGGCTTACTTATTTTTTCCTTGCATAATTGTAGGCAGTGCCTACATGATATCTTTACCGCTATCACTTTTAGTATATCAGCGTTAGTCTAAAACATATATATGTGTGTACATATATATGTATATATACTCCAAGATTCTAAATATTCTCTATAAAAAATCAAATTTGGGGGCCATATGTGAATAACACTCAAGTTAAAATCTGGGATCAAACTGTGAGTATGCAGTGAAATCCTTCACATGTAATATTTGGGTGCACTTGTTGAAACACTCCTGCGGGGCATAGCATCGCCACAACTTTTAGGTCAAAGTGAAAAAGGAAAGAAAAAAGAATAAAAGCTTGGAAATCACCTCAATGTTTATTCTGTGCAGTGATGCACATCAAGGAATTTGAAAGCTTGAAGCACAATAAGGTTGTTTTCCAATTTGCCCCGGGGGCAGCAAGAGAGGAGATCAAAACCAGAACAAAGAAATCTGGGTGTCAGTGAAACTTCGAAACCCTTTCAAGGGGAATTATATTTCCTGACAACATATGTATTACATAAAGTAGAGATTTGATTGAAATTTGTACAGCATCCATTTGAAAGTTAATAATTAGCTATCAGGAGAAATGACTCTTTTCAAAATTATAATACAATAGAATGTGTCATACTAAACCGTCAAGGAGTGTGTGAGTGGTTTTATTTTGTTTCAGGCTCACAGTTGACTTCAATATATAAACTCACCAAGCACTATAGCAGGGAAGCTTTTGTGCAAAATGAGTGTAACACCAGGTCAGCACCAGTCAATCACTGTTCAATAGACTTCCTTCAGATAATACAATGGGCTTCAAAATAATCCAAGAAAAACAGTGTGAGGCCATTTCTGCTGAAGGATTATCCCATTGAGACCTTAAATTTCACTTCCCTCTACACTCATTTTCACATTTGAATTTACAGTCAGTTTATAGGTTTCCTCCAAATAATGATTTAGATTTTGGGTAATATTATTGTTCAAGATCCTTTCATTGCATATAACATCTCCTTTGTATTGAAGAAAGTTCATCTCTTCTCCCAAGCTAGTAGTGTCTGACCTGGTAGCGTACAGCCCAATTGAACTAAAGACCTGATAAGCTCAGTCTATCAATTATTCATTTATTTTTTTCATTCAGCCCAATAGTTAGTCAACACTATTTGCGCAGAACCATGGTGTATATTGTCCCCAAACATGGGAAATAAATAGAAATGGAAGTTTACAATTATACTCGGTACGGCAGGAATTGAATTGAAGTGGTACTCTCAAACACTGACAGTGGAAATCATGGCTTTTATTGCTGATTCTCCTGTATCCAGTCCATTCTAAGTAACAAGTCAAGTCAGTTGTGCAATTCCAACTTCTCTTACAGGGATTGGTTGGGAATAAGCATGTGATCAATCTGGCCAATAACCAGTGAAGTGTGTGGAGGCTTCCAGGAAGACTTCCTTGTTGGCACGGAAGGAGGCACTGTGCCTTACTGTGTCCAGGGGAGATACCTGAAGCTGTAGTAGCCACTTGGCTGCCTGCCTGAGTATGACGTCAACACCAAGAAAGGAGAAATGGAAAGAACATGGGTCCTTAATGCTCCTTATCAAGCAACTTCGGAGGCTGCCCTAGCTTGGGAATTTCTAATAGTTTATCTTCTAGTTTAATCCATTTCACAATGGTGCTTTGCTTGCAAGGAAACATCATAATACCATGATTTGGTATTTTTCTCCAGCAGAGTGCATTGTCCATGTATGAATAATCTTAAAATGCTTCTATACTTTGGCACATTTAAGTAGCATTCAGTGGATTTTTCCTGATTAAATAATCAGAAATGTCAATCAAGTTGTAAATATGGAAGCTTGCTATTATCTTTTTATGATAGTTTAAATTTGAAACAACATAAATAGTCATAAATGAAGAAATAGTTCAATTAAGCATATGAATCAATAGCGCATACAATTAGACATTTATTAAAAACTAAGTTTTCAAAGAATATTCAGTGATATGGAGAATATTTGTAACATGATATCAAGTGAACACAAAAATATTACACTGAACACAAAATGATTTACTAATGCTAAATCTAACTATCAGCTATCTTCTATAGAGTTCTGGCTACTTGCCAGGCACTGAGTTGTGTGCATTAAAGTGAACCATTGCATAGGATTTTCCCAGCAGATCTTTGCAGGAGATGCTCTCATTATTCTAGTGTTACAGATTAGGAGATTACATAACTTGTCAAAGATCACCCAGCTACTAAGCAGTGAGCTGGAATTTGAACCCTGAGAGTTACCTTTCTCTAATATATTTAGGATAAATAGGGTCTGGCTTATGTCCACCTCTGAATTAGCCTGTTCTGTGGCCAGTTTTCCCTGCTCTTTGGGTCTCTCTCCAGAAATCTGCGATGTTCTTGTGGTCACCTGGCTCTTCACAGTGGATCGTCACCTCTGGTCCCCATTGCCATATGAAGGTAAAGCATCACTTCCTGTCTCATTCAGATCATTCACTTTCCCACAGTTCCATTGACACAAGGTTGTTGTGAATACAGAACTTTTAATGAAATGCTGGGATAAAATTTTTTATTTTTATTTCAACATTATTTATTGAGTTACAGTCATTTTACAACATTGTGTCAAATTCCAGTGTAGAGCACAATTTTTCAGTTATACATGAACATATATATATTCATTGTCACATTTTTTTCCTCTGTGAGCTACCATAAGACCTTGTATATATTTCCCTGTGATATGTAGTATAAATTTGTTTACCTATTCTACATTTTGAAATCCCAGTCTGTCCCTTCCCACTCCTCACCCCCTTGGCAACCACAAGTTTGTATTCTATGTCTATGAGTCTGTTTCTGTTTTGTATTTATGTTTTGTTTTTTTTAGATTCCACATATAAGTGATCTCATATGGTATTTTTCGAATATATAGGCAGCTCTTATGACTTAATAAGAAAAAAACAAACAACCCAATCCAAAAATGGGCAGAAGACCTAAACAAGCAATTCTCCAAGGAAGACATATAAATGATCAATAGGCACATGAAAAAATGCTCAATATCACTAATTATCAGAGAAATGCAAATCAAAACTACAATGAGGTATCACTTCACACCAGTCAGAATGGCCATCATTCAAAAGTCCACAAATAACAAATGCTGGAGAGGCTGTGGAGAAAAGGGAACCCTCCTACACTGCTGGTGGGAATGCAGTTTGGCACAGCCATTGTGGAAAACAGTATGGAGATTTCTCAACAGACTAGGAATAAACTTACCATATGACCCAGGAATCCCGCTCCTGGGCATATATCCAGAAGGAACCCTACTTCAGGATGACACCTGCACCCCAATGTTCATAGCAGCACTATTTACAATGGCCAAGACATGGAAACAGTCTGAATGTCCGTCAACAGATGACTGGATAAAAAAGAAGTGGTATATTTATACAATGGAATATTATTCAGCCATAAAAACTGACAACATAACACCATTTGCAGCAACATGGATGTTCCTGGAGAATGTCATTTTAAGTGAAGTAAGCCAGAAAGAGAAAGAAAAATTTTTAAAAATTCACCACAGAGACATAAATTTATATTTTAAAGCTAAACATCTCTGTTCTTCTGAGCCCTTGCCATGGGAAATCCTCCACTAGCTGCCTCTTTCCCTCTGATTGGGCATCCAGCCATGTTGCTGGAGTTCTTCCTCTCACCACCTCCTGTCTCCCCAGCTGTAAGCTTCCAATCAAATCTAAGTTCCTATTAGCCTTCTATGCAAAGCTTCTCTGACTAGGTCTTGGGTGCATCTTTGCGTGTCTCAAATTTCTTAACGTATTGTGTATTTTTTAAGAGAAAGAGGACAACCTCTTCTAGTATCAACACTTAGACTACCAGAACCTATAGAAGCTTAGAATCCTTACATTTGAAATTATACCAGATACATTTTAGGCAAAAATTTCTAAAGAACAAACTTCTTGTTATTTGTACATTTTCTAGATTTCCCAAATAGAAGACATATCTTTGAACCAAAAAAATGCTTTATTTCAATAAACAAAACCAATGAACTTATTGTATTATAATTTATTTTAAGTTTAGTTATTGCCCTATGTCTGCACTTACCCATCTACATGATTTAGGTGGATTTATTTACTTGTTTTGGTCTTGGAATCCTCCCCTTTGAGAGGGGACTTCTCTATTTTCCATACCTTCTCACCTCTCTCATTGACCTTTCAGTTTTCTACTGCTGTTCAGGTAACTCCATAATGAAGCTTTTATGATCCAGCACTGCCAAAGTCGTATCTTGCTTCCAGAACTTTCTTACTGGTCACACTCAAATGTCCAATTAGATATGCCTTATTAATAGGATTACTGTATATTTTCTCACCCTAATTAAGACAATTTGAGAATTTAAGGCAATGCTATTAATTATTACACCTCTTAAACCAGGATCGCCCAGGTAACTGGAGATCTATGGTCAGCCTTTATTAGGGAAAGTTCATGCTTTGAAACTTTCCAATTTAAGGGGAGGAAATGGAAAGTTTTAAATGTTAGGCTTCAAAGTTAACATCTTAATTTTATCCAGAGTCTTCCATGACTTCAGGAAAAAGGTGAGGGAAGGGAACATTAATTGAGATGCTTCTGTGTGTTAGGTCAACACACTGCTAGGTGCATTGTATAGATCATCCCTTACTCTCGCAAGAACCTTCCTCAGTAGAGTTATGATCATTTTACAATTGCTTGGTTGACAAAGGAGAAATTTAGGGACAGAGGAATCTTCCAGCATTTTTCTCATCATAACCTATTGGCAGCTGTTGACTCTGTCTAACAAAGCCAGTCTTTGAAAGGTACAGTTAATCCCACCTTATCCAGTTTTATCTACTGGAGTAAAATACCCAGGCTCTTTCTCTATTTTCTAATGATATCAATGACTTTGATCTAAAGTCTTTAATTCTTATTCATATTTAATATCTGCTTTAGAAGTTTCTTTCTAAATGCATGTCCAATATTTATGTTACTCAAGTACAGGTAGCAGCTACAAATCTTTTTCGTTCTGTTTATGCAACAATTCTCTGTATCTCGTGCTTGGCTCCTCGGAAGAGGAGAAAGAGGAAAGGGGATATTTGCCTCATTCTTTCCTGGGATTCACAATTTGTGAAAAGTTTGTTGCTCTTGAAAAATTCTGTAAGTAAAGATGTCGACTACCCACACCTGCAATAGCAGTAGGTAGCTCGCATTAATCAATGAAAATAACTTAGGTCCAAATGGAAGAACTGCTGGGACTCAAAGTAGTTCAACTCTTTTCTTTAGATTTTCCATTTTGTATTTTACTTAATTTTCTCTCTGACAAAAACTTAACAAATAAACAAAATGTTAAGACCATTTTATTTAAACAAAAGTGTCTAGGGAAAGAA
Organism: Camelus bactrianus; assembly: GCF_048773025.1. NCBI lineage: Eukaryota > Metazoa > Chordata > Mammalia > Artiodactyla > Camelidae > Camelus > Camelus bactrianus. The sequence goes on along the minus strand of NC_133540.1, from coordinate 122,907,815 downwards.
AAAGGACACATAAATTTACATGTGTATAGTCATCAAATATAGGCTGAGCACACAATTTTGGCTTCAAGTAGTACAATATTTTTCCTTCAACCACACACACACACGTAGATAAATTAATTATTTAATATATATCTCCTAAGTGCCTACTATGTGCCATGAACTATGCAAGGTTCTAGAAATTCAAAAATATTAAAAGCAAGCTTTGCTCTCTTAAGAATTTAAATTTAAGTGGAAGATACATATCCAACGGGGTTGATGTCCATCCATTTCTAAATAACTGATTGGTTGTTTAGAGAAGGATCGATTAAAAGAAAGAATTTAACCCTGTCTTCTTTAAACTACATTCTGAGGGAAAAATTGGCCCCTTTTATTGAAAGTATTCAAAAATATTTTGAAAATATATTCTCTAATTCTTTAAAATATGTTCTACCTACAATCTGTATTTGTTCATTACCCTCTGGGAACTCATACCAGGCTTTAGAAGATATGTGGGGAAAAAATAAAACCCTTAGGAACAAATAAACCAGAAGTATTAAAGCATTAAGGAGTTCACCTAAATTAAATACTTAGGCAGCAACAATTTAATTTAAATTTGGCATATGTCAAGGAAATTTTTTTAGTTTCTGTGAAATTATGAACAAAAGTCTTGCAGTTTCATGAGTCTGTGAAATTAAACAATGTAAAATATTAAAAGTGTTAGCAGTTTTAGTAACATTCATTAAATCCACGGTATCTTGTAACGCATATTGCTATGGACTCATGAAGTTTAGGCAGGCATTTTACACGTTGAAACCTGAAAAAAAATTCTAAGAGACATATTACACCATTTTAAAATACAATAAGCACTTTCAATGATGAATGAAAAAGAAAATTCACAGTTCCATATGTCTGAATAAATATTTCAATTATTTTATAGATTTTTTTAGGATGGTATGTATAACAACTGTTGATTGTCTAAGTAAGGAATTAAGAGGTCCTCATTGTGTTTTTAAAGTTTGTGAAAATTGCCAATTTGTCGTTTTATGTTAGGGATTGAATGTATTTTTTTTCTCCTTTCAACATCAGTAGTGACTACCACCTACCCTCATAAATATTATTGGAGGTGAATCAAGGGGCTAATTGTTATGTCTACAGTACACTACAAAAATTTATTTCTACGCCCCTGCAGAGGCATTTCCGTCTGATCATAATCATTCTTCTCCTTAACAACTATTTGATTTTACCTGATAGATATTTTTAATCCTAAAACCAACTAAGACTCCTTGTATATTCTAGTTGCAAGAAAGTTTAGATATAACTTTAAGAACTACTATGAGGAACTGAAGTAAGGATGCAGGGAGCAATATTTGGTTGCCTACAGGGTTTTATTTGTCCCCTGAATGTGTGGGTTTTGGTTTTTGTTTTTGTAAACTCTGTTTGGACAATTAGACATTTCACAAACACATACACAGAGAACACACACACAATTTTTACAAAAGTCCACCCATATTCTTACCACACTTAGCTAAGAGTTAGTCCCTCTTAAAGGAAGTAATTGAACAAAGTCTCCACTACCCACATTACCGTAAATTGGCCCACTTCATTCATTTACATCATGTATCTGCTTCCCATTAACTATTTGGTTTTGTGCGCTCTGCTTTTTGGTGTATGTTTCCCTCATTTCTGCCTCAATTTCATGTTATTTCTCATTTATTTACTTTCCCTCTCATTTTTACCAATTTATAATATTTTCCTGCATTTCAGTGGTTTTCAAGTAAAAGTTGAGGTATGAATAAAAGAAACAAATGCTGATTAAGTGTGACAATGTATTACCAGGTTAAGTATTTCCATATTCTTCTTGCAACACAATATTGCATTTTTGTTTGGTTTTTATTTTTTTATCTACTTCAAATCTTTTCAAAATGAGATAGAGACTGTTGTAAAACCAACCTTAACCTTTTTTTTTTTAAAACAATTGCATTTTTACCAATGCTATCTTCAGACATTTTCACAGGATCTATCAGTTGAGCCAGTTTGGCTGCAACATGATCACAGAAGTATAGACAAATACATGAGTGTGATAGTTGATTTTTTTGTGTCAACCTTGGCAGGTCATGGATTGCCCAGATGTCTGATCAAATATACTGCAGGTGTTTCTGTGACAGTATTCTGAATGAGATTAACATTTCAACTGTTAGACTTTGAGTAAAGCAGATTGCCCTTATAAATTGGGTGGGCCTCATCCAATCAGTTGAAAACTGGAATAGAACAAAAACATCAGCCTCTCCTGAGCAAGAGAGAATTTCTCATCAGAAAGCTTTCAGACTCCACCTACATTATTGGTCTTATTCTACAGCAGACTGACTTCAGATTGGAGCCACAGCCTCCCCTCTCCTGGGTCTCTGACCTGCAAGCCCACTGTGCAATTTTGGACTTGTCAACTACCATAATCACTTGAGGTAAGTCCTTATAATAAATCTCTTTTTCTCATTCTCTCTCTGTCTCTCTCTTTCTCTACATGTATATGTACACACATGTTCTATTAGTTCTGTTTCTCTGGAGAACCTTAACTAAAACAATAAGTTATTTAACTAAACTTCCAGGTTACACAAAGAACCATCTGATTGTGACAAAAATTCAGAAGTCAAGCATGTTTCTAACGTCTTTGAAGTGAATGCTGCTGGCTTTCTTCTTGAGCACTCCATGCTTGGCGTGTTTCATGCTCTTTTTTAAAAGCTGCTATTTATTGAACCCTTTCTAAGTTTTGGGAATTATAGTAGTTAACTATATAACTTAACTGTCTTAATCAATTCAGGCTGTTTTAATAAAAAATACAACAGGCTGGGGGGCTTAAACAACAAAAATTATTTCTCACAGTTCTGGGAGTGGGTGGTACCAGGGTAAGGGGCTGGCAGATTTTATATCCAGGGAGAGCTTGCTTCCTGGTGCCTAGATGGCCATTTTCTCACTGTGTCTGTACGTGGTGGAAGGGGCAAGAGAGGGCTCTGGGGGCTCTTTTATAAAGGCACTAATTCCATGCATGAGTGGTCTACACACATGACCTAATCACCTACCAAAAGCCCTAGTTCCTAAGACCATCACACTGAGGATTCCAATACATGAATTATACATAGGACATAAACTTCAACCCATAACATTAACATATGTTGATCCATTTAATTCATTCATCAATCCTGAGAGTTAGGTACTATTGTCTCTTTTTTAAAGATGAGCCAACTAAAATTAGAGAAGTTAAATAACTTTCCCAAGGTCACAAGGGCAGAAAGCGGTTCAATTAAGACTGCACTTAGGTTGAGTTACTTCAAAGAACATGTTTGGTTTTTTTTCCCCCTCTTCCAAGTTTGTTTGCTGCTTCTATGAACAGGAAGATTCTTTCCCAAAAGAGCTGGCAAGGCATGATGCAGCTAAAACTGGTGCGAATGCCTGGAAACTTCCAAAGTGGGCTGCACCTATTGTTACCAAGTCCAAACTCATTCTGCTTGATGCATGACAGGCCAATAAATAGGGAGATGAGACAAGGTTTGGGGGCAAGGAATACAACTTTATTTGGAAAACCAGCAGATCAAGAAGATGGGAGACTAATGTCCTAGAGAAACATCTCCCCCAAATCAGAATTTAGGCTCCTTTTATACTAAGAAGGAGAGGGGTTTTGGTTGTTTGTTGCAAGCTTCTTGGTGTTGGAATCCTTTGTTCTTCCAGCTGTCAAGTCATGGTGCCCCTGTAAACCTGTAAAGTGTTATCTTCTATTCTTCAACTTTTTATCTTTATATGAGTGGGGAAGTGTTATACCCTTAAAGGCCAAGCTATCCTGTATATTTCAGGCTATAGGCAGCTTTCTTTTACATAAAGTGCAGAATCAGCATGACTAAGCCCAGGAAACAGAGCACACAGGGTTAAAGCCAAAGGAACAGATCTAATATGGAGTCAGATTTGTTCTTCCCTACAACATTATGATAAAATTCTAGTAGAAAAACAAAGTTGATGAGAGCAGAATAAGCAAAGGATGAAAGGAATTTTCTATTTCCTTTTTTAAAAAACTAAAGAATTCACTCATTTGACACTCGTGAGATAACATGATTTTCTTTTAAATGTCAACAATCCCTTGTAATAAACCTAAACTTAATCGATCATAACTTGGTGTGAATTCTGCATGCTCCACTCTCCCTTTGCTCCTACTCACTTAGTAGCACATTTTCTGCTCCTATAAAAATACTCTGTCTCAAGGCTCTTGTACTTTTTATTCCCTCTACCTAGCAGGCTTGTTCCTGGCTTATTTCAGGCTTAGCCCATCCTCCATCTTTAAATCCACCTTAATCAGAGTAGCTTTCCTTAAGGTGTCTAAGGTACTATTGAAGATAGCTTCTCCTCTCATTTATTTTCTCTCCTGTCACTCTGTTTATTTTACTCATATTTATCACATTTTGAAGTTCTTAAAAATAATTTATTTTTGTAGTTGCTTTGCTTTATTTTTGTCTGTGAATTTTTGCTTTTATTACATCTATTCTCTGTTTTTCTAATAATCATATAATAACTTGGGGGTGATAATTATCCTTCAGCCCCCCACCCCCATTTTTACAGTCTTCTATTAAGGCACCTTAGCCAAGAGGCTTACATATAAGCCAGTTCAATTAGAATTCCACTTTCTACAGTGGAAATTCTTCATTAATTTTTTTTTATTATTTTGTGTTTGGTTTTTATATAGTTCCTCCGAACAGCCATTGCTCCTGTGCTAATTTTTTAGGTTTTTTGTTTGTTTAATTTTAGGTTACCTCGTACCCTTTTTAATATAGTATTTCATTCTTTGGCATGAGTTAAACAGAATCAACATCTATAGTTATACTGCTCTGTTTCTGCAAAGCAAAATGTAAGCTTCATGAGGGCAGATACTCTGTTTTGTGCACTAAACATCTGGAATAGCATCTGAGAGGTAATGTGCACTTAATTATATTTTTTGAATAATGAGTGAATGAATTCAGTTTTCTGGAGTAATTGGATCCAAGGGAGATGCAAGTTTCTAGCTTTCAATCCTTTGTATGAGTTTGTTCCCACATCTCATATACTTGCTTTCTCCCCAAAAGGATCGTGAAGCCTTCCCTCTCTACTCCTGGCCCTCATTGTCACTCCCTGCAGAAGTCAGCATGTTCTAATTTACTGTGAGAATCAACACCAGAACTAACCAGACTCAATATTCTAAGCTGTGCTACTTTGCTTAAGCACGCTCAGTTGCCCTCTTTGCAAAATGGTGATAATGAAACTTACTATCTCATATTTAATGCTGTAAGTTCACCAAGCCCTGTTCTATCTCCTTTTTTGGCATCCATCAAGGTTCCTTGGCAAGCTTTGCCAGTGAGTCAGGGATAACGTGACTCTAGGCAGAATTAGTGCATGCCACTTTCAAGCCTGATCCCTAAAAGTTTGGGTTTAGTCCTACACAAACTCTTTCCCCTGTTCTATCAGCCATCTGCTTTCCAGTGGAGAATTCCAAACACTCGATGGCTGGGCAAGGGAAATGAATCTGGATAGCCACTGAATGACTATTTTCCCTTGATGTGAGCATGCAGTAAAACTTTAATTAAGCCACTAAGATTTTGCCTTTTTTAAAATTATGGCATATAACCTAAACTAAGTAGACCTATAATTACAAGAGTTCTTATGAGAATTACTTAGGATAAAATTCAGTACCAAGCCTGTCTCATAAGGAAAATTCAATAAATGTTATTCTCTTCTTTCCCTCTGTTCATTGGACCTTGTCCACTTGAAAAATCTATACATCTTTACCAACCCAGTTTTATACCTTTTTATCACTGACATGAAAACTGTCCTCTTTCTTTATTGGATTATAACTACTATGTATTTTTTCATTTCAATCTTTGGAACTTGCTCCATTAATTAATTTACCTGATTTCTTTTGAAACTTTTCTTCTCCAGTGGTTCTTCTCTGCTTATGGATACACTATCATTTCATGCATTCATAGAGAAATCATTTCATCTCTGCTATGCCATTAATCTACAGTCATTTCCCCTATATTTTGCAGAAAAAAATTACTGAAAAAGTAATTTATATTCCCTGTCTCTATTTTTCCACTACTTTTTCACTTCTCAAAGTTTTGTGTTTGAGTCTTCCTCTCCTTCATTCTACTTGAAATGTTTTCTCAGAGGCCTCTCATTTCTTTCTTCTTTTCTTCCTTTCTTCCTTTCTCTCTTTCTCTCTTTCTTTCTCTCTTAATTGAAGTACAGTTGATTTAGGTTACATGTTTTAAATGACCAAATTAAATTAGCAGTTTTCCTTGACTTCTCTTCATCATTGAAAACTGTTGACTCAAATCTTCTTGTTTGGCTATTTCTAGTAGCTAGCTTTGGTCTTTTCATCACGTTGCCTGGCATCTTGCCCCTCAGACTTCTATGGAAATTCAGCCACATGTAGAGTTTTCACAGTTCACAGCAATGCCTCTGAGTTGTGTACCTCTAGTCTTAATCTGTCTTTTGGGATCCATCTGGACCTTCCTAATGGTCCAGTAGACATAATCATTCATGAAAATCTATTTATTTTAAGACAAACCATTTCCTCCTCTTAAACTATTCTAATCATGTCTAAAACTCAACTCCTTATTACCACTTTAGTTATATTTTCCTTTTAAATGTGCTAAGTGGCACTTTTTTTCCCCAAACCATCCAAGTTTGAAACTATAAACCATCAGTTTTTTATTATTCATTCTCATTCATCACATTCAATTAGTTGAATCATTTCCTCCTCAAAATATCTTGGATAAGTCTTTTTTCTTTTCATCCTCTTGGCTCATGAATGGCACCACCAACTCAATTGCTCAAACCAGAAAAGAATGTCCCATCCTTAATTATTCCCACTCCTTCCCCAAATTACAGCAGTTCACCAATTTCTTCATATTTTAATTATGAAACACTGTTTGTATTCTTCTTCAGTTGTCCTTTCTCACTGCCAGTATCCTGGATTAGCCTCCCAAAATCTGTCATGGGTATCACTCTGAAAGATTTTATCTGGTTTTTCTACGATAGTCTTCTTTTACCCCATTCAAATTCCTGAAATCCACTATTCACAGACTAACCAGAGTGGCATTTCTAAAGTCAGATCTGATCATCTCCTGCTGTCTTTCAAAGACGCCTCATTGTATTCAGTATGAAGTGCAGAGTCCTGAAGAAGGCTTATGCTGTTCCATGTCTGGAGCCCCACTAAGTATCCAGCTTCATTTTTGTCTTCAATCACATTGATCTTTCAAGACACAATATTTATTTATTAGTAGTATTTTAAAATATTCTATAGTATCTTCTGTCTCCAGGCCTATGAGTATGCTATTTATTATAGGTAAAACATTTACTGCTCCCAGTCATTTATCTGGATAACTGCAACTCACTCTGTTTTGTACTTAAACAAAGCATTGTCAGATAATTTGTTGTTCAAGCTGGGATTTTTTTTTTTTTTTGAGAGTAGAAAGAGATAATAACAATAATTCTGCCAGGAAACAGACATACATAGGATCTATTCTGTGAAAACCAAGATACAGGATAACCCAAATTAGGCACTGCCTCTTGGAAAAATGTTCTGAGTGTCAAGAATAAAACATAATATTTTATTATATTGTATTTTTATATTACTTATAATTATAAAATTAACTTGGAGTTGACAATTAGAACATAAATACAATTTTAAAAATTATATTTACATAATTTAAATGTCCTACAATATCACTTACACTCTCATGATTTTCTTCATATTTATTTTATCTCCTTTAGACTCCATGTTCATTAAGGACAGGGTCTGTGCCTGTCATATTCGTGCATATGCCCTAGCGTAGAGTCATCCCAGTTCACAGCACATAGACTACATTCAACCATTGTGCATTGAGCAACTGAGTTGTTACCAGCTTGACTGAGATGAAATCGTGTCATCTCTCTTTTACTATGTAAACCACAATTGTCACAGCTCTTGTAATTGTATACTCCATATTCAGATGCTTCGTGAAAAAGCATGACTATAATGACAAATATCCCCTATTAAAGTTATCCAACTTTCTCTATTGCCTCACAAACTAGGGACATGTTTTCTAAAATAGCATTTGAGGCCTTCTACAAGTGTCCAAGTTTGTCATTACTCAGAACACTCCTCTATTTACTATGTGTTCCCAACAAAATGCACTTTATTCAGTTCTTTTAAAAAAACTTCCATACCTCTGCAACTGCATGGATTTCCCAATATCCATTTTTACTTTTTGCACGCCTCTCAAATTCATTCCTGTCTATATTCTATCCTCATTAAAACCTAATCTAAGACAATATTACCTCTTAGTATATTTTCTAATTAATTTAGGAAGGTAATAAATTGAATTCTTTTGAACCACTATAAATCATTGTTTTCCTTGACTGGATTAGCTGATGGCAGTCACAATTTGGAATCACAAGGTTGAGACTCTATTTCCAAGTCTTTTAGTGTAATAATATTTGCAGTTGAGAGCTATTCCCGGGCAACCTTCAGCAGTAGAATCATGATAATAGCAATAGTTACCTTGGTATGATTTCTGTAAAGATCATATTACCAAGTGAAAGCATTTGTATTGGAATAAAAGACTCTTCAATGCAAGTCAGTATTTTCCTCAGTTGCTGAACTAAGCTGGAGAACACTTACAGAATCATAGGTTTCCATAATCTTGCTTAGTTATGCATTGAGTGGCTTATGAATAATGGTGGTTTCTAGAACAAGATTGCATAGATTTATTTTCTCCTGCTCTCCCCTCCTAAATATAAATACACTGGAAATTATAATGAAAATATTAAAGGGATCTGAAAGCCAGAAAGAAAGAGGCAAATTGGCTAAAGACCACAAAATTTGAGGAACAATAAAGCAATATGCTTGGGTTTTCATTTTATATCCCATAAACCACTGGACTGGGTTCTAGAGAGACTTGTAGCCCATTCAGCACATTGCTACCAACAGGCCCAGGACAAAACATACAAGAAAAGCCTACTCTCTCCAGCCAAAAATAATAATAATAATAATCAGGGAAAGGGAAGTCTAACCTAGTGAGGAGCCCTGGCCACCACTCCTAAGCTCAGGCCAGCTGGGAGTCTGACCCCTTCCAGGAGCTAAGCCCTAGGCTGACAAGTCCCAGTTCCACAGCCTGGATGTCAGAGAAGTTTGTCTGCCAACAGCAGTAGCAGCAGTAAAAGCCTATGACTCCCTGCCCTCCAAGTGGCATAGGGAGAACCAGGACCAGCCACTCCTGCTACCCTCCCCCCTAGACAGTCCCTCAGCAATAGCAGACAACCCAAGAAAGTGCCTTCCACTCCTACAATCAGCAGCAGAACAGATTATCCAGAAGCCCTGGCAGCACCAGAAGAATAAAACAAGAATAGCTTTGTGAGCACTCAGAAAGTTAAAGTATCATCAAAACAATAGTCCACAGAAGTTCACCAGAACCTATATGCTCAACTTAAACAGAATGACTGCCAGCTAAAATAGAAGATTCTTGTCTCATCTCCTCCCCTTCAGTGTGGGCTGGTACCTAGTTACTTCTTTCTAAAGAATAGAACACAGCAAAGGTGATAGAATGGACTTCATTCTAAAGAGTAGGAAGCAGCAAAGGTGATGGGAAGTCACTGCCATGGTTAGGCTACGTAAGTTGTAACTCCTGTCTTGCTATTAGCCCCAATAACCACCACCACCACCACCACACAAGCCCTGTCTTAGCTGAATCAATTTGCCATATTGGAGAAGCCAACAAGGCAAGAAATTGACCATGGTCTCTGGTAAACAACCAATAAAAAACTAAGGCCTAAAACCCAACAACAAACAATGAACTGGATTCTGCAAATCATGTAAGTAAGCATAGCTGTTGGTCCTTCCTCAGTTGTGCCTTCAGATAAGACCCCAGCCCCGTTTGACAACTTGATTACAGCCTTGAGAAAGATCAAGCATCTGAGAAGCCAGTTAAGCTGTTAGCAGACTCATGACCAACAGAAACCATGAGATAATAAATGTATGTTGTTTAAGTTGCTAAATTTGGGTAATTTGTGACACAGCAATAGATAACTGATACATGCCCTTTACATTCTTGACTATCATTATCCGGGAAACATCTCTGAAATTATGTGTGGACAAAGAATTCTTTAAAAATTGAGGCAAAGCTATTTAAAAGACAAATCCCAAGAAGCTGATTTATTTTCATCCACCCCCCCAGTCACTTGGTCTACATATCAAGTAAAAGAAACCACAGCAATGCCTACTGTAATAAAAGACATTACTCCTTTGTAATGCTGGCCATTACTTGTACTTAAAATAAATGTTTGTGGTTTAAATGGTTAACTAGCTGTATCATAAAGGCTTTCAGTATTTTATGTTTCCTTCAAAGACCATTTGTAGTATTGATTAAACCCACAAGCATCTGGGAAGGTGTTTTGCCTCAATAGCTCAAGCAGGTGCTTCTGTGCAGTGGCAGGGCAAAACTGAAAGAGGAGCGGTATAGAAAACACAACAGCTTTGCAAGCAGCTCCTGCATTTAATCTGAAAACTGGGAAATGCATGCATTTCCCATCTCCGTCAGGAATTATACATCTCCGTCAGGAATTTTCCCTATGTTGGTAAAAATTTGATGCACATTAAACTCAAGTTTTAGAATTTTGCCTAACTCACCCATATCTCACTGACATTTTCTTTTCAAATGCAAAAAAAATCTCCCTGTCTTCTGAATTTGGTGTTCTCTCTACTTGAAGTTGATATTCGGAGATAGTGGAAGAATTTGTATACAAGGCTAGAAACCGATACCAAAGTTGTACTGTCCTAACATAACAAAATCAATTCCCTGTTTACGTCACATCTAATGCAGATGTCCCTAGATGGTGGAACGGCTTCCATGTGGTTTTACAGAGATCCAGACGCTGTGTATCTTGCAGCTCTGCCATTCTCTAGAGCCTCAGAGGCCTCGACTTGATCCTTTGCACCCAATTACTAGTCAGGGGAAAAGCAAGAAGCTCTCAGGAGAAGAATTTTTATGGACCATTTCTGGAAATGGTCCATAGACTCCAATAAACAAAAGCCAGCTCAATGCCCCACCAATCCAATGGCAAGGGAGGCTGGAAAATATTGTTTACTTTCTTGTCCAGGAAGGAAAAAAATGAAAATTGGTAAATACTAAGAAATCTATGCCACAAAAATATAGCAGTATTAAGTATCAGTATGATTAGACTGAATGCTGTAAAAATATAGTACATAATTTATGCAGCTTAATTCCAATGTTGACCAGTATTTAGAAAAGGAGGAAATATTTTTGAGAATTATATAGCATCTAAATTATGTAAAATAATGTAACAGTGCAACATGTGAATTCCAAACACAATTTTTTTATCACAAGGAAAAATTCCTTGGGATAGCAGTCATTTTTAATCTATTTCTTAATTATCTCTGAAAAAGTTATTTTTCTTTCCTCGACTGTGTTTCTCTCTTTCCAATAACTTGTTTTCCTTTCCCATATTATTAAAGGAAGCTCTCATTTTGTATCATACTAAGCTGTAAATGAAGTAATTCATTTTGCAGAAAGGCCCATGTGGATATACTTCCTAGACTGGGTCAGGTTTTCAAAACAGTTTTATTTTAGCTAAGCAATTCTTGCACTTCTCAGCCAGACTAGAAACAGAGGTTGAATATGCTGCCTCTTGGGCAACAGAGCCATTAGGTGGTATCGCAGAGTGCAGGAGCTACCAGAAATGAAGTAAGCAACAGGAAGATGGAAGGAAATGGAAAACAAACCAAAAAAACAAACAAACAAAAAAATCAGAAATTGTTCCCCACTTCAGTTAACAGTATTTAGTTCACATTGGACCGAGCATCTGAAGGGAAGTTTGTATGTGTTACTATCCCAGTAAAAATCACACATTATTATGCTGCAGCCTAATCCAGGTGATCTTTTGGACATGACCTTGACAAATGTCTCAGGCTACGATGTGTCAGAAAGTACTCCCTTATCTGTAATATTTTATACTGTTCTCTGGGCTTGTTTTTTTTCTGGGAAAGAGGTCATGCTGGGCCTACAGTTCCAAGCAACCTGAGTAACCCTGAAACTGTAATTGGATTGTCTGCCCACAAAATATTATTAAAAATAGGTGTTTGGGGGAAAATTATAGTTTATTCTATTCCATTATCACATACGGAACCTGAAGGTTTATTTCTGTATTTCTTTTTTCAGCTGTTTTATAGGCTTCTGAAATATTTAATATTTCTAAAATAAACTTGATTTCTAAATTACAGAAGTATCATAAAAGACTAGAAATCAGTTGAATTACAAAACGTGAAATCCACAGTGAGGCATAAAGACTTGTTCTCTTTTCTCCCCTACCTTGACCCCACTGATACTTCTCTGTGGAATTTTATGAACCTAAGTGGGATAAAATAGGTATTTTCTGTTTTTTAAAGTTACTTTTAGAACAGAAGCTTTAGTATAAAATGTACATATATACATATATGCACATATACATATGAAATATGAATAAAATATCCAGTTGACATACTACTTGTTTCAAAGTCAATATTTACACTTAGAGTGAATGCTACACAAACCCTACCATAACTATACTTTCATGGTGTGTGTATGTTTATACGTGTATATTTTGCTATATACACATGAATCTCTCAAACATTATCAGACAATTCATGGGTTTGAACAGTGAGCTGTTCCTACCGAGAGACTAGGTGTTATAAGAAGCAATTTTTTCCTCTGTTGCAGAGAGACTAACAAAAGATGCTTAATAAGAGATTTATCAGAAAATATATTCGTCTAAACTTATTTGGTTCCTGAAATAGTAGATTTTAGGGGAAATCTTTATATGTCAAATAATACATACTTTCTGTTTTAAGTAATGGAAATCCTATTTAAAGTGGCCAAAACGATGCTTTCCCACATAACAGGACATTCATAATGAGGTAATTAACAAGATTGATTCAGCAGCCCAACAACGTTAGAGATTTTGAATCAATCCTCAGTTACATTTTGGCTTTCCCTCATGGCTGCGACATGGCTACCCTAGTTTTGAATACCATATCCTCATCTGATAACACCAAAAATGTAAAGGGAAACCAGAAATGGTCATATTTTATTAGAAAGGAAAAACTTTCCCAGAAGCTTTCTCATAGAGTTCTCATTTCTTAAGATAATACTGGCCTCAATTGGGTTGTGTGCCTACAGCTTTCCTAGGGAAAGCGACTTCCTGGCGTTTGTGATTTCCGTCATAAACAAGCTATGCTATCAGGGAGAAGGGGGACGGGGATGGCTGTCACCTAGGTAGCCAGCACTGTGTGTGGATATGAATATACTCCGTCAGGGTGGACAAGATTATCTCGAGTGTCTAACAACCCAGTCGGCTCATGCATGATTTTCATTTCAGTTAGGCTCTTGGTAGGGATCCTGGTGGGCTAATCTTCACACAGGGATGCAGGCTGAAGCTTCACTGGCTGCACAGCAAGGGGAAGGAGACATGAAATACTGTGCACTGGTTCCAAAAGGCTTTAGGCTGCAAGCGTTATCCTCACATCTGCTCACATGTATTGCTCAGTGGAAGTCACATGACCACACCTAACTGTAAGAGAAATTGGAATCTATAAATTTTACCAGTGTTTGCTTGTGACCACTAAAACTTTTATCACTAAGGAATAAAGGAGGACTGAATACGGGGGAGCAACCAGCAACGTCTAAAACAAGTACCTAACTAACTGGGTGGTTACAGTAGAAAGAACGATGGCCTCCCAAAGATACCCATATTCTAAATCCAGGAACCTGTAAATATGTTTCTTTATATGACAAAAAGAACACTGCAGATGTGATTAAGTTAAGGATCATGAGATGGGGAGATTATTCTAAATAATCCAGGTTGGTCTAATGCAATCACAAGAGTCATTATAAAAGGGAGTCAAGAAGGCATAGTAAGTGGAAGGAAATGTGATGACAGATGCAAGAGGCTGAAGGGATGCAAAGAAGGGGTCAAAGCCAAGTAGCATATTTAAGAGCCTTGAAAGCTGGAAGAGACAAGGAAACAGATTCCCCATCAGAGCCTCCAGAGAGAACCAGCCCTCCTGGAACCCAGACTTTTAACTCGGTAAACTCAGTAAACCTCCTTTTGGATCTCTGCCCTCCAGAAATGTCAGAGTATAAATTTTCATTGTTTTAAGCCTCTAATTTTGTGAAACTTTGTTATAGTAGCAATAGAAAACTAATACATGGTTTGTAAGTATTAAGCTGTACAATATATGTAAAGATTATCAGGATGCCAAGCACACTGAGTGGCCCCAAAGGGCATTAGAACCCTTCTACTTTTGTTTATGTAAATGGATATTTTCATACGGGAAGAAACACAAGAAGAGATAAAATTGTTATTATTTTAAAGAAACAATATAGGCAGAATATCAAAAACACTATTCAATATGTACTTATATCTGTAAGTATTTGGGATTAAAAAATAGTGTTTCTTAAAGAATAACAGTAAAAGTCTATTTATATCTGTGTTATATTCAATATGATTGGAGCAATAGGTTTTGTGTAGATCCTCCGTATGTGGTTGAGGAAGCTTCCCTCTTTCTTGGTATATTAAGAATTTTTTTAATTTATTTTTCCTTTTTTATTGAAGTATAGTCGGTTTACAATGTTTTGTCAGTTTCTGGCGTACAGTACGATAGCTCAGTCATACATATACATACATATATACATTTTCATGTTCTTTTTCTTTATAGATTATAGGATATTGAATATAGTTCCCTGTGCTATACAGTATAAATTTGTTGTTTATTTTATATATAGTAGTTAGTATCTGCAAATGGTGGTTCAATTTTACCTAATTATAGGTAATATGTTATTTATCTTTGGTTGCTTTTAAGACTGTGTCTTTAGTTTTCAAATATTTACTTCTGATACATCTTAGTGTGGATTTCTTTGCATTTATCTTATTTGGAGTTTGCTCAACTGCTTGGATCTGCAAGTTTGTGTCTTTCACCAAATATGAGAAATTTTAAGTCATTATTTATTCAATGCTTTTTCAGTTCCACCTTCTTTCTCCTCTACTTCTGGAATCTGATAATACAAAATTTAAGTCATTTGCTATTGTCCTATAGGCCACCTTAATTTTTTGCAGTCTGTTTTCTCTGTTACTCAGATTAAGAAATTCTATCGATTTATCTGCAGATGCACTGACTCTCTCTTCTGTCCTCCCCACCCAGTCTTGAGTTCATTTAGATTTTTAAATTCTGGGTGTGGTGTTTTTTATTTCCATAGCTTTTATTTGGTTCTTTCCTACAACTTCAGTTTCTTTGCTGAAATTTTCTATTTTTTCATTTGTTTCAGAAACTTTGTAATTAATTTTTGAAGCACTTTATGACAGATGCTTCAAATTCTTGCCAAGTAATTTCAACATGTTATAATATTTGGCAAAATCTTTGCCCTGGCTACTGCCTGAATTGTTAAGGTACTCTCACATACCAGGCACTCCATTCTTCCAACTACCTCTTTTGATTTTATATGTGTATAACTTTTGACACACCATCCTCATTTCCCTGGCCCCGAACCAAGTATGTGAACCAAGGCAACAAGATATTCATTTTAGCCAATCCTCAATCAGAGGTCCATACTTAGAGATAGGAATTAAATCCACTTTATTTGAACAATATGAATTTACAGTTGGAGAGAAATTATTCCCTCCTTCCTCACTCTCAAAATTAGCAAAAAAAAAACAAAAAAAAACCCCATGAAACCAGGAAAACAGTGTGTAATTCTTACCCATCTTTCAAGAACTAAATCAAGTATTGTTTCATTGTGATACCTTTATTCTTTCAGGGCTTTATTTTTAGTTCTAAACGGTATCCTTTTCATATCCAGAATTTTTGCCTGTTCCCATTCGTGTGTGAGTTTCATGAGGGAATGAACCCTATCTTATTCAATCTCCTATCTGACCATCTAGGACAGTATATCAAAAGCAGTAAATATTGGTTATTTCAACAAATTAAATGAAGTTATTCTACAGTGTTCTCTCTCCGAATGGAACATTAATATCTTTTTAATGGGCTTGATTTCATTTTAGGGTTCAACATCTGTCCCTGGAAACACATTTCTTAAATTTCATTGGAAATCAATGGGACAGTTTCTTCTGAAACCAGTATTTCCTGTGCACAGAGCTTTGAGGAACATGAAGTAAATAACACAGCTATAATTCTTCGCTGCAACATGAGGATGCCTCTCCTGAAATTAGTAACACCATGAATTGCCATTCACATTAAGGAATTAGAAATGACTATTTTACTAAGAAGAAAAGAAAAAAATAAATAAAACAGTGCTATTCCCAGAAAGAGATAGCTTCATGCTCTACATATGTTCCATCCAAAAATGTGATTCCAAATGATGCATCATGGGACATGTATAAGATCTTAACATATTAGAAGTGTCTTTTGCATAACCAAAAACTGAGATCAGTGAGGCTCATCTGAAATCCCACGGACAAATCTGCTGTCCATAGAACTCACTCTTACACCTAAAAGAGCAAAGGAATTAAGTATTTAGCACATGTTGTAAAGATGATAAACCCCTTTGTTTCAGTAAAACCTCCAGAGAGTCATCATTTTATATAAAGAAACTTGGAAATGCAGTAGAGGTCTCTCTGCCAGAGGAAGTTTCTAATATATGACCCTTGTAAGTGTGCTGGATTTGTTAACAAGCTTCTGTATCAGTTCACAAGGCTGCAAGCTCTTTTCAGGACACTATCTGCCTACAATGTTTGTTCAGGAACTTCTATTTTGAAGTGCCTTTAAATACTTTTTAAGCCTTCTATTATATACACACACACACACATATCTTTTTTAAGTTATGTTAACAATAAAAGTTTGTATTACTTTCACAGAGTGATTCTCCTTATTCCAAACTGTTAGGCTATCAGGGATGTAAATTTTGCATAATTTTAATTCATGACACGTGAGTGTGTGTGTGTGTGGGTGTGTGTAACAAATTCATTTACTTGGCTGACCACAAGAGAGGGTTTTGAATGAGATTGTATACGCATGTCTTCCTTTTGAAAAAAATAAATAAATAAATGGATGCATTCGTTGAAATTACTGGAAACGTTTAGATATTGAATGGGATTCAGTCATGCAGAGCTATGATTCTGCATCATTCTGTTCACTCTGACTGTTCTCTTGGACACTTTTTCTCACTTATGCAAAAATATATGCAGAAATTTCAGGTTTTACATTACTCAGAAACATGAGAGGTTTTCAATCTTGTATTTCCTAGCAGGTATTTTGACCTTTTACTGATGTTGATTTAGTGCATTGATGGCCCAGCTCTGCCCTTTCCCTATATCTTCATTCTTCACCTGGCGACCTTGCAGTTCTTTTCAATTAAGACTATTTCCATATTCCTCAGATCATGTGACTTGCTTGGACCTATAGGATCTTAGCAGACTTGTCTCGTGCAGAGGTTTGACAAAGCACTTGTGTCTGTCACTTTCTTTTTACCTTTGCTCTGATTGCTAAGAGCACATGCCCCAACTAGTCTGTGAAGTTGCCTGGGGCCATGTGAAATATTGAGGGGAAAGCAGTCATCCCAGACGAGGCTATGCTAAAAGAGCCAACAGTCAGTTGACTCTCATGTTTGCAGGAGATTCCAGCCAAGATCAGCTGAGATGAGCCTGCCTGACCCATAGCTGATGGAAGACAGACAGATGAGTCCAGCTGGGACCAGAACCTGATTTGAAGCTGACTCTTAAACTCGTAAGCTATTATAAATGGTTGTTTTATAAGCCACTGAGTTTTGAGGCAGTTTATTCACCCCATTATTGGCGCAAGAGACAATTGATGCAACTGTAGTCAAGGCAGCTGCATTAAGCTAAGTTCAACACAATGACGAGGGGGACCCTGAACCTGTGGCTGGGGCAATGCCAGTTGGCTTAAGATCAGCTACTTGAAGGAAACACCGTGTTTATGGAACTAGGAAAGCTGGAGCTAGGCAGGATCTCTGGAGTTGGGATGCTGCAGAATGGGAGAGGATAGAATGTGTCTTGGGAAGGCTCTTGGGATGATTCAAAAGAAATGAAAATCATGAAAGAATTACCACTCCAGTTCTAAGGCTACACTAACATATGTGGGAAATAATAATAAAATTATAGCATAAGAAACTATAAGACACTATGAGGTAAAATTGCACCACATAGACTGTAAATACAGTAGACATTCAAAAGCAAAGAAAGGAGTAAAAACTGGAGGCATCAAGGCCAAGTTTATGGGGAAGGTGGAGGAAGAAGGTGCTTTGAAATGTGAATTAAGCTTGATTAAAGAAGGGACAGAGACTCTTGGTAAGCTTTTTCGAATAAAGAGTGAGACTTGTTAGACACTATTAAAGTTAAAGTGTTGCTTTATTTGAGGTTATTGCACACAGGAAATATTTTTTAGGGCTACTATAATTTTTTAATTAATATTTAATTTACTGAAGTTACAAAATGAGAGGCTTAGTTTGTTCCATTTTTTACAAAACATTTAGATTTAATTTACAAACTTGTGATGCTCTTTATAAATCCAGTAAATCTTAAGTATGACTTTTAAAGGGGATTTTACATCTTAGTTAATTAAATCCCTTTAAATATTTTAAACAGCATTTACACATTTAATATATTTGCTTTTCTTTTATATGCAATTCAATAATCTGAATAACAAAAAAGTTCCCCAGGAACTTAACCAATTCTTATAAGCCTAATAAATCACAGACATAATAAATACAGTAAATCTGAAATTATTGTAAATATTATTATATTGTAAAAATTATTTGCAATATTGCAAAACCTAGTACCATTTCTTTTAACTTAAAATTATAAACTTAAGTCAATCATTTTAGGTATACATTTTAAACTAGAATTAAATGGCTTAACTGGTAGATCTGTGATTTTCAATTGGGAGTAATATTACTGCCCCCCGGGGGGACATTTGGACGTATGAGCAGGTGCTTTGGTTTTCACAATGCCTGGGGACCGCTGCAGATATCTAGTGGGTAGTGAACAGGGACATTCAACTTCCTACAGTAAGTGAGAGCCAAAACATACCCCTTGAGGGCAATAGATAATGTCGTCGCTTGAGTTCTTCTAGATGCTGACTCTAATAGATGATTCAAATTCAAGTCATGTATTTGGGAGTGAAGAAGACACTGTTAGGTGAGTCAGCAGTGAGACAGGAGAGGAAGTAAAGCAATGAAGGGTGCTTTATCAAGTCTGCTGCTGCTACTACTTGGGTAACTGGAGCATAACTCAACTGAGGAAGCCCTGGGAGCCAACGTACAACGCGGGTCTCTGGGGTGTCTTACCATGGGAGTGGGAGAACTGGGTTCTGATACACCAGTCCCATTGTCATGGATCGAGGGCTGTTTCCGGAGGTGTGAAGTCTCCTGCACTTCGGGCAAAGCAGAGGGGACTTTGGCGGCCAGAGAAGTTCCCGAAGGCAAAAGCAAAATCCAGATGTTCTGTGCTTCTGCTTGTTTGTTTCTTTGACTATTCCGATTGCAGCATGCTGAACAGAAATCAAATGAGCTTAAATTAGGGATTTGACAAATTGACTTTTTAACGTCCCTTTGATTAGAGATGAATCAACCAAAAGTAGAATGCTAATCCAGGCTTTGAAGCATCAGAAGATCTGATCATCTAGAGTTTGATTCTTATTTGCTTCCTGTAGGTAAACAATGGTGGCTTTGAACAAGTGAGCCCCAGAAAAATTAACAAGGCCTTGGAAGAGAAACTCAACACTGGTCGCAGTCCCTAACCCATCATTTCTGCTCATTGTCACCTGCTGTTGTGTTGTATATGCTGGTGGATAGTGAGAGATGCCACCCTTCCCAGTCTCCAACAGCCCTTGGGAAAGGTCCTCAGATTTGAATCTCATGGGAGAGGAAAAAATGGAATTGAGCTGAGATTCAAAAATGTAAAACAATGTTTATTAAGGTCTAGGCCCATGAAACTGTCTAAAATTGTATGTCAACCTTTGCATAAGTGTATATTTTCCTGGAGAGAGATTCCATGGCTTTCATTAACTTCTCTAAGGAGACCGTGCCCTTCACAGAAGAATAAGAAACATTTATTTAAAATAAAAGTAATCCAGGGGGGAGGGTATAGCTCAAGTAGTAGAGCACACACTTAGCATACACAGGGTCCTGGGTTCGATCCCCAGTACCTCCTCCAAAAATAAATAAACCTAATTACCTACCCCCTGCCAAAGTAAAATAATTAAATAAATAAAATAAAAGTAATCCAGTAGCGGAGGAAGAAACAAGAAAAAGGCAGAGGGATATAACTACTACCCACAAATATCAAATATTAATTTTGTCATGACCCTCGTAAGAACCCTGTTATTATGATAAAGAACTAAGACTTAGAGGAATTAAGGGATTTATATGCTCGAGGACACAGCAGGCGAAAGGTACAGCTGGCATTCCACCTTTGATGCTTTTCTGACTCCTAAGCAATATGCCATCCTCATCATGCTGCCGTGTTATCTTCAGAGGGTCCTGGAGTGAAGCCCTTGAACACATATTTTCCAAATACTCTTAACAGTCTGGGGAGAGAAGGAACTAATTTCATGGAAACTGAAACGATCCAAAAGAAACTTGATAAATTTCAGAGTATTTTAATATGACCATTCCCTCCAGGACCCTTAGACCCCAGTTTCAGGTCTATGATGACTCCTGAGGCTGCACCTGGACTGGTGGATACTGACATTGCCTCCTCATTCCTTAGAGAAAGAGAGTAAGCATTATATCCATTCCCTGCACGATTAAATGAAACTCATTTGATGACTCACTTAGATAGTCATTAGAATATCCTAAAAGAATCAACATATTGTAATATTCAAATTTTAATTGAAGTTCATCTCAGCAGGGTAAGAAGCTTTAAAAGTTCCAAATTTTTAAGTGATAAGCTTAGAATTCTTTCCTCCTAGCAATTTTATTTTTTAACTTCAATTTTGCCCCAAAAATTTTCCTGGAGGGACACTAGGGAACTTTTCATTGCCAAATCTAATAAGTCATGTTCTAAATAATTTAACTGTTTTCCCCTATGTAAAAGATGACATTTTCATCATGAGCTATTTAGAAAATGCAAACAAAATGAAAATCATAGAGATATCGCAGAACCCCTGCTCATAAAATATTAACTGTGAGCCATTTGCTACTTAGCATATCTTATAGATAGATGATAGGTAGATGTACGTATTTTTAATAAATAAAACAGAGACCAAAGTCTTCATGTTTGGAGAATCACCATGCTCTCCGGGAAGCAGGAGGAAGCTTCCATGTACATTCACTTTGTTGTCTTATTGATATAACGTGAAAACCGAGAGGCAGTATTAGAGAAGGCAGAAGTGAATTGATTTCCATTACAAAGGGCAGCAAACAGGTGGTTGGAAAAAAAGAAGAGAGACTGTGTCTTGGAAGACAGAATGGGGGAAAGCTGAGGCTAAATCAGGAGGGTGCTTTAAAAAAATTAATTGAAATATAGTTGATTTACAATGTTGTGTTAGTGTCAGGTATACAGCAAAGTGATTCAGTTATACACACACACACACACACACACATATATATATATATTCTTTTTCAGATTCTTTTCCATTATAGGCTATTACAAGATATTGAATATGGTTCCCTGTGCTATAAAGTTGGACCTTGTTGTTTATGTATTTTATATATAGTAGTTAGTATCTGCTAATCCTAGACTCCTAATTTACCGCTATCCTCCCCTTTTCCCTTTGGTAATCATGTTTGTTTTCTAGGAGGGCACTTTTAAGGGGCTTTGTAAATGAGACTAGAGATTATGAGAGTTTGTTTATCCTTTCTGTCATTCATTGTACCGTCAACAAATATGTGTTATGACTCTACTCTGTGCATTTCAAGGTGCCCTGGAAACAGAAAGGGGTGGGTCCTGCTCTCAGGATGCTTCTCGACTAAGGAGAAGACTGTACACCAATCAATGCAGAATTCCAAAGAAGCATGGCCGGTGCCTGGACAGAGATAAGCATGAGAAAGGAGAAGACACATCTAACCCAGACTGGGCTGTGGAAGAACTTGTGCTCTGAGGGGTGCTGGTACCGGGCCAGAAACTGAAGGACAAGTAGAATTCAGGCAGACAAGTGGTATCATGCAGGTCTGCTTAGCAAAAGAGACTTTTGTTAACAATATTGCACTAGAAAGAACAGCAAGCCAATGGGCTCTTGTGTGCAAAGGGTAGAGGGGACTAAAAGGACAGAAACTTGGTACAGCTTCCTTGCCTCTTTGTAGACTTGGGCATAATCAGCTAAACCATACAGACACGAAGCGTGAGCATGTCTGACACATGAGTTAAGTCCAAGTGGCTGTTCTCAATAGCATACATTCGTTTCAGCAACAAGTACATCCAAATATAACTAAGGCAGAAAGAAGCAAAGAGTAAGAGTTAGAAGGAGATAGATTTCGGGGAGCACACAATAAAAGACTGTTCTAATATAACAGGTATCAAAAGAAAAGAAATAAATGAAAGGCAGGAAGGAAAGAGAGGAGGGGGGAAGGGAAGGGAAGGGAAGGGAAGGGAGGAAAGGGGAAACAGTGCTTGGAAAAGCAGTCGGTTCCCCGTCACTGACTACATTGGGGTAAATGGAGCTTCCTCTCCCAGCATCCTGTGATTCTATAATCTGGGCTCAAACAAATAACAACAATATTTCTGGGCTGCAACTATATTTTCTCTTTCTGTGTGTTTCCTTAGAAAAAAGACAAAGATTCACATCGAGAAGTTAATTGTATCTATTTCTGGATGATGAGATTACAAGTGATTTTTATTCTCAAAATTTTATCTTAATAAATATCTGAATTTATACTTTATGATCAGAAAATATTATAACATTTTAAAGGCTTTCTAACTCTTGGTCAAACATTTATGAGTATATAAGTATAGAATGTATATTCAAATATGACATTATAAGAAAATCAAGAGATAACTCTTCACATAAATTACTATCTTTCATTTATTATTTTTGATACAGTAGCTTACATAGAATAGATCCTCCATAAATCTATTGACTATTGATTTTTGCAAAGTAGGCCATCTTCCTTATGTAAATAGTACACATATCCATTTTGGTAGCTATTTTAAAGTCAAAAAAACCCATTTGACCAAACCAGAACATAACATAAAAATGACTGTCAGCAAAGGTAAACAGAAAGTGGCAATTTAGGGGAAAAAAATTGTCTAACATTCAAAAGAAATGGGATTGATTTGAAGGGTGTAGTATAAACCCTTATATAGATTAATGTTTCAAACTGGAAATTTGGGCAAAGAATATAAACAGAAATATAAGCAAAAAACAATAACAAGGAGAAATTCCTTTTCACTAGTGAGCATGAAAAAGCAAATGGAAAGAATGAGACAGCACATTTCTGGCCATCAGATTGGCTGCATTTTAAATATCCCCATAATGCAGAGAACTGTGTTATATATACTGCAGCTTTTTGGAGGTACTTCTGACATTTGTTTAATTGTTTAACTGTTCATTATCTCTTACATGACAGTTTCACCTGTGAGTTTTTCCCCCGTAGAATTAACTGCATAAATGTCCAAAGAGACTTTTCATCATAATTAATTTTATATAAAATAGGTAAAAAAACAAGTTCATACTGTATAGCACAGGGAGCTATATTCAATATCTTGTAGTCACTTATGATGAAAAATTATATAAAAATGAACATATGTATATTCATGTATGACTGAAGCATTATGTACACCAGAAGTTGATACAACATTGTCAATTGACTGTGCTTCAATAAAATATATATATAATTATTTTAAAAGATAGAAAATAATATAAATTTTCATTCCAGAAATAATGGTTGAATATGTTATGGTGCATTAATGAGACAAATTCTATGCAACAGCTTAAAATATAGTTTTATTATTTTTTAAAGTTTATATTCACATATGATGCATAGAAAAAGAGCTAGAATACACATTAAAAATACACATTCTTCAGGGTTAAGACAAGGATAGAGAAAGAAAGGGTACGTCAAAAGAGACATGTTTAGTTATATTGTGTAATTTATTTTACCTCATATCGACACCATGTCTTATTTGTAGTTAATCAATGTTTCGTTTTAAATAAAAGGAAGAAAAATAAACAATTCTGTATTATCTCCTAAAATTTTGGATGAAGAGGGGAACAGAGACATCACTTAGTTCAAACATCTAAATGTAAAGACAAAGATCCTGATAGCAAAAGATTTAAAATTACTCAGAAAAGGGCATGTTTCTTGTAACCTAAACTATAACTCAAGTCTCCTGACTCAAATCCCGTGTTCTTCCATGCCCCTCATGTGCGTTCGAAGTATACTTTAATTTTGAGCACAATATCAATAATTTCTGTGATTTAGATGATGACGATGCTGAGGGTAGTAAGTCTTCACTAAGTGTAAGCAGATGTGTGCATCCCCGGTTATAGGAAACAGAATTGAGTAGAAATTAATTATAACCACATTGCTTCCCCAGATTAATCATAATGAGCTGGTAGTAATACTTCTATACACACTGCATGATAATAGTCAAGTGCAGAGTTTATGGTCCTAATTATTTAGTATTAAAGGCTTCATTTTGAGGTACCCAGAACAGTCAATTAGGAAAAAAAAAATAGAGTAAATGCATTTGTTGAAACTGGAATTTACAAGGCATTATAGTTGCAGGCATAACAAACACTCCCAAGATCATCTCAAGAATTGGAATTTAGGGATAACAAACCCACCAAAGTGATGGTACCAGACACTGAATTTGTGATCACAGCTGTGCGTTGCAGCTTCTGAATGATTCAATAAAAAAAAATTATTTACAGATAATTCAACATTGAAAAGTCTAGTGGGATTTACTGCTTTCCACCCCCCATATCCTTTCGGCAGAAAGTTTTCTGCTGTCCACATTTCCTAAAAGAGACCTGAATCTTTGATGTTCAACTCCGGGATCAAGTAACAACCAGGGACCATTTCACTGTGGGGAAAAAAAATAGCATTTGGCCTCATGTCCAAATTCCTCTCCATTGTTCATTTACCAAAAGTAAAATTATAATAAAAACAAGATTATGGACTTTATATAGGCCTATAAAATAACTCTGGAAAATTACAGATCCAGAAAAAAAAATAATCAAAAACATCAATATCAGCTGTAAAACTTTCTAAAAATGCAACAAATAATGTAATAAAGAACAGAGGTGGAATTTGGCTCTGAATTGAGTTGCCCACCTGCAAGTTATTTTTAGGCATCCCCAAGATGGAAAAGAAAACATTAAAAAAAAAAAAACTTTCCACAAGTCCCCATAAAAAGAGTGCCCTGTGGTTGAATCTTCACTCAGACTCCAAACCAAGCCTTGGCTCAGCTATGCACAAGACATTGAATAAACTAAGGACAGAGGAAAATAAACAAAAGAAGATAAAACGAAAGATAAACAAGTACCCAAGAAAGGAAGAAATGAAACTATTTCAGCTAATTATTTTAAAGTTCTTTTTTTTCTCTTCATTCATGCTCAAAGGTAATTACGCTCACCACACAAACAGCCCATGAGACAGCTTACTTGAGGAGAAGCTTTAAAATCTGCTTTCTCTCTCTTTCTGACTCGCAGAAAGTACCAAGATTGGGCAAAAGAAAGTTATTTGTCAGACTGAATGGAAGAAACATAGAGAACTAACTATGATGAGGAATGCTCTTTGTCTCTGCAAATGCATTTTTTTCGCACCCTCACAATCTGTTATTAATGAACAGTGATGCGATCCCAAAGTGAGTGGAACTTATCATTCTTTTACTGGAAGACAATGCATCATAAAATTATCCAACAACAAAGCACATCTTGGAGAACACCACCACTGGGCCTAAATTTTTTTTTTTCTGTAAATTCTAGAACTTCCGTTTCAAGTTACATGGGCCACCAATTTTAACATAATACCAGATTCGGTGGCCAAATATGGCAAGTATATTTAGAGAAGTGTAGGCCAGGTTGAGGTGTAAGACAAAGGTTTCAGGTTAATGATACAAGGACCCTGGGAGTCTGGGGTTTTTCTCTTCAGTCAGTCTGGCTTCCAGCACCATCACTGCCATGGAAACCTTCCTGGAAAGCCACCCACAACGTGTATTTTCTAAATCTTAGGGACACTTCACGAGCTCATCTCACTTAGCCTCTCAGTGGTATTCATCACAGCTGGCCACTCCCTCCTCCACTGGTCATGCTCCCATCCTGTTTCTTCCTCCAATCCTGCTTTTCTGTCCTCACGCTGTATCATCTGTTCCCATCTCCCTACCTTCTGTACGTACGCATGCACCGGGCTGCAGTCCTGAGCCTATTTCTTCCTTGCCTCCACTCCTTTCCATTTATTCACATCTATTCTCTGTCTTTTAATATCACCTTTCATCTATGTCCAACTTAGAAATTCCCCCTGAGCTTCATGCCCCCACATGCTGCTCTCTCCTTGATGCCGCCACCAAAGTATCCAATAATTTCAAACCTGATGTGGCCCCAAAATGAACTATTGTTCCCTTTTTCTTCAAACCTCTTCCCTTTCCGATCTTTTCTATATTGTTTCCTTTTAAATTTTTATTTGTTGAAGTAGAGTCGATTTACAATAGTATATTAGTTTCAGGTGTACACCATGGAGATTCAATATTTTTATACATTATACTCTGCTTCAAGTTATTACAAAAGTGTGGCTATATTCTCTGTGTTGTACAATATATCCTTACAGCTTATTTATTTTACACATAGAAGTTTGTACCTTTTAATCTCCTATATTGCCCTTCTCAGCCCTCCCTGTTGGTAACCACTAGTTTGTTCTCCGTATCTGTGAGTCTGTTTCTGTCGTTATGTTCATTTGTTTGTCCTACCTCGTTAAGTGGTACTATCATCTACCTAGTTGCTCAAAGACAATAAACCTAGAAGTCATCTTTCAGTGCTCCCTTTTCCTAATCCCTCACACCCGATCCATGATCAAATCTTTTACTTCGATCTCCAAAAAGTCTCAAATGTGTTCTCTTCTTTTCTAGCTGCTTGGCTACTAATTTGGCCTGATTCCATTCACATTTGCCTGGATTACAGCAATAGCTTCCCAACTGGCTTTCATGCTTCTGTCAATGTCCACTTGCAATCTGATTTTCACACAGAAAGCCCAGGGATGGGTTTAAATGTGTAAACTGTGTATTCCAACCGAATATCAATGTATAAATTTCCTCCTTTGATTACAATCCTTTAATGGCTTTCTACTGCGGCAAATCCAACATTTTCAACATGACCTATAAGGCCCAACCTTATATTCCCTCTCCAACTCGTGTGCTATATACTTGACACATTGATTTCCTTTTAGCTCCTCAATCAAGTGAAACTCTTTACTGCCCCAGGGCCTTTGCATTTGTGGTCCTATTTACTTGGACCCTCTCCTCTGCTCCCTTTCCTCACTTATCTTCACAGCACCACCTTCTCCTTCCTATATTCAGGCTTTACCTTCCCCCATCTCTGCCCTCAGTCACTCCTAGACCACAGAGTCTATTTTCTTCAGGGCACTTATCAGTGAATTTACCTAGACCAGTTCTTTGTTGCCTTGTTTATTTATTGTCTGTCCCCCTTACTTCTCATGTACAACCACCTCACTGAGAACAGGTACCTTAAAGGTCTCATTCACTGGTGTAAACACCAGCGCCTGGAAGAGTGACTTGTATACTGTAAGCATTAAATAGAGATGTCAGGTGAACGAACGAATGATTATGGGAAAGAATGAATGAGAGCCAGCAGCAAAAAGACATGAAATGTCATCTGCACAATGACACACAAAGTCCAGTGGGTAAGACAGACATCACTAATTATAATGTATTAGCATAGCTGGTGAAAAAATAAACACAAAATAAGATAGGAACGCTGACAGGCTCTGACTTCCATTTGGGCCGGAAATGACTAAAAGGGGATACTTCAGAAGCATTGTTTTCAGGGACACTTATGGCACCAGGATTTGCCTCCATGCTTTTTTTTTTTCTTTTCTTTTCCTGCCAAAAGTAGTGTTTTCTCCACATTGGCCTCCAATTAGAAATTTTTAAAGGTGCTTTAAAACCCCATTCTCTAAGACACCCTTGCACAGAAATCAGCAGGTTCCGGGAGGGAACACAGGCCCCACGCAGTGAGGCTAGAGAATGGAGAACAATGACAACACGCCCTGGATTGTCTGGATGGGGAAGCAGCAACCTCCATGGAAATCAGCTGATGGCATTCATTAGACTGTTTCCTGTGCACAGGAACGTGCTGTGGCAAGTCAGGACTCAGCAAATACCAAGAAAGTTTCACAACTGCACAGCTACCATCACTGCCTGACAAATCCCTACTCTTCCCTTAAGAACCGGTTCAGATGTCTTCTCCTCTCTGAAGTATTTGCATCTGATCCATCACTTCCTTTCCTGAGCCCCAGTAGGCTTCTATAATGGCATGTGCTACAATGAATAGCAGTATTTATTTGGCACATTGCGTTAGCCCACCTCAGGCTGCCATCACACAACGTCATATACTCGGTGGTTTAAACAGCAGAAGTTTGTTTTCCCACGGTTCAGGTCTGGAGGCTAGAAGTTCAAGATTAAGGTGTTGTCAGGGCTGGTTTCTGGTGAGGATCTCTCCTGGCTTGTAGCCTTCTGGCTGTATCTTCGAATCATGGAGAGAGAGCTCCCTTGTCTCTTCCTCTTGGTATCAGGGTGCAGCCCTATCGGATTAGGGCCTCAGTGTATGACATCATTTAACTTTATCACTTCCTTACAGGCCCCTTCTCAGCAAACAGTCACATCGGGAGCCAGATCTTCGACATATGAATACTGAGGGGACACAGCATTCAGTCCGTAACACATCTATCTCACCAGGACCATGTCTTGGTCGTATTTCAAACCCAGCACTTGCATCTGTGGAGCCTGGCATAGATTAAAGTCTCAAAAAATAACTTTTCAATGAAAGGATGGATGAATGAACGGATGGGTGGATGAAGAAGTCTTAAATGAGGTAAATACTATTTTGGAATGCAATTCAATTTTTATGTTGTTACATAATTCTTTTAATTGATTATAATGTCCTATGAGAATCAGCAGCATTTAAGGTATAAGACTGAAATGTAATATTCTAAGAGCTGACATAATGAAACTGGCCTTATGACGTCCAACTAATCTACCCCATGACCTTGGTCTTTAGATTAAAGACAAGCTACTGTGGTTCAGTATTCTAAGTAATTGGAATTTTACATGTTGTAGAATGAAATGCACTTTCCAGTATAGGAAAATAAAAAAGAACAGTCTGAACATTAGAAAAGCAATTGCTTCTCTTACACTTTATTTGCCCTGACTATGTTTTGATTCAGAGACCATTAAGTACTGTAGGGGTCATGAGCTCAAACTTCTTAACTCGATGCTCTCAATAGTTATTGTCCCATTGCTTTAGGTTCTTCCTCTTAAGGAACACTGATATTTACAACATGTGAAAAATAATGCCCAGTTTCAGAGAATTGCCTCATTGAATTAACATTGTGTTCATACACCCAGACATCTTATAAAATTCCATTGGTTAAATAAAAGGGGAAGGTCCTACAAAAAATATATACAATGCCACTGCCTTCAAAATCTGAATTTAAAAAGTCACCCTGCAGACATACCCAAGAACAAAAGGAGATGTTTATATTTATTTCAAATACTGATAGACAGTATCATGACAACTTTTTTTAAAATTATAAGTAACTTAACCTGTTCACTTTCTGTTTTAGGAAAAAAAGTGTACAAGGAATCAGATATGGGTAAACATATATATGTCTATACTATTATCTGTCACTCTGACTGGTGTTAATTTCATACCTATGCTTTCTGTAACACCCCTCCCCCAACTTTACCTCTTACCCACTTGGCGTTCTTCACCCCACCACCCTACTCTCCTTCATTCTCCCCCAGCACTCACCGCCTTCTCACATACTGTATAATTGAAACTTACTTTATCGAAGCACAGTTGTTCTATAATATTATATAAGTTACAAGCATACAATATAGTGATTCACAATTTTAAAACGTTATACCCTATTTATAGTTATTCTAAAATATTGGCTATATTCCCCTTGTTGTACAATATATCCTTGTAGCTTATTTTGTACCTCTTAATCTCCTTACTCTATCTTACCCCTCCCCACTTCCCTCTCCCCACTGGTAGCTACCAATTTGTTCCCTATATCTGTTTCTCTTTTGTTATACTCACTAGTTTGTTGTATTTTTTTAGATTCTACATATAAGTGACATCATACAGTATTTGTCTTTCTCTGTCTGACTTACTTCACTTAGCATAATGCCCTCCAAGCCCATCCATGTTGCTGCAAATGGCAAAATTTTGTTCTTTTTTATGGCTTAGTAGTGTTCCATTCTTTATTTGTTCAGATTTGCTGGAGAGTTCAAAATCTTTACAGGCAAGCAAAAGCTATGAGTTCAGCACCATCACGCCAGCTTTACTAAATGTTAAAGGAACTTCTCTAGGCTAAAAAAAATGATTATTTTTATAATTATTCTTTATGATTTACTTGTGAAAATTTATGCTCCACAACGGCAAGAAATTTTGTTTTATTTACTTACAATCCAAGTTCCTACAAAAGTGGCTGGTATACAACAGGTCCCCAAATGAATATTCAGGAAATTAATAAAGTAAATAAAGTGGTTACTTTCTTGGGTAAATATCTCATTGATCATTTCTGATTCCATCATGATCTAACTAAATGTATTGGAATTGTGTCAATATTTGTAGATGAATGCCTATTTTAATGTTTCAGATTTTAGCATGTTCTGTTTTACCTTAGTAACATTAATCTGAGATCTTATTTAGTGTAAATAAACAAACAGATCAAAAAGAACCCAATGACATTTTCAAAAATATTCTGCTTATGCAGGCTATATACATTTATTAGTGATTTCTCCTCTATTACTTCATTGATCACTACTTCAGCAAAGACCCAGCCTTCCCTCGGAGCACATGGTGTTAGGAAGCAGAAGACCTGGATGTAAGTTCTGGTTCCAACACTCACGAGATATTTAGCTTAGGTTCATTGTTCTTTGTGTTGTAACAACAGTCATACCAACTTTCACCAGGAATTGTAAGACATCATGCTTGTGAGAGAGGAATACAAACTATAAGCTGCTAATGCAGAATTTCACAATGTGCTAGAGTACATTAGTGTCGCTCAAGGTGTTAAACATAGCCAAATAAACCAAAATGGGGTTTTGAGCCTTTAATATGCTAATATGCACAGTGAATCACCAAGAGGAAAATGCAGTATGCTTTACCTACCCAATGTTTTTTCTTAAATATAAAATCATTTTTCTCAAGTTTTACCAATTCTTTCTGCCAAAATATTCCTTTAATGCTGGGCTTTAGAAGTTTTCATTATTTTCATGCTATATAGGTGACTAATTAACAACTCAAACTACTTAAAATACTTCTCCACAGAAAACTGCAGGTCATTTGCTACGTATAGCCTTCTTCATCTAGTTAAATACAACTTCGTATTTAAAATTTTTTTGAGTATTATTATTTATCAAAAGTATATTTATTCTACAATTCCTTTCATGATAGCAATAAAAAGAATAAAATTCTTAGATAAATTTAATGAAGAATTTTAAGAATTTTGTAATGGAAATGATAAGATATTGTTAAGGAAAATTAAAGAAGATCTAAAGCATTCCATGTTCATTGATTCAAAGATTCAGTATCGTCAAGATGGCAGTTATTCTCAATTGATCTGTAGGTTCAACATAAGATTCATATCAAGCCTCCACAGGCTTTTCACATAAATTGAACGTTGGTCCAGAAATTTACATGGGATTGGAAAAACCTAAGGTAGTCAAAACAATCTTGAAAAAAATTTGAGCAAAACTAGAAGACTTTAATTTTTCCAATTTCAAACTCACTGTAAAGCTATAGTTTTGAAGACTGAGTGGTACTGGCAGAGGATAAATATGTACATCAATAGAACAGAACTGAGAGTCTAGAAATAAAGCCTTACATTTCTAGCTAATTGATTTTTAACAAAAATACCAAAGCAGTTAATTAGGGAAAAGGACAACTTTGTTAAGAGATGGTGATGGAGTAATTGTATATCCACAATAATATGGATTTAGACTATTATTTCACACTACACATAAAAATTGACACAAAATTTACTATAGACTAAAATATAAGAGCTAAAATAACAAAACTTTTGGTAGATAGCATAGGAAGAAAGCTTCAGGACCTTGGTTAGGCAATGGGTTATGACCTAAAAGTACAATCTATATGGTCTGCAAAATAATCGCCCCTCATGCCTTAATTCCCAGAACCTATAAATATGCTCCAGTATGCGGCAAAGGGGAATTAAGTTTGCAGATGGAATCAAAGTTGCTAATCTGCTATCCTTAAAATAGAGACATTATCCTTGGCTCTCCAGGAAGGCCCAAGGTAACCAGGTATTTAAAAGTAGAAGAGAAATGGAGGTGGAGGAATTAGATCAGAGTGATGTGATATGAGAACTTGACTCACTATTTTGGCTTTGAAGATTGACGAGCAGGGTCACAAGCAATGAAATAGAGGCAATCTCCAGGAGCTGCAAAGGGCAAGGTAATATGTTCTCCCCTAGAGCCTTCCAAAAGGAACACAACACTGCCACAACTTGATTTTAGCTCAGTGAGATCCTTTTCGGAATTCCAAACTACGAAACTTCAATATGATGACTTTGTGTTGTTTTAAGTCACTAGGTTTCTGGTGATGTGTATGGCACCCATAGAAACCTAGTACAGAAGAAAATCTTCAAGACCTCGGGTAAAACAAAGATTTCTTAGATATGATACCAAAAGCACAATACACCAAATATTAAAAGTGATAAATGATAAATTTGACCTCATCAAAATTCAATACATCTGTACTTCAAAAGACATTAATAAAATGAAAAAATAAACAACAGACTGGAAAAAATATTTGTAAAACAAATATTTGATAAAGGATTCATATATTAATATAAAGAAAATATTTATAGCTCAATAATAAGAAAATAAACAACCCAACAAAAGTAGGTAAAAGAATTGAATATATATTTGAATAAAGAAGATATACAAGTAGGTAACAAGTATAAGGCAAAATGCCCATCATTAGTCTTTAGGAAATGCAGATCAAAACCACTATTAGATACCATTACAGATCCACTAAAATGGCTATAATAAAATTGGCATACAATAACAAATGAATGTGACAAATGAAAAAAAATAGTGATATAAAATAGTGTAGCCATTTTAAAAAGCAGCTTGAGAGTTTCTTAAAAAGTTAAACATATATTTGCCATAGGACCTAGGAATTCCACTCTTAGGTGTCAGTCCAAGAAAAATAAAAATACATATCCACACTAAGACTTTTACAGAAATGTTCTTAGCAGCCTTATTTATAATAGACAAAATTTAGAAACAGCCTAGATAACCCTCAGCTGACGAATGGATAGGCAAAGTAGTATATCCATGTGATGGAACACTATTCAGTAATAAAAAGAAACAAAGTATTGATGCAGGCCAGACGATGGACAAACCTCAAAAACATGCTGAGTAAAAGAAACCAGACACAGAAAACATATGTTGTATTATTGCTTTATGTGAAATGTCCATAAAAGGCAAATCTATAGTTTAAGATAGAGTTTAATTAGTGGACACAGATCTTATTGGGGTGATGGGAAGTTTCTAAAACTGATTTACTGTGATGATTGCACAATTTGTGAATTTACTAAAAAAAAAAAAAAACCTCATTAAAAAATTGTATACTTGCAAAGGGTGAAGTATATGATAAATAAAGTATGTCTCACTGAAGTTATATATAAAAATGTATTTATTCTGCATTAAAGATGTGATTCTAAAAGTTTCCCCAATTCTAACCTATGATTTTTCTTCCATCCTTGGTTTAACACATTCCCCCAAAAAAATAGCTCAAAAAAAAAAAAATCAATGAAGACTGGCTTTTGGTACCATAAAGCCCAATTGAAAGAGGTTTTTAGAAACACTTCTGCTCTAGAAAGTGAGATATGAATATGAAATTATCCCTTTTGAAATCAGTTTACACAATTTACAACTATATAATGTTGACAACTCCCAAATTATACATTTTCATAGATTTTGGAATGAATTTTTATAATGAACGTTCTATTTTAAAATGAATAGAGCTAAATATTAAATGGCCTATGAGCTTATCCACTGTCAAATGGAAAATAAAATAAGAAATCGGCTGCCGCTGGAAACTTCATCCCCATGGCTAACTTGTCATTCACTACTAGGTAATTTATCAGCAGCAGGGACTAAAAAAATACACAATTTAAAATATAAATTTGGTAAAGCAATTTTTGAAAATGCTTCATTTAATGCTTATTGAATTATAGCCAGTCACCTCAATAATTTTTTTTTCAACAAGGCCCCTGCTGTTAGAATTTACAATAAAAATTGGAGATAACAAAACATATAATTCCCTAACATTTCAATGCAGTGAACCATTAAACAAGAGGCATGTTTGCAAAATCAAAACCTGGATGTATTTTTATTATTATTTTCAAAGAAAGAACTTCTGGCACACATCCCAGACTCCTCATTCAGAACAGAAATTAAAGCAATTAAAGTCTCATTGCGAATTACTGATAATAATATAACATAAACAGTGGATCTTACATTCTAGCTGTCTAGATAAGCTGCCATTATAGAAGAGAGCAGAGCAAGTAGAAATTCCAAATCTCTTATTTTTTGGTTACTATTAGCAACATTTGCAAGGAGCTAAGCCAAGGTGGGGGATAAACAAAGAATCAAGAGTCTGGGAAATAATGGGATCTTAGGCCCTCCCTCTCTGCCTCTGGTTTATAAAAACTGGTTTATAGGGGACATAATAACCACAGGAAACATATTAATGACATTAAATCTAACACACATGGAAAGAACTGAAACTAAAATCCATTAAAACGGTTTCAGAAAGATTGATCGGTTGAGATTTTGAAATGTCCATAGATAAAATGATTTGGTGAATAATTCACTAGGTGAACATCCATTTGAAAAACAAATGAACAAAAGCAACACAGTACCTTTACCATTATTCTATCATCTGTTAGGAATAAACTGAGTAAATTATTATTCTATTGTAGACTCCTCAAAATTTCAAATGATTAACAGTACCTTTTATAATAAAAACACTTACTATTAGTTAAGAATTTCAAAATACACACAGCATTTTATAGTTACATTATTTTCCATAGCACATTTCCACAAGCCAGTGCTTTAAATTTTTTGAAGATTTTGTTTGTTCCAAAGCTCAATAATATATATATATATGTTTGAAGGTCCTGCAATGAGGGGGGTGGGTCATAAAATATTTAATTACTATCCATAAAATTGACTCCATGATTATGCAAATAAGAATATGCTTTTAGTTAAATTTGTTATAAAAAACTACTTTCAAATCAGATCATATTACACTATTAGTTAAACATCAAAGGAAAGCAAACTGTTTTATCCACAGAATCAACGTATATGCTAAATCACTAAGACAGAAGCATCAACAATTCCTTTCTCATACCTGAGAATTTACAAGTAAAAAATTTCCCCTGTTAAAAGTATATGCCCCCCCAGAAATGACTAGATTTTCATGAAAATATTACTGATGACTGAAGAAGAGTAATATAAATCTCAAGCATTCCAGATACAACTTCAGAAATAAGAGTCTTGGTGAGATAGACCATCTTAACCTGTCCAGCCTTCTCTTTCCTTTTCAAAACTCAAATCAAACTTCCTGCTGGGTCTCAAATGCTGGCTGCTTTGACTGGGCACCTAATTTCATTTTCATTTTTTGCTCTTCAATTAACATAGCCATCAACTAGCTGAGTAGAAGTCAACACTAACAGTACAAGTAGGATCTTGTATGGACAGGTTATGTTAATTATCAATAACAATAATACTAAAACTAAACTCTTTTCATACATAACCTCACTGAATCTTTACAGATGGGTGAAAATTAAGTATCATTAATCACATTTCGATAAGAAACCTAGGTTTAGGAAAACAAAGCATGAGACCACAAATTGCAATAATCCTCAATGTATCGTTACTCTGTTTGGCACTGAGGATACAACTGTGACAAAGACAAATTCCTTGTTAGCATTTCTGCCCCTAAAGCATCTGCCCTAGTTTAGTCTCTCACCCAGGATCTTTCCACACTCTGCTAACTTGTTTCTCTTTTCCGATATACTAATGCTAAAGAGTTTCTTGAAATTATATTAATGGCAAAATGGGGATGGATCACAGCCAACTACAGATACTGAAGGCTTTTCCTTTCACACCACTGAAATGATTCTTCTGTCAACTCTACCATCAATTGCTGGGGTTTACAAATGTACTTGGACAATTAAGGAAGGACATGTACGTGCATTGCAGCTCAGATGGGATTCGGGAAGGAAAAAGGGAGAAGAATCTCTTGTAGGAAAACACTCAGACAACTTAGGCAGCTGCTGATGGAAGACCCTCCACTAAGAGTGATGGGAAGGTCAACTAGATGACTCCTCAGCACAGGAACCATTCAGAGTTCACTTCCCAAGCAAAGAAACTCAAATACTTCAGCTTGTCTTTCATGAGGCTCCCTGGCACCGGCAACGGAAGATACTGGGCAGCCCTACTGAGTTCACTCTCAGCAGACTCCTTAGGAAGAATCCCCTGTCCGAGAACCAACAGGACTTCTCAAAGGCACACTCCACCCAAGTCTCTTCTGCCTTCCCCACAGCCCACATAAAGATTTTTTAGCCTCCAGGATATAAGCAATGTAAATTTTTTTTATTATCATCCCAATCTTTTGTTAAGAAATATCTTTATATCCTGCATTATTCAGAGTCTTCTTTGGTTCTCAAGAGTCATTCTTCTAACAAAATCCTACTCTTGCAAAACAAAATTTGCATTTTCTAAACTACTGTCTTAAGGGTTTTAAGACTTATTTTAAAAGCATTTGTGCCATAACAACTTAAAATTTTTCCTGAAGCAAGATTATGACTGATTAGAGCCAGAATCTCATAGACCTAGTGCTAAGTAACACATAACAATGCTTAATTTTATGAGTATTTTTTACCACAATGGTTGATATCTATGCTAACCATATGCCAAGAATTGCACCAAGGCTCACTTGCTTTATCATATTTAAACACCATAAAATAATTCTATATACTGTGTACTATTATTATTCCCACTGTAGTGCAAATGCATATTCTATTCCTGTTGTAAGATATTTAATGGCTTTCATGTCCCTAAAGAACACGACAAAAAGCCCCTAATGTGACATACTTGACCCTTCATAGCTGTACCAAACTTTGGTTTTAGCATTGTCTCTTCTACCATCATAAATACCACCCTAATCCTCATCCTTTCTATCCAGCTGCATGAACATTTTGATTTTCACTGAATTCTATAATTTTACACATTTTAATTTTGTTTCCTGTGCCCCAAAGGTCTTTTTCCATTCTTCTTCAATTTAAGAAATGCTCTTAGATTTGCATCTTAGCTCAAAAAGCTTCTCCTATGAAAGTCTCATCAATTCCCCAAGACAGAATTAGGCATTCCCTTCTTTGTGCTTGTTATGTCCATTCCTGTCTGCCAGCACTTACCACACTGTAATTTTTTATCTCCAAGTGTGTTTATCTCGTTAGTTATTGGATTACATTAGGAGTACAAAAAGAGGACAGAATCAAATATTAATCAAGCACCAAATGTATATCAAGTACAACAGTAACTCCTTTGTCATAGTTTCCTTCCTATGTTTTTTATATAAATGTATATAAAAATGTATGAATTTATATAATTATATAGCATCTATATGTAAACAAATATACATTAAAACACAACTATAAAAAATATGTATTATATCTTATATAATGTATATGTTAAAATATATAAATATATGAAAATTAATTTATACATGAATTATGTAAATATATATAAAATGATAAGAACTAACTAGTAAGATAAATCCAAGATACAGACCCATATCTAGCACGTGTCCTTTCTCCTATATCTTCTTTTTCTTCACCTTGGCACCTTCAGGCCATTGAACAACACTTGGCACCTAGCCAATGCTTAATAAATATCTGGCCAATGAATGAACCCATTTATACTTACCAAGCACTTACATAATAATCATCACATCATGCTCCACCATAGGTCTGAATAAGGAAGATGATGATTATCTAAGTAATAATGAATCATCTCAAAATTAGCAAGTTGCTTAAGATTTTTCAGAATAGATGGTGATATTTTATTTATATAAACCTGAACTACATAAGAAGTTCTTTACACAAGGCCTATAGATCCTTAGAGTCTAGAGTTGAAATGATTGAAGTTCATGACCTTCTTGAATTTTGTATGGAATTTGTTGTTCATTTTTATAGAGAAAAGTCCCATAGATGTTTTTTAAATAACAATTTCTAAAGTCCTATGACGTTAAGATGATTAAGAACCACAAGACTATCATTATTCCTATATTTATTATTTCTCTAAGATTATACCATTGAGAAAGAATAAGTTATTCAGGTACTTATTATGTTTATATCAGAGCCCTAACATTTTATGAGACAATAAAGGAAATGGAGCTGGAGATTCAGCATACTGAAAAAAAAATTATATGTTTTGCTTCAAACTTGTAATCCACCAATCCTAGCAATTTATATCTTTATTAAGAGAGCCAAACTATATTGAACAGTTGGTTTTTATTGACTTGGTTTGCTTTGTTTTGAAAGGAGAAGTGGGTGAAGGGTATAGTTTTTCTCCTCCAATTTCTGAGAGCTGCCTTCTTGGAACACGCTGACAGGTATGCACGAAACATACATACTTCAAGCAAAACATCTGTTTCTTTCATCACTTTCAAGTCAATTTGAAGTGCTTATGTTCTAAATATTAATAAGCAACCCCAGGCTTTGGCACTGCTTAGGTCTTATTTAGAAGGAATATATACACAAACCACAAACCCTGAAGAAAGCACTTACTTTTCTGATAATGTTCTCATTTCAAAACAGATGTATGCTTGGATGTCTGAGAAAAATGTACAGTGGGTGTGTATCATAATAACCAAATTTGATCTGTTTTAATGTAAACATTTTAAATGTTTTTATGTCAGTAAAATATAATGCTACTCATCAGATTATACAATAATATTAAGGTTTGATATTCTGTTTATATGGTAATTAAACTTTAAAAAGATGGCAACTTTAATTTCACATTGGTTGGACCATCTCTCTCCCATTACTGTATGTAACATACTTGTCCTCTACATTAAATCCCCAATCCCCAAATTAAACTAGAACAGGAGAAAACTAGTTTAATAGTTTATATTTTAAACATAATAAAATGGAGATAAACATATTTTAAGCTAATAAGATAGTATTTTCCTCATAGAAAAGTATGAAGATCATGGAATTATCCTGATTCTGTAAATTAGAAGACAGTTCATCCAGAAATAAACAAAAAGAAAAGCAAATCTTGAACATCATCTTGCCTTCTAGTAGCAATTATAAGTTGGTTTCAAACAATTTCAGTGAAGCACAGCACACAAATAAATAAAAATTCAAGAGAAAACAAGTTGCAGTTAGTCTCCTGAGTTTCAGTACTGCATGAAATCCAAATCGGGCTTGGCTAGAGATATTCTGTTACTTCCTAAGGGAAATCAATACTCTTTAGAAAACAAAAGGGGGAAAAAAAGCATTTTCTTTTCTTTTTTTAACAAAAAAACTGCACCCAAATCTTGCTTCTAGAAGCTTAGAAGATTCACAGTCCCAGAGTGACTTCAGATAGCTTCATAGAAACAAAGACACACACAAAAAAATCAGGAAAGTTGCCAGAAGTTAACTGTATTCCCACTTGAAAGGGAAGGAAAATGAACCTTCCTGCTTTTTCTGAATTTCTAGGGGCGCTCAATTTTATTATTTCTCTCTCTTCTCTGAAAGCAAAAGTAGCTATCTTGAATTTTATATGAGTGCTTATGAAAGGAACATATTTCAGTCAACAGAATGAGACACAGACATCACTTTACCAGTGGAATACACGTTGTTGATCTTGAATGGCTTTCCTTTTAACTGAGAACACTTTTCAATAGTAAATAAATTTTACTTGCAGATATTGAATGAATTTGCAAGTATATTAACGTCAATAAGGACAACGATTTTCTTGCTTTCCCATGTAAGTTCTGGACAAGGACATCTCTGAATGTGCTCAAGGCTCCTGTCACCCTGTGGATTGGTCTGCCATGGGCATTGCCATCCTCATGTGACCAGGTTAAAATGAACTTTTGGAAGTCTAGAAGGAAAACAAAGATACAAAGGGAACAGCCTCCTTACTTAGGAGTCTCTCTAGATAGAAAAGGAGAAAAAGTTTTCCCAACCATGTAGCATTTTTTGTTTGCTTTTTTTCATAGTAATTGGCAGGTTTTAAGATTTAAGAAAATTTATGTCCATTGTAGACATTAAAAATAGAGAAAACTTCATGAAGACATGAAAATTCAATTTTAGGCTTTGTGGCCATTTTCAGAATGATAGTTATATGTAAATAAAATACTTTTTACAGTTCCCAAACTTTATAACTTTATACTGTAATTTATATCAAGAAGATGACAAGCATGCAGAACAAGAGCAATTATTAACCATGTGTTTATGAGTTGAAATAATTTTACCAACAGCTAACAGAGATGTTCAATTTTTCCTTCCTTTCATCTTCCAATAAGTTCAGTTCACTTTGTAGGAGACATTGTCAGTGCCCTGCTAATGTTCTAAGAATATCACCATTCCAGCTTGTTCTGTCTGATTGCCAGATGCTAAATCAGCATCTCTATACTGAGGGTTTTCCCAGCATCTCGGAGATCTTGTTCTGTCTTTGTGGGCTGCAGAATAAATATGTTGAAAAATTACATCCCCCAGGGTCTGACTGACAGGAGTTGGTATATAAATATCCCAGCTCTCTCACCCCTCAATTAGGAAAACTCTAAGATGTATAATTTCCACTACTTCCAGAATTTCCCAGAAGCATCAACCTACCTACAAGTGGTGTCTGACCAAAAGCACCACTTTTTTCAGGTATTTCCTTCATATCTCAAAGAAATTCTGAATTTTAATCCTAGCCTGTGGGTCTGCTTCTGGGAGAACCTAATCCAAGAGACACTTCAATTGTTTTAAACAAGTTAACTCTTATTTATTAGAGTCTGTTATATTTCTTTGCTAAGCTAGACCCAAGAACAAGGGTTGTCCACTCAAATACATTCAAGTGGAGAACAGGCAGCAGATTTAAGAAGCAGACCAGGTGCAAACC
Organism: Camelus bactrianus; assembly: GCF_048773025.1. Taxonomy (NCBI): domain Eukaryota; kingdom Metazoa; phylum Chordata; class Mammalia; order Artiodactyla; family Camelidae; genus Camelus; species Camelus bactrianus. The sequence continues at coordinate 122,866,436 of NC_133540.1, read as the reverse complement.
TGATGTACATTACAGGGCATGAAGAAATTGAACGAAGATAGTCACTATTCAGCATCTGCCAATTTTGCCTGGCAGGAATGCCAACCCCTATCTGCTGGATCTTCCTAGTTTTTCAGGCAAAACTAAAAAAATCTTGAAATTTTGATATTGTCAACTAATTAAAAAATGATTTATTATTTCTATAATACTCTTCAGGCCAACAAAACCTGTGTAAGGGCTGGATATGACCCAAAGCCTGTTCCTTTGTAAACTCCACACTGAGGAACAAAGATAAAGAATACCTGGTCCATAAATTATTAGTCTATTAGTTTTATTCTATTCTATTCTATTATTAAATTATTAGGTCTATTAGCAAAGAAATTTGCAACTTAGATAGGGTAATGTGCATGCAAGCCACTATCTATGAAGCTGAATTTAAGTGATAAATGAGAGATGAGTAATCATCAAATGATAGTTTGATGAGAAGAAAAGACATTCTGTTTGGAAATGATGGGGAAGAAGGGTTGACAAGAGTACAGGTCAGGAAAAGCTTTATGGAAAAGGAATGTACCCCACAAAGGACTTCAAATTGGCCAGCTTCTGCAGCTAATACAGCTGCAAAAGTTCAAAACTTGACAACAAGACCTGATCCATTACCCTCAATGGTGACACTTCCCAGTCCTAGTCTAATTTGGGGAACTACGACATGCCATGCCTGTCTCCAGAAGGTTTACAATGCCCATCAGCACGTAGTGGCTCTGAGAGTCCCTCGGTAGAGAATCTCATTTGCCTTTATTTCCCCAGCATCTTCTCACTATTTTGAGTCCAGAGTATTTCTCATCTATGGGGGAACACCATTTGAGAACATGACGTTGTAGGAGTATCTCTGATTCTAAGAGAAGCAACTAAAAAGGGGGAAATATAATTTATCTTCTTCAAATAACAAATATACCCAAGATCTTTATGATCATCCCATTTCTAAAAATTTGGGCATACCAGAGCAGCGCCAGGACAGACTTGAATAGGATAAGGTTGCATGCATGAGTATGTGGACTTGAAGGCCAGTGTGTTTAAAATCTCCTTGAATTCCTTTACCCACAGTGTTCCTCAGTCTCCTACAATGGCATCTAGCAGTTGGTTCCTGTGGCTGTTGAGGAAATTAGCCAGCACTAACAAGACTCAAGCCTTAAACACTGCAATGGCAATTGAGAAGGAAGGTCCTTTGTGGGACACTTCTAAATAACACACTTCAATGTCAGCATTAGTGAGAGGAAGTGTTGGCTGTATCTCAGGACGTAAATCAATTCCAAAGCAAGTTCATCCACCAGGACCAACCCATAAACCAAACCAGAGGGTTGCTTGGGCCCAAAGGCAGAACACACACCAAAACTCTTCTAATAATCAGGGAGAGAGCGACCCCTTGCTATGGAAATTAGCACCTTTCTTTCTCCATGTGCTCATATGACCGCAGTGGTCTTGGAGAATACATTTGAAGATAGAGACTCTCCTACATTGTGGCTATAGTGGCTACTATCATCACAGATGTCCCAATGTGACAAGATAGTTACTAACTCACAATTTCAGATATGGCACCATCTTATTGGTGAATCAGTCTGCTCACAAGCTCAGAGAACACTCTGGCCATGCTCACTCCACATCTCAGTGCAGCACTGGAACTGGGGCACCTACAACCGGGGAGAAGACTTGACTTGACCCCAGCACACAGAGGAGACCCAGTCCCAGGGATGTCCATTTCCACCACTTCTATTTAACATAATATTGGAACTTCTAGCCACAGCAGTCAGACAAGAAAAAGAAATAAAAGACTTCCAAATTGGAAGGGAAGAAATAAAATGATTTTCAGATGGTGTGATATTTTATAAGAAAACATTGAAATCTCTACCCCAGAAGTATTAAAGCTAATAAATGAATTCAGCAAAGTTGCAGGATACACAATTACTATAGAGAAATCTGGTGCTTTTCTCTACATCATAATGAATTACCAGAAAAGGAAAATAAGAAAAAAAATCATATTCAAAATTGCATCAAAGTGGTAAAATATCTAAGAATAAGCTTAACCAAGGAGGTGAACAACCTATACTCTGAAAACTATGAAACATTAATGAAGGAAACTAAAGATGATACAAAGAAATGGGAAGATATCCCATGCTCTTTGGTTGAAAACATTAATATTGCTAAAATGGCCACATCCCCCAAAACAATCTATAAATTTAATGCAACCTATATCAACATACACATGACATTTTCACAGAAATAGTACAAATAATACTAAAATTCATATAGAACCATAAAAGAACTTGAATTGCCAAGGCAATCTTGAGAAAAAAGAACAAAACTGGAGGTATCACCCTCCCTGACTTCAGACGATAGTACAAAACTACACTGATCAAAACAGCATGGTACTGGCACAGAGCAGACAACGATCAATGGAACAGAGTAGAAAGCCCAGACATAAACCCACACACCTATGGTTAATTAATCTACAACAAAGAAAGCAAGAACATACAGTAAGAAAATATAGTCTCTTTAACAAGTGGTGCTGGGAAAACAGGACAGCTACATAAAAAAAAAAGTGAGATTAGAACATTTCCTCATATCACATACAAAAATAAACTCAAAATGATTTAAAAACCTAAGTGCAAGACTTGAAACCATAAAATTCCTAGAAGAGAATATAAATCATAGCAATATTTTTTAAATCTGTCTTCTAAGACTAAAGAAATAAAAGCAAAAACTTAACAAATGTTACCTAATTAAACTTAAAATCTTTTGCACGGCAAAGGAAACCATCAACACAATGAAAAGATAACCTACAGGGTGGGAGAAAATATGTGCAAATGATATGGCTGACAAGGAGTTAATAGTCAGAATATAAAAACAGCTCATAAAACTCAGTACCAAAACAAACAACCCAATCAAAAAAGGTGCAGAAGTTCTGTATGGACATGTTTGCAAAAAAGACCTACAGATTGCTAACCGACACGTGAGAAGATGCTCACCATTGCTAATTATTAGAGAAATACAAATCAAAATGAGAATGAGATATCATCTTACACCTGTCAGAAGGGCTGTCATCAAAAAGTCTACAAAAAACAAATATTGACTAGGATGTGAAGAAAAAGGAAATCTTGTACACTGCGAGGGGAACTGTCAATTGGTAGGGTATGGAGTTTCCTTAAAAAATTAGTAACAGAACTACCATATGATCCAGCAATTCCACTTCTGGACATACAGCTGGGAAAAACAAAAACACTAATTCAAAAAGATACATGCTCCCCAGTGTTCATAGCTGCACTGTTTACAATAAGCTAAGTTACTGAAGCAACCCAAGTGTCCCTCAACAGATGAATGGGTAAAGATGTGATGTGTATATATGTACACATTTTGTAGTAAGTTAGGAGGATAAAGAAACACTTTTCAGATGCCACCTGGTGCCAGATACCAAATCGAGTATACAGGAAATTCTACAGGGCAAATGACCCAGGATTCTCCATGAAAAAAATATAAAGGCAGAGAAAATCCAGAACACTGACAATACCAAATACCGGTGAGGATGTAGAGCAACAGGAATTCTCATTTACTGCTTGTGGGAATTCAAAATGGTACCCCCACTTTGGAAGTCAGTTTGGCGGTTTGTTACAAAAGTAGACATACTCTTACCTTAGGGTCATGTTACACTCCTTGATATTTACTCAAAGGAAGTGAAAGCTTATAGTCACACAAAAGCCTGCACATAAATATTTATATCAGATTTATTTTAAAGAAGAAAGAAAGTTGCTTGCCAAACCCGGGTCATATGTTTTTCCTCTCTGAGAAGAAAAGGGTCTCTATGAAAACCCTCACCTTTCCATTCTTCAGCCTGTTGTCCGCTGACTATGTATAATGACTGCCAATTAGTCAAAACATAACTAAGTTGGGGAAAAATGATGAGATAAAATAGGAGTATAATTATATTTAGCTTTAGAAATAACTTGTAAAATATACACTTTTATCAGCAGTGCATAAGTTACTGTTGCTCCATAGTTTGGTGAAGCTTTGTTACTGTTAGTAAGCTGGAAATGAGTATAGTTCCCAGGTAATGGGAAAGTTTGGAAAAGCTTAAGCTTGCTGCCCTAATGAATTTTTTGGAAGTCGCTCTCACTGCAAAAGGTAGTCGCTCTCACCGTTACAGATTTTTACAAGCTATGCGGTTTCATGTGCTTCTTACATATGCATGTCTCTTACACTTTTCCATTGCTGTGCGAGGCTCAGGGAGAGCGGACTGAGTCTGAGTGCATCCCTCATCCCACAGTATCCCAGTTATGAGCGTCACTGACAGCCTTCTACACAGCTATGTTGAAATGCTTTGCCAAGTCCTTTTCCATAGCATCTTATGAAGATGATATAATAATTTATCAATAATAATTATAATCATAATATCAATCATTAAGTGAAGCAAAATGAGATTTTTTTCCTACGTATTTGCAAAAAATCGTAAAGGACAAAATTGTGATTCTAATTTTAGTGTGTAGTTCCAATTCAATGAGAAACTGATGCCCAATCTTAACTGATGTTAAGTTATCCCCAGGATAAGATGGTCTTCACCCCCTTCCTAATGTTCAAGTTATTATGATTGGTCCAGAAATTCTTCCTTCTTTCTTCTGTTGCTTTGTGACTAGTATGATCAGACACCTAGCTTGTCTGAGCCTGTCCCAGTTTATACCCATGGTTCTGGTGCAATTATTAATAAGTCCCCCTTTTTTTCTAATAAATGTCCTGGTTTGGAAGTAATTGCATGGTCTCTCTTCTTATAACTAATAGGCTTCTTGTTTTCTCAGTTTAACACAGGAATGACTGCCTGATGCTACGACTCTAACCTGAAGCTAGTTTCTGTGTTTTCTTTTTCAAGAGTCAACCTGTTAGCTATTCCCTCTCTGAAGAAACAGAGTTCTGAATGTCCTAATACAACAGGAGGAAGATTTTAAGCCGCTTTCAAGTTGATGCATTGAATGATAACCACCATGAACATAAATGCGGTGATCCTCAGAGAGGGGTAAGGCACACGCAATTTCCAGCCTCTACCGCTTCATGTATATTCCTTCCTTTTCCTAGGAATGTCCTTCCTGTATTTTCTTATTCATCCTTCAGAGCTCCCTTAAAAATATCAAAGGATGTATTACCTTCTCTGGCCCTTCCTGAAGCAGCCAGAGAGAAATAATCACACCCTCCATCTCTTCTCCAATAATCATCCACTCTTACCTCTTAATAACATGAGCCACATTGTGCTGTGTTTTCTGTGACTATGGCTGTTTTCCCAAGTAAACTGTAAAACATTTGAGAATATCTTTATATCATTATACATTTCTAATACCAAACACAAGGTAGAGTGCTCAACAAATTCTTGCCATGTGTGAATGAATACAGCCAGTTCAATGTAGCCAACACATACTGAGATCAATTCCATTGGTTTTAAATTGTTATTCTGTGGTCATAAAACCCCAGAACCCATAACAACCAAGATTTCCAACTTATTTCTGATGAAACAAGATTTCCACGAACTTGACTTGAACCTTGGCATGGTACAATTGCTGGAGAGTAAACTCATATTTTTAAATGGTCGCTCCTGTCTGTGAATGGTTCCCCTCCCATTTCTTCCTCTGCATTTCTAACAGGGAATCATGCTAAATAAATCCCAACCACCCTGCCCATAAAGCATCCTCTCTTCTATGCTCTCTCTCCAGTGCATCCCCTAAAAAATGCTTTGGTACAGATTTCATCATTTTACCACTGAAAGAAATCCTCTATAATCATCAAGTGTCAGAAAGTACTGGGCTATAGAGGAATCTTTGGCAGCAACATCTTCTAAAACCAGCTCCATTCTGAATGTTGCTTAATTTAACTTGCCAGTAAACTCGAGTAATCCAACTCCAAAGCTATTATCCAGTTATTTTATGACATTCTTAAGCCATTATATGTAATATAGACTATTTTTCTCTAACCTAAGAATCTAATGATAATATCTAGTCAATAGTATGTCTATATATTAACTCTTTAGATTAGCATATATCAGTGAATACAAACCAAGCCTTCCAAAAGAAGTCCTAAGAACAGCCTGCGATCTGTAAAGTTTTGCAAGAACTGGGGTTTGAGGAGGGGGAGGAGAAAAGAGTGTTTCTTAGGTCTGAAGACAAGAGACATCATTTTGTGACTCTGATCTCCTTTGTATATCTGGTTCTGTCTGTACTGCATCCATCCACCATTCTTTCAACACATATTTGGGGAAATCCTACCCTGTTCTATGTATTGGCCTAAATACTTTGAGAATTACAAAGCTGAATAAGACATGAATTCTGCCTTCAATGGTCTTACAATTAAGGAGGGTAAAAAACAAACAAAAAATCATTTTATTACAATGTGGGAAATGTTATAATAGAGGTAAACTTTGGGTACCCTAAGCTGTAAATAATTGAAGTGACCTCTATTTGAGTTAAACAGAAAAGGCTAGACGTAATAAATCTGGGGGTTAGGTCTTTGAGAGTGAGTAGAATTTTATTAGACACTTGAAGCAAAATATGAAATTCCAGGCAGAAGGGACAATATGCTCAAGTCGTGGGGACAGGCAAGGGAATGACACATTATGGGAATGTAATTGTAGCCACAATTAAAGATGCATACAGGAAATAATAGAAAACTTAGGCTGAGAAGTTAGAATTCAAATCATTTATTGCTTATCTGTCATGCTAAATAAAGACTTTCAAATTTATACTTCTATTATTAAGATCAGTTTAATCTGAGGAGTATCATAGACAGATTATATATCTGGAATGTTATTCCATATTCCCTTTTAAGTTATTATCCTTTGTACTCCTTTGGGAAACATAAAAGGTTTGGAGCATCTCCACCAAAGGCCTAACTTTAGCTTAGAAGATAAGAAGGCTGGTGGTGAGTCAGTACCATTTCCCAGCCCTACACATTAGTGCAGATAAAATCAGTAACCTAACTCCATCCCTACCTAGCTTCATCCTGGAAACCTTGAAAGGCAGTAAATGTCTAAATGAATGAGATAAATTGCTCATTATAAAACTCCCCTGGAGAGAATCAAGCACAAGGAATTAAGAAGCCCAGAGCTGAAACTCAGAAGATGAGAATGCTGGACCCAGTTCTGAAGATGTCACTTATGAAGTGAGTAATACACTTGAGTTCCAGTGCTTATTGCTGCTCCAAACAGTTGTGTCCTCCCAAGATATTTTGCTGGAGGGTAGCTGAAAGGTGGCAGAAGCTGATAGACTCCCGCAGATCAGGAATCAATGCCAAATTCCAGAAAATCATGGACCAACTCCTCAAAGTGATCATGGGAAGATGCGAACACAAAATGTTGGAGGAAATGTTACCCTTCCCACAATTTATGAAGACCTACCTTACGCTAAAGCTTATCACTTCAACCACAGAACCAGAGTATCACATATTTTTTAATTAGGAATGTTAGAGTCAGCTTTCAAGATGGAAGGGTCTTCAGAGACTGGCCCGCACAAGCTTCTCCGTGAACAAGGCGGGAAACTGAGAGGAGTTAAAGGCCTTTGCTGAGGTCATGGAGTTGACAGGGCAAACACAAGACTCCAGACCCTCAAACCAGAGTACTTTAACACTCACCTTTATTTTTTTCTCATGGATAGCACAGGGTAAATATCAAAGATATTAAGTTTCCTGCTCTTCAGAATGTCACCCCCAACAGCAGGTGGAACAAGGTTAAAGGCAAGGGTAATAAAGTCTACACGAAACTGAGATGATGAGAAAGAAGTAAGCTGTCTCAAGTCACGCTGTGCTGTGCCAAGTGCTTCATTTAGACCAATACTCTAATCTTCTTAACGAGTCAGTGGCTAGAGGGGGAGGGAAAATACATGCCTTATTTCCTACTTGCTGGCCAGTGCAAACAAATCCATCCTCAGGTAAAGAGATGGAGACAGAGAGAAGTTCAGTAACTTGCTAATAGCAGTTTCCTATAGCTGTCATGACAAAGTACCACAACGTAGGTGCCTTCAAAGAATGTCTCACAGTTCTAGAGGCCAGAACTCCAAAATCAAAGCATCTGCAGGCTGTGCTTTCTTTGATGGCTCTTGTGGGAGAGAACTGTTCCTGACTCTTCTAGCTTCCGGTGTTTGCCAGCAATTCTTGGCCTTCCTTGGTGTATAGGTGCATCTTCTCCTTGTCACATGGCCATCTTCTCCTCGAGTGTCCTCACATCATTTTCCCTCTGTGTATGTCTGTCTCTATGTCCAAATTTCATCTTTTTATAAAGACACCTGTCATATTGGATTGAGGCCCACACAAACTACCTCATTTTAACTAGATTACCTGTATAAAGATTTTATTTCCAAATAAGGTCACATTCTGATATCCTCTTGTGTAGGACACAATTCAGTCCATTAACACTTGCCTCAGGATATACAGGTGGTCCCCTGACCTCCCATGGTTCAACTTATGATTTTTTAACTTTACAATGGTACAGAAGTGATATGCATTCAGTAGAAACTCTACTTCAGAGTTTAAGTGTTGGTATTTTCCTGGACTAGTGATATGTAGTGCGATGCTCTCCTGTGACGCCATCCAGCCAGCTGCAGCTCCCAGGCAGCCACGTGATCACAAGGGTACACAACTGATACACTTAACAACCATTCTGTATCTATTGTGCTTGTTTTAATTTTTAATTTTTATTTATTTTTCCCTTTTTATTGAAGTATATTTAGTTTACAATGTTGTATCAATCTCCTAGGCATGTATCTAGAGGGAAGTCTAAGTTGAAAAGATACATGCACCCCAATGTTCATAGCAGCACTGTTTACAATAACCAAGACATGAAAGCAACCTAAATGTGCACTGACAGGTGACTTAATAAAGAAGATGTGGATTCTTTAGGACAATGCGGAAGATGGCGGAGTAGAAGGACGCTCGCAGGTCACCCTCTCCCACAAATACACCAAGACCACATCTACAGACCCACTCAGCCAACCAGAGCACCTGTGGAACTCCGACAGAACATCGCCCTCTTCAAAAGATAAAGACGCCAAAAATCTGGTAGGAGAAAAGGAAAAAAGAAGGAACAAAAGGCAAAGCAGCGCGGGACGGGTCCCGCGGGGAGGGAGTGGCAAAGGAGGACTGGCGCTCGCTCGCTGGGTCTCCCCTCTCCAACTGAGAGGCCAGAGGGACGGAGGGGGCGCCTCCGAGGCTCGGATCTGTACAGAGCAGCCCTTGACTAACAGAACTAAGTTAAACGGGCACAGAGCGTCCCCCCAACACCCAGCCTGAGATGCGGGCCAGCAGCCGCGGGCAGGGCCAGGCTGCACAAGCCGGGCGGAGGACGGAAGTGGCTGCACGGAGGCAGCCCCGGGGGAACGCAAGGGGCTGCGCGCCGTGGCTGTGGGTGCACAGGGCAGAACAACCTGGGCCCTCCATAAAACAGCAAGGTTGATGTGCTCTCGGGGGAAGGGTGCACACCGCCATCTCTGAAAACCCTTGGAAAGTTTTCGGGGGAAGAGAGGCGGGGCTCAGGCACAGCCGCCATATCCTCGGTGCTTAGCACTCAGGCGGGGGCGGGGGCGAAACCTGCATCCGCACCGAAGGGCTTAGCAGCCTCAAAGGCCAGACTGAGACTGGCCTGCAGCCGGGGGCAGACAGGATCCTTCCATCCTGGTCCCTCAGAGAACTTGCTCCACGAAGACAAACAAGGAGCTGGGTTTTGGCTCGGAGCAGGGACAGGGCTGTCCCTCGGTCTTCCCCGAGCCCACCTGCGGAGCGCCGACCAGGGCGGAGCGCGCAGCCGCACAGAGAGCGGAGCTACTGGCGGTGCAGGTAGAGGGACAGTGGCCCCCCCGCCTTTCGGGCAGGAACACAGCCCCTGACCGCGATGCTGGGAGGGGGCACGACCCGCCCTCCTACCCGGCCAGTCTGCAACATCTGACTGCGGCATCCGGAGGGGCAGCGACCCGCCCGCCCACAGCAGAGGAGAGCTGCACCTGACCCAGTGTTAGGAGGAGGCGCGATCTGCTTGCCGACAGGTGCTGGGAGCAGCACAGAAGAGGGCGCCAACGGAGGGCCTCTGAAAACAGCAAGCTGAGCTTCCAAAACAGGACGAAGACAGAAAGACTTCACATTAAAAGCACACAGACTCCAGAACACTGACACACACACACACACACCCTTTTTTTTTAAATCTGTTTTTACCTGTTCTATTTTCTATTACTCTCTTAATCTTTACTTCTTAATTCATTTCTATTTCTCTTGGGTTTTGATGTCCTGCTATTGATTAGACACAGGTTTCAAATACATCTATTCATCTCCCCCCCCTTTTTTTGTAAAGGTTTTAAAAGGACGTCTCAACCTGATTAATACTCTGCTTCAACTCACTCTTCTATTATTCATTATACACTGTTTTCAAACCCTCTTTCTCCCTTCTTTTAAAATTCTTTCTCTCTCTCTCTTATTTTTTTTTTTCTTTTTTTCCTAAGTTCTATTCCTAAATAGGCATCAGATAGATAAAATCCTTAAGGACCAAAATAAACAACTGATACTCCATAAACCACAGTGCCAAAGAGGTATGAGCAAGATGAAGAAGCAGAAAAACCTTTCCCAATTAAAAGAACAAGAGAAATCCCCTGAAAGAAAGATCAACGAAATAGACATCGATAGCCTACTAGATCAAGATTTCAAAAAAGGAGTGATCGAACTGCTGAAGGAATTAAAAGAGATAGTGTTTAGAGATATAAAATATGTCAAAAATGAAATTAAAGCTATAAAGAAGAGCCAAGTAGAATGGGTAAACTCATTGACAGAGATGAGGAATGATCTAATAGGTGTACAAAGCCGACTAGATAATGCAGAGGAACGAATTAGTGATCTAGAAGACAGGGCAACAGAAAGCACCCATTCAGAAGAACTACAAGATAAGCAAATAAAAAATAATGAAAATAGTATAAGGGACCTATGGGATAATATAAAGCATCCCAATCTTCACATAATAGGGGTCCGAGAAGGAGAAGAAAGATCAAAGGGGATTGAAAAGGTTTTTGAAGAAATCATGACTGAAAACTTCCCAAACTTAAAGAAGGAATCAGATATCCAAGTACAGGAAGCTCAGAGGGTCCCAAACAGGAAGAACCCAAATAGACCCACACCAAGACATATCATAATCAAGATGGCCAGAGTCAAGGATAAAGAAATGATTCTAAAGGCAGCAAGAGAAAAGCAAAGAGTAAGTTACAAGGGAACCCCCATAAGGCTCTCAGCTGATTTCTCTACACAAACACTACAGGCCAGAAGGGAGTGGCAAGATATATTCAAAGCCCTGAATGAAAAAAAGATGCAGTCTAGGATCCTTTATCCAGCAAGGCTATCCTTGAGGATAGAAGGAGAAATAAAGAGTTTCACAGACAAAAAAAAGCTGCAGGAGTTTAGCAACACTAAACCCATGCTAAAAGAAATATTGAAAGGGCTATTCTAAATAGAAAAGCAGCAGGATGCTACAGAAATGAGAAACACACAACTGGAAAGGTGATAACTCATGAATTACAAATAAAGTAAACATGAAATTATAAAAGAAGACATACAAATCACTGAGAGTGGGAGACGGAGTCAGGGAAATATAGAATATTTTTTTCTTTCTTTTTTAAATTTTTTTAACAGTAGGATGGGTTTGAGATCATGTTACTATCAGTTTACTAAAAACAGTTATAGTAATGGGTTGATAGATTTACAAAAAAGGGTAACCACAAGCCAAAAATTTACAAAGGAGTCACAAAAATTAAATAAAATCCATGATAATACAAAGGAAAATTACCAAACCACAAAAGGAAGAAGAAAGGAACAAAGAGGGAATACCAAATCAACTGCAAAGATAAGTTCAAAATGGCAATAAACACACATCTATCATTAATTACTGTAAATGTTAATGGACTAAATACTCCAGTCAAAAGACACAGAGTGGCAGACTGGATAATAAAGCAAGAACCTTCAATATGCTGCATACAAAAGACCCACTTTAGGGAGAAGGACACATATAGATTGACAGTGAAAGGATGGAAAAGGATATTCCATGCAAATGGAAAAGCCAAAAAAGCAGGTGTTGCAGTACTGATTTCAGACAAAATAGACTTTAAAACAAAGGCCATAAAGAAAGATAAAGAAGGACATTTTATAATGATTAAAGGAGTGATAAAAGATGAGGATATTACACTCGTTAATATATATGCACCCAATATAGGAGCACCTAAGTACATACAAGAATTACTAACAGAAATAAAGGGGGATATTGATGGGAATACAATCATAGTTGGAGATTTTAACACTGCATTAACATCACTAGACAGATCTTCCAGACAGAAAATAAACAAGGCAACAGAGAAATTAAATACTACAATAGAAAAACTAGATTTGGTGGATATTTTCAGAGCATTACACCCCCAAAAAATAGGATATACATTCTTTTCAAGTGCACATGGAACATTTTCCAGGATCGATCATGTACTTGGGCACAAAAGAAACCTCAACAATTTTAAGAAGATAGAAATTATCTCAAGCATCTTTACTGACCACAATGCCATGAAACTGGAAATCAACAACAGAGAAACAAAGGAGAAAAAAAGGAAAGCATGGAGATTAAACAATATGTTATTGAAAAAACAATGGATCAGTGAGGAAATCAAAGCTGAAATTAAAAAATACCTTGAGACAAATGATAATGAAAGCACAACCACTCAAAACCTATGGGACACAGCAAAGGCAGTGCTAAGAGGGAAGTTTATAGCGATACAGGCCTTCCTCAAAAAAGAAGAACAATCTCAAATAAACAATTTAACCCACCACCTGAATGAATTAGAAAACGAAGAACAAAAAGCCCCAAAAAGCAGCAGAAGGAAGGAAATAATAAAGACCAGAGAGGAATTAAATACAATAGAGATTAACAAGACCATAGAAAAAATCAACCAAACCAAAAGCTGGTTTTTTGAAAAAGTAAATAAAATTGACAAACCTCTGGCCAAACTCACAAAGAAGAAAAAAGAGAGAGCACAAATTAGCAAAATAAGAAAGGAAAATGGAGAAATTACAACAAACAAAATAGAAATACAGAATATCATACGAGAATATTATGAAAAACTATATGGAACCAAACTGGATAACCTAGAGGAGATGGACAAGTTTCTGGAAACATACTGTCCACCAAAACTGAATCAAGAAGAATCTGAACACTTGAACAATCCGATCACTAGAAAGGAAATAGAAATAGCAATTAAAAACCTCCCTACAAATAAAAGTCCAGGACCGGACGGCTTCACCAGGGAATTCTACCAAACATACAAAGAAGAACTCATACCAGTCCTTCTCAAACTCTTCCAGACGATTGAAAAGGAGGGAATACTCCCAAACTCATTCTATGAAGCCACCATCACCCTGATACCAAAACCAGGCAAAGACAATACAAAAAAAGAGAATTATAGGCCAATATCACTGATGAACATAGACGCCAAAATCCTCACCAAAATTTTAGCAAATAGAATCCAACAACACATAAAAAAGATTATACATCATGACCAAGTGGGGTTCATCCCAGGGACACAAGGCTGGTTCAACATACGCAAATCAATCAGTGTAATACATCACATCAACAAGAGAAAGGACAAAAACCACATGATCATCTCAATCGATGCAGAAAAAGCATTTGATAAAATTCAACACCCATTTATGATAAAAACTCTCGCCAAAGTGGGTATAGAGGGAACATATCTCAACATAGTAAAAGCTATATATGACAAACCTACAGCCAGCATAGTACTCAACGGTGAAAAACTCAAAAGCTTCCCACTAAAATCTGGGACAAGACAAGGATGCCCACTATCACCACTCCTATTCAACATAGTCCTGGAAGTCCTAGCCACAGCAGTCAGGCAAGAGAAAGAAATAAAAGGGATCCAAATTGGAAAAGAAGAGGTAAAAGTGTCATTATATGCTGATGACATGTTACTATATATAGAAAACCCTAAAAGGTCCACACAAAAGCTACTAGAGCTGATTGAAGAATTCAGCAAGGTAGCAGGTTACAAAATTAACGTTCAAAAATCAGTTGCATTTCTTTACACTAACGATAAATCAACAGAAGAAGAAAGTAAAGAAACAATCCCCTTTAAAATAGCACCCAAAGTAATAAAATATCTGGGAATAAATCTAACCAAGGAGGTGAAAGAATTATACACAGAAAACTATAAACCATTGATGAAGGAAATTAAAGAAGACTTTAAAAAATGGAAAGATATTCCATGCTCCTGGAATGGAAGAATCAATATTGTTAAAATGGTCACACTGCCCAAGGCAATCTACAGATTTAATGCAATCCCTATCCAATTACCCGGGACATATTTCACAGAACTAGAAAAAATCATAATAAAATTCATATGGAACCATCAAAGACCTAGAATTTCCAAAGCATTACTGAAGAGAAAGAAAGAGGCTGGAGGAATAACTCTCCCAGACTTCAGACAATACTATAGAGCTACAGTCATCAAGACAGCATGGTATTGGTACCAAAACAGACATATAGACCAATGGAACAGAATAGAGAGCCCAGAAATGAACCCACAAACTTTTGGTCAACTCATCTTTGACAAAGGAGGCAAGAATATACATTGGAATAAAGACAGTCTCTTCAGCAAATGGTGTTGGGAAAACTGGACAGCAGCATGTAAAACAATGAAGCTAGAACACTCCCTTACACCATACACAAAAATCAACTCAAAATGGATTAAAGACTTAAACATAAGACAAGATACAATAAACCTCCTAGAGGAAAACATAGGCAAAACATTATCTGACATACATTTCAAAAATTTTCTCCTAGAAGAAATAAAAGCAAGAATAAACAAATGGGACCTAATGAAACTTACACGCTTCTGCACAGCAAAGGAAACCAGAAATAAAACAGGAAGAAAACCTACGGAATGGGAGAAAATTTTTGCAAGTGAAACCGACAAAGGCTTGATCTCCAGAATATATAAGCAGCTCATATGACTCAATAACAAAAAAATAAACAACACAATCCAAAAATGGGCAGAAGACCTAAACAAGCAATTCTCCAAGGAAGACATACAAATGATCAAAAAGCACATGAAAAAATGCTCAATATCACTAATTATCAGAGAAATGCAAATCAAAACTACAACGAGGTATCACCTCACACCAGTCAGAATGACCGTCATTCAAAAATCCACAAATGACAAATGCTGGAGAGGCTGTGGAGAAAGGGGAACCCTCCTACACTGCTGGTGGGAATGCAGTTTGGTGCAGCCACTATGGAAAACAGTGTGGAGATTCCTCAAAAGACTAGGAATAGACTTACCATATGACCCAGGAATCCCACTCCTGGGCTTGTATCCAGAAGGAAATCTACTTCAGGATGACACCTGCACCCCAATGTTCATAGCAGCACTATTTACAATAGCCAAAACATGGAAACAGCCTAAATGTCCATCAACAGGTGACTGGATAAAGAAGAGGTGGTATATTTATGCAATGGAATACTACTCAGCCATAAAAACCGACAACATAATGCCATTTGCAGCAACATGGATGCTCCTGGAGAATGTCATTCTAAGTGCAGTAAGCCAGAAAGAGAAAGAAAAATACCATATGAGATCCATATGTGGAATCTAAAAAACAAAAACAAAAACAAACAAACAAACAAAAACAAACGTAAATAAAGGACAGAAATAGACTCACAGACAGAGAATACAGACTTGTGGTTACCAGGGGGATGGAGGGTGGGAAGGGATAGACTGGGATTTCAAAATTGTAGAATAGACTACACTGTATAGCACAGGGAAATATACACAAAATGTTATGATAACTCACAGAGAAAAAAATGTGACAATGAGTGTGTATATGTCCATGAATAACTGAAAAATTGTGCTAAACACTGGAATTTGACACAACATTGTAAAATGATTATAAATCAATAAAAAATGTTAAAAAAAAAAAGATGTGGTGTATATACACAGTGGAATACTACTCAGCCATAAAAAAGAATAAAATAATGGCATTTGCTGCAACATGGATGGACCTGGAGATCGTCATTCTAAGTGAAGGAAGCCATTGTGTCTTTTCACTTTCAGCACAGCTTTCAATAAATTACATGAAGTATTAGGCACTTTATTATAAAATAGTCTTCATTGTAGATGATTTTGCCCAACTGTAAGTTAGTGTAAGTGATCTGAGCACATTTAAGGTAGGCTAGGCTAAGCTATGATATTTGGTAAGTTCAGTGTATTACATGCATTTTTGACTTATAGTATTTTCAACTTATGATGGGTTTATTGGTATATAACCTTCTTGTAAGTAAAGGAAGATAGGTAAAGCTACCAAATATTAGACCAAAAGTCAAATCCAATCTGTCTCACCTGGAAACAAACCTAAAAATTGTTAACACTTGGAATGCTTATGATTATATTAACAAGCTACACTGGAAGGAAAGGGGTGGGCACTGATTCTTTGGTTAGTAACTCTCACTCATTCTAGATTCCTTGGACCCCAGTGACTTTTTTCATACTTCTTATATTTCATAACCCAAAGTCAGATGTTAAAGCATTCTGTCTCCTTGATTGTCTCTAAATGCTGTCCTGGGTTCTTTGAAAGAAACTGACACTACAAACTTGATTCCTAGAAAAAATATAAATACAGGATGGTTAAGGTTCATACTCCCAGCCAGACCTGACCTAGGTTATGAGTGATGCTAATGCATATGCTCAGAGTGAAACATGGCCCATGGAATTGCACGTAGTATAGCACAGTGGTTAAAACTAAGCTTCAGGGTGGGGTTGCTTGGGTTTACATCCCTACTAGGCTATATATATTGGATATGTAAGGTTAGCCAATTTATTAACTTATACACCCTATTTTTCTCATCAGCAAAATATTGATAACAATTGTGCCTAATTTAGAGGTCTTGTAAAGATTAAATAAAATAATTCATAAAACGCATATATCACCTGATTCATGGTAATGGCTCAATAATTTTTAGTTCTTACTACTACTTTGAGGGTGAAGAGACCTAATGTGATGTGCTCATGCTTTTTCTCTTTCATCCCCCCCCTAGCTACCTCCATCCTTACCATAACAGTACACACACAACCTTGTGTATAGCACAATCTGGCTCGTAACTATGAAGACTTCCTGAATGGTCCCGGAAGAGTCTGAGCATGCTTCTCCCTCAGGAACTTTGCATCTGTCCATTCCCTTAACTGGAATACTCTTTCTGCAAATAGTTGTATGGTTAACCTCTGTACTTCCTTTGGGATTCTGACCAAATTCCAGTGGCTCAGAGAAGTCTTTCTTGACAACACTTTTAAAAAGGCAGCCTAATCAATTTATATCTTCTGACCTGCTCCATTTTTTTTTGTTTAGCACTGCTTGTTACTTCACTTGTAATTTACAGCCATTCATGGCTGAATACCTGCTTCACAATGTCAAGGACAGCTAGCTGCCAGCAAATAGCGCCTCTCTTCTTCCTTAGCTGTGGTATCTATGTCATCAGCACAGCAGTACTGCTAAGTAAAAGACTTCATTTCCCAGTGTGTTTTGCTGCTGATTATGGGCATGACCAAGTCCTGACCAATTAGACGTAAGCAAAATCTGGTGCTGGATTCCTGGGAAGGATACTGAAAAAGAAAACTCTCCACAGAAGTGAGTCCCTGTTGTTCTTCGACCCCTTCAAGATCCCTGGAACATGGACATGCTAGTTGGAGCTCAAACAGCAATCAAGGATTATAAGGTGGCTTTGAGGATGGAAGCCATGTGCTCCAGTGGAGAAGCAGATGGCATGAAAGGAACCATATAAGTGAGTTGTGCTCTACCTAAATCCTTTGCTGTTATATGAAATAGAAATCCTTGCAAATTTGGTCAAGCCCTTGCTGCTATTAGCTGAACACAAATCCCTTACTAGTTAATTCTTCTGTTGAAAAGTAGGGTCCATGAAGGCCAGCTGTGAATTATTTGTCTTTTTTTATATTGCAGTTGTAATGCCTGGAATAGTACTTGGCACATGGTACATCATCAATTAGCATTTTTAAAATAAATGAACAAAAACAACCAAATATCCACTATATGTGTATTCCAAAAAAAAAAAAAGATGAAAAAGATATATGTGATTTAAATGTCTGCTATCATCCGAAAAATGATGGGTCATTAGGCATGTTTCTATTGTCACTTTATTAATTTTATTGTATTTATTGAACATAGCATTGTTCAAGATGAGTGTCAGGTGTTCAAATAAAATAACTCTTGTCTCAGTCAGCATGTTGTAGCCTGGATTAAATTGATGAATATTTTTAGTACCACCTGTGAATCTGACATTGGATTAGAAGTTTTAGGGATATAGGAGATATAAATCTTAGTTTATAAACTTGGCTGAGCCAGAAATATTATATTCCTTTATTTTCTCTTATTCAATTTAAATATAATCTGAGCCTAGCATACATAGCTGACTAAGATCTCAGTAAGAGCTATAATGGGAATTCCCTTCCACTCCAAGTTTGGACAAGATCTCAAGCTCTGAAGCATATCCAAAGGATTGGGAGGTCTTTCTGCTCAAAGTCCTTTTGCCCATCCATGTTTCTGTTATGACCTCCCTGTCTCACAGCCCATGATTCCTTTAGATTCAGCAAACTGCAGTTATCAGAATCCTTGAAAAGGCACAAGTTCTTAGATCAGGGTGATCTGCAGGGACTGCTGTACCCCACTGGGTCCTTCCACCTAACCCCTTCCCCTCCCCACCTACTGGAAATCACTCTTCCCATAGTCCTCTGGTCCACATAACTATTCCCTTTCCTATCTCCAGCACACCAAAGCTTTATATTTTTTGCAAAACATAGGAGGAAGAATTGTTCATTTCCAGCAGCTTCTGCTTCCTGGTCTATAAATATTACAGACGCAAAGACTTAAAAAGAAAGAGCTTGTAGGAAAACAAAGAAGGGAAACAATACAGACAGGAAAATAGAAATAAATCTCTCAGAACAATTTTGTACCACATGAAGATCATTTTGAATTCTCCTATTGACCTATCAAGAGGAGATAGTTTTTCCCACTATACAGATAAAAAAATAACAAAGCTCATAAATCTAAGTGAGAATGTGGTTGGAACGTGACTGAGTATGGATTTCAACCCAAGCATCTTTATATTTAGAAGTCCTGCCCCTCTTTCCACTAGGACAGTGGTTTTCAGGCTTTATTCCGTAGCATTTTAGTGGCCCATGGAATTTGTCAGGGGAAACCAAGGTTCTCAGGAGAATTCTGAATGCACATGCTTCCAAGGTGGATTCTTTCTCTTAATCAGAGCAGTTCTGCATCTACCTGCTTAGCCGTTGTCCATACAATTACATAATACAGTAGATCCCTGTTGCTTAAGGCAATACTTTAATCTTTGTGCCATTATTTTTTTTTCCATTTTCCTATGCAGCTATGTCATTTCTGCACACATATCACAGATAGCTCAGAAAAATTCTTCAGCAGTCTACTTCAGCACTGTGTAAGGAATATCTAAGTAATTATTTCCTAATATTAAAAGGCCAAAGTTTGAACCTAATATGCTTTTATTTAAAATTTTGAGCTGGTTTAAAGTCACTCTTATATTAAGTGTCCTCTCACTCATATTTTATCTACATAGGCTTAGTGAGAAAGAGAGATATATCTATCAAGACTGTGCCTGGGAATTCAGCATCACCAATAGGAACATGCACACTGTAAAACTCAAACATGTGAGTGCCTTTGATCATGTAAATCATAGTCGAAAAATTGCTGATACCTGCTGCTTGGAACCCAGGATCACAGTAAGAAGAAAGGTCTGTTCCTATATTTTTAGTAGCTTGGGTTTCTCCAGCTAGCTATACTGTCAGAAGAGATTGGAGCTCTAAATCCATATTCTTCCGGTCCACCATGGTTATAAAATCATGAAATATGATATTTTTGGAAGATGAAGATGTACTTAAGAATATTTCCATTGGATTAGCAATTTTAAAATGCTATGAAATTAAAGACTTCCCATAGGAAAATGATCTTCCTAATCCTAGAGGAAAGAAAAGTGGTTGAGTTGGCCCCATGTAGGAAGACATCTTCTCAGATAATACCAAAGTTTCAAACCGGAGAACATCAAATAGTGGCATTGTAGAAACAGGTCTTATGTTACTCTCCTTGCTTCTTAAATATACTGTGCCCTGGGCTTAGGAGAAGTACTGGCAGTTTATATATTTCTTTGGCTTGTGTTCAAAATAAAATTGGTAGAATCCATCTTCTTTTCATCCCCCTCAGCTCCTTCATCTAAAATTAGGCTTTCACTTGAACAGAGTCTTTAGCTTTATTATTTATTCAAAAAATTAAATACCAAGGGCAAAATCCAAGCAGGCCTCATTTTTTATATGGTCTGGAAATAATGATGCACACAAAGGCTGATAGGTTGACCAAGGATATACCACCACATAGCATCAGAGCCTAAATTTAAGCTCAGTCTGACTCTGAATCAATGCCCTTAGCCCCTGTGTAATTTTGGCTAAGACTGCAAAGCAGCAATAGTTTCAATAGAATGTTAACTGGATTTAGGCAGTTTGAATAACCCCTCCAAGTGACACAATATATTCCATTTAACAAGAATATGATGAAAATTAATTCCTTTGCCTTCTCTAGTCTGGTGGCTAATGTTAAACTATGCATAGAAAGCATGCAATACACACTTCATTGATTAATTATTTAAAGCAATTATTTATCATACATTCTTTTGCTGTTTAAATATTCATCCATTCACTAGGCCTTGGGGATACAAAGAAGAATTGTAAGCAGACCACGGTGTCAACACACTGTGCAGAGGTAGTTGCTGGGGGAGGAAGAAGCTGAAATACAGCCTAGACACTATTACCAACAGGGCACCCAAGCGACTTAAGTCACCAGAGAGTATGTTTTTCCCTGATTCTCCATTTGGCTGATTCCATGTACCACAAAGGGGCTTATACTAGTAGTTTCTTCCCTGCCAAAGAGGTTATCTGCCAACAGGTAAATCCTGGCCAAGACCTCTCCAACAACTCCACATTCACATGCATTCCTACCAAACGCCACTCTACCAATACTAACAGCCCCCTTCCCGACCAAGTTTGGTCACCCTGCTTCTCATCCCTAAAATTGATGTGATTATTTCTGATTCCACATCTTCTCATGCCAACTCTCTTATCTGGTGTATATTTCGTTATTGTATCTTTCTAATTAAATCCTAACCGTTCATTGTTCAGAATCTAGTTCAATTACAACTCATTTCCCTCTTTACCCCACCCCATAACAATCCATCATTTCTTTAATTTCTTTGTCATTATAATTTATTGTAGCAATTAATTATTTGCAGGGTGCTCATCTCTGCAACCATGTAGTTTCCTCAAGTATGCGGGGTTTATCTCCTCAGCTAGATAAAATGTTCATGTCATATATTCTGAAAAATCTATTAATTCATTTTTACATCCAAAGATTTTATTAAACATGTATTCAATCTCATTGCCTGGCAATAAAAGTATCATTCCAAGAACTAAGAATACACCTAAAACTATAATAGCAAGAAACATTGTGCATTTAATGAGAATTTCATAAATATTGTTATATTTATATGAGGCTGATTGAATAAATGAATTAATGAACAGTGGTTAGTCAACAGGTCAACCTGAAAAGACACAATCCAATCTGGTTATTCTAATCAAAATTCTATAAGGGCGAAACAAGAAAAGTAAAATAAAAAGTACCATACTCCCAAAACTAAAAATTGCAATTAAAAATATTTTCCAATTAGTCATTAGTACCTTTCCCTCTTCAGAAAGGAAGACACATGTTGGGGCAATCTCAAGGGTCCACCAGTTCTCTATTTGCAATGGAGATCACTCATCTTTGAGTGACAGAATATGTAAACCAGGTCTGTTAAGCATTAGAAAGGTTTTGCTGTGATTAAAAAGACATTCTTGTTTATGCAAGTGAAATTGGCCTTTTTAATTTTCAATACCTTGTAATGATATGATGTGTTCTACCCTGTATCTATGACTTTTTCCAAATCACTCCTTCCTGGTTAATCTCCTGTCCATATATTTATTCTCCCCTACGAAGATCACTGTTACAGTCTTTGGACAGATCCCACTCTGCCTTTAAGAACACTGCAGCCATGAAGATCAAACCATTTATAAAGACCTTCTTTTATCAGGAAAATCAAGAGAACAACATTTAGGAATCTAATTCCTTTAGTAATAATCTCTTCTTTTTATTTAGAAAATGGAATCAGTTATGATCAAGGTGGAAAGAGTTTAGAAAGGCAGTTATTTGGGGCAATGAGAAGGAAGAATGTGGGAAGTATGCAGTTGTGTAGCCATTTTTATTTGTATCAATCATTCATTCTGTTCATCTGCAATATTTTAATCCTGAATATATTATTCCTTAAAAAAAAGTATTATCTTAAGAATTCACTAGTTGCCCATCAGATGGGAGAGAAGACTAATATTGGGTTCTCCCTGTATATTGATGTTACCTGGGAAGTTTTACCCAATATATTAGAACTCCTTTTGTGGAAAGATACTCCCACTCAGTTCAGATTGATTTAAATATAAGAGAAAATTATTTGGATAATGAAACAAAGTGTTCATGTTCTTGCTTCACTGTGGCACAATACCTTTAGGAACCTGTCTCTTTGTGTCTCTCAGATCTATTTTTCCCTGTGCTGGATTTGTGTTAAGACATGATCCCGTTATGGTAACACCAAGATGTTTCAAGATACTATATTATTATCTATAGCAGAGGCCAGCAAACTACAGCCCATGGACCAAGTCTGGTCTGAAACCTGTTTTTTATAAATAAAGTTTATAGGAACACAGCCAGGCTTATTGGGTTATGAGCTGGCTATGGCTTCTTTTACACTACAAGGCAGGGTGAGTAGTTACAGTAGAGATCAAATGACTCACAAAGCCTAAAATATTTACAGGCACAGTGAGCTGACCCATGAGCTGTAACAACACAAAATGAATTCTCTTTTATAGTATGTCTCCACAAAAATCGTGGACTTATGTCTCATTTGTGTTATATGTCAATCTCTGTCTCAGAAACAATGACCAAAGGTTTGGTCTTCCATAGTAGGCCATTCTAGGGTCGTGTGCTCATGGATGGAGCTGAGATAGAGCCAGCCTCACCGCAACTGCATAAATTGATGGTGAGGAAGAGGTCACTCGCAGAAGGTGCAGTCATCACTTGAAGAAAGAGTGGCTTCTGGGTGTGTGAGTTTGCTAGGGCTGCTGTAACGAAGTCCTGCACATTAAGTGGCTTACACAACAAAAATGTATTGTCCTTTGGCTCTGGAGGGTAGAACTCCAAAACTGAGGGGTCGGCAGGGTTGGTCCCTCCTGAGAACTGTGAGGTAGGAGCTGTTCCAGGTCGCTCTCCTTGGTTTGTATGTAGGTCTTCTCTCTGTATCTCCTTACATATGGTCCTCATTTTGCCCCAAATAAAACTTAACCCACAACTCTCACATGGTGTGATTTTACTCTAGTTGACAAATCTTTACAACAATCATATAATATTTACATTACTGTTTTTAGTTATGGATGAAGAAAGAAAACTCAGAGAAATTAGGGAGACAAGACTTGGAGAATTTGTGATTCTACCAAATCCCATGGCAGTTAAGAGGTAGAGTAGGAATTAGAAATCACGTCTCTGTGAGTCCAAAGCCCATATTCTTGGCACTCTCCTGCAGGATGGCAAGTGGGTCATTAAATAAGACGTGGACGCCAAGTACTCAGGTCTTAGAGAAAACGAGCAGCAGCAGAGAAGTGGCAGGGGTCATAAAAAGATGAGAGACTTTGTGGCTGGACTTCTGTTGTCTAATCATTGGCCACTTCTGTGACTCAGGACAGCAAACTTAATCAAACCTCAATCTGCTGTTAAATAAAATGAAGATGATGAAACCTGCCTCATAGAGTGGTCATGAAGACCAATATAACACAAATAAAATGCTTTGAACAGTGCCTGACAAATGAGCACTAGATATAGTTGTGGTCATTATAACAAGTATTGTGATTTTCAATGTCATTAATATTCTTTCCTCAACAATGTATTAGGTTGAATTTAATAAATTTACATGGGAAAAACATGTTATTTCATGACTATATTGACTCCCTTATATAATTTCAAACCCTTTCCAAAAATAAACACATACATTTATGGAGTTTTAAAAAATACATAGTAGATATTGCCTCTTTAACTGTAAACATAAGAAAAACCATTTACCAAATGTTTACAAGAAGTCCTGATTGTAATGATACAAATATCTCCTGACTTCTTACAGAATGAAATGTCACTTTTCACACTTTTTCATACTAAAGGAGTTTAATATCATAAAACTACAACAAAAATAAAGTTGTAAATACTGTTTTTCTTAAACATAAAACCAAATATTACTAAAAAAAAATCTTTAGGATCCTTTAAAAAGTTATAATCTAAATATATGGCTATAGAGGACAAGAAAAAATTGGTGGAGGTGTTTCCATAAATGGGTTATTTGAAAATGGTAAGAAATAAGGGGTAAACAGATCATTGTGTTATACTGAAATAAATAAATAAGATTTCTTAGTCAACTGTTTCTAGATTTTGAGGTTACTATGGTTTATGCTTTGCTGTGAGAAAAATACAGTGACTTTGTTCTGTTTATGGTTCTGAAAGATGATGGGACTGTCCTGAACATCTTTTTCCACTCAGAAACTGTGTCCTGATAAGAATTTACTTAAAAGAGCAATAAATAGTTCTGTGTTTCAGTAGAAAAGAAAATGTCATCAATTTAAGTGGAGGAAAAAAGCAGAGTAATTACTATAGACAAGTGGGTAGTCTTTTTCTCAAGTGACAACTTGGAGTATTGAGACAAGACCAAGAGAAAGGCTGTACCATTGACCAATTTTTGCCAAAGATCAAATGAAGGTGACATTCCCTTGAACACGTTATTTTCTCCAACATGTTCCAAACCAGACCCACTGGACTGTTAGCTTTGATTAAGAAGAAACCTTTGCATACAGCAATTATAAAAATGCAAATGACCCTCTGAACAGGTGGCTTGTCCCTATAATCTCCCCCCCAAACCCAGAATCTTTTATCTAAATTGCTTGTATATGTTTATGTACTTGTTTGTATTATTTGAGACAACAATTTAATTCTAGGTGAAATGTGCTAATCGACTATGTAAAAATTAAAAGAAGTTTTAGAAAGTCTGTGGCTACCAAAGCATTATTGACATTTACCAGGAATATAAAACTTATGAAGATGATGGATGCACTTACAAGTTATAAAACACATACCGTTTTACAGGCTCATTGAAGAAAAACACAATTGGGAACCTTGGTGCAACATGTCCCTCTTAGTAATGGATAGCTGATGCTGATCGTGCTAAGCCTCTAGCTCATTCTGCTTAAAATATAATTTCTGAACCTGTACTTGTGTTCTTGGCTTTCTTATGAACTCATTAGGGAAGTTCAGACCCAAACCCACAAGTTTCCCATCATACAATTTATTCCTTCCCTTCCCCCGGCCTTGGCATATGCCCTTGCATTATTATTTCTGACTTTGTTTGTGAACGCCTGGTGGGAAAGACCTCAGAATTGGAAGCTCCAATTTCTTCTAGTTCTATTTCCCCTAATCCCTTTTTTCATCTATTGTTTTGCTTTATCTCTAGATTAAAACTTTCTAAATCAACTTTTAGAAAACGGCATGGCCCTCCAGGAGCTAGGAATATGGAAGAATGCAAAGAGAGGAAGAGGACGGATCAACAGCTTTTGTTGTTAGTTGGAATACGTAGCAGAAGAGAACCCCTACCAAACAAGGAAAATGGCCCCTAGCCATCCATGACCTGCGCTGACGGCTCCCTCAGTTTGCTTCCCACACCAAAGTTCTATGGAAATACATCTATCTAAATCAAAGAAGTTGAAACTTGTTTTTTGAGTTAAGCTTTCTTTTAAATACTGTATGTCAAATAGGTTCAAAGTATAATTTACATTTTTGCTCCCAGAATGTTACCAAAGAAGGGAGAAAGTACTTCCCACGATCATAGACTGTGTAGTCTTAATCGATACTTACACGCTAGTTAAATTTCTCCGAGATTAAGGCCCTCTTTAAATTGGGATATTGTTTTTGTGTCATTTCAGACTTTTGGAATCTAGCAGAAAGCAAATAACCACATGCGCAGACATTTATGAGATGAACAGTCTTATTCATTGCCCCCTCAAAAAACTATACCCCATAATAAACAGGCAACTTTGGTTTTTCCCTAGCCTGCTTTGCATAAGTGTTACAGTCCTACAAGCATTCTTGATCCAAATAATTGCTATGTGACTGCTGTTCGCATAAACAGTACTAAAATTTCAGTTTCCATCCAGCAAAAACATAATAGAATGATCATATTTCAAATCTGACCTGTAAAGTTTCCGGGATATAAAATTAGAGCAGCCAAAGAAATGTGCTCTCAGAACTCCCTTTAAAAGAACCTGCTTCAAGGAGCACGGTTGAATGGCAGCTTTCAGCAAAGACCCATTCGGATTTATTAAGGATAACACCTGTGAATGATAAAGGACAAGGAAGCAAAAATGAGCAGGCAGAGCCTTCAGACTGTGATGTGGGTCTGACATTTGGGAAAGGAAATGAGAAGGAAGAATGACTGGGTAGGAAGAACCTCAGCTGGAGGTACAGTCCGTGTGCTTCATTCATTATGAAGCCAGACCCCCCTGTGGCTCCCAGCCAGTGACTGAGTGCACTAGGCTACTGGGACCAGCCTATTTCTTCCTGAAGTGAAACGCCGGCTCAGAGACTCCCCATCAGACTCTTGGAGGTGCTCTCAGAACTGCCTATTCGTTACACACAACACTGTACACAACACAAATATACAATCAGTCCCACTGTCTTCCCTCAAGGAAAGCATCAAGAAGAAAGATTCATGTTCACTTATTCATTCATTTATTCATCCATTCAATCAATAAATATTTATTAGAACACGTATGCAGGCCAGAGATAGAATTCTATATCAGAATGACAAGGTCTCAGTCATTGTAAAGCTCGCAGTCAAATGTAGTCAATCTTAAATATTTCAGTTCTTGTGAATGTGATCAGTGCTGTAGGCAGTGTCCCCAGAAAAATGTCACATGCATGGGTGCATATAAGGAAATTCTGCATAAATATGGGAGGTTTCATGAGCAGAATCAAGTTCCTTTCATAAGGAGCTTGAGTGTCTGCCTTTCTCCTGAGTCCATTAGCTCACATGGCAATCCTGTCCCAGTCACTAGACTCCTGCCATGTCCTTCCACACTAAAATTTCGGCTTTTGGTAAGTTTTCTTTTATTTCTTTTCTTAGGGATTAGAGCCTGGCTGCTCCTGAATTGCTAAATTGCTTTCTGAGATTTCCTTTCATGGCTCCCAATTATTATTTCTGACCTACATCATTCCAGTAACTCCCCAACTCATGCCCTTTTCTCCAGGGCCTCTCCATTCCATTTGGTCCCATTCTGATGTCCGATGTCCACTCCTGAAGCACAGATTTGGTAATGTCCCCCCTTAACTCAAACATCTTCCCTGCCCCCCATGCCCACAGAAGTATGCCTGGAAAAGTGCATGATGCCTCCCACACAGCCAATCCACTTCACACTCTATTCCTACACAACTCCTGTGCAGGAAATCCACGCCCAGAGAAACTCAGGTCTTCACTTTTCATCAGAAACAAGGTTCATGTTCTTGCCTTTTCTCACCTAAAATATCCTTCTGTCACATTTTCTACTGATCTCTGCCCATATGTCAAAGCCTAAATCAGATGTCCACTCCTTTAACACATACGAGGAAGATAAATTATTATTAGGGTAGAAATCAAAGTGGTTATGTGAGAAGAGAAAGTAAAGAATTCATGTAAGAATTATGTTAAGAGTAGAAGTAGCCATAATTAGTTTCTTATTTTAAACATGAGGATTAATTTTAAATACTAACAAAATAAACTGCTCTTGTTTAGCACCTGTCCTGTCTCCAACTCAATTTACATATGGGAAAATCAATGCTTACAGATGTTAGTAAACTATTCAAGGCCTCATAGGATTTAGGGTAAAGTTAACAATTGAATGCAGGTTCATTTAAAAGTTTATAGCATGATCCTAACCATGAGTAAATGACTTGAAGTTTTGAAGCCTAAGGAAATTGGTTTCTTTATGAGAGAAAGAAACAACAAGGACTTTTATCTTTGAAGTGTTTAATTTTGAAACATTTAAATAATATCGAAGAGGAGACATCCACTAGTCAATTGCAAACATGGGAATAGAACTTGGGAAAGAAATCACTAATATAGATACTGATTTGAATTATTTATATGATGGTAAGAGATAAAATCCTATGGGTCGATGTAGCACCAAATGAGAGAACAAATACAGAAAAGAGAAGGAGACTGGAAGCTAACATTTTGGAAAAAACTTCCATGAATGATAATGAGGAAGAAATTGAACGAGAGGAGCCAGGAGAATTTCAGGACATACATAGGCTCCAACAGCATCATAATGTTGTAAGAAGGAAAAGAAGCCGATGGTCTATGTTCAGGAGATGGTGGAGATTCCTGAACAAGGAGTTGCAGCAGACAGTGGGAGCAGGGCCAAATGGAAAGAGGTTAAGCAGTAACTCATATCAATGTTTTTGACTTTATCAAAGAAGGAAGTTGGCTCTTGGACTGGATTGTTTATAGGAAAAACTCTTCTGAGGGTTATTAAGTAGTACTTACCCCTCTAAGAACCGTGTTCCCCATTCTGAGAGACTTCCCAAGTAATGCGAGCCATCCACATTCTCGCAACTACCCTTCGTGCTCACTGAGTAAAGCAGCGCGTTCTTCACGGACAGTTGTTCTTTCACGACTGAATTGCAGAAGCTTGAAGATATCATCGCTTAGTGTCCAAATGACCATTATTCAACTGAAAATGTTGACCAGCAACTGTAACTTGGTGATTCCAGTGTTTGAAGGCTATAATGATGATATATTACACTGGACTGCAAAATTTTTCAGGATAAAGTCAATGTAATATTATCCAAATACCCAAGAACACCCCTTACAAATACAAACACACACACACACACACACACACACTCACTCACCTTCAGCACCAAACATAATACACGTACTTTTCATTCAATAGGGGTTATTGGATGAATTAATAAATAAATGAATGAAAAGATAAATGAATAAATAGCTTGCTAAATAAAAAAAAAACATATAAATGCATTTGTAGAGATATAAATAAACAGAAATTATATTTCATGTAACAATGTTGTATAATAGCACATAGGCTAAAGACATAGAAATTAGAAAGACTTTCTAAAGATGAGGCTTCTACAGGAACAAATGCTATTTTATATAGTGTAGTAAGTACTCAAGTAAAGGTTTGGTGACTGGAAAAGAGATATCAAAGCATAATCTTTCCTGAGTGGGCTATTGATCCAGACAATCTCTAAAGTACAAAATAGAACATTACATTTTTTAAAAATAATAATATTTCAACAGATACAGAAATATAAAATATCTGGATTGGTAAATGTTCTTGTCAATGTTCTCTATTTTTGGATAATAGCTTTTCACTTCTCATTTATGAGAAGGTCTATTTCATAAATGAATAGTGGATAGTATCGGTCAGGAAAGCTAGCTTAGGCTGTGGTTAAAAAAAAGAAAAAAGAAAAAAAAACTGAATCTCAAAAGCCTAAAACAGAAAAAGGGTTTTTTCTCACTCAGATGACATGTCCATTCTGGCCTTTAATTAGAGACCCAGGCTGATGACGTGGATCATCACACATTTCCATCGCGGGGGAATGTCACCTAGCAACATCACGCAGCTGCTCTGAAATGCCTTCCACCAACCAGGGACGTGTTATTTCCACTCAACTTTCTTTGGTCAAAAGAAGACTCACCTGATTAGGCAGAAGTTAATTTATTTTTTTATTTTATTGTTTTAACAAATCACAATATAATATAGTCAGAGAGCCAATTTTTTAATTCAATTATTTTCCCTAAAACAATCCCAATGTAGGTGATGTGTGTGTGTTTTGCAAACTTTCAGAGTTAAAATGCAGAATTAGCAAAGCTAGAACTTCAAATCTCACGACCCCCTATACTTATGCCTTGTTTACTATACGCCAGGCTCAGCATTAAGCGCATAAGACGAGATACGAGGTGAGCAAAGCCCAGTCTCTGCCTTTGAAGAATGCTTGCACTAGTGGAAGAGATGGATAAGTAAATAATTCATCATGAAAGATGTGTTTGCTTTTGTGGCAGGGAAATTAATTCTGCACGGAAGGGTCAAAGAAGACTGCATTGATACCTGAGGAATATTTAATAGGGCAAATGGGAATTTGTCAAATGAAAAATGGCAGATGAGAGGAAGTGAGGTGGGATGGCATTCCTAGTGGAGTGAACATTATTAGGAAAGACATGAGACATTCAAATGCACTGTATCCTATTGAGGCAGAAAGTGTTTAATTGTGCTTGTGAATGGAGCACCCAAAGAAGGTAGCCCCAGATGAACCCAAAGGCAAGCCAAGGGCAGGATGGGAAGATCCTCGAGCTTAATAATCATTCTTGATGATCTAGTTTTCAGAGTGTCCCAGTGTCGTTCCTAAACATCAATGATCTCTTCTCCTTAGACATATTAAAGGTAAAAATTACAAAATTCTAAAAGTATTTTAATACACTTGGAAAAAACCTTTTAATCATGTTGTGTCCTTATATTCTGAGATATTACCAAAATATGTAAAAAATTAAAATAGGTTACATTTAACATACCACATAAAAACATTTAAAGTATAAGCTGCTTTCCTTCAACAAAGAGATCTCTATTTTCCTGAAACATAGAGACCACAAAAGATTGAAGGGAAATGTATGTGTAAACAATGAATTCAACACTTAAATTTCACTCTATTCAACTCCAAAGGGAACAGCTTGCCAGGGCCAAATTCAGATGACCCTGAGTTGCACAAGTAAGCCTTTATGTTACATGGACCTGAAAATATCCACCAGGAGTTCACAAAGTAGAAACTAAATCTGAAACTAAACCCAACTCCACATCAGCCTCTCCTGAAGTCACCAAATTCCATGTCTTCTGACCACAGTTACCACTGAGTTCCTGTTGAGTCCAGACCTGTTTTGGTTGCTAAAGCTACTCTGTCTGGTTCCTAAAATATTAACTACAATCCTTCAAAAAACCCCAAAAAAACCGATAATCCAAATAGCTGACTATTGCAACTGCTTCATACTAACAGTCCATTCTACTAAAAAAAAAAAAATCCAAAGTCAGTTTGACAAATTTATTAAAATCATCAAAAATTTGAGAGAAATCCTGGATGATACTGGTCAGCAAAAGGGACTGTGTGTGAAGATTTTGTAACAGCAACCCCTAAGTTAAAACGGTTCTCAAATACTGTCCAGGTACCTCTTCTAGCAAAAGTTTTGTTTTCTTTTACAATTAAATATTAACTAAAAAAAGAAGAAAAAGAAATTTTAACATAAGCCTAATGCAGTGTTATTTTCCATTAAGAAGTAGAATTATGAGATGACATAAATATATGACATATATTTGAATATTTAAGCTCTTTGAAACATCATATCTTTAGTAACCAAATATGGATATATTGAGAAATCAGATATCAAAGAAGCTTTCAAAGGGTCAAGCTTTCTGCCATTTATAAGGGTAGTACAAAGAAAAATTCTTTCATATGTTGCTTCTACAAAAACTTAAAACAGAATATTTCTCTGATGAGAAAGGAATCCTTCAACAATAACCCCCTACATAGCAATCAAAGTGTCCTGAGTTGACTGACTTGAAAAGCTTTAAGTGACTTTGGGAATGTAATTGCCAGAACGTAGCTTCCTGTTTACAACAGATGCTGCACCAGTCAGCTCAGGCTGCCATAACAAAATACCATAAACGGGGTCGCTGGAAGTGTAACAGTCTACTTACCTCACAGTCCTGGGGACTAGATGTCTCGGCCGCAGGTGCAGCCCTGTTTGGCTTCTGGTGAGAGCTCTCTTCTTGGCTTGTAGGCAGGAACCTTCCGCTCTCCATGCGTGGCCTCTCCTCTGCGGTGCACAGATGGGGCTCTGGTTTCTCTTCCTATAAGGACACGAGTCCTATCAGGTTAATCCCCCGCCTTTATGACTTCACTCATTTAACCTTAATTTTGTCCTTATAGGCCCTGTCTCCAAATATGGTCACACTGGGGGTTAGGGATTCAACATATGAATTTGAAATGGACACAATCCAGTCCACACAAGTTCTTACCTAGAAAAATGTAAAACCTCTTATTATATTCGTGTTCCTTTAGGAAATAAACTACACTAACCCTAAAGATGCGACCCTTTAAGATCAGCAGAAAGGAAACCTTGAGACAAGTGAGGAAATATTCCCTCCTGGCCTTCTCATTAGCAAGTAGACTGCAGCGAATCCCAAAACTCCACCCACGGCGCCACCAGAGCACTTTGAACGCGATGTTACGTATCTGCCACCCAAATCTCCATGCCCTCCTAGCCCAGCTTGTCAAACTGGGCTCTGGTTTGGGTCTCACCTACCTGTCTGAACAGTCTGACTGAGGAGACTACATACTAGTCAAAGAGGAGAGGTACTGCTTTACCTAGCAGAGTAGAACTCTGTGTCACGGTTATCAGATGTCCCCTATATGCCAAATTCTCTGCTGCAAAGTGGAGTTGTACAGAAGAATAAGACATTATTTTTCTTTCCAAGGATCTCAAGCCTGTGAGGCAAATAAACTACAGAAGCATGGTAAGTATTGCATTTATGAAAGCTGTGTTGGCTCAAGATACTCAGACGTGGATTTTTACAGGAATACTCCTCAAATTTCGCTTCTTGCAGTGTCCATCCGTATTGTACTGCTGTTCAAGATGTTCAAGAATCTTCCCTTCTCACCAAAAAATCAAATTCTATCTACATTTAGCCTGAATTAAACTGATTTCAGGAAGATAAAAACTAGAAAGAGCATTACTTATTGGATATTTTTCTTGCCATCTCCTTGTTTTATTATTTTTCTTTTTTTTTTTTTAAAGCAGTTCTCTCAAACTTCATGCTGGTTCTTTGGCCCAAGTGTTATTTTGGAAGTGAGTTATATAAATTCTGCCCTTTATAGCTTGTATTCTCTATTTCCTATCCTTATGCTTAACTGGTTTTCTCCAAATGCCTTTTCTGAACTTTTCCTTAACATTAACCATACAACCACCACAGAGTAAAGTGTAGATTTTATCTTTATTGTTAAATGCATGAGGCATCACAAAAAATTGCCAGTGTTAAGCTGATGACAATTTGAGAAAGATGAATCAAATGCCAAAATATGTGAGGGAAAATATCAATACAGAAAAAAAACAGAAAAAGAAATGTCTGAAATGATCATGGCATAGCTTCAGAAGACAAGATATGAAGAAAGGGTTTGGAAGATAGTCATATAATCTGGATGAGATAAGTGGGTTTCTTTTGTCACAACCCTGGGATATGAGTTTTCAGATCATTGTGAATGATGCTTTGAGTGTTATAATAGAACTGAAAAATGTGGAAGCATTTGATTTAATGCCTAGACATCAGTTTTGTCTGCCAAATCCCAAGGAAGACGTCTATAAGCCCATCAATCAACATTAGGATCTCTGTGTTGAGCAAATGACATCCAGATCATAAAGCCGTTGTCATTTAAAATGCATTTTTAAATCACTGCTCCACTACCGTTTATAATGGGTATATTTTTAACTCTAATAATTAATCAGCTCTGACACATTTCCTTTCTTTTTCTCCTGTTCTCCTCTGACATCCTTCTTTTATAAGAAGCCATTTTTTAATTTCCTGGATGCAGAAAACCAGCAAAGATATTCAGGTTTCTACATTTCATCTATGAAAGGAGCTTTGGAGGTTTATAAATTAAGGAAGTTGAAAAACAATCTTCAGCTTAGATAGCATCTTGACATACATGTGCCACGATCAGAATGACATCTCCATTGGGAATACAAATTCACGGCTCCTGACTATATTTCAGAAAGACGTTGCTTGAAAATGATGTACCTCAAGCACACAGTCATATCACATTCCCCCACCTCTTTGAGAACCGGCTCATCAGATAATTTCTCTTAAAGAGATGCCAGTACTGTAATTTGCCTCTGCTTTAATCAACAGTGAGATAATATAGAAGCCGCATTAAATGATTCAGAATGATTTAGTCAGCAGGAAACCCATTAGTCTAACCATATTTTCCCATACTTTTCAGCACCATGTCCTGTCATCTGGAAATAATAGGTACCATAAAAGCAAATTCTGAAGGCTTTAAAAAAATTGCTAGGAGAGAGCACCGTGTGTTTATTTGGAGGTTGATAGTGCCACATATTAACCAAAATGAAAAATTTTTTTCCAGTATATTTGAATTAGATTTCCGTATGAAAGAATGTTAAAATGTTACATTTAAGCATGATATATTTACATATTCATTTTGATCAGATTGGATTATGCCAGATGTGCACACATAGAATCATACTTCTGTAGATGTTTTCATTTCTAGTAAATCAATTCATAAACTAAAAAAAATAAATAAATAAGAAGGAAAAAGGAATGAGGAACTGGCAGCTTGAGGAGAAGACCAGTGCATATTAAGACATTTTGAGTCAGTGGTCTGTGTAAGGGTCCATGTCTTGTTATTTTTCATAGTCTACCAAGTTTTCAAGATGCATTAGAAATAGTTGTAAAAAATCACAATCACCAATGTTTAATGAATGTGATGGGAGGAGGGAGAGACATTGTAGAAATACAAAAACACAAAAATTTAGTATTTGATCATCCCTTAAACTCTGAGTACCTCTGAGTTCCTCGTGATTTGTGGGTTCTCAGTGAATATGAATAGATAATAATCTTTCTTTCTAAAAACTCAGATTCCCCAGAAGATTCTCCATTCTTCAGAGTGTGTCAACATAGCTGCCCAAGCTATAATGTAGCTGTTCTGTAGCCAGCAGAGAGAAGAGTTGGGAGAAATAAGGGTTGGAACGACAGGGTGATGGCAAAAGCTAAAATAAATTCAATCCTTTTAACTGAATGAGAATTTCTTGTTATCATTTTGCAGAAGAAGAAATTGGTAACATTACAGTGATGAGTAGAAAATACTAATTCTTAACAAGAATCCCAAGTTCCTACTCCAGACCTCCAAGTTTGCTATCTCTTTCAAGGTCAAAGTGAAGAGGATGGTTATTAAGTCAGTGATCAGTGTTTTAATTTAATAATGTAAGTAAGATCATCCTACATGGCCTATTTGATTGCTGCACTATTTATGAAAATACACTCAACAAAGCTACATGAAATTATCTACTGGAGTCACCAAATGGTGATGGTTAAAACCTGGTTTCCACTTCCCAACTGCCCCCTAAATTCACTACAAGGATTAAATGAGCTAATGAAAGTGAAGTGGTTAACACAGTGCTTGGCCCTCGGTAAGTACAAACTGTGAAAAGCCCTGGTTCCCGTGGAGGTGATGGTTAAAGGACAAGAAAAATAAATAGGTCTGCAGTCGTGAAAGAGCTTCTCTTTTTGATCTATTAAAAAAAAAAAAGAGCTAGCACTTTATAACACTTATTACATTCACAGGCAAGTTCTAAGTATTTTGAAACATTAACTCATGTAGTATTCACCACAGCCTAATGAGATAGACGTTATCTTTATGCCCATTTTATGGATGAAAGAAACTGAAGCACAGGGAAGCTATGCAGCTTGTGCAAAGGCCCAGCTAGTGAGTGTCAGAGCCAAGATTTTAATCCAAGCAGAGTGACACCATGGCCCACCCCTTAGACAACGGGGTCTTCTGACTTCCATCTGCATGTATATTGTGGCTATTAGCAGTGAAACCACTGCCATCGGACTAATATCTTATAAATGCAAGCGGTTTTCAAAGTAACATCCTTGTGGTGTCCTCGCAATTATGAGGCCAAAAATCACAAGGATCATTTTTCTCTTTATATCTAAGACTAAAGCAGAGCAGTTTAGGCTGAGTTTGTGCTAATTTGACCTCATTATCTCTTCTGAGCAGAAAGTTTTGGACTGTGAACAGGGGAGATGTCTGTCTTCATGAGAATTAAGCTCTCATACCAATAAAAATGATAAAGAATACAATGATTTGTTTCAACTTCATTGTTTAGCTAAAGCACTTAGGCCCCAAATGTATGATCCCAGAATTATCTAGGACCCCATCATCCTTCACGATGTGAAAGACAACTTAGATGTGATCTTAAAGCCCCTAAGGAATCAAAACTGGAGGGGGGTGGGAAATGGGATGAAAGGAAAAAAAAAATCCCCAAAGCCTTCCAAAAATATTCCACCCACTCTAGAGTTTTGGACAACATTGTCAAAGGAAAAACATTTAACACTCTCTTTCTTTAAAGTTGGATTTGTCTGACTGGCCGGGGCTTAAGAAAATGTTATGTTTATTCTGTGGGAATATTTGTGAAGAACGAGTTTAACTTGGCTACTGGGAAAGTTGTTTTTGTTGTTTAGGTTTCTTGAATGTTAGTGTTTGGGATGACTTTGTTTTCTTTGGGGTGAAGGAAGCAACTTTTCATACAATTTAGTGGTTATATGAAACCTCCTCCATTGGCCTCTCATGCATGCCACATAGTGTATATAATATATATTTCAGCTAGGTTTGTTTTCCCAAAATCCAAGAATGACTGCATTAAAGTTGCTCAATTTCAGAAAGATTTAAACTGCAGGAAGGATAATTCTAGATGACGCCAAACTACAGGGGTTTCCTAAGTAGACTGTGTATCATTTCACCTCTCTCCTGGGTGCTCCATCCTGTGTCTTGGGGCCTCAATTTAAAAGCCACCCTATTCTGATTCAGTGTGTGCCTGAGTTAGAAGGCTTCACAATTTCCTTTCTAATAAATGCAAAGTCTGAAGCTCCTTCACCCACCTCTGTATCTCCTCACATTCTGATCCTCTCTCTCCCAACATATACATACAATACACACAATTCTGAGTCCCAGTGTGGCCTCAGGCTTCCCTTTGTCCCTTTAACTCTCAAGAACATTCTGCAACCTTAAAAATAGCTCTAAGCCAGACTCCTGCAAAGTAACACAAGAAAGTCTGATTATAGACTTTATTTACTCTGGCATCCAGAGGAGTTTTAAGAAGTTTAATGAGACAGCTTCAGGACTTTAAATATTTAAGTTGTAGGTCGTTCTTTTTCTCAAATTAGTTATCATAGACAGTTTGGAATAAAATATCCTATAGATAAAGTATGAAAATAGAATTTGTGTCTCAATCCAACTCAAAAATGCAAAACTAGCCTGGAGTGTTGTATACGCAAATTCAAACTGGGTTTAACATGAGTTAAATGAAGAGACTACTTCCCAGAGGGTGGAAAAAATCTTTTAAAATAAAAAAAAATATATAAAGAATGATAGGAAGATTCTTATTCTAGTCCCAAAGGGGCAAGAAGGGGGAGGATTGAGCCCATATCACACCAGCAGCTTTGGCCTCAGGAAGGGGACAGAGGTCGCAACAGGACACTCACTGACATCCCCCTCCTCCTTCCCTCTTTTCAGCTCCAGTCTCTCCTCTTGGCCAATAACAACCGGAAGCCTTTCGAAAGGGGGTCCTTTCATGCAGTCTGGACAGGTCCCCTTCCCAGGGCACAGGACGAACGAAGTGCACCAGAGAATGGGTCTGGAGGGGCAAACAGCACAAATATTCTGAAGATTATGTTTTAAAGTTTAAAAGTTAGACAGTGATAGATAGATAGATAGATAGATAGATAGATAGATAGATAGATAGACAGACAGATAAAAGCAGTTTATTTGGACACTATTGAATTCAAATATGGTAAAACTCTGAAAACCCTTTGCATCAAATTCACACTAGGTTCAAGTCTGAAACCTCTTTCCCCACCAAAGCCCAGCTAAAAACTAAGTTGAAATTGTATAGGCAACACCTCTATGAATAAAAATATTTATTAACCAAAGTATTGCTTTCTTTCAAAATAAATCGCTTTATACTTTGACAGAAAAGAGATTGTAATCGGATCTTTCCCATTCTATCTTTGCTCTGGGATTTCAAAAGGCATCCTGTTGTATTTCCAATTCAGGGTTAGAATTTAAGACTGTGAGATTCTGGGGGTTGTAAAATGATCGCTTTACCAATAAAAATGGTTTTGAGATAGGCTGACTGTTTTTCTAAACTGAACTTAAGTCAGAGGATAAACATTCCTGTTCAGTATCTATTATTATTCTAAGTATTGCTATACTAAGAAATCATGGAGAAATCCTAAAAGAAAAAAAAGGAAGAAAACCCAGCTGTGCCCATCTACCCTGGAGATAGGCATGAATGGTGTTAATGGAGTTAGCTATTTAGCCAAGTAATTGAGTGTTTTTTCTAGCCTTGATTGACTCACAAGCAGTAAAATGAAATTTGGCAAATACCTCATTACCCTTGTGCTAGAGCTCCATGGAGAGCTACTATGGGATTCTGACCTGGCAGTGGTTGGACACTTTCTCAGAAAGCCAGGAGCAGCTCCATCCTCATAATGAAGCCAGGGGCTGAGTGATTTCTCATTGCAGAAGAAGATTATTAACAGAGAAACAGGAGCAGTGAGAGATCTGTCCAGAGAGAGGTCCATGAAAAGAAGAGTAGCTTCTCCAGGTTCCATGCATAACCTACTTGACATTATGTGACCAAAAATGGCTCATCTTACTCTCCATTACAAGATGCTCACCTGCAGGTATCTTGCTGGAAAGGCAGTTGTTAGGGAGATACAGGGAAAAGGGATTAAAAGCACCAACACTTAAGCAGTTTATTTGAATCAAGCTCCACAGCAGGTCCCAAAACTGGTGGATAATTACAGGAAATATCTGGGAAATGGTTCTCAATTACAAATGAGAAAGTGCTCCGTCTCCCCCGACCGCACGCCGTGGGGCCACATCGGACAGAGAAGGGAGTAAGCCAGCCACACTGCCGTTTGCTCTCTAGATTTCAGCCGTATCCACAACTTTCAATCTCTCCCAGTCCACTAGTCTTTTTTTCCTTTGGAGTTTTTGCCCACGAGCTTCATTCTGTCTGGACATACTTCCCCTGGCTCATCGCATGGCTCCTATTCTCCCCACCCCAACCTCGTTTTCTCTCACCTAGTAGGAATGAGGAAGCTTCCCTGTCAATTCCTCCCTCTGGATGATAAGCCATGTGAGAATAGGGACCACTTTTGAATGCCCTCTTTTTTTTCACCATCTAACAGAGTGTCTGGCATGTCGTAGACCCTTAATAAATATTTATTCAATGCGTGAATGAAATTTTCATCCAGTTCTAATAATACAGTAGCCCTCCTAAAGGCATATCCTCTTTCCTTTTTTTTTTTTTTTTTTTTGTTAACATGGGAAATTATACCAAAACTTTCCCAGAGCCTTTGTATTTAGAAATGCCTGATTAGCCATCCCTGCCCCACCATCTACCAAGGAGTCTTGTTGCCAACAGAGTCACAAACTGCAGGGCAGACAGAGCTGAGAAACCTTCATTCAGTGCAGCTGGGGATGGTCCTTTGTTTTTAAGTAGATCTTGTCTTTATCAGAGCTTGAAGACATCCTATTTCTTGTAACGTGTTGTGAAGATGACACTGTCTTCTCATTAATATCTAATAAAGAGATTAAAGTGACTCACAAAGAAAACAATTGCTATTGTAAAAGTTCCAGCAAGGAAAGTGCTCAGTCTAGCTGAAGAACATAGGTGTCTTTTTGTCAAAAGTCCTAAAGATTTAGGAGAAAGAGGAAACCCTCCAGGGTACATTTTTTTTTTCCTTTTTTTTTTTTTGACTGGCAAAATTTCTTTACCTTCTCTGAGACTCATTTTACACATTTGGAAACTGTGGATAATCCAGAACTTACAGAGTAATTGTAAAAATAATAAGAAAAACAAAATTATATGTGTATATATGTACACACATATATGCTTAGCTCAGTGATTTGCAGATTTGATAATTTATGAAGTTTACTAGTGTTACACAAAAAAAATGTTAGGATGGGCAAAATATTAATATGCCAGGTTGTCACACTCAAGAACTCTTAGACACAGACAATTTCAGGGTAAAGAGAACTAACAAATAACAAGAAATGTTTTAAGTAGAGCAAAGAGTATAGCTGGAATAAAAAAAAAAAGACTTGCCTAGAAAAAACATAGGCTACCCAAAGAAAAATATTTATAAGAAAGAAAAACAGCAAATACAATCAAAATAATAAAAGGAAAAGAGGAGTTCCTCTTCTCAACTGAAAAGTGTCTAAAAATGCGAACACTTTAAATATTTTTGTAAATTCTATGCTTGCATAAATATAGATATGAATTACATTTAGTTGACGTGCTCTGGAACACATTATTTATTCCCAGCAGAGTTTCTAATAGGAGTCCCAGCACTCTGACCCCTTCAATACAATCTGGAGTGTCCGTCCAGTGGGTGCACCATCTATGATTGGCTTTGTGCAAAGAACAGAGCAGCCTCCTGGGAAAGAACCAGGAAGCCTGGACCTCCACTTTGGTTGTGCTCCCCGTGCAATGTTCACCAGCACCTGCCCAACGAGCAGAGCAGAGGTTGAAATTTTACCCACACTCCCTTCTTCAAGTATGGTAGCCTGGCCTAGGGCTGGGTACACACAGGAAGAGCACCATGCTTGAACTTACCCACCCCAAATCCCTGGAGATAAGACAGGAAAATCCAGGGTTAGAAGGAGGAAAAAAACTTCACGTGTGTTCTATTAAATTTTTTCCTTGCTTGCACTCTTTGCTATCAGAGATTGTGACCAGAGAAGGAAAAAGTAGATGGTGAAAATACAAAGAACAGGAGAGAGTTCACCAAAATTTCGGCATGTTATCAGGTGCCCACAGGAATAGTGTAAAGGAATGGGAGGGAATTAACCTTGAAGCAAGAGCTGGGACATGGGATGATCATGCTGACCTCAGTTGTGAGGGTACCACTAACAGTGGAAGTTAGAGGATGAACAGAAAACAGTGAGTACTGGGAGAGGCAGAAGTCACCTGAGCACTGCTGAGCAGAGCAGGGAAAGTAAATAAATAGCAGGTGTCCTACAGCAGCCAAGTTCATGTTCGTGGAAAATGGTGAACAATGGTAGTGAGCTATCCATGGCAATTTCTGCTCTAGGGATGAACAACATCAAAATTGCCTACGAGCTCTGAAAATTAAAATTCCTGGCCCTAGTCTCAGACACTTGTAAATCTGCCTTGGGGTTCTGGAGATATCCATCTTTAAGACATCCTTCTGGAGATATCCATCTTTAAGACATCCTCCAGGCATTACCTTAGACTTCAAAACAATTGATCTGGAAAAACATAGACAATCCCTGGGGAATCTGAATTCTTTCGGGGGAAAATCTAAAGGGTGGGCAGAAGAGTTGATGTTTCTATAGGGCGGGAGAAGGCAAAACAGAAAAATTTTATTTTGTTACAGTTTGCAGAGTTCAATCTTTTTGGTATCAATATCAGAGGGAACAGCATCTTTTCAGTGTTTATGATAGAATCAAGAGGCAAATTAGAGTTGTAAAAACGATAGTTTCCAAAAACAGCTATTTAACTGGCAGTGTAATCTGATGAAACCTGTGGACTAAAAATCTGCAGAACCGATAACATTGTCTGGATTTTGGGTTTTGCTTTGTTTCAATATTCTTGAGAATTTTTAGTAAACAAGAAATGTCTCAGATCCCAGGAGGGATTGGGTGCAAGAAATAAAAATCTCATCATGTAACTTTACTTAAACGTGGACACAGGTAAAGCATCGATTTGTAATTTTCTGAAGTTGCCACACACATTTTCCAGCAAAATAAATGTGTCCTTAACCAACCTTTCTTTGTGAGCACTAGATAACTGAACAAGTGGAGGGAAGAAATGAAGGAAAAACGAAGACATTATTGATGGATTCTCTCTGGACTACAGTGGTCAACACAAGGGCGGGATCAGAGTTACAATAGAGAGTCATGGCTTACGTGCACAGTCATGGACTGTATAGCATCTCTGTCCACACAGCCAGGGTTCAAAGGAAAGTCAGAACTGAACGTGCATTTATATCTGACTCCTGAATTATGAAGTTAAAAAGATACAGATAACATCCTTTTAGAAATATTAAACATTTTTCATTGTCAGCATTTAGCATTACTGAATGTAGGTAAACGTTTTTTAAAAAGAAGCTTTCAACCTAGAAAGAATCATTTTGTCAGAATTTACAGCAGCCAGTGATGTTTGCACCTGGGGCTTAAGATGTCCTCATTCTAAAAATTTCCTCCTAAGGCGGGGTGCCAGTGGTCACCACAGGTTTATTAAAAAGTCAATGCCTTCTGGATACAAGCCCAGGAGTGGGATTCCTGGGTCATATGGTAAGTCTATTCCTAGTCTTTTGAGGAATCTCCACACTGTTTTCCATAGTGGCTGCACCAAACTGCATTCCCACCAGCAGTGTAGGAGGGTTCCCCTTTCTCCACAGCCTCTCCAGCATTTGTCATTTGTGGACTTTTGAATGACGGCCATTCTGACTGGTGTGAGGTGATACCTCGTTGTAGTTTTGATTTGCATTTCTCTGATAATTAGTGATATTGAGCATTTTTTCATGTGCTTTTTGATCATTTGTATGTCTTCCTTGGAGAATTGCTTGTTTAGGTCTTCTGACCATTTTTGGATTGGGTTGTTTATTTTTTTGTTATTGAGTTGTATGAGCTGCTTATATATTCTGGAGATCAAGCCTTTGTCAGTTTCACTTGCAAAAATTTTCTCCCATTCCGTAGGTTTTCTTCTTGTTTTACTTCTGGTTTCCTTTGCTGTGCAGAAGCTTGTAAGTTTCATTAGGTCCCATTTGTTTATTCTTGCTTTTATTTCTTCTAGGAGAAAGTTTTTGAAATGTATGTCAGATAATGTTTTGCCTATGTTTTCCTCTAGGAGGTTTATTGTATCTTGTCTTATGTTTAAGTCTTTAATCCATTTTGAGTTGATTTTTGTATATGGTGTAAGGGAGTGTTCTAGCTTCATTGATT
Organism: Camelus bactrianus; assembly: GCF_048773025.1. Lineage (NCBI taxonomy): Eukaryota > Metazoa > Chordata > Mammalia > Artiodactyla > Camelidae > Camelus > Camelus bactrianus. The sequence goes on along the minus strand of NC_133540.1, from coordinate 122,823,338 downwards.
TATGTGCTTCTGTCCAGTTTTCCCAACACCATTTGCTGAAGAGACTGTCTTTATTCCATTGTATATTCTTGCCTCCTTTGTCGAAGATGAGTTGACCAAAAGTTTGTGGGTTCATTTCTGGGCTCTCTATTCTGTTCCATTGGTCTATATGTCTGTTTTGGTACCAATACCATGCTGTCTTGATGACTGTAGCTCTATAGTATTGTCTGAAGTCTGGGAGAGTTATTCCTCCAGCCTCTTTCTTTCTCTACTTCAGGATGACACCTGCACCCCAATGTTCATAGCAGCACTATTTACAATAGCCAAAACATGGAAACAGCCTAAATGTCCATTAACAGGTGACTGGATAAAGAAGATGTGGTATATTTATACAATGGAATACTACTCAGCCATAAAAACCGACAACATAATGCCATTTGCAGCAACATGGATGCTCCTGGAGAATGTCATTCTAAATGAAGTAAGCCAGAAAGAGAAAGAAAAGTACCATATGAGATCGCTCATATGTGGAATCTAAAAAACAAAAACAAACAAACAAACAAAAACAAAGCGTAAATACAGGACAGACATAGACTCACAGACAGAGAATACAGACTTGTGGTTACCAGGGGGGTGGAGGGTGGGAAGGGATAGACTGGGATTTCAAAATTGTAGAATAGATAAACAAGATTACACTGTATAGCACAGGGAAATATACACAAAATTTTATGATAACTCACAGAGAAAAAAATGTGACAATGAGTGTGTATATGTCCATGAATGACTGAAAAATTGTGCTGAACACTGGAATTTGACACAACATTGTAAAATGATTATAAATCAATAAAAAATGTTAAAAAAAAAAAAAAAGTCAATGCCAACCTACATGTGTGTGTTCTAGATTTTTCCTGGTGTGTAATACTAAATTTTTTTGATAAATGAATACATGAATAGGTAAGATTGACATATATGTTCCAGCACACTTTTTATACATCATGGGCTCTAGAAGTTTCTCTGTGCAGCAGAAAAGGCCACTTTCCTAACTGTTGCCCGTTGTTATGAAAGTATGTCCTTCCTTTAGTGCATTTGCTATCTTCTACCCTCCTGACATTGAAGATATCTTTTACCTTTTTTCTGTTTGTTTTCCTAAAGCAATGATACTAATTTAAATTACCTGCCACTTATAAAGGAGATTTCTTACTTTTAACTAAAAAGAAACCTGTCACCATGGTGATGCTATTTATGTGAGGGGAAACGGAGTTCAGGTGAGGAGGATGTCACAGATCATCAGTCTCTCCGAGGACTGCCCATTCTCTGCACTGCGGTTGCAGGAAGACAGAGTCCAGCTTCTCCAGGGCAACCCAGAAACTGCTCCTCAGACCTGGTGCCCTCAAGTTACACTGAACACTGCGTGTCCCGTCCCCACCCCAGTGACTTCCACAGCACTTCCTGTGGACAAGTTTTATGGTTCCTGCAGGACTAGAAAATTGTCGACAGTGGCCCCTGGCTCTGGTCAGTCCCAGCATGTGATCCAAAGGTCCTGGGATTGATCGAAGTGATCAGGCTCCAGGAAGAGCGGGGGGAGTTTGGCATTCATTGTTGTTACTGCACAACCAACAGGCTGTGATGCAGCGTGGGCGGCAGCAAAGCCAGGAGGACTCCGTGTTCCTCCCTGTCCTTTAACTTCTGCTAGACTCCCTACCCCAGATCTCTTTAATCCGAGAATCAGAGCCATCCCTCTGGTTTAAAAAGCCCGCACCTCCTAGGGCGAAGGGCAAAGTAATTCTGTCAGCTTTGCTTATGAATACTCCTTTGAAATGGGCATTTTAGACTAATGGTAATAGCAGTATCTCCAATGTGTCAAAACTGGTTACTTTTCTTATCCAGTGAGATACTAGAAGCTCGAGTCATCAGCTTAACTGGCGCTGACTTCCCGCACTTCGTGGCCCAGCCGACGTGGACACTTACCATGCACCTTAGATCCTAGTTTTGGTAAGAAAACTCTCATGCTGTTCTTCTTTGATTTTATTTCTATTTCTAAATGAGAACAAATTATGTTTACAAAAAGCAGTTTAATAAGTATTTGGAGTATAAACATAAGCTGAACTCTAAAAACAAAATGACAGTAGGGTTACTCCTGCAAGAAAACAAGCCCAAAGATGTCTAAAGTAAATAAAATGATGGGAAAAAGAGCAAAACGGATTTCATTGGGATCCAAACCCATTAAAGAATAGTCACACCTGAATATGTGATTAACCTCAAATGTTTGAGTCACAGACCCCTCTGTTTCAGAAAATGCCTAAAACAAATGTTCCAGTCGGGAGAGCTCAGAGCCTTATCAGACACATATTATTAATTCAATCCAATCTGGGAAAAAAAAATTAACGAATATCTACTATGTGCCAGTCTCAGAAAATGTTAGAAAGATGACTAAGCTCCGTAATACGATGACACATATCAAATCTGTTTTATTCACGAGTTCCCAGCACAATAACTGGCTTATCAATCGTAGATACATATTTATTTATATGAAGGAATGGAATCATCCCCTCTTTTTCTGGGACTAAAAGTATAGTCATCATGGGTGACTTGTACTTGTTCGACACACCCCTGGGAGGTAAGCAGGAAATATATCATTAATCTTGGCTACCTGGTGAAGCCCCTCATTATTAGGTTAAGCAATATACCCAAAGTCAGGCAGCAAAGTAGAAGCAAAATGGGGAGTACTCTTTCCCCTCCACCATGATGCCTGGGTCCACACTCATCTCCATGGTTCCTTTTCCACTCATGCGGTGGGAAGTGCAATCATCAGCATTGCCCTTTCCTTGATTCACGTGGAGATACTTCATTCAGAACGTAAGCTTCCCAGACCATCAGGCTTTGCAGACAGAAACTGACATTTGTTGAGTTCTGGTCACGTGACATGCGCTGTGCTAGGTTTCACACATTAGCTTATTTAACCTTATCTAATTATTCTCTAACATAGGCATCATTTCCCATTTTAGGTCATTAGATATGGAAAAATTAAATAATCTGCCCAGGGTCAGAGAGTTGGTAAGTGGTTGAGCTAGGATTTCCACAATCTTGGTCTTATTTCAAAGCCCATTGTCTTTAGTACACATTGACTCCAAAAAGGAAAATTAGCTTCTCTTCACCAAGTGTCTGGGGACTCCATCCTAAGAAATAACTAAACAAGCTTGCAGTGGACCTCCCTAACAAGAAGTAACCCTGGTTTCCTTTGATCAGAAGGAATGCTTCAGAACTGCATGGTGTTTACAATGCCTTGCTCCAGGAATTGCTTTCTTTCCACTGAGATGTGAAACCACAAACTAGCTGCTTTGGGTAATTAAAGATCCTTTACATGAACTGAATGTGTCAACAGCAAATGTCCTGGGTAAATTTCAAGTAAGTAATTACATTCTGCCAATCTGAGATGCCTTTCTAATTTCATTCCCTTAACATATCCACTTACTATACCTTTTACTGTGGCTGTAGATAATTCTAAAATAACCAGGACCACACAGTCCGTTGTTCCAAATAGGAAGGAGAAAATGGACTTTCATTTGAGCAGTGTGTCAAGTTCTTCTATATCTGGATTGAAGCCAATATATAAATATTGGGAGTTCATTTTTCCCCTTACATATCAGGTTTCTGATGGCTAAATCAAGTATCAGGAATAAAAGCTGATTATCTCTTCTTTTTCTATCTCACCCTTACCCGCTATAGTGTGGGTAAATCAATTTATTCATATTATAAGAACTCTGCACTCCTTGGAGAAAAAAAATATTGAAATATTACATTTATAGCTACAGACAACCTAATACCCGAGATATTTTTAAAGAGCTCAACTCTAGAAAATAAAGTGTCATCCTAAAATCCATCACACATGCTTTATTATAACAAGCCATGTTATGCCCCAAAGGGGAAAAAAATCTCAACAGCGAGCCATAATTTGCAAGATATTTTTCTCATAGGACTTAGCAGGGAGGATTTCCCTGCAGTAGATCATTTTTAAATTTACTGGCAAATCAGTTGGCTAAGTAAATATTACAAATAGAAAAAACATAATATTCCATAAATTAATATTTCAAGCAAAAGCCCTCAAAGAATTTGCGTTCATAACTAATCCTTCTCACTCAAGAATATGGTATATAATCAAGCAATTTGTAAACTAATGTCTAGCTAATAATTCTGTAATTGCTATGAAAGCAAATGAACCAATTGTTAATCCTATCTAAAAGCACTCGAAGTGGTTTTATAAGAGGTCTCTCACACCCGGCTAACACACCCACCACACACACACACACACACACACATACTCACACACTCACACTCACATATTGTTGATCTCATGATCTCATTTTCAAAAGTAGTTTTATAGCTGTGCCTCAGAATTTTGAGTAACATAAAAGTAGAAAAATTGGCATAGAAATATATGTCCGTTTCCATTTTTATAAAGCCTGAATGCTTCTTATTTCTTTGATTCCATGAAAATTATACAACATTTTTCAAACTGTCAAAAGAAAGTCATAAAACAGGATCACTAACTACCAAAAATTGGCTCTTTTCTCCAAGTCAAGTGTACCAATTTCTCATACTGGCCACATAGAAATCCATAATGCTTAAACTTAGTAAGAGGTCCAGAGGCCACAGCCGCATTCTAGTTAAAAGAAATAGGGAATTGTTGCATTATGAGTTTCTCATTCCTCAGGAATGAAGGATGGCAAGTGGCTGAAAAGCATCCCCAGATTCAATCATGGAAGCATTTCCAGTGATTCTTTAATTCTTCTTCCCTTTTTGGATGTCTCTAAACCTGGAACTTAGCCAGAATTATACCAAAGTTCTAAGACATAATTGCCAGATAAACAGTTTAGCAACATAGTTTAAGAGTGAGTGTGTGTGTGTGTGTGTACTGGTGAATTAGCTGGGAAGATGCCTGGATTCTGAGCAGTCCTCAGTCTTTAGTTTGTGGAGGTAAAATGCAGGAAGTTACAGACTTAAATCAAAGGTGAAGCTAGAATCCAAGCCTATAGACTCCTAAGTCAGCTCTTTGGTTTATCCATGTTCTTGTTAGAGGAAAATGTGGGGCCAGAGGATGGCTGTGTCCCAGGTCTCGGTTGAATCCCTGTGATGCATTCTGCGTAGAGTGGGTCCTCGAATTCACACAGGAAAGAATTCAAAAGCGAGCCACAGTTGAGTAAAGGTAGATTTATTCAGAGAGATACATACTCCATAGACAGACTGTAGGCTGCCTCAGAGGCCAAAGAGGCCATGAGGTGGGCAAGTTAGGTGCTCAGTTTTAAGTAAAAGTAGATACACGCTCCACAGACAAGAGGTGCGGTCAGTTCTACTCAGAAGGGAGAGTGACCACGAGGTGTAAAGATTGTTAGATTTTATTGGCTCTGTAGCTTCATATGGTAACAAGTGGGAGGGTTATTCCAACCACTTTGGGGAAGGGGCTGGGATTCCCAGGAAATGGGCCATCACTCACCCTTTGACCTCTTAAGGTCAGACTTAAAACTGTCCTGGCACCTGTGGGAGTACCATTTAACATGCTATTGTATTTCAATATTGAAGCTCTGGGCATTGAATCTTCCACCATCTTGGTGCTCATTGCTGTGTCATTGTGTTAATGGCTGTGCCATGCCCCCTTCCCTGCTGTCTCACTACTCTATACTAAATTATTTCCTTCTTTTGCTTGCCTACAAAATATGAACTCCTGGGTCACACAACTAGCCTCTCTAGTATTAACCCTCTCTGTAAAATCTAGCTTGGTCATAATCTTTTGAGAAAAATATCCTCAATGAACGTTTAATGAATTACCCTCAATTCTTTGTCCAGCATTACGAAGCCAATCCCAACCTAACTTTCTCACTCTATCTTTCACTGCTTCCCAACGTTAACCCTATATCTCTGGCCCTGATCTCATCTTATAAAAAGCAACATAGAGCTCCTGTCTCCTTTAGGAAATTAAGTTTGGATTTTTCTTCTCCCTGCAAAGGAGGTAATGACAAGGTCATGAGGACTTTTGAGAAGCACTTGCTGTGGGCTCAATCATCCTTTTGTTCGCTGGCCATTCCTAAGCTGAGAAAAGTCAATAATTTTCTGTTACTGTAAAGATTTTGACAGCTACATAGTCACTGCAAAAATATGCTCCAGGCCTTAAAGTAATCCATCTCATTAAAGCCTGACCTCTGACAAAAAAAAATGCCAAGGAGTTAAATATTTTACATGTTTCTCATGGCAAAATGTTACTTCTCCATAAAAGAGCAATCCAGAGAAGACACTGGAAGATAAAAGAGGTTTTTTTACAGAGTAAGGGAAATCAATACTCATAAGACGATCATGATTACTTGGGAAGATATATAAAATGTCCAATAAATTGTCCACAAATGCTTTTAGATGACCATATAATAGGAAGAACTGAATTCACATGATATCTTGTTTTCCTATCAGTGAAGCAGAAGCAATGATAGATATAAATGTGATTTTTTCCCCCAGTGGCATGAATCTTTTTTTTATTGAAATTGGCTGTGATTTTAGAAGAAGTAATAGGAGCAGGAGTATTCTTGGATTGCTGCTTATTTTAGGAGAAGGCAAATAGGAAACACGAGCATCTACTCAATGCTTATTTAGTCCTACATACTTTGCAAGCTTTATCTTCATTCTCATTCTTCAGAGGATGGCGCTAATAATCCTCTCGCAGAAGATGATGCTAAGAGAGATTAAACATCTTGTTCAATGTTAGCAGAAATCATAAAGGAACAAACGAGAACATAAGCCCTGTTGTACTACTCCACTATCTATACATACACTTTTCAAACATCAAAGGAGCTAGAAATGGAAGAATAAGAAATTTAAAAGTTTCTAGAATGTTCAGTCTAATATTTATCAACTAAAATTCACACACACACATTGCACGTCATGTTTCAATATTAGCATACAGTGGGGAAGCAGCACACACTTCTCAAAAAGATAATCTACTAGAGCATCTTCAGACCCCAGATTTCAGATTAATAATTTTATGGCAAACTTTTATGCCAAAAATGATACTATCCCTCCCATTCTTTGAATCTGACACAGAGTTTCTCAGAAGATGTTTCATACTATGACTTAGGGGCTTTATTATTTAAATCCAGACTCAGTACATGTTAAGGTTCAGAAATCTTCAAGCTACTCCATATCCAGGGATTTGGAAAAAAGGAAAGGTTATTCGAACTTAGTTCATTTTGGTTTCAGGACAAAAGAGACGTGTATTAAATTTATCCCCATGAGCTGGGAAAGAGACACAATGAGCCAATTAAGAGACTAAGACGAGTGGCGGGTTTGCATTGGGTCCTTGTATAATTGATTGCAATATCTTCCATAAGGGGAAGAATGGCTTACACTAGGTAAAGTTTCCACCACTCTCCTACCTAGTGACTCTGGTTGACAAGTTTAATCAATTGATAATAACATGCTTTTCTTAGAAACAAATGCATAGCCTCTGAATTGTTATCAAATTCTTATCAAATATTTTACTACTCTCAGTAGTAAATATCATCAGTATCACTTCAAGAAAATATCACCAGTGAATAATTTAAGATGGCATCTGCATCACTTAGACCTCAGGTCTGTATGTAACAGAAACCTCAAATAAAGGTGATTTATTGTACAGTATAAATGAAGTCCAGAAATAGACAGATCAGGGCTTGTATTATGGCTCCACAAAGTCTTTAGGACCCAGGACCTTTCTCTGCAAACTTTAGTATTAAATTCCATATTCAAATTCACCTTATTGTTCAAGTTTAAACCATCTTGTCATCATGCAACAGCTACAGTTTTATTAGAGACACCAAAACCAATATAAGTGATATAAAGAGATTTATTGTATGGATTAGACATTGTGCAGTTGTGGGAGCTGGTTAAGTACTCCATGAAGGCCCACTGCCCCTGCATACAATGTTGGAGTCAAGCAGAGATCACAGTCAAGAAGGGAAGATGGATGAGAAGTGGGAAAAAGCAGAACCAAACTAGAATGCATGAGAACAAGCTGAAATCCACGAAGATACACTGTAACCTTCATCAGTTTCTTACAACCTCCAAGAATCCAACTTTAATCCTGCCGGTGACCTGAGAAGACCTAGGACACTTTGTCATGGAACTCTACAGAAGCCTGTTAAGACATAGCAGGATTTAAGGAAAATAAAAAAATTCAGCTGCTGTTCCCCGGGGCACCTATGGCTGCTGGGATTTAAACCATCATATCAACATTCTACGTAGTAAGAAGGAAGATGTATGGCCCATCTGAATCAGCTCCTTTCTTAAAATCTTTTTAGCAGCTTGTGTTGTTAACCATAAACGCAACGTAGTGCATCATGTCTCTAGAACTTTCTCATCTTTCATGACAGAAGTTGTATAACCATTCCCTGAACGGAAACTCCCCATTTCACTCTTCCTTTCAGCCCATGGAAACCACCACTCTGCTTTCTGTTTATGTAAGTCTCACTCGTTAAATGAGCTCCCCCAGCTCTAGGTATGCTGCCCCCCAAGTATTTTCCACACTGCAACCAGAGTAATTTATAGCAGTGCAAATCTCATCATCTGTCCCCATGTGAAGTACACAGGAAGAGCTCTGAAAAACTTACAAAGCCTTCCCTCTTAGTCCCGTTTACCTTCACAGGCTCTTCGCTCCAGATATCTGCTGACAAACAGGGGCCCGCTCACCTTCAGGTTCTTGCTAAAGTAGCTTTTTCTTGTTGGAATATCCTACTCAACTCACTGCACCCCCCCCCGCCCCCACCACTCTCAGCTGCTCCTTCTCTATATAAAAATGTGTTCACTCAGTCAACAAGTATCACTGAGTCTCTGATGTGTCAGGCACTATTCCAGCTAGGCACGTAGCCAAATCTCTAACTTCCTGCCACCTCACCTTTTCGTTGGAAAGATGGATATTAATCAATTAATTAAACAAACAAATGTAAAATTACAGTGGAGCTAAAAATTACAAAAAAAGGCATACACAGAACTATGCATTTTTTTACTATGTAGATTTGATCTGGACAGGGACATGCCCCCTAAGGAAGTAATAATGCTTGAGTTGTGATCTGATGGACCAACATTAATGAGGCAAAAAGCAGTAAAAAAGAGCATTTTATATGTAAGGGCTAACCTTTGGAAATTCCCTGTAATAGGAGGTAATATGGTGTGCAAATAATATTAAAATTAGGCATTTAGTTTAGTGGTCATGGCCTTAGGGAAACTTTCTAACCATCCAGCTCCACCCACAGGTGGGCTCTGACAAGCTCCTGTGTCACCCTGAACAGAGCTCTATTGTCGCATTTACAAATACAGTGGACACAGCGTGACTGTTGACATGTCAGTGTCACTCACCACAATGTAACTTCTTTTAAGACCAATACCACATGGTCTTCATTGTTACGTGCATAGAGCACACTGCAATGATGATACTGTGAACAAGAAAGGAAAGGGGGAATGAGGGAAGCAGCCAGGAAGAGAGGAAGGAAGAAAGGTAGGAAGGGAGGGGGTAAAGAGGGAGGCAAGAAAACTGCTCAAACTGTTAAAAAATAAAGAATAGCCTGACACCCGTCACCCTAAAAGGTGAGAGGAAATACAGGATGTGCATGGAAAGAATTTACCCTGAAGTAAGAGCTGAGTGCATGTGCCCAGTCATGGAGGCTGATTTAATGGAGATGGAGAGGGCTGCCTTTGAATCCTCATATACCCTAGAACAGCCTCTGGGAGGAAAAGATGAGTAACTGAGTTTGAGTTACTGCAGGGAGCGGTCAGTGCTTAAATCCTCAAACGAGGGCCTGCTCAGAAGACCTGAGCACTGGGGACTAATTTGCCCAAGAAGGACAAAGTTTAGCATGAGAAATTCTTTAGACAAAATCAAAGGCAATAGTAATCAAGGTAGGGTTCCTGTGGCTGAAAAATGAACAGAAAGCTTTGTATCCAAAGAGAAGAATTTTTTTTTCAAAATGACAGACAACCTTCAACAAAAAGCTTTCTTTGAATAAGTGGAACAATCTAAAATTGCCTACATTTGACCATTTTTTAATCTATAAAAATTAAAAAGAGAAAGAAAAATGCCATATGACCTCATTTATATGAGGAATCTAAATAATAATAACAATAATAATAAAGACACAAATGAACTAATTATTTATAACTAGGATGATTGATTTCTTGATTATGTGTAAGCACACTTGACTGTCCTTTATGATTGGATTACTGAATTCTGTTGATTTTTATTTTGTGATGGGCTTTATTCCTTTGATAACTATGTAAGTTTAAAAAGCTAAAGCTCTAATCTGGTCTTAGAAACAATAATTAGTACGTATATGTAAACCAAAAAAAAAAGTATGGTATACTATTTATATGTATTTACATGCAAGGTAATGTGCATGTGCAGTCGAACTATAATAATTTCAACTAATAAAACTGAAAAAGAAAAAAAAACAGTTAATTTCGTATAGTCTAGCTAATCTAATACTACAAAGAACTAAACTAAATAATCCAGAACTCCCTGTACATCTAGGCTATCTCTAACTTCTCTACTTTTTAAATATATTATATACCCCCTGGTAAAGAAGTTTCTGTATCTTCACCAGCTGATAGTGTATGTTGTTCTGGAAAGAGAGAAAAGAAGTCCATTCATTTGCTCTTCATTCGTTTATTGAACATCTACTGCTTGATCTCCAAAGGTGCCAGGCATTGTTTCAGGGCTGCAGGAGTAGATAAAGCAGCAGCTCATATGGAAGCAGAACTTTAACAAATAAAGAAAAAAATAATAACAAATGTTAACATATTTCTATATTACAAGTGTTAGGAATAAATGGGTAAGACGCAATGAGAGACAATAGGGAGTGTTATGGGTTGAATTATGTCCTCCTCAAATTCGTATGTTGAAGTCCTAGCCCCCAGAATATGTGACTGGATTTGGAGATAGGACCTATAAGCAGGGGATTAAGTTAAAATGGGATCCTTAGGGTGGGTCTTAATCCGATATGACTGGTGTCCTTATAAGAGGAAGAGATGAGGACACAGACACACAGAAAGGAAAGACCCTGTGAAGACACAGGGAGAAGGCGGACGTCTACAAGCCAAGGAGAGGGCGCTCAGAAGAAACCAACCCTGCCAGCGCCCTGGTCTCAGGCTTCCAGCCTCCAGAACTGTGACAATACATTCCTGCTGTTCAAGCCACCTCGTTTGTGGTGCTTTTTTATGCCAGCACGAACAGACTAAAACAGGGCCAGGGAGGTGGGTGGAGGTGAGGGCGGGACTAGATTCAGCTGTCTCAGGAGGAAAAATTGGTGGGAATTAGGTGGGGCATGGTTAAAGGGGAAAGCAGCACAGACAGTATTACCATGTACATACCAAGGAGTCAGAAACCTGAAAACCTCTGTCCCCTCTGAGTGGTGGTTGATTCTCTACCTCGGCCACCAGCAGAGAGGCTGCTATGTGGATGTGGCTTTCGTTCATAGTTTCACGTTATACATACTCTTCATGGTCAGATTTTTAAGATTTCTCACATCGTTTACTACTAACACTGATAATGCCTAATATTTATTGAGTGGTTATTCAACACTCCCGTGGTATCAACATGTTAAGTGCTCAAAACAGTTCTGTAAGATACTCTTTCATTAATCTTACTTTATAAGTGTGTTACAGACGTGAGGCACAGGGAGGTCAATGCGTTTCTCAGGTGTGCAGAACAAATATAAGAGAAGGAAAATGAATTTGATGAGTCATTCTTGCTCTAGAACCCATGTTTACACACAGTTGTAACAGTGCTGGAATATTGTATGTATAAGCTCTTTAACCATTATCTATCTTTTTTTTTTTTGGTTTTTATCTTACCTGAATATTCATCCTGCCCTGAAATTAAATTATTACAAACATACACATTACACTTCAGACCCAGATAACATTTTTTAGTTATGAATAAGCTCTGGACTCCAGACTCTTTAAGTGAACAATAAATGTTATTATGTTTTAAATTACTGATCATCAGGGGTTTTGTAACTTGCAACCAGTATTTCTCTAACAGATTCCTCATATGAGAAAAACAAAAGAAAAATCCTCTAACTGATACAACATATAAGAAAAATAGAAGAAAATATTACCCAGACTTCCACCAAACACCCAAACTGCTAATATTTGGTGTTTATCTATTAGATTATTTTTCTACATATAAATTTTCTTTATAAAAATTGGATCATTTTGTAACCTACATGTTATCTTAACATTATGTTACTGATATTTTGCTATTATGTCTATTTTATGTGCATGAAAAAATTTATGAAATAAATGGTATTAATGATTCTTATAATGCAGGGGTCAGAAAACCTTTTTCTGTAAAGGGTCAGAAAGTAAATATTTTAGGCTTCATGGGCCCCAGGGTATCTGTTGAAATTGCTCAACTCTTCTACTGAAGGTGTAACTTTAGATAACATATAAACAAATGGGAATAACTGTGTTCTAATAAAACTTTATTTATGAAAACAAATGGTGGGACAAATTTGACCAATTAGCCAGTTTGTGAATTATTATTTTGAAGCATTGTTTTGATTAGCTATCTAGAATCCCACAAGTGTACATACCATGATTTATTAAGCCCTGCTTACATGTAGGGAATATATTTCCTACATGTTTCCTATGATCTATAAAACCAGAAAAGCAGATATGTTATAAATACCAATTGAATGAATAAACAAATGCTGATAGTTTTTAGGATCAGGATTAAAATTTTGATGTGTAAGAAAGACACTAATTTGAGAGAAAAAGGGAATTTATGGTGCAAAACAAAGAAGAGGAATTTGGACAACTTTTTATTGAATGGGGTAGACTTGAGAAAGCAGATGAATTAGGAAAAACAAAAGAATGCTGAAATAATCAATGGCCAGATGGCAGAATCCAAAAACCAGTCTCCTTGGGAGAGAAGATTTATAGTGTTGCAGTAGAACAAAACCTAGATTAGGATTTAGTGATTCAGTGCTTAAATCAAGAGAACTTCAGGTCACATTAATTTGAGGTTTGATCTGAAAAAAAAGCCCTTTCACTGGAGGGAAGATGTCTGTTTCTTTGCAAAATAAGAGTGGTAAATGGATAATATCCAAGTTTCCATCTAAGTCTACATTGTAAACTCTGTGTTAATTTTTGTAGCAATCTCTGGTCTTAGGTGTTCTTTATCCTGGAAGCAGCAGTCTGGTTTTCAATAGGTTAAGTTAAATGTGGGCATTTCTTCAGAAGGAGTATTAAATCATAGGACAAATAAAAGGGGCCCTGGAACTATAATATTCCACATAATAAAGCAAAGGCACAAATCAGCAAAGCATGCCTGTTTGCAAGCATTAATCAGTGCATATTATTAAATATTTCCCCCAAATTCACAAAATCTATCAAATAAAGCCGTGAAGAAACAAAAACATTCTTGACCATATGGCAAATCCTAATCAAATACCCCTTTGGAAACATGGTCCATCTGCCCCTTAAAGAATATTACAGCAGTTGTCTTCCAGGTTGCCTGTTCTCCTCCTCAGTAGTTGTCAGAGGAGATCAGATGATACTTCATTTGAACAAAATCTTTATTGAATCATCAAGTGCAGGCTCTGTGACCTGTGAACCAGGAAGCAGCTCCTCCCCGCTCACCAGTGAATGCAGGAGAAAGGGCTTGGAACATTGGTGATAAATGAGAACTATTCAACTGCTCAGTAGTTTGAAGCTGCTGTTTGGTGAGGTCTACGCAATAATTTAACAGATGCCAGGAAGCACTTAGAAATGTAATTTAAAAAAAAAAAACACTATTTATCACTGGCAAAGCTTAGGGTCAAAGCATTCACCTGTGACTCGGCTGATCTTTGTGGCTACTGGTTTTCAGCTGTGTCCTTATCAGGAAGAACATAGAGATTCATTATTTTAGGGCTGTTTAAGGCAGAGACCTTGAACATTTTTGCAATGAAAGATTACTTTTCATTTTCCTAGAACTTTGGTATCATACGTAGTTTGGGGGCAAATATCTGAATATTAGGCTTGACTTCTGAGCAAAGTAGAGGAAGAGACATTGCTAATGTTGGCCATTCAAAAAACCAGAAACAGAAGAACTTGACAGAAAGGTGGGAATGGTAACCAACCTGAGTAAGGGAAGTGTAGTACATGTTTTTATATTTAAGGTCACCTGTGTTTTTATTCTAGTATTTACGGTACTCAGTAATTATACCACTACTGTTACTATTGAAATTACTACTGCTACCACCATCACTACTTATCAATTATGGACAATTTACAGTGTGCTATTCTTTAGTAAGTTTATCCCCAGAATACATTTCCAGTCCCTGCCATGTGCAGAACACTGTATTAAGTCCTAAACACATCATAATACGGTTTTGCTTTTTCAGTCCTGAGCATTTTCAGTAAGTAAGCTGCTTTATATGTCAACGTTTCAGGTCTGGAAGTTATAACCATGGGTGGTTATTCAATATTTCCATTTAACAAGTATGTATTTTCATAGATGATAGAGGATAGAATGTACAGTGAAACATCTGCATGTGCTAATAATGCAGGGAAAAGAAGGTACCAAGTGATTAGGACAACCTGGAAGAGGCTTGCAAGGTTACATGAGAAGAATAATAGCATCATCTTCCTTCCAACGCATCTTGAGCAGAACCACAAGAATAATCCTTAATAAGGCGCCATTTTATTAATTCAATGTGTGTTGAGCACCTGTTGTGCTAATGACAGTATTATGGGCTTTTAAAGTTATTTTTTAATTCTGATACAATGATAGAAAATGTATCACATGCTTTTGTAAGAAGTGATACAGAGAGATCCTGGATATCCTTTACCCACTTTCCTCTGATGGTGACATCTTGCAAAACTATAGTCCAATATCACAACCAGGATGCTGGCACTAAGACAGTCAAGTTATTGAACATTTCTGCCACCACAATGATCACTCATATTGTCTTTTTGGGACTACAATCTTTTTCTTTTATTTTACATCACCAAATATTCCTTAACTCACGATGACCACTAATCTGTTCTAAATTTCTATGATTTTGTTATTCCAAGAGTGCTATGCAAATGGAATCATATACTGATCTTTTTGCTATTGATTTTCTAAGCATAATTCTCCAGAGATTCATCCAGGCTATTTTGTGTAATGGGCCATTCCTTTTGATTGCTGAGTAGCAATGTCATGGTATGGGTGCCCCATCATTCACCCATTCATCCATTGGTTGTTTCCAGTTTTGAGCTATTAGAAATATAGCTGCCATAAACATTCACACACAGGTTTTTGCAGGAATATAAGTTTCCATTTCTCTGGAATAAATGCTCAGGAGGGCAATTGCCAGGTAGTGTGGTAATTGCAGATTTAGATTTTTAAGATGCCAAATTGTGCTCAGAATGGCTGCATCATTTTACATTCCCATCCACAGTGTATAAGTGGTCCAGTTTTCCTACATACTCTCCAGCATTTGGTATTGTCACTATTTTAAAATATTTTTTAATTTATTCATTCTGATATGTGTGTATTGATATCTCACTGGAATTTTAATTTGCATTTTCTTAATGGTGAGTGATGATTAATATCTTTTCATAGACTTATTTGCCATCTGTATATCCTCTTCAGTGTAATGTTTCTTCATGCCTTTCCTCATTTGCTAATTGCATTGTTTGATTTTTTACTGTTGAGTTTTGAGAGTTCTTATACATTCTAGATACTAGGTTTTTGTTTTATATGCAATGATTTCTCCAAATCTGTACCTTGTCTTTTTATCCACTTAACAGGCTCTTTCACAGTACAAAAGTTCTAATTTTGCAAAAAATCCAATTCATCAATTCTTCCTTTTATGGTTGTTTCTGGTATTAAGTCTAAGAATTCTTGTCTAGATTCAGATCCTAAAGATTTTTCTAACAGTTTTATAAAGTTGCATTTTATATATGTCTGTCACTAATTTTGAGTTAATTCTGTATATAATGTGAGATTTTATTTGAGGTTTGTTTTTGCCTAAAAATGTTCTAGCATCATTCTTTTAAAAAGCCATCTTTCCTCTGTAAAATTTATTTTGCACCTTTGGCAAATGTCTTTGGGATATATCTTTGTTGATCTGCATCTGGGTTCCCTCTTCTCTTCCACTGATCCGTGTGTCTAAACTTTTGCCAGTACCACACAGCCTTGGTTACTGCAGCTTTATAAGTTTTGAAATGGGGTAGAGCGATTCCTCCTATGTTATTCTTTTTTTTTTTTTCCCAACTTGTTTAGCTTTTTCATTCCAGTCCCTTGCTTTTAACATAAATTGTAAAATATTTTGCCTATGTCTACAAAAATCTTGCTGTGATTTTGATTAGAATTGCATTAGACCTGTATATCGCATTGGAGGAGAGTAACACCTTTACTGTGTGGATCTCCTCATCCGTAACACTGTACAAGTTGCTCCATGTTTTACAGATCTTCTTTGGGTTTTTAACAGTGTTTTGTAGTTTTTATCATAAAAGACTTGCAAATGATTTGTTATATTTACACCTAAATTTTTAATTTTTAAAATGATTGTAAATTGTATTACATTTTACATTTTCCCATGTGCTAATTGCTATATAGAGGGAAATATAATTGATTTTTGTATGTTTATCTTATATTCTGTGATCTTGCCAAACACACTTATGAGTCCTATGAGTTTGTTTTGTTTTTGTTTTTGTTTTTTTTTTGATAGATTCTGTAAGAATTTTCATGGAGATGATGATGTTCCCTACAAATAGAGACAGTTGTATGTGTTTCATTCTGACTCTGTGTGCCTGTTAACTTCCTCTTCCAGCCTTACTGCATTTGCTAGAGCTTCCAGCACTGTGTTAAACACAAAGGTTGAGAGCAGACTCCTTGCCTGGCTTCTGATCTTAGAAGGAAGCATTCAGCCTTTTACCACTGAGCATCATGTTAGCTATCGGGTTTTGTGGAGTAGACGGCTTCCTGCTTGGTGGTAGTGAAGGTCCTAGCTCTCAGCTTGGCTTCCCTGATACCAGTCCACAAGGAGAAGGGCACGACGTCACTTCTGAATAAGTGAAAGTCCAGGCAGGCTTCCCACGTGGTCTCCACAAACATCATGGGGTCATTGTTGTTACTGCCAGTGAGGAGGGTGAATATCCCAGCTGTCCACTCTCTGCCACCACCCTGGCTTGGGAATTGAGACGCCCCATTACAACCTGACAACATTGGAAATCTAGGTTCTCCACTCAGCTTTTGCTAAAAGAGTGGAGTGGGACCACAGTTTGTGTGTGTGTGTGTGTGTGTGTGTGTGTGTGTGTGTATGTGTGTGTGTGAGTTCGGGCTGGAGTAGAGCAGTTATTTTCCAAAAAATGTCTTTCTTGCTGTGCTTCACCTTTCCTCTGTCTTTGATTAAAGAAAGTGGGTTTTTCTTAGACCCATTTTTTGATCTGTGCTTAGTGTTTCTGGGTTACTGGCTTCTTCAGCCCCCAATCTGAGCTATATGAGGCACAAAGAAAATCCCAGGAAACACTGCAGTATCAGTCCTTCAGTCCCAATATATCCCTATTGGTTTCTCTTCTTCTCTCCACCTTTCAGGGTCTCTCTCTTTCTCTCTCTTTCCCTCTCTATCTCTCTCCATATATAGATATAGATAAAAATGTAGCCAAGAGTGTTTATGTCTGTACTTAGAAGGTGGAATAGAGCAAAGAGTGTCTTTTCTATCTTCCTGAAAGTGTAAGTCCTCCATAAATTATGATTTTTATTTCTTACATTTATTCAACAAATATTTATTGAGATACCTACTAAGTGCCAATGATACAAAGTGACTAAGATAGTTATAATTTCTACCCTCCAGATGATTACAGTCTAGTAAAGAAGACAGATGTTAAATAATACTTCACAAAATTATTAGTTAATTACAATTCAACTAAACTGTACCAGACAGACTAGCAAATGAGCAAATATCAGGAACCTAACCTAAATACAGAAAACTTAGTTCTATACAATATTTTATACATCATACATGTGTTAACTATGCATAACATTATGATAAATATAAAAGAGCATATTTTTTTCATACAATATGAAATATAGTACTTCATCTTTTGAAATAAATTGGCATAAGGAAAATAAAATGGTTTTATATTTAGTGCCTAATAATCTTGATCATGCAGTGATAGTTGAGAAAAATTCTCAGGAATGTTGAATCACAAATTTGGAAAAGTTGAGGATATTTCTCGGTGGTACATTCTTATGCTATCAAGGTTACTGTAATGAATGACAACTCTCTTCTCACCCAGATGATCTTGTACCAACACAAATAAGACAGAATTCCAGGCTGAGTGAACTTTGGTTAGACTCCAGTATGGTGATTCTTAGGGTATTTGTGCCTGTGAAACTCTTCAGTGACACAGGACTACTTCATTATGGAAAGTTCAGCTACTTTGTCTTTGGATTGGACTGACTTCATTGTCTACTATCCTCTAAAGAACATGCTGACATTTTTAATTTGATGGACTGCTGAGAAACCACAGCAGGATATAGAGCAACCCATCAAAAGTGAATTGAGGATTTCATTGATGTGGAGAGCTAATTATGTAACTATGGGGAGTGGGACACTGATTGAAATCCATATGACTTTTTAGAGCTCAGGAGGCTGGCTCCTGAGAGGAATAGTAAATGAGGGCGACTTGCTCTCTGCCCTCACTGAGTTACTGCCCAGTCCTCCTCTGTTAGAAGTCAACTCCAGGGACCCTGCTTCCTCCCCCAAAATGAAGAGTTCAGAGAATGGCAGGAATGTTCTCCTTCCCAGATCTTGAAGTAGTTTTTGTTTTGCCTTAAGAAGATGCCCAGAGCCTGCCTTCAGATCCTTTACTAAATGTATTAACTCTGTCTCTACACTTTCTCTAAGCTTATCTTGAGCTCGGATAGCTTAGAAATAACACCAACCACTTGTATACATATATATGTGTATGTGTGCGTGTGTATGTGTGTATGTGAATGGACATGGATATATAATAGATAAGTATGTGTATGTTTGTTTACATTTTGTACATATAGTTTGCTTAAATTCCCTAAGAACAAATCAGTCCCATGAGGTTATGGTAAAGGTTACTAAACATAGAAGACCTGGGCTTAAATTCCATTTCTGTAACTTTGAGCAGCTGATACATTGTATTGTAAAGATTTCATAAGTACCTATTACTAAGATAGTGCCCATTACTAAGATAGTACCCATTACTGTGCTTTTCAAAGAGGTACTCAGTAAATGTTGGTATCTACCATTTTCGTACCTCATATCCATCATTTGTTTAACCTACCTCATCTTTACAGAGCCTGAGAAGTTCCACGTATGTATACAATCTGCTTTCATTTACCTAATAAGGCTCTCTTTTGGCCTTCATATCATGTCCAAATATTTGGCTTCAATTCATACTTCCTGGGGTATGAAATCCCTGGCTCTCCACTCTCAAATATATGCTTTTAGGATGACTGATCCTTACCTCTGTTCTCACGGCTCACATTCCTGACTGAACCAGCCCTATTGCGTCTCCAAATCAAATTCTGCTGCTTTTTCAGAGTTTATCAAGGTGGTTTCAGGAAAGGGAAGAAACATTTTGCTTGGGCATTAAATAAGGTGACATATAAGACTTTGAGTTATATATTGTATGGGCACTACCTAATTTAATTCTCACAACCTTCTTATTCGGTATTACTATGCCCACTTTTTTACAAGTAAATAGATGCTCAAATAAATCATTCATATAAAGTCACATATCTAGAAAATAACTGAATCAGAACTCAAATTTTGGTTTACTTGACTTCAAAGGGCTGTGAGCTCTTAACCCACCTATCATAGTGTTTCTTAAAATCAAATGATGACTTAGTACCTCTTAAAGGAGAAAACTGGTAGACTCACATTGGTGATTTAAATGATGATTTTGATAATGTTACTTCTTAAATGTAAAACTCATTTTTATAACTTTTGTGAAACCCGCAAACCAAAAGATATCCCCATTGGATGTGAGTCTTCTGAAACTTACCATGTGAAAATTGGTCTCCTAATATTTAGTTCTATACCCAAACCTGCTTGTTCTAGAGTCTTTTCTATTTCAGTTAACGGCAACTGCATTCATCTCATATTACAAGTAAAAAATATTGATGCCATCTTTAACTCGTATTTTTCTTGTTCCACACACCCAGCCCAAAAGCATATCCTGTTAGTTTTATTATTTTCAAAATATATCCAAAAGTAAGATTTTCCAACAACCCCAACTTCTCCCATCCTGGTTCAGGTCGCTGGTATCTCCCACCTGAAGCAGGCTCCCTACGGGGCTCTTCGCTGTTGTCCTTAATGTCTTTAAGTTCATTCTCAACACAGCAGTCCAAGGAATTCTTGCTAAACTAAATTAGATCACAACATTTCTCTGCTCCAATGTGTCCAACGGTTTCCACTGGACTCTGGATAAAAGCCAAAATCCTTCCTGTGACTTACAAGACCCTATACAGTGTTTTTACCTCAAATGTTATTTCATTTTATTCTGTCCCTTATTTATTTATTTAGTTAGTTAGTTAGTTATTATTGAGATATTGTCAGTTGACAATGTTGTGTTAATTTCTGATGTACAGCATAGTGATTCAGGAATATATATATGCATTCCTCTTCATACTCTTTTCCATTATAGGTTATTACAAGATATTGAACATAGTTCTCTGTGCTATACAGTAGGACCTCGTTGTTAATCTGTTTTCACAGAACAAGAACAAATCATCCTAAAATGTATGTGGAATCACAAAAGACCCAGAATTGCCAAAGCAATACTGGAGAAAAAGAACAAAGCTGGAGGAATAACCCTCCCAGACCTCAGACAATACTACAAAGCTACAGTAATCAAAACATCATGGTATTGTTACAAAAACAGACATATGGATCAATGGAACAGAATAGAGAGCCCAGAAATAAACCCACACATCTATGGTCAATTCACCTTCAACAAAGGAGGCAAGAATATACAATGGAGAAAAGACAGCCTCTTTGACAAATGCTGTTGGGAAAGCTAGACAATCATATGTAAATCAATGAAATTAGAACATTCCCTCATGCAATACACAAAAATAAAATAAAAATGGCTTAAACATAAGACACCAAAACCCTCCTCAAAGAAAACATAACAAAACATTCTCTGATATAAATCGTAGCAATGTTCTTCTATGGCAGTCCCATATTTAGATCTCTTGGGCCACATGGACCTGATCATTCTCAACAAATACACAGGCACACTCTTGCCTTAGGGCATTAGTATCTTCTAGTCCCCTTTGCCAGAAATGCCTTTCCCTGGTTATCTACATGGAAGTCCCTCAGGTCTTTGATGGAATTTACCAACTCAGGAAGACCCTTCTTGACATTATTTAAAATTGTAAGTGTCCTCAACTCTCCTCTTTCCCTTTCCCTATTTTATTTTTCCTCCTTATCTCTAATCTATCTCACACACTGTATATTTTACATATTCATATTGGTGACTGTCTCCTCTTTCATTAAAGTAAAAAACCACAAGGAGAAGGATTTTTATCAGTTCACTGCTATATTTCTAATAACTAAGTGATTGATTTGTGCATAGTCAGACAATAAATAATTGCTGAATTAAAGAATAAATTTAAAATTAATAAACTGAAAAATCAATAAAAGAGTTAAAAATGACATTATTTAATTTTATATTGTTATAGATTTAATGTCTAATTTATAGCTTATTTAAACTGTATATTTACAGTTAAATGTTATAGATTAGTTTTATGATACTTATCATGTTGATTTGTTGAAACTAATTTGCTGATATTACATTCAATAATAGAAACATATTAGCATATTTTTGTGTTTCATGTGTTTTCTAATTGATTCTTTTGAATTTGTGTGCAGAGTCATAGTTTGAGTCACCATGATAATCACTTGTTTTAATTTTCTTATTAACAATGAAATTGTTTTTTATTTTGATGGGCCAGTCTAATAGTACATTTCAAGCTACAATATGAAAAAAGAAAACATATTCTTTGCATATTTGTTACCATGCTTATTGCCAGTGAAGTTTGGATAATTGGTATATAAAAGATGAAAAATGTCCCCCAAGCATCATTTTTACCATTAATGAATATGGCACAGAGAGCATGAGTTGTTTGGTGACCCCCATGCTCTATGATGTGCAAAGATTCACTTTCACCCATGACTCTTTCCTTCTGGACTCTCATGAAACCTGTCTTACCACGCCAAGAGAAGTGTTCTGTCCTTTATTTCTTGTGAAGGTGATTGTAGACATAAATGCAAAGATGGGCAATAAAAATGCATGTCAATCCTCAGTTACAGTGATGTTATACAGGTGACTCAGAATACGCTTATACTATTTTTTAAGATCCTTATACAAAGGAAAATAGAAAATTTATAAATTCTTATGGAATATGTCTGAAGACCCCCAGGATCCACAAATCTTAGTTTAAGAATCATTCCTTATAAACAACATGGTCCTACTGTACAGCAGAGGGAACTATATTCAATATCTTGTAATAACCTATAATGAAAAAGAATATATATTATAGCAATCACTATGCTGTACACCAGAAGCTAACACAGTATTGTAAATCAGCTATACTTCAATAAAAAATTAAAGAATAAAAAAGAAACATCCCTTATACCACAAAGATTTTGCAAGACAAAGTATGATAAATGACACATGGAAATATGACAGTAGATTCAATTGGAAGAGAGATATTCAGTTCACGAAAAAAAAAGGCAGGCTTTTTAAAGAAGTGACACTTGTGCTAAGGCCAGTTTAGCAAGGTGGAAACTGCAGAGGAAGTTAATTCAGGTAGAGAAAATTGCATGGGCAAAGGATTAGAGGCCAGAAAGTCCTAAATTTCTCAAGTAACTAAAAACCTTTGACTTGAGGGAAAGGAAAGTACAAGAATGAGGTTAATGTAGATTAGCATAAAAGGATAATCCAGACATTAGCTACGTTAGGAAATATTGATAGCCAATAGACCTCCAGTGACCTCAACACCTGCCAAGTACTGTTCTGAGTGCTTTACACACAGTAATCTGTCTAACCCGTACAATAACCACTTGAAAGCATGTATGCTCTCCTATTCTCTTGTTTCCTGAATCTGAGAGAGCCTCAGTAACTTTCTCAAGGCCACACCACTGGACAGATTCCAGAGTTTGATTCCAGAGTCCATGTTTAACCACTGTCTTCTAGATCTCTACATAAACAGCTCAGGACGTCAAGCATTAGGATCCCATACAGCACAATACATTATTGAGCGCTGGTGTAGCAGAAAGAGCGCAGAATACTTTCAGGAGTAGGCAGCGATGTTTTGAAATAAAAAGCTCCTACACGTTAATAAAATACCTCATATCTTCAGTTTTCTCATTAGGCCAGAGGGTGAGGAAGAGTTACTAAAAGACCTTTTGCCTTCTAACAAAACACATAATCATAAGGCTCGCTTCTCATTTCCTTCTTTCTGTTGTAGCATCCGTTTGCCTCCTGCTGTTTCCCACGTCACCTCATCAGAGCCTTTCCTTTCATTTCAAGCCCTATAGCTGATCTGACTGCTCATTTGTCTTTTTTTCTCAAGAACTAAATATTTTAGTAGTTTATGCCCCATGAATCTGATGTAAGAAACTGTTGGCCTTCAGTAATCTCATGAATGCTAAAACTGATCTGTGAAAACCGGAAAAATCATGTTAAGATCTTTCTTTCCAGGGTTCTCCACCCTCAGGACCATAAGGAACACTTCGATAAAAATGTTTTGCATTTCCGAGAAACAAAAGTCAAGCATAACAGGCAAAGCAGTTTTATCTTTCTCCTTAGTAAATCACTTACACTTTCTTATAGCTTCTTTCATCTGTCAACTAGAACGATAAATGGAAGTCCCTTGAAGCATAAATTAAAATTCATTTTAATTTTGATAAATATAGAGTGGATCTTTTTTGTTCTCCTCCACACATTCTTTTTACTAAAATGTGCAGTCTGGGACCTGATCAAAGCACTATTTGTAGGTGACACACCAAATACAGAGACATTTTATATAACTTTATAATAGGTTTCTGAATGGTAGAGCATAGATGTTTAAAAATATCAAGTCCCTTAATATTTAGCTTAAATTCTGCTAAATCAATTTAGACCACAATATGAAAATATATTTCCTTCTGATTAAAAAAAAATTTTTTTCTTACTTGAAGAGACAAAATGGAATATATGTTATTTTTCTTTTTGTGTTTAAGTGAAGGTAGAGAAAATAATAAGAGAAGTAGTAAGTAAGTAATAAGATAGAGTAAGATGGTATAATTTATATGTTTATAATGATAACTATGGATTATCAAGAAAATTGTAAATTTTGTTAAGTATTCTGTTTTACAAAAGCACACTTTGTTGATTATTATCGGAATCATTAAATATTTTCAATTGTCAATAGAATAATAAATGTCATTCACCTGCATCTGCAGTAAAAACAATCCCGGGTCAGTGTTATGCTATGTGGTATGTGCAGCAGGACTGAGAAGAGGAGTATCAGATGGGTCTTCAGACAGAAGAATAACTCCACTCTTCGTGGGGATCAGTATGATAAAATGTCACCATTCCAACCTAAAAAGCAGTTGTATTAATATATCCAATACTTTATTTAAAATATGTCCAGCCACTATTGAGTGCTGCAGATAGCATTCTTTGGCACTGCGATGAATGAAAAAGACAGTACAAACAGGTATTCACTGACCTCATGGAATATTTATTTGGGGGAGACCTAGATACCAAATAAATAAACATGCAAACATATAAATAATGCTCAGGTCCTCTGCATAGTACGGTAGAAAATGCTGGGAAACTGGAAATCTAAGTTGTAGCATAAGTGGAGGGAAGAGTACATGGAGACCTAAACAAGATTAAATGTTTACTCCACTAATTATCACCCAGATGAACCTGGGAAGACATTTACACTCCCTGGGCTTCTGTCTCTTCATATGTAATGTGAAGGTACTACAGTGGGGGATCTCTAAGACCTCTTCCACTTTGTATGGTATTCAAATCCTTGCGTTGAGAAACACAAAGGAACTTTTTCCAAAGGGAGTAGACTGCCTTCACACCCAAATGGCACCCCTCTGTCAACTAAAATGTCCAAGGTTACAAGCCATCTAAACTGAAGAAGTCCCACTCATGATAAAAGAAGTAACTTGGAGACTTCCCATCAGGATGACAGATTGAAATGCTCTCCATTCATTAGCTTTCCTCTCCACTCCAGACTTCATGAAAACAAAACAAAACAAAAAAGTGATTTTTTTTTTAAACCATCTGTAAATCCAAGGAGAATGGAGGCAACAGCATGCAGTTTTTCCAAGCTGCAGACTCTGCAACTCAGCAGACCAAGAAAGCTGAGCTCTAAATGAGGACCTAAGAAAGCTGCTAAGCACCTCGACCTACTAAAACATACACAGAAGAGTCATAAATTGTGTTGACCTAGTACCTTGCAGAAGGGTGATGTCAGGGCTAAAAACTGGAATATTGACAAAAATTCCACTTAAGAATCCTTTACACACCTCCCCTTCCACATCTAATTCTCCACCTTGAGCAGTTGGAAGACAGATTTGCCGTATCCTGGTTAAAGATGTGACAGTTATTCACTGTAAAAGATATCTTTAAAAAGACTCTGGAATGGGAGCCAAAGCATAACTGATGACAAGCGTATTAAAATGAAAGCAAGCAATTAAGTGAGAATGTATACACTGAACGTAGAGACCCTTAGACCGCTTCTGTAAAATTACTTTTGATCCAGCACTCTCATTCTGAGGAATTGTTTCCATAGAAATAAATAATAATACCAAAGTTATATTAAAAAGAATAATGCATCCATATTATGAAATATTAGACATTGATTTAAATGATTTATTAAATTTATATGCAATACAGCAAGAAATAACCCCTTATAAATTTTAAGTGAAAAAAGTAATTTTGAGAACAATATCTTTAGAATGCTCATACTGGTTAAAAAAAAGATTTTAATAAAGAGGGAGTGTAGCTCAGTGGTAGAGTGTGTGCTTAGCATTCAGAAGGTCCTGGGTTTAATCCCCAGTACCTCCAATTAAAAAAAAAAAAAAAGAAAACTTAAAAAAAAAGCTAGGGTAGAAAGAAAACAATTTATAGAATGTATATCTGATTGTTGTGTAAAATATGCAAAATAACGTAAAGCAATATGCTGAAAATTGTTGATTTCAGTAATATCATTGGCCAAGTGGGGAGGAAAGCTTTTTCTGTGCATAATACCCAGCACAGTGTAATGATCTACAAGACAGATTTTCATGTGCTCATCATACCTTTTAAAAGCTTCTGCATTAGCACCTATACACTATCATTGAACTTAGATGTTTCCCTGTCTATCGACCTGATATTCTACAGATTAGGTTGAACCATATGAAATTGTCCACATTTAACCATTTTGACCTACACAAGAGGTAATTTCGTATGCTTTAGCCTATTATTGATCTGTTTGATTCCTATTTATTTTACTCTGGGCTAAAGGAAATTCCCTGAGGACTGCAATTTTTTTTTTTTAGGTCTCTTATTCCTTGTGCTGAAATAGTGCATGACTGATAGTGGACATCAGAAAAAGAGTTTATTAAATTTATGTAGGAGTGAATAATGTAGCATGTATCATTCTTCTCATTTAAATAGGAAATATACTATTTTCAAGTGTCAATTTTTACAGATATCTAATAACATTTTTATTGCCTCTTTAAACAAATAGTTGTTTAAGAAGTGAAATTGATAGTTTAACTTCTAAGGATTATTGCTTTGTTTACATAGTTGTACCTCATTTCCAGTTTTACCATGTTATCAAAGATACAGCCTGTAAAATTTTAACCTTTTATAACTTTTGGCCAAATATATGACTAAGCTTTATAAAATTTGGAAACACCTAAGAAAACATATAGTTCTCTTGTAGGATATCCAATTAACATGTATCTAGTATTTCAATTTTATTAACTGAATTATTTGAATTTTTATCCGCCATGGGTTAATGATGTTAATTCATACTACAATTGAATCCATTTTCATCTACTTGTATTTTTAAATAATGTGATGATATTCATTACATAAAGTTTATAACCATTAAGTATCTAACATAAATTTATCAATAAATAATGATTCCTTACTCCATTCAAAAAATACTCTTTTTTGGAAATTTAAAACTAATTTTTAATTATTAAACTATCTTCTTGTATTTGAAATGATGAAGGCTACACAAACAGGCCTTAAAAATTCTTATATACATTTTTAATCCAAAATCTATCTTTACTTTTTTTTCCCAGTGATCTTTAACTACAGTAAAAATTATAATGTATGAAAATCAAATGAAGTGGCACTGATTTATATGCAGTCGACAGGGCAACTAAACTGCATAACTATTCTTACAAAATTTAAATTTTAGTTTGGACACAAAACAAAACCAACAGAGCAATCCTTGATCTTTTTTTGGTATTTGTCTGATTTAGTTCCAGATCCTCAAAATGTAAGCTTGCTTTCTTCTGTGTCATTAATCCTTTAGAAAGAAAAAAGAGACAGTAGAAAAGAAAATAAGATTATTTTTTAAAATATACATGTGACTATATAGATATATACACACACACACACACATATAAAATATACATATATACACATATATATTATATATATATATATTCATTCATGTGTTTGATTTGTTTGGTCCTTGCTTAAGTGTGGTAAACCATTTTTGGAATAATAATTGTGTTAATAGCAAAGGTCTACTAATATTATATATATATATATATGTATGTATGTATGTATATATATGTGTATGTGGGTGTATATATATGTATATATAGACCCCCATGGTGTGTGTGTGTATGGAAAAAGAGATTAAGATTTATTCTTCATTCACTGGATGAGTGTGATATACTTATTTCTCAGAGAAACCTGGGTCATCTGTTTTCACTTGAATTCAATTTTCATAATCATTGTTGGAGAAATTTGGTGGAGTACACCACACATATGACACTATTCATCTTCCTTGCAATTTGCTTAAATGCATGTTATCTGATTTTCCTGTCAACCTTTCCATGGACTTGTCTTTAAACTAAGCTATGCTAACATATACACTGAAATATTAGCAGACCTTTGCTATTAACACAAATATTATTCCAAAAATGGTTTACCACACTTAAGCAAGGCCCAAACAAATCAAACACATGAATGAATGATTGCCTACAGCTCAGGAAGGAGGACAAAATTTGCTATTTCAGTCTTTTCATTTGATTGTTTTCTGGTTTTTTTGTTTTGGTTTTTGGTCATAGCTTCTTTTGTAAATCTAATAAATCTCAATCCATTAATAACAGAAAATTCTTTATCTTTCTCTTTACAGACAGTGGAAGACTACATAATTTTGCTGAAAGGAAATGAAATCACAGAACAGGAAATTAATTTCCATGACAATTACCTAAACATTTCAGCTATATGTTACATTTGAATTTTCACTGATTGGACTTCAAATGTGAAATGTATTATTATTCCTATTGTATTTAGTACTTATCTCACATTTTAAGCTAGAACCTTGATGGATTCCGCTTAGTTTGAACCACAAGAACTAGGCTATGCTGCTCTCCATAGTAGTCTTTATAAATCTCCCATCAGAAAATAAACTAACATATCTCTTCCATTCCCTTTGTAGTACATAATATGTTCGTAATCAATTTCCTCATTCTTCCAATAAAAGTTGACTGAGTCCCTCTCACATGGCAGGTACCACTTCAACCGCTGGAATAAGAGCAACGCACAAAACAGACAAAACTCCTGCCTTCATAAGACTTATATTCTAGGAGGGAGCTCAAATTTATAGCGTGGAAGTTGGTGAGAAGTGCTATGGAGAAAAATAAGATGGGGAAGGAATGGGCGAGTGGGTGCAACATTGAGTGGGTGGGTCTGGGTAACTTCATGGAGAAGGAGCCATGTAAACAAAGACTTGAAGGAGGTGAAAAAGGAAGCCATTTGAATATCCAGGAAGGATATAAATGAATATTTGGAGGATATAACAAACTTACTAACACAACTAGACATCAATTTTCAAATTCTTTACACCTAAAAGTTAACTTTAACAAATATTTTCCAATATCTAAACAGCACTACTTCAATTCAATAGGGTAAAGCAAACTTTGGTGTGAATTTCTAGACCTGTGTCTCTTTCACAGAAACACTTTCCCCTTCTCCTGGCTGCTTTCTGCCTTTTTTCTGCTTGAAGTCCTCTCTTAGGGAAATATACTCAATATTTAGTTCATTCACACTAAGGTATACACACTGATAATCCTTACAGATTTAACTGCGTGTCCTCTGGAACGTCTGAATTTTTAAAGTAAACCCAAGTTCTAATGAAATGAATCAGTTTACAGCAGTGGCCTTTCAGGAACTGGCAAGAGGTAATAATGTTGCTGTAAAGTGTACAGGGCGGAAAGCACTGGACTTTCAGTTGGAAGCCTCTGGTCTCCTTGTACTAAGTTGCTGAGGGCCCTTGGGCTCATCATGTGACCTCTCAGAGCCTCAGTTTTGTTTGTATTTTTGTAAATACTTTAAAGCTTCAGATGGACCAACTATGACATCTGCAGCTACAACACGATATATTGATCTCCATTCCTTTTCTATGAGATCCTGTGGGAGACATTTAAAAAGGAGGAAAAACAGAGGAAGAATATTTAATTCTGCAATGTCAGAGACTGAATTTCTAATTCAATGCCTCCTGTTTCTTAAGTACCCATTAAAGGATAACCCTAATTTCAAATAAGGCAAACCAGTAACTATGGTAGGGTACACCAAAAAGTCCCATGGCTTTTATGTATTAAAAGTAAAATGAATGCTTGGAAATGTCTGCTGGGATCCACATTGTATACAGTATATATTTTCTCAGCCCACCAATTGCCTCTAAACTTGCTATTTATAATTTACCCGGTCTTAATTAGCAGGCTGCTCCCCAAGTCAGTCCTGCTACAGGCTGAACATGAAATAGAATATAAAAAAACAAAGTGTTTCTGGTTGCTGAAAGCAAGCCATACATATTCATGGTGAAAACAGAAAATCATTTGCCAAACTGTGGATGGTAAATACAAATTAACCTTGCGACGGAAAGTGTAATATTTGCATTTTCAAGCCTTAGATCTCTCTGGGATTAATTAGGTGATCAGTAGGAATTAGAGTTATCACGAACAAAACCTGGTCTTAGATTGCATGTGTCACTGTGAGTGTCGGATTATGCATTATTTTCTCTTTCATTATAATTCTCTGGTCTAGTCCACAAAGACTGTGGTATGACCTGATTGATTAAATCTTTCTGTGAAAATATTTTGCCAACTGTACAGGGCTACATAAGTAAAATGAGGTTTTATTGTTTCTAGGTTTGCTCAACTCACAAAGAGATATATTAATGATCTGGAAGGCTCTCAAATTGTAACACTCCTGTCCATCCCCACTGTGACCTCCATGGTGCAGCTCGTCAACATTTCCTTTCTAGTAGAATACGCAGCTTCTTAATTGTTCTCGCTGGCTCAGGGTTTGCTCCATTCTGGTTCATTCCCACAGTGCTGTCAGAGTGAATTTTCTGAGACTCAAATGTCATCAAGTCAGATCATTTATAAAGTTCAGCCAGGCCTTTTGGATAAAACTCAACTTTCTTAGCTTGCCATAGATCAGCATGGCCCTGCCTACCTCTTCAGACCTGTATCCTGGCACTCAATCTGTCAAACAGTTCTTGACCAACCATCAATTTTTGGCCAGGCGTGGTTGCAGCCCCTACACATTTCACTCTTCACAGTCTCGCTTTATTAAATTGTGGATAGCCCCTACACACACTGGGGTCGCTAAGGTTTCTGTGCCTTTTCCCATTTTTCTTTTCCTGCTGAGAATGCTCCTTTTCTCTTCTGCATCATGATCAATGCTTACGGCTTTGGATGCAGCTCAGACTTCACATTCTGTGGGAAGCCCTCCCTGACTCCATTCTGCCCAGTGGAGTGTCACTCCCAAGGATTTCGCGCTGGACCCATTACTGTCACGTCACTTACCACCTACATTATATGTGTCAGCTCTCCTGTTTTCTTTCTCCTCCCTTCGACTTCTTGTCCCTTGAAAGCTGGGACTGTATCTGTTATTTCTGATTTAATAGTGCCTGGTAGAATCTCTGGCACGTTGTACATGTGAAATAAATATTCATTGAAGGAATTAATGCCAGAGGGAAAAATGCCAGAGGTCTAGGACAACAAAGAGAAGTCGTCCGTGACCCTCAAATTCATAAAATAAGTTTTCATTAATTATTAAGATATTTGAGTAAAGGCAGATTTGTGTTTTCTTTTATGTCACTTATATCCTGTTAGATAGCCTTGGAAATTTATTACCAAATTTAATATATCATGTCACTAGGAATCTTTTAATTTATTTCACTGAAAAAAAAAAACCCTATCTTTGAAATCACAATCTTAAAAAAATAATATATCATGCTTATGGATTTCTCAGTTTTGAAAGACAATTGAGCCCTTTCTTAAATAATGTAGGTGAGGGCCTGTGGTGGGTTGGCATGTACATGATGACAAATTATGGACCAAAGTTCGGAGAGAACCCCAGCCAAAAAGCAAGTTAGGAAACCATAATACGTGTCAAATTGCAGGCAGTTGTCTACCCCAGAGGTCAACCTGATATGGCCTGCTACCTGTGTGTTTATCGCCGTGATCTAAGAGTGTGTTTTACAGTTTTTAAAAGGATACATGCTAGATGGTTGCCTAAGTACCTGTAATATCCATGTTTTTGTCTTTTGATCCATAAAGCCTAAAATATTTACTACATGGCTTTTGATCTATAAACAGAACAAGTTTTCAGACCCCTGGTCTCCTAACAGAAAAAAAGAATTTGAGCATGGAAAAGAGAAGACAGAGATAAGAAATAGAATCTGAATTATTCTAGAGCAGCCCAATGAATTTAGACTTGTGTGAAGCAGGAACATTTGAAATCACAGTCATGTGTGAACAAATTCTTCACTTACATTCAAGAAATGATTCACTTTTTATACAATCAACTAATGGATCCTAGAAGAAAGTCTTATTTTAGAAGTTTGCCCATAGTCCTGGAGATGCTATAAGGGAATTTGATGGTACAATGATGGTGTGAAACATAAAAGAAAAAGAGGAAAAACTAATTTTTGGCAAAAAATAAAAGAATGAAAGCCTAAAAAGCTTCTCATCATGAATATCCCTTCCTAGACATGAACAAAACTGAAGAATTTCTGTTTGGCTGGGTCCTCACCTGAAAAACTGTGATAAGGAATGAACGTTCAGTGGCCCATGTGAACTGAATTCTGTTCACTTTGGACTCCCAAGCTAACAGCCAAAAGGAGTTCACACTAATCTCACCCATCCTCCTCACTGATGATGTGTGCTCACTTAAATCAGCCCTCAGATTTATCTTCAAGGGTAACAGCATGACAAATTGGTAAATTTTGCAAAAAAAAAAATATATGTATATGTATGTATATGTATATATATATATATAACACTAGACCATGAGTCAAAAATTAAGGCACATCTTGACTAAAGAGATGTTAAGAGCTCTGGAGTGAGAAAGTTCCAAAATCTATAGTGCATTCTCCTCTTGTTCTTAAGAAAATGAGAGCATACATAATGGAGTATATAACAGAAGCAATTATAATGTGTGAAATTCTAAGTGGAATCTATGGAGAATGATCGATTTCTAATAGCCCTTAATTAGGTACCTGCAATATAATCTGCAAGGCCCCCTCAGCTTGTAAAATGTCCTTTTTGACCTTGTTTTTTCATCTTCTTCTATTTAATTGTCTCTCCTCCATATCTTCTTTATGTCTCAGAACAAAGAAGAAGGCAATTCTCTAGCACAATTACATCTCAGTGCATCTTATTCTTAACATATAACCATTGACACCATCACTCAAGGACCCACTATAGATTAGGCTGTATAAGCACTGCCTGTCCTTACAACAACTTGGAAATAAGGCTTTCCACTCTTCTGATAGGGAAACTGAAGCTCGGGCAGATTAAGTAACGTAACTGTGTTGGGCTGTGCTGTATCACCTTGGATCAGGCGGGGAACCATGCTCCCTGGAATCTCATTCCTTGGATGCCAGGTTAAAGTTGGTGAAAAGTGGCACTTACACAAGATTCAGAAGACAAAGTAAAGCAGCAGCCATTTCCCTTGGAAGAGAGTCGCCGTTAGACACAGTGGTGGACAGAGACATTGTGTTCTCACTCTCCTACTGATCAAAAGCAACCCCAGCCCACCACCACAATCTTGCTGGACACCACGGTGGGGGGAAGCTACACCAGTGCAGTGGCTTCCATAACCAGCCTACAAGCTCCCTTTCTGTGGCCGCGCATAAACAGCCAGATGTGCTTGGCCTCTCAGATTTCCTTGAACACTGGCTTGTCCACCTGTAACAGTGCTTCAGGAAGACTGGGGAGTGCTTCTGTCTCTGATCTTTTGACCTCCCCTTCCAGATTTTCACTTCTTTAATTCTTACCACATTGGTTTTATAGCAGTTCCCTCACTCCTATAATGTCCCCTATGGCTTTGCTCCCTTGTCTAATCTCTGAGTGACACGTACAACTAAGACCACAGAGAGAACACGTGAACCTTGGAGAGTCACAGTCGAAGTCCATGCCCTTTTGTCTATGGACTGTTGTTTCCAGCCATGTTTAAGTTTAAAGATGACCTTTTTTTATCGAAACACAGCTGATTTACAATATTATATTAGTTACAGGTATAAAACATAGTGATGCAATCTGTTTATAGATTACACTCCCCCGTTTCCTCTCTCCACTGGAAACCACCAGTTTGTGCTCTGTATCTGTGAGTCTGTTCCTGTTTGTTATATTCATTAGTTTGCTTTATTTTTAGATTCCACATATAGGTAATAATATAAAATATTTTTCTTTCAGTCTGATTTATTTCACTAAATGTAATACCATATAGGTCTATCCATGTGTTGCAAATGGCAGATTTTCATTCTTTTTTACGGCTGAGTAACATCTATTGTATGTATGTGTATGTATATATGTATATATACATACACATACATATGTACATATATATACACACACATATACACCACATATTTTTATATATTTATCTGTTGATGGGCACTTAGGTTACTTCTATATCTTAGCAATTGTAAATAATGCTGCCATGAATACTGGGTTGCGTGTATCTTTTCCAATTGGTGTCTTTGTTTTCTTTAGATATATACCCCGCAGTGGAATTGCTGGGTCAGATGGTAGTTCTTTTTTTAACTTTTTGAGGAAATAAAGATAGAGTTATTTATTTAAAAAAAACCCACAAATATCATGCACTGTATTACTCCACAGCACTGTGGAAGAAATCAAAACAAAAAAGGCCTATTTCCAGCCCTTTAAAAGATGATAGAAAATGTAATATTCACAGATCACCACAATGCAAGGTCTAAAGGAACTAAAGGTCATAAGAAAAATGCAGGCAAGTGCAGAAAGAAAAGAAAGTGCAGAAAAGCATTGTGGGAGAAACAGTGTGGGACACGGAGTCTTCAGAGATGGATGCTCCCTCAACATTCACACAGAGAGAAGAGCAGAGGTCAGAGGTGTAAACCACAAAGAATGCAGTAATTACGTAACAAGATGAGCCATCTTTATTTTTTAAAAATCTGAGTCTGAATTTCTATTAGGGGGAAAGCCACATTAGTAAGGAAAAAATCCCTGTGTTGGACACGGAACAAATAAGTCTCCCTTAGCTCCCCAGGGTCTGAAGGGCTGGTGTGACAAGGCTTCAAGAGAGGGGGAGCTATTCCGCATAGCAAGACGGAGGCACCGGAAACTGGCCTTGAGGGGGATGCGGAGTGCAAGGAAATCAGGGAGACAGCGAATGAGGGAGACCAAACAGGAAGCCAAGGAGGAGGGAGAGAGTGGGGAGAAAACAGGAAAGGAGAAGGAAGTGGAGGAACTAGAGCAAAATGGGAAAGGAAGGAGGAAAGAAGGGGGAGGAAGAGGACAGAGATGCAGTCATGACACCCAGGGGCAGAAAGTTTCAATATCTGAATGCTCCCATATTAACTCCAAAATCTTTCGAATAGTTTTTCAAATTAAGTGCATTGTGTGAGTACTCTTGTATGTGAACATGTTAAGAGTTTTGTGTCAAAGTGTTTCCAAGGAAAGCAAGCCTATCTCATTAGAAGGCAAGAACTTAGGGATTCAGGGAAGCCCTGAACATGGCAGAAATCATGGGGAAGATTCTGGAACATCACAAGACACAGATTGGAGTTTGAATCAAGTGTAATGAGCTCTCTGGCAGGCAGAGGTGCCCCCAGAATACATCTGGGTGACAGTCATTAAAGCTGCCATACACTGAACATTCTAGGTGTGTTACACCATTTAACCATCCCAACAACTTTATGAGGTTCATAATGCTGTTATTCTCATTTCACAAGTGAGAAAACAGGATCTTAGAGCTGTTGAATAGCTTCATAAGATCATACAGCTTGGAAGGGTCAAAGACGATGCTCCAACCCAGGTCTTTCTGATTCCTGAACCAGCATCTTAATCATCACATCTCAGTGAGTTGGAAACAATTAGTTGTATTCACCACAGTCTCCTTTATTCTCTTTGACTCTGCATTATGTCAAAACCAAATTATTTCTGGAACACTGCACAAAATGTGGAATCTGCTATCAATTTTTCTGGGGCCACTCTTATTATGGTTGCCTAAAATAAGACAAAGCTGCAACATCACTGTTTCTTTTCATTAGGCACTTGTTATGGGACCGTTGAGCTATCACAATAAAGCTAACATGATCTCACGCGTTCTTATTAAGACAAGTGTTTCAAATTAAAAATTAACATCTTTGACATGTTAGAATGGTATATATTAACTCAAAGTCAGGTTTCTAAATAGAAAAAGTATGAGATTAGTATGATCTAATGGACAAGGGGAAAGAACACCTTCTCCCATTCCTAACTTCTACCGCAGAAGGAAATATTTCCCGTGCTTTTGTTAAAAGTCAAAAAGCAGGGTTAAAAGGCCAAGTGAAAATATAACCCAGTTGCCAGTAAGTTTAGTCATATATCTTAGGTACAGATTTTTTAAGAGGTGGCTTGATATGAGATCCTTAAAAATCAGAGAGGAAATCCCAGCTGTGGTTCCTATTACTCTGCCTCTTACGACTGAAGACTCGTTGCTACAGAAAGTCTCTTTTGTCTTATTTTTATGTAATGTCAGTATTTGGCTTAAATAATACAGGATAGGGTTTCACGTTAACAAAATGCACACCCAGTACATTTTTCAAAAAGGAAAATTCTGGAATGTCTATTGAAGTATGAGACACAGAATTTCCTGTATACTAGAGGTGACTCGTTTGTCCTCTATGTTAAATCACCACAACCAAGTTGAAACTAGAAAAATAATAAAACAGGTGTTTGCACACATGTCCCAAAATAACCAATTGATTTTATGTTTATGTGTTTGTAGCTCTCGTCTTCAGTGTTGACTACATCCTTTTTCAGGTGGGTTTTGAGTTATGAGTACAGTTGGAAGCATTTGACTTGGATCAGGTGGTTTCTCTAGACATTCATTTCATAAACAAAATTCAGTGCAATTGCCTAAATTTGTAATTACTTATATTTTTAAATTTGTGTATCTGAACTCAAGTGTGCATATCTTCTAATTATTAGAGGAAACGTTGCTCCCTTTAGTTTTTTATTAGGATCTGGGGCAAAGTTTGGCAAACATTTTCTGTAAAGTACCAGTAGATATGTAAGGCCAAAGTTTCTCAGCCTCAGCACTGATACTGAGTATAAGATAGATTCTGTAGGGGCTGCATTGTTCATTGCAAGATATTTAGTAGCATCCCAATCTGTTCTGATGAGACTCCAGGGGTGTCTCCCACATCTACCTGTGACAACCAAAAAGGTCTCCAGATTTTGTCACATATCTCCTGGGGCCTAAGAGCAAGTTGGCCCTGGTTACTAACCATCGTTTAGAATTTACAGATCCTGTATTTCCTATTGCAACTATGAAAGCAGTCATGGGCAATATGTAAATGAATAAGCATGGCTGCATTCCAGTAAAACTTGATTTACGGACACCAAAATTTGAATGTCATACAATTTTCACATGTCATGAATAATTCTTCCCTTTTTCCCAACTATTTAAAAATTTAAAAACCATTCTTAGCTCATGGGGTGGACAAAAAGAGCAGCAAGCCATAGTTGCCAATTCCTTATCTGCAGGATAAAATGATAAATAAGATTCGCCTCAAAAAAGAATAATTAGTCTCTGCCTCCAGGAGTTCCTGATCTACGATAACAAATGTTGATTCCTTCGCTTGATAAACACTGTCTAGAAGGAATGTAAAGTTAGTGATGGTGGTAGTGCCAAGGAACATGGTCTACAGTGAAGGCTGCACACAGAAGGGTTTAAACTATTTTAATAGGTGGTTGAAAGTTCACCAGGTAATCGGAGAATCAATGTGAGAGAGACATATTTATGTACATACATACATTATACATATACACATTATGTATATATATATGCATTATATATATACACATGATATCCATATATTTAGATATGTATCAACTTATTTTGATATATATGTGTATGTATATGTACATGTATGGGATAGACAACTGCTGTATATAATATATTACAATAAAAGCAAAGGATATAAAAATATTTGAGGAAACCTCAAGCCTTATGTTTCATAGATTGAGAGATGAGATAGATGTGATTATTATTTTGTAATTATTATCATGTGATTAAATAAGCCAGATGGACATCCAGAACTAACTAACTAACATGCAAATAGATCCCATCTGGGCTTTTGTTTCTGCCTTTGAATGATCTCTGTCTGCATTACACATCAAAAATGCAGTTTGCCCACCTGAAAAACTTTGAGGAACGTGGACCCCACACAAGAGATAATGTGATATCAGTGATATCACATAGGTCACAATGTGAACAATGATACCGTATCACATCAATGATGTGGTACGTGAGAACGTGTATGAGGAACAGGAGCTTATTGAATTGTAATCTTGTGATGTTGTGTATAATGGGTTCTTATTTATTTTAAAGGAACAACATCCAAGGATAGGATAGGCTTCTTTCAACCCTCCTTTCTTCATGTTTTTGTTTGGTTAGTTGTTGGTAGTAGAAGTTGTTTTGTCTTGATTCGGGAGGTTGTATGTATAGTAGCAGGTATGTTGTATGGTTTTGCAACAAGTCACTTTTTCTGAGCTGGGCTCATTACAGCAAAAGCAGTCATAAATGCAATAGGTTTACAGACCAACTCATTCATCAGAAATTGAAATTATCAGATATTAGCACGGGTTCATTTGAAGAACAAATTCACTTGAGCCCTTCCACTCAATAGTACCCTTTGAAAATTTCAAGGAACAAGCTACGTCCATGGTGATGAAATGAAATGAAAAAAATATAGTGCATTCAGTTAGAAAAATGAATATCTCCCCACCCCATCTCCTGAATTTGACCTTGTTTACCAAATTCCTGCCATTTTCAGAGTAGTGGTTTCTGTAACATGTACTGATATAGAAAACCCAATATCATAACTATATTTTCCATGTAACTTTAATCCTCTATTTGGGCCACAATTATTCTCAGTGACTAATGCCAACCAAGCTATACAGTTTTCAGTTGATTTCTAGAAAAGTATCAGTGTCAGTTGTGGGAATCTGTGGCAACCATCTAAATGGATAAAATTAAATGTTAAAGTACCCTGTGGCTCAACCATTTCCTTGCAAGCATCTAGTCTAAGAGTTATTCACTAAATAACACCCTTACACTGTAACTGCAGGAGATAAAATGTGCTGTAACAATCCAGGGAATAGCTATCTTGATTAATGTAATTTTCCAAACAACTAAAAAGTATCCTTTTGAAATATATATATAGATATAGATATATTTGCCTTTATATACATATTTTTTCTGTGTGCTGTGCATGCCTCTATTATAGGTTTTATTTCTTTCTGTTTTATATTATAGTTGGTACCCTACATTTCTTTTACTATACTATCCCACAATGCTTTTGAGAGAAGCATTTATGTTCACATCTGTACACACTACAACACTGCACAGCACTTAAACATGTAACAAGTGTTTGTTGCATTTCAATTTAACTACTTGATAACATAGTACGATTTCTAAAAACATACAGTAATTGAAAAAGTGACATTTCTGGAATAATTATAGCATATGAGTATTATTTTAGAAGAATTCTCTACCAATTATTGAAGAGAAATTCTGCCCTCTACCAAAAAAAAAATTATTTTTAATATCAAGCAGCTGGTCAAAGATTCAAACCACCTGCCCCAAATATTTTAATTTTTCTCACAGATAACATGGAAAATTAACAGATATTACCCATTTGTGGCTTCTCAAGCTTCTACTTTGAAGGAGGAGTTATTTATTTAAATTACTTTTAAAATTCTTATATATATAATGAAGAGAGGAAACAATTCCTCTCTGGAGAGACATTCAACATGAAGATAAATGAACAAAGTTGTCCTCAAACTTTTTGTTTATCAGAATCACCTGTAGGTATTTTTAAAATCCTTACTCTGGGGTCAATTCTCATAGTTTCTACTTCCATAAGTCTGTGCAGGAGTCCAAGAATTTGCATACTTAACAAGTTCCAAGGTGATGCTAACATCACTGATATGGGAACCCTACTTGAAAACCACAGATCTAATTTAAAGTCTCATGTATCCAACGTTATCATTTCTTTCATTCGTGTTAGATAACTCACCTCCTTCACTAACACTTGAGACCGTGGGCAGTGCTCGTAATTAAGTACAAGTTCCCTTTTCTCATTTGGATAACGTTTCCACAGAGGGCTTTCTTTCCCATCTTTATTAGGAAATGTATATGCCCCAAATTCTGAATTTCATGAAATATCTATCAAGAAACCAAGAAAACATAAAAAATATGATAATGCCCTGAAGAGAATTAAAGCTTAACTAACAACATAGAAATGGTACTGGTCCAAAAGATAGCACTGACTTGAAAACAAAGCCGGAGACACTGACATGCTGGGTCAAAGACTGAGGTCAACATTTCCAGAAAACAGGACAGAGCAGCAGAATGTCCATATTATTTTTAGCTGTTGCCTTGTTATAAGTTTATGTTCATGGGCTGGTCCATTGCTAATGGTGAGCCATTCTTGAAATAGAAATAATAGTAAGTCTATATGTATTGTTTACCTTATACAAATATTATGAGTGTTGTTTCAAGAAATAATGCATTTAGGAAGCAAATTACATTTTTTATTGACAATTTCAATTGTATGATTCTGTATAGTACTATCAACCTTGATTGGAAATCTGAATATTATGTTATTCAAATACTGCCTGTTAATGTTTGCTGTCATCTTCAGTGTTGGGAAACTAGCTATAGAATGCAGTTCCTTGTAAACACTTTAAGTATTAATGCAAGAGTAGAAGATGTGAATGTGTTGTAGAACATAAAACATAAAATCAGAATCTGCTCTAAAACCAGTTTTAACATTGCAAAGCAATATTAATTTCAACAGCAAATAAAAATCAGCGTCAGCAAACAAAAGCTTTTCATGGCCAAAAATTGACGTGAGCTCATCAAATGAAGCCCTATGTACCGATCTGAAGATGTTTATGAATTTGCTTTTAAAAATATGACCAATACTCATTCAAAATAAAATAAATTTTTCTACATCTGGAATATTTGTCACAAAACAAAGATCAATTCTATTGACTATTAATAGGGCAATGAATATATTTGGTTGTTTTAAAATTTCATTTTAAGAATGATGATTTGTAAATGCTAAATATTTTATGTTGCCTTTCTAATTTAAATTATTATACTCAAAATTTATTTTTGTGTTAGTTCTCCTTTCTTTACCATTTTTGTTA
This sequence comes from Camelus bactrianus, assembly GCF_048773025.1. Taxonomy (NCBI): domain Eukaryota; kingdom Metazoa; phylum Chordata; class Mammalia; order Artiodactyla; family Camelidae; genus Camelus; species Camelus bactrianus. The sequence continues at coordinate 122,782,392 of NC_133540.1, read as the reverse complement.
TGCAATATGTATAACAAGTTGAGCTCATTTGTATGTATTTTCAAAATATAAAATCTTGTCACAATATATGGTTAACAACGATAATAAACTATGCACTTAACATCAATTTTATTTTACAGCAAACTCATGAAACTCAATGTGACTCTATTGCAGGAAAAAAGGATTCACTGTTTACTTTTATGGTAACTCATTATTACTAAGTATCATATAGAGTGCTATGAGAAATCAAAAATAACATGATTTTAAGAATTCCTGCAAATTCCTGAAAATTGCAATTTCACATTCTTAAATTCAGTATCTGTGAGGAATTTGGGGATGCTACACGTGGGTGAATAAGAGTCAAATGTTCTTAATTTTTAAGTTTCCCAAAGTAACAAGCATATGACATTTATATTAGCCCGTTCTGAGGGCATTGAATCTGCTATTTCCTGTGCCTGAAACATTTTCCTGGATATCTCCCTTGCTCCCTCAGCTTGTTGGTGATAACAAGTTTCTCTCCTAGAAAATTGGTTGGAAAATGTTGGGGGAGCACAGGGATGTACAGTGAGCAGTAAATTTGTCTGCTATACATTCTCTCCCTTTAGTATTAGTTATTGTGATTGTCTCTTGGGAATAGACCATAGTCTTCCAGTCATCTTTTTCCCCAACTGAAGAAAGATTTCTGACATTGCCAACATCTGATTGTTAGGACAGAATTTTCCAAGAGTCTTTTGGCATGTGTCGCTAAACACAGACACACACACAGACACACACACACAGAGTAAATCCATTCTTCCCTGATTTCCTTAAGCTTTGATTTTATTCCCTTTACTCTTCTTGCTTAGTTTTAAGTTTTACTGTTATGCTGTGTTATGGACTCATTTGTGTACCCCCAAAATTTATATCCATGGGAGACTTAGGTCCTAACCCCATTTCTTCAGAATGTGACTATATTTGGATATATAACCTTTAAATAGGTAATTAAATTAAAATAAGGTCATCAGAATAGACCTCAATCCAGTATGACTTATGTCCCTAAGAGTAGAGGAGGTCAGGATCCAGACATGTACAGAGGGAGGACCATGTGAAGACAGGGAGAAGGTGGCCATCTACAAGCCAAGGAGAGAGGCCCCAGGGGCGGGAACACTCTAACCAGCCTCATTTTGGACTTATATCCTCTAGAACTGTAAGGAAATCAGTCTTTATTGTTTAAGCCACCCTGTGGGTGGCACTTCGTCATGGTAACCCTAGCCAACTAATACATGCTGTAAAACACTTCTCCTCTCTAAAACATTCTCTGAGATAGTATGAGTTAGGAAATCAAAGGACATAAAGATTTCCAGCAGGAGTCTAGCAGTGTGTTTCTGTATTTGTAGTAAGAAGCATCTATTTTGCTTAGAAGGCTGGTCAGTAGTGTTCCCTAAGGGTCAAGTTCTCCTTATGGAAATATGAGAGGGATGTATTTTTCAGCATCCTTGAAAAACAGAGGCAGACACGTGACCTGTCTTGGCTAAAAACGTATAAGCGGAAGTAATGTCTGTCATTCCTAGGCTGAAGTTTTAAGAGTCAGTTTTCAATTTACCACATTTAATTCTGTCTGCTTTGGAAGATGTGCATCATAAAAATGGAGGCTCCTGCATCCTGAGCTCCTGAGTGAGGATGGTGTAAGGAGAGCTGCCAGCCTGGCCTGCGGTGGTCACAGAGAAGGGATGAGAAATAAGCTTGAGTTGTTTCCAGGCACTGCGATGAGGTGGCTGTTGGATACTGCAGAACAACTTAACTTACCCTGACTCTTCACTTTATCTGAGGCATTTTTGTTTTCCAATTTTTGACTATGCTTTAGACACATAAGCAATTATTGTAGTCTACATATTTTTTTTCTTCTTTGAAGGATTAAAACTAGCTTTTGGGTAACAATTCCAAGGGCAATGAGTGGGTTGCATTCTGAACAAAGCATTTAGCACATTGTTTTCCAGCCTCCCTCTTGTAGCCATTTTGATGATTCTGAATAATCACTGGACACTCAGGTCCACAGGGCAATATTTTTGTACAGTGACGAGAATTTCTGTGATGCTGCCAAAATGTTCATTTCTTGGATGTAGAAATCAAACTCTCCTGCATTGATCATAACAGAAAATTCCTTGGGGTTTCCTTAACTAGCTCTCAATTACCTGGGTGCCAGTTTTCAGCAGGTTAGCATCCACAAGGCAGGGTGCTTCAAAAGACAGAAGACCCAGAAATAATCTAGGGTGTAGCCACAATCCAAATACTCTCCTGAGAGTGGAAGTAAGTGGAGGAAACTACAGGTATCTCACCCAATTTCCTAGGCCTGTGCATTCTGACTTAAAAATCCACACCAATCTGGAAGCATATGGATGTCATTTATTTCATTTCCTTTGCAGAAGAGCACTTTAAGAAACACTTCTTCCTTTCCCCCACCCCCATACCATTCTCTGTCTTATCATTTGAAGGCTACAGAGGAATTAAATTCATCTTGAAAGAGTGTTTATGAATTAGATTGTGACCATTACTTAAATGATTAAATACTCAAGAGACATAATCCAACCCAGAGACCATGTCACATGAGGGAACCATGGTTAGCATCAATTACTGTTCATTCTCTATAAACATGGCCGTGAGCCAACCTTGGGGGTGGGGAATGTGAAGTTGGTAAATGACATATTTGGCATCTCCATCTGTTTCTTTCCTTACCTCTTCAGCATTTGTTCTGCTTCTCAGGGCACCAAAACTACTATCAGAGAAGGGAGTTCATTTCCAGCCTAGACCCCTCAAACTTCCTCCCAGTCTGAAAAGACAGAAGACAGTCCTATGTCGCACATCATATTAAGGCATGATTTTGGAGCTTACCTCGGAGCACTAAGGAATCCCTATCCCTGGGAAACAGACTCCAGTTTCTAGGAAAAGTCCAGGGTAGGTTTTGAAGATGTTAAGCAGGTTCCTTAAGTTCACCCAGAGCCTTCAGGTGAAGACAGCATAGCTTTTTCACAGGCTACCAATTAATTATGTATGGATTTTGGATATTAGAGGATGGTCGGTCATGAAGAGCCTTTCGGGCTTAGGGCTATTACTAGAGCCTGTTTCTAGCTGACGCTGTGATTGGCTGCATCACGTCAGTTCCACTCTGCCCACCTTGTTGCTGCATTCCTGCGGCTTGAAGTATTCATTTCAACTCCAGGGGCGGGACCTGCAGAGCCTAAGCCAATCATAACAATCCTATCCCTCTTACCCTGGCAAACATCTCAGAGATGAGCCAATCAGCATAAGGATTTATTCAGGAGCATGCAAGTGACCTAATTCAGGGAAATAAACAGAAGAAGACAATTGCTTGGAGCTTCTAGGAAAGAAGTTCCCTCCATTTTCTGGATGATCTCTTAGAAAGTACTCTTCTTCTCGTCTGCAGAGCAAACGAGGAAGGAAGTAGCATAAGGAGGCATGTCACGTCTTGGGATCCCACGGGGGTACATGTCTACAATAACGCTGACAGTAGAAAGCAGGAAAAAAGGGGGGAAGGATCCTTACTAATCCAGGCAAGAACCAAACCCACTCTACAATTCCTGCTGCTTCTACATTTTCTTCCAATCACATGAGATCTTTAAACTTCCTTTGTTTCGAGACAAATTGAATGTGTTTGTTTTTACTTGAAACCAAAACATTCCTTCACTGTTAAATTATCTCTGAGAATAAACCCTCTGATACTTTGTAAAAACATGCACATGTGCCCAGTGCCCAGGTGACTCATAATGTGCTGTGTCCTTAAAAATTAAAAAAAAAACTTTCTTTGTCAAATAAATGTATGTTAAAAGCTCCTCTAAAGAGCCTCTCTCCATTTTAATCATGATTCAACATGCACACTCCCCAATACGAATATTTGAAAAAATAATACAATTATTTTTGTTTGCGGGAAATTCAGTATATTTTGGCAGTAATTATAGAAACTGCCGTTAATTTTGATTAATAATACAGAGACAATATGTTTTTAAAATACTGATTTTATAATCTTTCTTATTTGTCTCAAACATTTATTTACACTTAATAGCATAATACAAAAATTAATCATCTTTATTTTCATGATAAAGAATGAATCCATTAATTTAGCATAGGAGGCTATTTCTATTTTTTTTATAAAAAAGAAGAAGATGGAGGAGAAAAGAGAACCCTGAAGGCAACCCTAGGTAGACACATAACATTAGTTTATGTAACTTCAGAATCTCTGTAACTAATATCATCCCTCAATCCTAATGGCCCTATGTCTTATACCCCTAAGTGCAGGAAGTTGCCTGTTGTTTCTCAGCTCACCATTATTTATATCTTTATTCATTTATATTCTTAGCAAATGATTTCTCAGCTCATTTTACCTCTCTGTGCCTCTGTTTTCTCTTGTATAAAATAGTTTTTTTTTTTTTTAAGCTTTAATGAGTCAAAATATGTAAAGTTCTCAGAACACTGCCAGGAGCACAGTATGCACTCACTGCTTGCTAGCCATTATTACTGACTGCCAATCGAGCACACGTGTAACGAGCATTTCTCCCGTCATTCTTTATAAATGCGATTTTATTGAATGCACAGCACTCTGGGGGAAAAAGTGTATCAAAATATCGTTTACTTGTGATTTTTGTGTTTGGCTGGACAGTTGTGTTGTTTGCAGTTAGTGTCTGTTTAATTTGACCACTACAAATCACCATGTAATGAATAGCACCCCTAGGCATCTCTGCGTACAGGTCTGTTATTTCCTTAAAGAAACTGGAATTGGAATCACTCAATGAACAGATGTATTGGTATGATGTAGGTCCCCCAAATATTCCTTGGGCTCCCCTGTGCTTCCCAGCTTCCTTGCTGTAGATCGGGGCTTAGTTCTGGCCAATAGCCCCTGGCAGATGAGGTGTATGGACTGAAGTAAGTTGTGTCACTTCCAAGTCACATATTTAGTTGCCAGCATAAGAACTCCGGGTGTTTTGTTCTCTCTGCTTTAGTGTGGTACTGAATTCCTCCATGAAGGACAGTAGATCAGAGAGTCTTTGGACCTGAAACAGACTTAACATGGGTGAGAAGCAAACAATTTTGATTTTAAGTACTGGAACTTGGGATTTCTTTGTTGCTGCAGAACTAGAATGCTGCTATGGTAAAGACTCAGCAGTTGCATGGCAGAAGGTGAGGAAATTGATACCAAAGTTTAGCAAGATATTGATCCATTTTATGGCAGTGACAAAATAACTGGCAAAACTATTGTACGATGTATTTGTGGATCTATATGAAGAGATTGGAAAATAGGACACCGATAGTATACATTGATTGCTATTGACAAGTTATTATTAAAAAAAATTAAACTCAGGAAAGAACTGACCAATTTTTGAGCAGAATTTAAAAGGAAAAGATACAAGTTCAGAAATTCAAAACCTTGCAGGATTGGAAAAGGTATTTGCTTATTACCCCTAAATAGTAAATGTAAGAGCAAAGATTATGATAGTCAAAAGTGTCCAAGAAAATGCTCATGTGATTAAGTGTTCTCAGGGCAAAGATTGGACTAAAGGCATGGTGCCTTTCATTTACATAAATTTACTCAATGAAAAAATTAGATGCAGAGTGAGGCCTTGTCACGGAAGCTCTACAATCCCCAAACGGTCGATGGTAAATGAAAAGAAAGGCGTTTACAACTGGTGAAATGAAGAAATATACCTAAGTCTCCAATGAACTGTGTCCCTGATACTGGTCCACGGAGCCGACCAAAATCAAATAGACAAGAAACCTACTAAGACTTTTAGGAAGTTGTACCAGTGAAACCATAAGCATAGACTGAATAGTTCATGTTTAGTCAGATCTTATCATTAGACCTGACAACCAAACTTTCACCAACAGTAAAGAGAAAGATGCAAAGCCCCTAGGGAAGTCTTTTCCCCATGATCCACTCCAGAGGGGACTGAGGAAGAGAACAGAAAGGAAGACTGGCTAGAAAGTGGAGCCAGATGACACAGAGAACAATGGATTTGGGAACTCCTCCCAGACTGCAGAGTCAGGAACTAATCAAAGAAGGCTCCACCTTACCACTGCAGGGTTCTGATCAATGTCTTTCTAGTGCAGTAGAATTGCTGTGGATCAGTGATTATTGGTGTCTTCCATTCATCTTCCTGAATGTGAATGCTTTTTGGTGCTATCCTGTCCTCGCTCCACTGATGTACTATGAATACTGACTGTGTGGTGGGGTAACACACTTTGTTAGTTTATAGATCCCTAGGGAAGACTCCAGCCGAAAAAAAAAAAAAAAAAAAAAACCCAATATTGCTCACCAAGTACTTTTTGAGCTTTCCTACATCATCCAGGCCTATTGCAGTTAGCGAGATCATATGACTTGATCTGCTCATATAAGGAATGTATTTATTTCACTTCTGTGATAAAGCAGCTAATTTGCTAAAGTAAGAGGATACAGTATTACCTACAGTGAGACTGAGAAAGCCTCACTTGACTGGGGGGGAGCTGCAGGACTGAAGCAGTCACCATATGGAAGAGAGCTGCTGTAAGAAAATCATCATGACGTCAGAGGGTCTACCACAGTTTTCACATGAGCTTAAAGCCAAATGTCACTGTATTAATCTACTGGAGTTCAAGGTCTTTTGTTGTTTTTGTATTCTTTTTATTTATTTGATGACAGCAACATAGATTAACCCAGCATTGTACAACAGAGATACAATGTAAGCCACTTAGTAGTCATGTTCAAAAAGTAAAAGAATCAGGTGAGACGAATTTTAATATTTTATCTAACTCAATATGTGTAACATATAATCAATACGCAAATTATTGAGATGTTTTGTATTATTTGTACTAGTCTTCAAAAATCACATCTCAATTCAGACCAGCCACGTTTCCACTGGTCAACAGCTACATGTAGCTGGTGGCTACTATATTGGCTAGCACAGATCCAGGCTGTCTAATGAATATAGCTCTGTATTATAAGTCAGCACCTTCAATTATGAAAAGAACCACCATCTTTCCTAAGGTTAGAGAATGTGATGGTTAATTTTATGTGTCAACATGGAAGGTACGTTTGGATGAAATTAATATTTAAATTAGTGAACTTTAGGTAGAGCAGATTGTCCTCCATATTGCAGGTAGGCCTCATCCAATCAGTTGAAGGCTTGAATAGAACCAAAAGACTAGCCTCCCTGAACAAGAGAGAATTTTCCAGCAGGATGTTTTTAGACTTCATCTGTACCACTGACTCTTCTGGGTCTCTAGTCTGCTAGCCCACACTGCAGAGTTTGGGCTAATTATCCTTCCCTAATCACAGGAGCCAATTCTTCATAATAAATTAATCTCTCTCCCTCTCTCTTTTATAGATAGGTAGATAGATAGATAGATAGATAGATAGATAGATAGATAGATAGATAGATAGACAGACAGATGATAGATAGTTTTTCTGGAGAATCCTGACTGATGCAAAGAGCAATTACTTTAACTAAATTTATCCATTCCTATCTTCTGTGTTCTCCACTTCTGTCATGAGAGTTAGATTTAAAAACTGCATTTTCCAGAAGATCTTATACTTTAGCACTTAGATACAATGGAGATTCCATTAATGAGTTGCATCCACAGTGTTTTTGAAAGACAGAAGTGAGGAAAAGTCTTCCTTCAAATAAGATGTAACAGACATGGGATTTTCAGTTGCTGTATTCAACTTTCCCGTGTCTAGTAACTGATGCACGGTGATATCAGCAGTGGTTCTAGCAGCAGCAACAACCTTTCCTAAGCCCTGGATCACAGCTACAGTGATGTGACCCTAAGCCTGAGGACCAGTGTGGTTCCCCAATGTTTATTCCTCTAGCCTTTCAACAATTTTCTAGTACTAATTCCATTCTGCTTGATATACCTAGAGAGATTTCTGTTTCCAACATTAAATTCATTTGGTAGAATAATGTTATATTTAATAAGTTGCTAGATTCAAAAGATTCAGGATCAGTTATGGTAAATCCTAAGCTGCTGGACCAAGAAAGACTAAAATACAGTTAAAGAAAATCAAAATTCATTTTTCCTTTATGTGATAGTCCAAAGATATATAAATTATTTTATTATGTGGGTAATATATGTAGATACAGATTGTCAAAAGGCTAGTCTTCAATTAAGAATACAGCCCTCCTCATTGTTAAATCTTATGCAAACAAGCTTTGGAGTGGAATTGCTAAAAGCTGTGTACATGAATACTGTGGAGGGAAGTTGGTCCCTATACATCTGGAAAGGGCTTGCAATGGTCTATTAATATGTTAAATCAAATCAAATGAATAAAATAAAGTACGGAGGAGAGATTGTTTTGGATAGGAAGTTCTGTCAAACCTAAGGGACAACCCATACTCTTATGCTAAGCTATATTATTAGTCAGAAATATTTTGTTTGCAAATTTTGGAAACCCAACTTAATTTGACTTCAAGGAATTTGTTGGATCACAAAACTAAAAATTTCAGGGGTAGATTAGGCTTCAAGCAAAGCTCAATTTAAGATCTCAGATATTGCTATCAGGACTCAGTTTTATTCTTTCCACTTCAGTTTTCTTCTTCTCTCTTGAGTCTGTTCTAAATCAGTATCTCCCAAGTTGGGAGCAAGGTGACAGCAAACAATTCCATCTTCTTAGTTACTCAAGAAGGGGCAAGTTCCTCTTTTCCAACAAAAGTCCCAGAACTGAGGCTCACAGAAAATAGTTTGAATTTGAATTAATGAAAATAAGGTCATGCATTCATTCCTGAATCGTATTCTGAGCATGGGTAACACAATCTGATTTGGTGATATTTCTATTTTGAAGAAGAGGGTAAAATCAGCTCTAACAAAACATGTGGAATGACACTGGGCAACTAGGTTCTTTCCAAGTGAAAATTAGTATATTCTTACCAGAAAAAGAAAATAGGAATATTATGCAAGCAGCTAGACGTTCAGTACACTAAAATATATAAATCACTTACTTATAAGTTAAGCCTTTTAATTTTATAAGTTAAATTCTTAGCATCAAATTTTTTAATCTTATTGTATAAAAAATTTTATATACCAAAGGTAGAAAACAGCATATGATAGATACGTGATAAACATTTGTTCTGTAAGTGGGCTTTCATTTATCAATTTATCAGCTATCTGTTCCCACATAAAAATAGTCTAAAACATTTATGCCTTAAAACAACAGCTATTTATGTGCTGAAGATGCTGTGGGTCAACAGTCTGGTCAGGGCTCAAGGGGGACATCTCATCTCTGTTGCCAATTAGACTCGGTTATTCATTTGTTGTCAGTTCTCAACTGGCAAGTAAGTTTCAACAGTTGTGAAATTTTTCTTGCTGATCTCAGAGGCCCTTACTCACAGGCTCAGATTTTTTTCCTGGAGAAATAAGGGATGACTGGACCACATGTCTGTCATCCTCCTGCAGACTGACCACAGACTTTCCTTTTTTATCAAAGCAAAGAAAGCCCCAGTGCACAGACAATTTTAAGCCTCTGTTTACATAAGACTTGCCAATATTCCCATTGGCTTATGTAAATCACAAAGAGTGGAAAAATAGATTCCATCTCTTGATAAGAGGAGCTGAGAAATATTATGGCCTTTTTATTTTTCAGTTGCCACAGTTCAGTCTACGACCACAGCTATTTGCATTCTTCCCATCTGCAAAGTAACACATCCTCCCCAATGACTCCAAAAATGTCTTGACAAATTTCAGCATCAGGCTTAAAATCTAGTATTTAATAATCTGGATCTGGTCTAAAATGGATATAGTTCCTAAGATTCATCTCCTATTGATTCAGTGGCATGTAAATTAAAAAGATAAGTCACTCGCCCTTATTCTGCACATGAACAGAACAGCCACATTAGGTAAGCCTATTTCAAAAAAAAGAAGAAATAGAAAACACTGGTCCATAACAGTTGTGAAATTTATCTGTGGGATGTGCCATCTAGTCACATTACTCTGTTTCTTGGAGACAAAGTGTTTCTTGAATAGAACGGGCTCCCTGAAATGAATTCTCAACTCTACTTTTCTCCACAGTTTTCAGTTCTGCCCTCAGAGTCATTCTGCTTTTTAGAAAAGAAATACCCAAGTATTTTGCTCAACCTGCTTTTTATCTCTGGCAAGTTGAGGACCAAGAAACATTTTCTAATTTGAATTAATTCTTCCACTTTTAGTACAAGCAGATTGTTACTACTTTCTTTAAAATTCTGTAGGTTTCCTATGATTTCACAAAAACCATATCCACATTTGGTAATGTCAATGTCATATTAGCTAAAGTAAGTCACATGAACCAACCCAGATTCAAAAGATGGAAAAATAGTTTCCAACTTTCGATGGGAGGAGTTGCAAGTTCTCATGACTTTTTTAAAATCAAATCAACCACACAATAGGAGGTTTAAATATTTGCTAGGAAATGTTCATATTTATTACAGTAAGTAAAAATGCTATTGTGTGATATTAAACTCCTGATTCTTTATGGACATTGACTTTCCCCCCAAACAAACTTAATGTCAATTAGCATCTGGCATTAAATCAAATCAGGCAGACAAAAGGGGGGGGGGGAATAAAAGCATGTGGGATGTGTAAAATGGTTAGGCATGAAACTCATAAAAGAATAAGCAGGTTCCCAAATTCAATTTTCTAGACACAGTCTCTAAATATCCTCAGAACAATATCACAAATCCCAGAATTCTGAACTAAGCATTAATACTGACCTCAAATTTTGGATTTAAAATAAAGAATTCATAAGCAATTACTAACTAATCCAAAGACATTTTTGCAGATCTCACCACTATCATAAGAAATGACACCTATTCTTTGAGTAAAAGGGAATATTTGTCCTTAAATCTGCCCTGCAGTATTAGCATTACATTACATTTAATTTAGGATACAGAAATTCACTGCCATAAAGTAGTTAGAAAAGATAGTGGAAATTTTTGCAAGCCAATAAATATTTTCAAAGCTATCATTAAGGGTCAGTATACTTACCCAGTTTCTATAGAAACCATATTTCAGTAACTCAGTATCTGAAATAAAATCACCTTGAAGCAAACTAAAAATATTCTATGTATTGTATTATAAGATATAAGCTTTAGAACAATGATTCATGAGTTAAAAACATAAAACGTCTCATTTTCCTTTAACTACTTAGTGAGTCATGTGGAATATAAAATTTCAAACAAACTTGATAAACATTACAATTATTCCTCTTTTCTAGTCCCTCAACACGATGTATTTTCTGTCTTTAGACATGAGGTAGGAGGGGTATGTGGCTGATAGGAATGGAGGAGCAGTTGGATGGAGAAAAATCAACCTTCCTTCTGGAAGTTCATACTCAAGGGAAGAGATCTACATACAATAGTTTGGGTACAAACTATGACATAAAGATGCCAAATCTTATTAAGAACTTCATCAATGCAAACCATGAACTTAACATGTCCTTACTCATTGCTAGGTCCTGTACTAGGCTGTGGGAGTGAGGTTGTCATAACAGCATTTTATGGCATTTAATTTAAATAGCTGATTAAAAAAAATACAGCTACACAAAAATCTACACAGGAATGATTATTGTGGCTTTATTCATAATTGCCAAAATTTAGAAGCAATCAAGATGTCCTTCAGTAGGTAAATGGATAAGTAAGCTATGGAACATCCCCACAATGGAGTATTATTCAGCATTAAAAATAAATGAGCTATCAAGTCATGTGTGAAAAGATTTGGGAGAGCCTTAAATGCATATTACTAAGTGAAAGAAGTCAATCAGAAAAGGCCACAGACTATATTATGCCAACTACATGACGTACTGAAAAGGAAAAACCGTAGAGACAGTAAAAAGATTAGCCAATGGCTAGGGAAAAGGGGCCAGTGGTGAATAAGCAGAGCAAAGATTCGGAAAAGAATGAGAATTCTCTTTACGATACCACAGCGATGCATATATGTCATTATATATTTGTTCAAACACATAGAAGGTGCAACACCAAGAGTGAACCTTAATTTAAACTATGGACATTGTATAATTATAATGTGTCAGTGTAGGTTCATCCGTTGTAACAAATGTACCACTCTGGTGAGGGATGTTGATAATGGGGGAGGCTGTGCATGTGTGGGGGCAGGAAGTACGTGGCGAATCTCTGTGCTTTCCTCTCAATTTTGTATGAACCTAAAATTGCTCTTAAAAAAACAATGTAAAAAAAGAAAGGGGGAGAGAAAGGAAGCATGGAAGGAAAGAAGAAAGGAAGGGAGGAAGGGAGGGAGGAAGGAAGGAAGAAAGGAAAGAAGATGGAAGTTATGCTTAGTTTGCAAATGCTTGTTAAAAATAACCTGGTATGAAACTGTAATTCTATTTTTTAAAGTGGTTTCAGTATTGATAACTTAAATTCAGACATTTATTTCTTTGAAAACAGAAATTAAAACCTACTAAAATATACATCTGTTATAATAGAAACAAAAAAATTGTTAAGATGATGAGGATCAGAACACTGTATTTCAATTTAGAGAATCCAGGAAGGTTTAGTAGAGGAGAAGGTGTTTGTATTGGGCTTTTGAATGTGCACAGAAAAATCTGGTATTCTGATAAGTGGGTTTATTTCTTATAATTTTTCCTTTCTACCTTTAGTATACCTTTATATTTTTTATATTTTAAACCACTTTAAAATTGAGCTTATGTATATCCGTATGACTTAGCAACTAGAATAAAGAATTGAGACCATGTGTGTCAACATGACTCAATTTATTTCTTCTGTGAAATTCTTCTCCAGGAAGATAAGACTGTAAACCAAAAAATAACTTCTCTATGTGTTTCCAGCAATTCCTATTAAAATTATCTGCATAGAGTTTTCTCACGTAGATAATTATTTCTTCTATCAATAAAATAGAATATTCATCTGGGTAAAGAGTTTGTTCACCAAACAACAGAATCTCATCAATATTTCCTCACCAATCCTGTTCTATTATCTCATGAGCTTTGCCCAGCTGCAGTCAGTCCTATGATGGTTAATTCTATATGTCAGCTTGACTGGGCTAAGGAATGCCCTGATCATAAAGCATTATTTCTGGGTATGCCTTTGAATTTCCAAAGAAGACTAGCACTTGAATCAGTAGATCTGAGTAAAGATTGCCTTCACCAATGTGGGTGGACATCATCCAATCCATTGAGAGCCCAAATAAAATAAGAAGGTGGAGGAAGGACAAATTTTCTCTCTTCTTTGGTTGTAGCATTCACCCAGTAATTTAACAATTCTAGCTTTGCTTAGTCAACAAGTCATTCGGGTAGACTTGTGGAGGAGTCAGCTCTTGACAACCTTAGAGTGCCCACCCAAACCCAACTGAGACACCATTGCCGTCATGGGTCAACATTCTGCCCTCAGAAAACCCATTCCTCTGAGGCCCTGGATCCTTCCACCAATGGCTCTTCATGGCCAAGTGATGCTCTCCCTTTCAGAAGTGGGTTTAATAGACTTAGCTTTATTTGGTTGGTAAGTTTTTCTGATTTTTTTTTTTTGATATTTGACCATCAACATAAAAGTATTTTGCTCCCAAAGGACTATACCATTCCATACACCTTATTTGAGGCTCATCCATTGGCATATTTTATTCCCAGAAATTTCCCACTGAGAATAGTAAACATCACATAAGGGGAATGTCTCAGAGGTCACTGGCTATTAAAAAACAGAGACAGAATTTGAATCCAGGTCTAGCTAACTCTAAAGCCACTGATACTGCTGCTAAACACCATTGGTTAAAATCTGATTATACAAGATGATTGCACAACCAGAGAAATGAAATAGAAGTACTTTTCCCTATTCCTCCCGTGAAGTACAGCTAAAATCCTGAACATTATATATAAAGCAAATATAATAATACTCTGAGAAGTGGAGAGAAAAAACAGAATAGTTAGGGAACTTGGGATTCAAGCACACAGTAGCAAGTACATGGGTTTCTTTTTGTCTCATCCCTGACTAGGTGCTGGAGAAGCTAGCCATATATTTTTTTTCAATATTTCAATATAAATCTGTGACGAAAATTCACACACTACAAATAAGAAGAGCAGTCTTGCTAAGTGTATGAATTGATGGCTGTCTGTTCTACAGATAACTGTAAGATACACAATGGTTGCCAAACGCTGGTGCAGATATGTAAGATTATAGGATAAATAAGAATATTTTCTTCAACAGTTCTCAAGGGACTCACAATCTAGGCAGGCAGACAAACAAGTAAGCAAATCACTTCATTTATTGAGAACTTCCTAAGCACTGGACACTGGGCTGAAGCTAAATCCTATTTAATACTCATCATCCTATGAACTAGATTCTCTTATTTTTATTTTATGAAAAGGACAACTGAAGCATAGATAGTTTAAATAAATTGTCCAATATTATATAATGAGCAAGAAGCAGAACCAGGATTCAAACCCAAGTTTGTGTGATTTCCAAGTCCAAGGTCTTAACCCCCTTGTATATAGCTTTCTATAAATATTCACATCATTAGGGACAGTGGGAAAATGCAGTCATTACACCTACATGTTTAAAAGAAGGGTTAGAAATAATCATATTCATTTCCCATCACATCTAGCACAGCACCAGCGTATTGATGTGTATCGAGTTGTGTCTAATTTTATTCAAAAGAGCTGCATAAATTAAAAGGTATAGTATATTTTCTAATTTTATATGTTTACCATATTCTGTATAGTATCTATAAAGCATAGCAGATAGAGAGTTTTATTTACGTTCTCAGTCCAACATGCTACCTCTCCTTTTTTTCTTGCAATATTTAATGTAGCTGGTTCTCCTCCTTCATTAGCCTCCATCCGCACCCCATCTAACCTTCCTAAATAATCCAAGACCTAAGAGTCCAATATTCCAGTCACTTAAGTATGCTATTAATTGCTATTTTGTGAACAAAATACATCCAATTGAACCTATTTGTGTTTTATATTTGTTTTTAAATAGCCCATGCACCATTATGTCAACACATACTTTTTATTTTCCCTTTTCAGCATTTCTGAAATTAATAATAATGCATTGGCAATTAATTTAATTTAAGTTTTAAAACACCTGCTGGGCGTTTTATGCTTTTTATGGTTTCAGAGAGTAGGGGTTAGCATGTGTGCAATATGGAAAGATTTTTATTTCTTTGCTCTCGCTCTCTCCCTTTTTTAAAAAAAAAATTTTACTGCCACATCAAATTTATACTATATATTCCCATGCTATAAAAATGCCTGCTTTCCAAACTATCGCATGTGCAGTTTTATAAGGTGCACCAAAGGGTATTTCCCTTTCCTGCACCATTTTGATAATCACTCTGCCTTAATGCATGAAGGGGTTCTTTTGTATAATGGATGTTGGAATGTGTTGATAACTTTAACAGACAGTTGTTAAATTGAGCATACATTTAGACAGCAATTTGGACGGGCTGTAACTACAATACCTAACGTGCTACCAGAAGAAACTGACATATTTCAGGAAGGGTGATCGCTCGTAATTCATCAGATATTAAATGACAAGATTGGTTTAACACATTCTATATATCTCATCCTGGTTGACATGCTACTATTTTACTTGCCCGAGAGTGCAAATCAAAATGGCAGCTAATACTGTGCTCACGTTTCAGACAATCGAGGGCTGTAATAATGGAGCAAATGTTGTTAAATGTGCATTATTGCCACACTCATTTTCATCTTCATCACCATAATTAAATTAGTTGAAAGCACGCACTGAGATCATGACATGCTGCTAAGTGCTTTGTGCCTTTTATGGAACTACACCAGTATCTACACACTGAGAAGTGACAGCAATTAATTTGAATTAACCGCCCCCTGCATCCATAGTCTCTGCCCCACCTGACTTAATGAGCACACTGTGAAAATCCTTAAGCACCAGAATAGAGTTTTGTGGTTTATGTTTCCGTTCTCACAGTGTAGGGACACTCCTCCAAAGAGGAAAATAGTAAAAAGAAAGGCAAGAAAGCTAAAACCCATAGCATGACAGATTGTACCCTCCTTTGCTCACGAGACTGTGGGCAGCATGGGTTAATAACACCAACCACAGCACCACCCCTCAGTGTTGGAACAACTGCTTCAGCGGGTCCTTCTCCCAATCGGAGACGATTTTTGTCTTTGCTCATGCATATTTCATGGCTGATAATTGATTTTCTTCTTTCTCTACCTGGAAAGAAATTACTCATGATTTAGGTACTGTCCGTGGGAAATAGTAATTGACTTGAAAGCCCAGCAATATTTTACTAATTCTTATTGCCCCTGTCCTTAGGTTTGGCATACACAACACATGGTAACAATGTTGACTGAATGAACATTTTGAATCAAGCAGACATTCTGGCCCCAACGCTCACTAAGTGAGAATGCTAAGTTAGTTAAAATCTCTGAGCCTCAGTCTTCTAATCTATAAAATCAGGAAAATGGAATTTATCTCAAGGTCTGATAATTTTATGAGATGTCTGTATTAAATGCTTAGTACAGCCTAAAGATAGGGTTCCCTTTTGCTTCCCCACCGTTCCTCCTTCTGCATTTCTCTTCTCATGTTTGTTGTCTTTTCCCCAATTTCCTCTTGAGCTTTCTTTCTTCCTAATTCAAATTCCCAGAATCAGACTCAGACTTTCTTCACGCCAAAAGACGTGGCTACCTCCCCTGACACAGAATGTGTAGTGCTCCCCGCACCTGGGGTGATCTCTTATTCTGAGAGGTAGACTTCAGGTGACAAAAATCTTGCAAAACACAATTTATCAAAAACCGCATTTCCTAGTCATAGTAATGTAAACAATTTGATGTTCTGAGTGTGGACTCATGTATTTCATGCCTCTCAACACAATAGACAAAAGCACTGTTTTGCTAACCACACTAAAGGGAATCTCAATTGTCCATCAATTTTCTTTACAATAATTTTCCAAAAGCATTGTCACATAAAGAAGGAACTAGAGAGCATACAACAAAGAAATGAACAAAAATGAGAAGACGGTTAGCAGTAAGTTGTTATTTACTAAATGTACTGTGCTATTTTCTAGACTTATTATATTTGTGGTATTTGTTCGTTTTTTTTTTTTTTTTTTACATTTCCAACTTGTACTTTTTTCTTTTTCAAAATAACCATTCATTTTCATACTTAACTTTGCATTTTTTTGTAATAAACAGTGCAAAATTGTATTAGCTTCAGCATCTACCTATAAACTCTTGATCCAACCTTACACAAACACTTGACATCATGCATCTATAGTCAGCCTTCTTACTTACATGGAAGCTTCCATGGGTGTAAGAAACACAGTTTTCATGTTCACCTGTGTTTTTTCAGTGTCTACACTGGAGCTCAAACTTTCAACTTCCAAAGAGACAATATTTTCCATCTTTTAACACGACTATGAGGCATCTCTTTATATCATAGTCCACCTCGAGTGGCTCCCTCAAGCTTTACTTCACATGAAATGCACAAGACCCTACATCAAAGTCTAAAATGTAGTTATTCTATTGGGATGGTACCGATGCTTGCTCCCAGGAAATTGTGAGATCGGGAGAGGTCGCTGCAGGATATGCAAGCATCTGCCCCTTAGGGGTGTGTGGCACGGCCGGGAATGTCCCATGCGCACTGAGCCATGACTTCAAGTATATTTCTTTGGCTGTGGATTCCTGGGAAACAGTAAGTGCAGACAGACAGCATTGCATAGAGTAATTAGGAACAGAATGGCTCCTTTTGAGATCGTCCTCAGGAAACTGTTGCCAACTGGAAGACACACCCAAAAAACTTTCCGCTGAACCTCCTTGTCTAGTGAGAGGGGACAGCTGACAGCATAAGTATTTGAGCTACTTCAGTTTGCACTTCATTGAAGAGTGAAACACTCATACACTCTTGTTAAAAGAAGTTACATGGAATTTATCCATGAAAACCCATCGTTAATGTCCCTAATGATCTTCCAAATAAGGTAGAAAGAATGAACACATTTCATAGACAGGAAAACCTGGATACACGGGTTCTGTTCAAGGGCAGAAGTCTGAAAAAATACAAACATTATTTTTAAGAAATTAATGTTTTGTCATGATTTCCTCACAGTCCTATCTCTGCCAGCTATAAGAAAGTGCTATTTTCTGCCAAATGGTATTCCTAACAGAAATGAATACTTTATAAATCCATTCCCTTTGAAACTTGCATTCAAGTAAAGTCACTCTTATTTTTAGAACATTTATGCGTCCCTACTCTAAAAAAATCATTTCAAGTTCTCCTTACAAAGATCATATTTCTTCTTTACTGCCAAAAGATCGCAAATGCCTACAAGGCAGAAAACTTCCTGTTGAACAAGGGAGATTAGATGAGGCTTTCAAGAAAAGATTAATCTGTCTATTGAAATACAGTTGGTATTGCTTAAGCTGATGATTTCCTTAGCAACCATTGCGATGAAAGCAATATGACAATGTCACTGGTTTTAATGAGTGAACATTTTGGTACTACTGAACACATTAAGCACACAGTTTTAAATAAAGTAACCATTTACAAGCGACAAGAAGCAAATGGCAATAAAATAATGCAACAGGAACGGAGAATATGAAAAACTGAAAGAGGGCTGCTGCCTTTTTAAAAGTCAAATTCTCCAATAAAATCATCAGAGCTTCTTCAAATCGCTGATATGGGCATCGCTTAGGCATCTAATTACAAAGATTCCGTTGACCAAACCACATAAACAGAGGAGCATTTTTCCTTATTTCAGAGGGTAAGCAAACCACAAATTGTGCTGCAGGACGCTGAATACAGATAAGTTTGAAGCTGCTTCGTTTAGTCCTTATACACGCACATCTAAATAGAAGGTCTTTGCAAGTTTAAACATTTCAGACCCAATCTTGTTTTAGTGCGTTTTAGCTTACGATATAATTGTGATTACATCGATTTATAAAACCTCAAATATCTCTGAGTATCTCTTGGGATTTTCCTTCCTCCCTGTTTTTTCACATACTTAACCAGCACTCAGATAGTCACGCATGTCTGAAATGCCTTTCCTGCTCCTCGGACTCTCAATTTTAGACGTTACTCAAGTCCCTTATATTAAAATACCACTATGTCCATGAAACCCTCCCACTCTACCACTACCTCCACCACCACCATCCCCAACAGAACTGGCTTCTCTCGAAAAGTGGACTTTGGCTAGAAGGCCCCATTGCAGCCTTTCCAACTTCCGACTGCAAAGTCTGCAGATAAACTGAACGTTTGGATGTGCACAAACAGAAACAGTCACAAAAGTACCCTAAACTCATTTCGACTGACAACCTAACCTCAGAATCTGAGCAGTATTTTCACAAAACTGAAGACTGATGGCCCCAAGTTAAGAAAAGCTATGACAGGTTGGCTTCTGAAGCACCTTTATAAGCCAGAGTCGCCCTGTCTACAAGAAAGAAAGTACAAATAAACTTTATTATCCATCCATTCACTGGCTCACAGCTCGCTTATTCATAAAGAGGTCTGTAGTCTTACAAGAAGATAATTCACCCAAATTCTGGGTGGGGGAGAGGAGGCAGACAGGCTTAGTGTTTGAGCTGCTAATAAGAAGCGTAAAGTAAAAAACAGGAGGCTCTTTCCCCGTCAGAGTGATGGGCAGGGTGATAATCCATCAGGAGCAAGGACTTCTGGAAGTCAGTATAGTGTGGAAGGTTGGAGCCAGAGAGAGATGGCTGAAGGTCACAGACAAGGGAGGTGTAAACTTGAAGATGAAAGCTGCCTTTTGGACCACATTGATGGAGGGGAAAAGACGAGATGTGAGGAACCAGTTCAAAAGAATGGTTCTACAGCACTCCCTAAACAAGAAAAAGAATCACGTACAGTCAAGCAATAAAAAGCCTATTACATCATCATCAGTGAGAGCCGAGAATCCATGGTCTGTATGAAAAGAGCAAAAGTCACGGGGCTGTAGATATAATCAGGGAGAAAGATGATAACGTAAAGTTCAGAAACTAAAATATCAAAATAAAAATCTACCTAGAAAAGCTTAGTGGTAAAAATAGACACTAGAAAATTGAATCCATGGTTTACATGCCGGGGTCAGGGGTTTGGGGAAGTGCGGAAAGGGGCATTGTGAGGGCAAAATCACAGAAGACACGTTGACACATGGAGAAAAGAAAAAGAAAAACCACCCACAGCTGAGAAACAGCCCCACAGAGGCGACCAGGACAACCGGGCCGAGGATGAAGCAATTTTATATTTGAAGAGAAATTTTTAGAGAAATTTTTAGCACATAAAATGTGTCCAAAGATGGCAGATAAAGGGAGATCAGAGTATTTGAGGCAAGACCTAAAAATAAAAAAAATCTAGAGATCTCATGTGGAGAAATGCTAAGTATAACAATAGAGAAAATAAATCCTACGTTCAGACATGCAAAAAAGAAAACAGCAGAAAGATGTATAAAAAGGGACAAAACTGAGCCGTCCTCAGACTTTCCTGTAACGTCCAATACCAGAATCTGCCAAGGAAACAGTCACAAGACTGGGATGAGAGAAAAGTTTGTGCTCCATAAATTTTTATACCCTGCAAGTTTTCATTGGTGGATAAAGCCAAAAGGAAGGAATTCTAAAATAATGCGAAGTCTCAGGAACAGAAACCACCCACATGGCTACCCAGGGGAAAAGAGCCGAAGACATTCTCTAGCTAACATTGAAATGAGTGAAAATCGAGGGTTCAATAAGAGGAAAGTATTTTGTAAAACAGATGGCAGTGAGCACAGAAATCGGTAAGGGACAATATTGAATTACTATGGTAAATATTTTTAATGAACAGAAAGCAGACATCAAAGATTATTGAGAGACTATATAAACAGCATCAGTGATAGTAACAATTGATACCTACATTCACTTACTAACATAACTGGATGACAGAAGGCAGTAAAGTGGACGAACTGTGCTAAATTCTGTTTCATAGAGAAGGCAGAATTTTTTTTTCTCTTTGATAGCGATAGAAATAAAGTTTTAAACCATTTTTTTAATTACTTAAAAATAAGGACTAGTTTAACCAAATCTTTAAAATGGGATGTATTTTTTCCAGATTTCTACAAAAAAATATTGCAAATAAACAGAGTTGAAGAAAGAAAATGGAGAGAGTAATTTTAAAGCATTAAATAAAATAAAATTAAAGACGAGAAGCTAACTAAATCAATTCTAATAATAAAGGAAAAGGATTCTAGTGTTTTATTAAAGGACGAGGACCCTCAAGGAAACTTATCAAGGTGAAATATTTTAAAAATGAGCAAATCCCTACATTTGAGGTAATAATGACAAGCATTAATTGACTGCCAAGGCTGTTGTGAATAGCTTACAATACTTTACAGGTAGTGGTGTATTTCGTCTTCACAGACCACTTATCAGCACTACTTTTGTTCCCATTTTACAAATGAGGAAACTAAGATGTCAATTAAATCACTGCTTGAGATGTATCTAAACTTTATAGAAAAGTATAAAAATAAACAAATATTCACCAAAGTCAAACAGTAATGTAGTAGGGATGGCAATACTGATTTCAAACAGTTCTAAGCATTGTCATGCAATAAAAAAAAATCAGCAACAATTTTACTGTAGATATCAAAAAGTTGTTAGAAATAGTGGAAAAATCTGGAAACCAGTATCATTATAAGAGGCTTTACTACATCTCTGTTACCTTTTGACTTGTCAACTAGTCAAGAAATAAATGTCACAGACACTTTGATGATTTTAAAGCAAACTACTACTTCTAGCCAAGTCCCAGTGTCCCTTTCAAATATCATATTTTTCTTAGAAAAATTTAAAAAAATTTTAAATATATATATTTTTAGAAGGAGGTAATTAGACTTATTTATTTATTTCTTAATGGAGGTACTGGGGATTGAACCCAGGACATCATGCATGCTAAAAAGACACTTTACCACTGACCCTACCTCACTTAGAATATTTTGAAAAAGGAGGACATCTTCTGTTTGTTCCTGAGGCATTATTTCTTTGTATTTTATACATATTCATATGTATACACAGGAAATTATCTAGAATGACATGAATTAAATGTTATACAAGTTTGACTTTGTTTATAAGGGTTTGTGTAGCTTTTAATAGTCTTTGTTGCATTTTCTTTCACATTCTTTAAATCTTTAATATATCCACGTAGGATTTCTAAAAGCAGAAAATGTATCCATCTAATACTTATGCATCCAAAACTGCTTATTGAACACTTAATTAAGTGACTGAATTGGCACTAGTAAGTAATGGCTGACCCTGATGGAAAAAACTAATATGCAAAGGAAAAGAATACAAGTTTCTTTTTCGTCAGTAAAGGATTCATGAACTTGACTCTATGAACACAGCTGTACAAACCAGGGGGCGAAGTGGGCTAAGCTTTATGAAAAGGGCAAACATCCCTAACCACCAATTCCCATGAAGATATCCCACTGCAATCTCCACTGATGGAGTGAAGTGAGAATTTCATCAGGTGCTTAGAGGAGCTCCACTCGCCATTCCCATGGGATAATTTGGTGCCCTCTTGGCCTCTCCCGACTGCTCTGTAGACTCTGGCTATGTGCCTATCTGGTGAGAGTAACTGTCAACAGCCCCACAACTCCTGGAGCGCTTACTCTGAAAGGTATGTCAAAGGGGATGTTGGGGCAGCTTCTGAGATCTGCGTTACCCTGGCTGACCCAGGCTGAAGATCTCTGTGAAACCTGTTCCTAAAATTAGGTGTTGGTAATTCAACAGGGGAAAAAATGCACATACCCCTGCCCTCCTGGAATTCATATTTTAGAGGAGAAACAGACATTGGATAAATAATTACCATTGTGATGAATGAAACCAAAAAATAGGGGCTGGTTGCCACGAAAGTCTATTTTTTCCTTCCTCTACTTTCCCCTTTTGCATTGCTTATTAACCCAATATGGTGCTTGTTACCTTCTGTTTTGTTCTGTGCCTCTCTGTGAGCACATCTGTTTTCCAAGTAGTCAGTTATTTGCAGGCATCTGCTCAGCGCCTGCCTCAAATTAAATGTTCAGTAATGTCTTGCTTGAATGAATGAAGAGAAAGCCTTAGGTCTCTCAATATGCTTTCTTTTATGAATATTTTCTATTTAGACACAATTTCAAGACACCAGGAGCCATATTTACTTAACTAGCTTAAATCTTGCACAGACAATTCTTTAGAAGGTTTCTTTTTTTTTTTTTTTTTTGGCTTGTTATTACTTAACATTAAGAAATGATGAGGTGAGAATGTTCATATACGGAAAGAGTAAAGTTAACCTTGTACTCACCTATAAAAATATGTGCTAGCAGTTTGTGATACATTTCAAGGTACCAAAAAGATTGGCATAAATACTGCTTTTGTTGTAGCAAATTTGGAAGAGAAGGGTGTATGACAAGGGATTTCTGATTCTGAAAGGAGTCGACACCCTTGTCAATGCTACAGAACATATTCTGTTCCCTGGGGTGTGACTTGAAGCCCCAGTGAATATTTTCAGATCTGTGACATACAATAATTAAGTTGGGGTCACTCCCATCAGCAATGTCATGGATAAGAGGAAGTATATTCATCCAGTCCACACACCTGGACTTGGAAAATATGCTATCTTTGGCCCAAGGATGAGGAATTAGGGTCACTGGGGAGTTTTGCTAGTACTTTTTGACAAAGATGAAAAGCCTGGGTGTTAATTGGCTTAAATCACACTGAGAGTTTGAAGTGATTGAATTCATTTGTTCACACTGAAAAATCAGCTGGGTCTTCCTTTATAACCAATGCCTAGTGTAAGGACAAGAAATGGTAAGACATCTTGTGGAGACAAAGCTATGGAGGCTTGAGCCAATAAAATCCTGTTAGACTTTGACCTCAAGGCCTGAGTGTTATATTTGGTGACAAGCAGAAAGCTCCTCTGGATTTTACATGACATGTCTTCAGTCTTCCTCAAGAGGTCCTCTGTTGCTTGCTCTGGTTTTATATCTCCTGTCCTCTGAGTCGCCCCCACCCTCCTTCTCTAACTCACTTTTCTAACTAACTCAGAAGACACATGGTGTATTATTGCATCCTGGACAGCATATCCATGGGAGGGCTTCAGAAGTAATGCTTGTGATGATTATGGTTAAGGTTGAGTTTCAATTCTGGCAGGCCTAAAATTAGGAATCAGATAAGATTACATGTGAATATGTTTTTAAGCCCAAAAAACTAACATACCATCTTTCTCTCAGCTGGATGCGAGCAACCTAAATCATCAATAACCAGAGCCTAGATTCGGAATATTTTCAAGACTGAAATAAAATCTCTAGTCCTTGTATATGTAGGATATTCTCACACTGCTGGAGTTACTGGAGGCTATGCAACCATCACCAGTGCTAAAAAAAGTATGTCAAGATCCATCTCTTCATGTACAATCAGAAATTTATCCTATACGTCAACCTCAGCTATCACTACTGTGTGAAGGAGATGATCAGCCATTCATCAGTGGATCAGTGTCCACGCTCATAATGTCTGCTCTTCAAAAGCCTGCAACTTAATTGAAAATTATAGGAAACACTGATGGAAAAACAGGCCAGAGCACAAGTCAAGCACCATGGTTGCATTATCTCACTTGTCTTCGTGTATCACACATCATGAGAGAGATGATGATATGCATTTTTCAGATGGTGAAGTTCAGGATCATCGTTAGTAGCAAACCCATGTCCACACAGCTAGAAATCATGTTAGAACTAGATACAGTGGATCAGAGGAGAAAGCTACCACTTCCAGTTGGGGTGTTACAGAAGGTTTAGGATGGGGCTCCTTTGTGAACTCAAGCTTGAAGCAATGATTTCTGTAACAAAAGAAACAGATTATTTACCGTCAAAAAGTTGAAATTTACTCCAACCCTCATTCAAATGTATTCATTTATTATAATATATATATTAATATTTACTCTGTGCCAAATACTGTTCCTTGCATTGGAATGCAGCTTATATTAACTGTTTATACTAACAGCCAAAATCAATACCCTCATAATGCTTATATTCTCTTAGGGAGAAGGGCCAAGGCAATGTGCACACGAACAAGTCCATGAGACATCAGTTGGTGGGAAGTCCTTTAAAGTTGAACGAAACAGGTTCAGGGGAAGAAAGAGTGAAGGGAGAGGCAGAACTGCCGTATTTTATGTAGTTGTCAGGGAAGAACTCACCGAAATTCCACAGCCTGCGGGAGGGAGGGAGCCATTGGCATATCAGGGAAGAATGTTTCACAAGAAGGCAATGGCCCACGGAGGCCTTGAGGCTGGCAGGAGAGTGGCCAGAAGGGAAAGATGAGATCAGACAGGGAGCTCGGACCAGGTCATTTGGAGCCTTAGTAGTAAGTACTTTTTTTTATCAAGACAACAATGTAGCATTGGGTGTGTCTGAGCAGAGGAATTACGCTTATATTTTAAAGGATCACTCTGGCTACCTCTTACGTGATGAGTCCAGTATTACGATTTTGGACCTAAAAAGATAAGAAAATATAACCCCTTCAGGATGCACTCAGGTAGACTCACTGCAACAGATCATTGAATCCGGTCTGTATCTTATTAGTAAAACAAACCTGTAAGTCCAGGCCGGCTGACATCGAAGTCCCCTTAGATTCACTGCAAAAACTCACATGGAGCCTGTGAATAGTCACCTGGCTCCGTCAGAGGGTCCAAACTGGTGTGGTTATAAAGGAGAACAAAAGCAAGTCAGCGGCCTCAGCGGCTGAAATGGTGTGTCCTGCGGTGGGAGGGCTCCCGCACAACGGCGCCTCTATCAGTCTCAGCCGGGGACCAGCCAGCACTAAGCGCAGGCGCCTGCTGTGCCACCAGGAGATTCCGGCTCCACAAAGAACTCGCGCCTTGCTCGCAGGCAGTGAGGACTGTGCTGCTAAGCAATCACTGTTCCCACTACCGCCCCTCCGCGGAGCTCAGCCCCAGTACCTCCAGGCCAAACTTCAAGACCTCTGATCCGCACCTCCTACTGTACTTACATTTCAGACACCTCCAATTAGACGCTCAATTCTTCTCCTGGTTTCAAAAAGTGAATTATTTCTCCCAAGGGCAGCTCTATTTTTGTTCCAGCGTTCTCTTTCCTAGGATCAGCCATTATGCAAACCTCCAAGACTAGACAATTGGACTCACTCTTCTTTAAATTCAATATCTGATGAAAACCATTCAGTCAGTTCTTCCTTTTAAAATGCTTTGCTAGTCCCTCTGCTCCTACTTCATTCAAGTTGTCACCTGTTTATATTTAAGTACCAAGAAAAAGTCCCTCTTTCCCCTAATTGTATTCAATCTCTCTCTGTTCTAATCCATCTTACACATGACTGCTGGACCCAGCTTAGGAGGTGATTTGGGTTATGGCATTCACTTAATCAAGAACCTATTACAGCTCACTGTTTCATCCAGCAAATTAAGTCAAAACCCTATTGTCTAGATTTGGAGACCCTCCCAGTCTTGTCGGTCCCCAAGTTTCGTCAAAGAAATCCTGAGCTGGACAGTAAAACAGTAAAAATCAGTTTTATTGAGGAACTCTTGCACTAGGGGAAAAGAGACCCCAGGATAGAACTGGTTGCAAAACACAAGTGGGAATTTATAGTCAAGAGGAAGGTTGGGTGCAGGGGAGGACAGTGGATGAAAAATTACTGAAGGGAAACATGAGGGTTGGAGTGGGGGGATTCTGGTTAAATGGGATTCTTGCTGAAGGCGGCCCAGGATGATCAGATATCACCGGGGGACCATGGGGCATGAGAAATTTGATCAGATATTGAGGAGGGTCAGATATTAGAACCTGATAATCTGGATACAGTTGATTTAGCAGGATTCTTGCTAAAATTGGGAAAATGCAAAGACAGACACAGAAGCCCAAAGTTTGAGGCCTAATTGCGAAGAGATTTCAGAGGAGCTTGATTAAACTCTGATCAAGAAGAGCATCCTGTGGGTATCTTATCTTTTCCGTGCAATTTGCAGAATTTAGGTTCTTCTCACAGACCTCACGTATAACATGCCTACACACCTACCTCTGTCTTTCCTCTTAAGAAACTCCATCATGAATTGCCTAGTCCCTGTCTCTACCCAATTAGATCTCAGTCTTGAGAGATCTACAAAAAATCTACATCATGAAACCTTTTTGAAGTCAGCAGTTCATCATGACCCTCTTACATCTCAGAGTTTATTCTTTCAACTGATGAACTTTCATGGGACACAAACTTTATGTCAAGCCCTGAGCCACACACTGAAAGAAACACAAAGAATACAATGAAATTCCTTTAGTGGAGACCACCAGGGGTTCTGCTATCTTCTTTTATAATAACACCCCTGAAGTTTAGCTTAATGGATGCAAGAAAAAGAAATGTACTATTTCCAGTGACATCTTAAAAAAAAGAGACAGCTGGACCCAGCTTAGGAGGTGATTTGGGTTATGGCATTCACTTAATCAGGAACCTATTACAGCTCACTGTTTCATCCAGCAAATTAAGTCAAATCCTGTTGTCTAGAGTCTGCCTTCAACTTTTCACATCCCTCTTTGCTATGGATGCAAACGTGGTTGTGATGTTGAAGCTGATAAACTCATCTTGGGCTATGAGGTGGACATCTTATGAAAAAGGAGGAATTGGTTTCTGGATTATTATGGAAGTCATCACCCCATGGACATGAGATAATGCTTGTCAGAAACTTAGTATGGTGGCTGGCACATGGTACATAATTAAAACATTAAAAGTGAATAATAATGATACTGTTGATGATAAAAAGGAGGTTGATGTTGGTGGTGGAGATGACTAGGATGATCATCATGATGTTCTCATTAACAGTGAACACTTTGGAATCTGACCCTTCATCGTTCCTGGCTGTGAAAATAAAGCTGCAGGCTTAACCATGGAAATTAACCTAGATTATGTTCAACTTTCCCCACTCTTTGGGATTTAAAAAAAAAAACTGTCAAGCACCCTTTACTAGCTCTTTGCTAAGATCTTTTTTCCCCCCATTTTTTTTAAGGTAGAATCCAAAAAAATGACAGAGAAAAGAGTGAGAGGCAGAAGAAAAGAGAATAAGACTTGGCCAGAGAAATTAACTGGATCTAAATAACAAAGAATTTGGTGAGTTGGTATAAGACTGAATGAAAAAGAAAGGTCTCAGAAGCTGGAACTGAAGGGACCTTGAGTGAATCCTTCTGATGCAGTTTGAAAGTAATTCAGGGTTTAAAACAAAGGGCAGAATGGAGGGAAACGCTTTGGCAAGTTTGTTGCAGGTGATGAATTGTATTGCCTGCAATGGCTTTTGAGAAATTAAATAAATATTAAATTCATTTTAAATTGCTAATAAGTGTTTAGACCGGGAACGTTTGAACTTTACTGCATGCAGAGACTGGACCATGAGGGGTGACAATTTTTATTAAGATTGCAGTAGTACAAAAATATGGATCTTTTTAAAATGGCAAGGCTGAGATTTTATTTTTTCTGCCACTATATTTAAGTATAGAATAGCATGCCTGCATATCTTTTTTAAACATTTTTTCAAAGAAGAAAGCAAATTGTGGAACACTATCCTGAATAAAATGAAATAACTGAAGAATTTAGAAAGAAACATCATGGAATTTGCCCTGTGTTTTATCAATGTATTTTTACCTCAGTGTGGAAGAAGGTGCTATACACTAGAATTACACAGAATTACTCTAATTGTAATGAATTGCAAGCTATTACCCAGTGAGGAGCACGATCTATAGTCTTAATCTCCCCACAAGAACCCATAATTGTAAAAGACACAGAGTCTCCATGTATGTGAGCCAATCAGTCTGACACCTGAAACTCAACTGTCATTGTATTTACATACTCATCTCATGGCTGAAGAATTCTGTATATATATTATTAGATTTTGTCCCTGCCTCACTGAAAATACTGCTCATGTCAATATCAAAACAGAGACCTCCGAAATGTGAAATACTTAGTTTTCCCAGTTCTCCTGACCACTCCTTGAATGATTTTCCATTAATATACACTGACTTTCAGGTAATTAATTATTTTCTTAAACGTATGTGTCTTGTATACATAGACACATACATGCATGTGCATATGTATTTGTTAGGAGATGTATGTATGTATTAGGCACCGTTATTTGCTCTTTATAAATAATGATTTATTTATCCCTGTAATAATATTATGAGGTGAGTACTAAGGGTATGCCCATTTGATAAACGGGGAACTTGAGACATCACACAGCTGAGATTTGAACCACGGTATTCTACGCTGAGATCTTTGTTCCTATTCGTTGTTCACTGCTCACAGCAATGGAGTGAGACCCCAGTTTTCCAGAAACTAATGCTCGGCATAAACATTGCAGCAGATGTCTCGAATGCACACCAGGCCAAGCAGACAGCATAGGCTAGTGAAGCAGATGTGTGAAGAAAAATGCTGGGAAGTCATAGCAAGTCATGACAGAAACATAAGGACGGCTGTAAATCTGAGAGCTTGAATCCCTCCACAAGCCAGCGGCCAATGTGTCTTGCAGGAGGTAGGTCCACTTTTGCTAGATCCCCCATTTTTTCCATTTTTAAAAATCAGCTCCAAAAACTCTAAACATACTGGTGCTGAACAGACTCCTTCCTCTTTGGACCAAATCCAGCACGTGGCCCGATGGTTTTTAATCTCCCTAGCTCATCAGGTCCTTGCAAAACTGAAATAACATGAGCAGGAAAAGAAGATTTGGACCTAAATCCTGGCTCCAGAGTTTACTAACTCTGACCTTGACATATCATTTAACCTCTTTGAACCTCACTTTCTTCATCTCATGGATAAGATGGTGGGAATCATGCTTACCTTGCTGGATTATTGCAGAAATTAAATGAGATCGTGCATGTAACTCAGTTAACACCATGCCCCACACGTAACACACACTTCCGTCAATGTTCGTATTGAGAAATCATTTGTATTTCTCCTCCATGTTTCTTATTGTTCCTCGTGTCTTTGATTAGCTTAAAGTCTAGGGTAAAAATGGACTTACAAGTAAGTTGCTTCCGAGTTAAAGCCATTTTTAGGGTCAAGATGAAGTACAATTTAATTTAAACAGCTTCTTCCTTGTCTGACTGATAACGTCTTTTGTGCTCTATTACTTTAAATTGAAGGTGGCAATCTGGCTTAAATGCAAATTCGCTTTAGAGGTAACATCCTAAGGTGAATGTTTGGTAATTTTTGTTAACCTCTGTTTAGCCAAGTTTTAGATCTTTTTTGGGAAGAAAGTTTAGACCAGACCAAGGAGGAAGGACCTGGGAGAGAGGGTGGGCGGAGGAGGAAGTGGGCAGTGAAGCAGTAAACATCAGCCTTCTCTCACTTTGGCAAGGGGTTGCTCTGCCTCCAGTTGTCATGACTGAAGCCTAAGCAGGACAGAGAATCCACCTGAGCGTGTGGATCAAAGGGGTAGGAGACTTGTTCCACCAGGACGGCAGAGCTGAGGAGTCCAGCAGGGGTCTGTGTGGCCACTGAGACGTTCTCTGCGGTCCCAGGAAACCCTTACTCTCCTGGGCCAGAGGACAGAGTGAGGTGGCCGCACTTCCAGAACCTAGGGGTAGGGGTCACCCCTGGAGGGGACCAGAACAGGTGGGCCTGCCTGGCAGGACCTGGGCCATGGAAGAAATGTGGCTGGGGCCTGAGAGGACAACGAGACGAGAGAGAGAGGGTAAACTTTCTTGGCTTCCCTCTTCCATCTCTCCAATCTGCTCCCAGGCCTCACACCCAACCAGAAACCAGTTGCCTGGGGCATCCAATCTAAGGGGTCATCACTCCTTCCCTCTTTGATTCAGTCAAGAGCAAAGGAAGAGCCAAATGTGGCTCTGAGAGCAAATAGGCTAAGGGATAACCATTCTGTAAAATGGTTATTTAATCTGTTCCTGTAGGGTGGTGGTGGTGGGACATATGTTGAAGTGTGCACATTACTTTAATATTGTTCTCTGGGTGAGTCACCTTTGGAGATTTTGATTATAGCATCCTATTCTGTGCTTATGAACTGTTTCATAAGTTGATATGCTGGCCTGGGTCATTTCTGCTGTTTGCATTTTCCTTTTTCATTCATTTGAAACCAAACTTATGTCAAATAGAAATATTTCACACTCCAAAAAAAAAAAAAAAAGGCATTTCCATGTATGTTCTCTTAGGTTCTTTCCTAAAATAAGAATCTGTCAGTTTTTTACTATTATCTATCCCTATTCCTGCTTTTAGGAAGAATTACAGCAGCACATGGGGCTGTCCTGGAAATCGGAGTCAGGGAGCTCTAGCTCTCATGGAAGCCCTCTGCATACCAGCAGGATGATATCTGAGTGACTTGCTTATATTTTTTGAGCTTGAGTTTCTTTCTTTACTAACCCGAAGTAGGGATTCCTGCCTTACTGAGCTGAGCGAGGAATAAATAATACCAGGAAAATACAGGGCACCATGTCTGGTCCAGAATAGGGACCCAGTCAATGCTTTTTCTCTCCTCTTTCAGAAGTCATTTTATATTCTTTTTTTTTCTAATTTGAAAGGTGAATTTTCAATAGCTGTATTCTGTATTTCCAGTCCTGAGAAGTTCCTGTTCTGATAGAAAGAAGCATACAAAACATGGGAGTGCTCCGGGTGCCTTTCCCACGGTCTCCCAAGCCGATGCCCACGTCACAGCTTCCAAGCCTCTCATTCCTGTTGTTTCTGCCATTTATGCCCTTGGCCATTTTAAGTGTCTTTCCCACTGCCGTTTAAATTATCTTATCACTCAGCTGTCTTGCTTCCCTCAGTGAAGCCATTTTCCCAGGAAGCACTGAGCTTTTTCCCTGGCATTCCCTAATGACAACATCAGCGAAAAATGTGGAGGTTACTGAGAAAGGAATGAGGGAGCAAGGTGTCGGCACTTGAGGTTTTTTTTTTTTTTTTCCCTTTCCTTCTGGAAAAAAGTACACAAATTTATTTCAGTTTTTTTAAGAGGAGAGAAAGACTTGTTCATAAACAAAACAGCAGGCAAAAATGTGTTTCCTTCACTTTCTAGATTCTTTGGCTAAGAAAATCCTACGGGAACTTTTTCTCTTATAAAATTATGGAACGTGGGATATCAGCCCCTTCTCATCTGTGCCCGTCCATCGTTCCCCTGGAGAGAAGAGCAAAGGACATTTTCTGGGAGGGTCCGTCAGGGACTGATAGTCTCTTGTTCCCAGCCCGCCTTCCCTCTATGTAAGAGGTATCCGACTGAGTGTGGAAAACAGGCATTTGCAAAATGTTTCTTTTAATGAGAACACATCAGTTTACAGAAATGGACTCTCCTCCATACTTTCATGGCTTTCTTTGTTTTCTTTTCTCTTCCTGCTTTATGAACTATGTGTTTGTTTTTGTTTGGGGGGGTGTTTTATTTGTTTGTTTGTTTGTTTGTTTGTTTGTTTGTTTAGTGGAGTGGGTTTGTTGGTTGGTTGGTTGATTGGTTGGTTTTCCAAAGGTCCCATCCACTTGTTTTTCTTCGGCCCACGCTGAGTGTAAATATTGAGCTGGCTGCTTGTAGAACCCGTTCCCAGAAGCTTCCCTGAGTAGAGATACCTTAGCAGAGACTAGATGAGGAGATGGACTCTGGCTTGCAAGGCTTTTGCATGACTGTTGGACCTCACCTCTACTGCTTACCCCCAATACCACACCCCAGAAACACAGGCTTCATTCTCTTTTCCTCATCCAACACAAGCTTCCTCCAAACATGAGACTCTTGTGTGTCATCCGCTCTACCAGGAATGCATTTCCCTTTTATCTTTCTATGTGGCCACACCTTGTCACCTCTCCTCTGTTCAGTTATCACCTTCTCAGAAGGGCTTTACCAAAACACATGATCTGAAGTAACCCCTTTGTGCCCTTCATTGTCCAATCTACCTTTCTATTATGTCATCTAGAGCAATTGTCTGGGGCCATCTTGTTCCTTCATTTGTTTGTTCACAGTCTCTACTTACTAAAATAGAAGTCACTGAGCTCAAAGAGAGTATCTGTATCCGAGTCTGTGTCCCTAGATGGTGCCTATCACATGGTAGGTGCTCATTAATGGTTGTAGAAGGAATGAATGATGGAGTAAAGAAACTCTCAGTGATGTCACTGATGACCACAGTCAGCAAATGTGAGCTCATGGAGACTGGTCACTAGGTCTTTTTTTTTATTTTTTCCCCAAGTCCCTTCCCAGTGTCCCTCACAACTTGGCATGACAAATAGCAACTGAGTGTCTACCATGGGTCAGGCAATGTGCTGAGTGAAGGTGACATACAATTTAACAACTGAAGCAGAAACCTTGCCCTAGTGAAACTTGTCATGCTTGGGAGAAGCCAGGCACTGAAATAAGCAGTTATATAACCGTGTGATAATGGCTTCCCTATAGAAAGTAAGCATCGTTGGAGATGTTACAGCAGGGGAAGTGACAGTCTGGGGACCACTGGGAGTTGGCAGGGAAGGATTGAATAAAGGGAGGAAAGGGAGGGAGGGATAAAGGCAAAAAGGGAATAAAAGAGGTAAAAGGGAGATGAAAGAGAGAAGGAAGGCAAGCCCTGTATACACTTCCTACATGGATCTATGATTAGATGATACCATTCAACTCTCAAAAATGCTCTTAGAAAATATTCATCATTGCCCAATTCATAGATACAGAACGTGAAGCTCTTGCTGTTTAAATCCCTTATCTTTGGCCCTACAAGTTTACTCCCACAGGCAGGACCAGCTCCAGACACCCCAGGCTACTGTTCATTTCCTGTATCTCATGTCTTCCTGGCCATGATGCTTCAGTAAGCAGTCTATCATAAAGGCAAGGTTTCCCAGACTCGTGGCATTGCCAGGATCACAGGGAACATTCTTGTTATAGAAACAACCTCAAGATAAGAAGTTTTATAAAAATGATTTGGCCAGGTAGAGGACTCAGTTCTCATTTATACTGATACCTTTTTTATTTTTTCTAGTACATACGAGAACTCCTCAGGGCCAGAGCAGGCATGGCCCCTAAGCAGGGCAGTAAATGTCTGCAAGGAACGATCACGGGGAAGGAGAGGTCTTTCTGTTTCTAATACAACCTAATTAAGCTCTGCCTTTACCCTTGAATTTGACTACCTGTGATGGCTACTGATCCTTCTTAAAATGACTGCAAGACACCTTTAAGCTGTTGATCCTAGTAATGAACATTTCTTGGGAACTTGGGTAAGCAGAGCTATGCTCATGGTGCCTCACGTGGCACTGTGTACATAAATGTATTCTCTCAAGGACCATATGTAGGCAGTCCTTTTACTATCCTCATTTTACAGGGAAGAAGATGGATGCTGCAGAATGTTATTTCTTGAAATTTAACAACTGATAAGCAGCAGCGTTGGGATTCAAACCCATATCTGAATGCAAATCCCAAACCCTAACCCTCTGGTCCGCTGCTTCCCTTCTGATATAAGTGTACACCAAGATAGATGTTGAAGTGATCTGGGAGCTACAGAGGCCTGAGCATCCAGGTGAGGGACTGCAGTGGGGCCCTACTAAGTGGTGGAAGAGGCGAAGGATCCCTGTTTCTCTGCACATTACACATACTTGACATATCTGCCAGAGGGTCAGCATTTTACAAAGACCACCTTGGCTTCTAGTTGTAAGTTCTGTGTTACTCATGAAGAGCTTCATAATTTCTGAATGATGGTCTCTGATCAGCACTGTCATCACCAGTCACAACTGATGTGTGTGTTGGACTCTCTACAGGAAACGTAGTCTTCCAGTGCCTTCTCTCCCTGAGATGGGGTCATTCATTTTGCAGTGGGAAGAGCAGGAGTTCCGAGAAGCTGAGTGACCTTCCAGAGCAAAATCTTTGAAGTCAGGCTGGCATGGAGTCACACAACAGCCCGACGGTTCACTTTGGGCAGGCAACTCGGTTTCTGTGATCGTCAACTCTGTCAATGAAAGACCAGTGACTTTGCGAGGTGTTGTGCACTTGAGAAATGATTCACACACAGAAGTGCTAACTGATTTCAGTTTAACTCACACACACACATGTGCACACGAATGTGCACACATGCACACACACATACTCAGGACAGATCTAGGTTTCAAAGCCAGATCTTTGAACTTCAGATCCCCTCCTTTTACCACTGCTACATTCATTCTTTAAACCAAGAAGCTGCCCAATATCTATTTTTATACAAAGCAAGTGGTTCAGAATAATATGTAAATATAATGATGGGTCCTACTTTTGTTGTTACTTCTTCTTCCCAAATCTTAAATAGTTTCTCCATGGGGTTCAGACTGAGAGAACAATCCATACATACAAATTCTAGCTCTTGAAAAGCATTTATGGTTTCTTGATCTCAGAGCTGACAGAGATCTCAAAGACAAATTGATACATTTCATGTTACAGAAGAAAGAACTGAAATTCATACAGATGGAGTGACTCGCCTAGATCCCAGTTTCACCTTTTGAAATGCACAATTAAATTGTTTAAAATTTCTAGGTTAGTGTCACATGTATTAAGTGGATGGCTTTTTCTTTTCTTTCTGCTGGCATTATTTATGAAATTTAACTGTGATAAAAATGCTTTGGCTTCATTATACCTACACATATTAATGCATCTGAAGGAAATTTTATATTCAGGCCCTATTAGTGCACAATGTAAATTGGAAACAGACTCTAAATGGCCCACTACTAAATTTTTTAAAAACATGATAGGCCCACTGGAAGCAGGCAGCTGCACTGACATTCTTCCTAGGGCAAAGGGAAAAGCAACACTGAAGAAAAATGTCTTGACTCCTGGTTTGGTGTTCCTCCGTCACCAGATTTATTGACCTGCAAGAGAAGTCAGTGGCTGTTTTGCCCCAGTCAATATTAATTTCTAGGTTCAATAAATCCTGGTAATGAATGGAGAATGTGAGTCAATAAATGCTCATTAGATGTGCTCACAAAATGTGCCATGTATAAAAGAAGAAAATAATCATCAGTCAACCTTATCAATGTTTAAATATTATTACTGACATCTTTTGAACCATTTTTTTCCTTTCTTTGTTTTTCTTTGGAAGTGATTTAGATTTTTTTTTTTAATCACTTAGAAAGTTAAAGCTGCTTCCTACCTAATGGTTACCTCTGTCTTCCAATGGCCTTTCCTATAATCGCACTTTGCTGTTCTCTGGATGGGGCCAGCAGCCCTATGGAAGGAGGATAGGAGCTCATTCTGCAAATAGATTTTGCTAAGCTAGTGGCCTCCATCCTCTTCACCCATAAAGGAGGTAACAAATGGGCACCAAGAACAAGTAACAGTGCTTCTGGGTATAAATCCAAAGGAACTGAAATCTGAATCTGGGAGAGATATCTGCACTCCCATGGTCATTCCAGTGACTGTCATAATCACCAAAGTATGGAAACAGATGTCTACCCACAGATGCATGGATAAAGCAAAGGTGGTATATAACACACAACGGAATATTATTCAGCCATGGTTAACAAAGAAAGACTGCCATTTGCAATAACATGGATAACTCTGGAGGACATTCTGCCAAGTGAAATAAACCAGAAACAGAGAGATACATCTGCATGGTCTCACTGAGATGTGGAATCTAGAAAAGTTGAATTCATGGAAACTGAGAGTAGACTAGTGGATTCCAAAGAATGGGAATTAGAGAGATGTTGATCAAAGACCACAGACTTTAATTTATAAGATAAAGAAGTTCTGGGGATCTAGGGTACAGCATGGTGAAGATAGTTAACAACACTGTATAGTGCAGGTGAAATTTCTTAAGAGGATAGATCTTAAATTTTCTATCACACATGCTCACACACACACACAATGGTAACTCTGTAAAGGTGATAGAGAAGTTATTTAGCTTGATATGGTGATCCTTCCACAATGTATACATATCTCAAAACACCAGGTTGTGTACCTTAAATACATACAATTTTATATCAAAGATATCTCAATATAATTAAAAAATAAAGAACAGACACATGATCACATTTGGCAAAGCTTCTCATGTAAAGCAGCACACACACATCTTCCATAAGCATATGTCTAGAAGGTATGAAGAAAACTTGGTGGAAAAAAATAATCAGTAAATGTTACCCTTTACTGTGAACCTACAAGTTCATATACTGATCCAGGTACTTTGCCAGACATTTTACCTACATTATTTCTAAACTTTAAAAACAATTCAAGGTATCTCCAATTAGGAAATTACAGCTAAGTCAGCTTAATAATTTTTTTTTCAGTTCTTCAGAACTGCTATTTCATGAAATTCCAAAGCCCTTGTTCTTTCCTCAGTATTCTTCTGCTTCTTTAAAAGCAAGAGTTCAAGTTGAGAGAATAAAGTCCTTGAAAAGGTGAAGATATGCAGCTAGGTAAGTCGTATTTTTAAATAGCTATATCGCCAAGGAATTTTTATAGCTTGTATCAAGTAAATTTTTTAAGTCACTAAGTTATCATGTTACTGATTATGCAAAACAAAAAAAAAATCTTTTTTAAAAGAGTTAAATTAAAAAAAATTCTATTGGTTAGTTTATTCCAAAATAAAACCTCATTTTATAAACCAACAAAATTTATATTTCCTCTGAATCATTGGCTAAATTACTGATGACATTTGAACAATGGGAGGAGGACAGAGAAGGAAGTATAGAAACCATTTTTACTGTGTCATTTACATTGAGCTATAGAAAAGAACGCACTTACAAAAAAAAAAAATGTGTCTGTGTTTTCAGTCCAGTCATGATCATGTTAAACAGATATGGCACACATTTTGTGTTAAATTTTCAAAATCGTGTTTCAAATAAGAGTCGCGAAGGAATATTTCCTGAGGCCTACCCACAATATAAAACAGGTTTTGTGCACATACTTCCAAAGTAACTGACAAAACTAATGAGCTCAACCATATGAAATAAGCTCGGAGAAGCTGCACTCGAGGTGCAATGGTATCACTAAATCATCCCAACCAGTCAGTAAACGAGCTCAGCTATCCGAAAACCTGCTAAATGGTCTTCATCTTGTGTGCACGAATGTTATTTCATGTGGTTCTAATGTAGGAATGGCTGGGAAGAAAGATCTCTTTCTGAGAGTGTTCTGTCTTCTATTCTCATTTAGGAATTTGATCAGTGAGAAAATGTGTATGAGAGTGGCGGTGGGGGAAGGTGGGGGGGGGGGTGGGAAGAAAAGACTTTCATGCCGGAAACAAAGAAATTTAGACATCAGATCACAAAGCTGTTTTCTCAGGGAAGGAGGACATAGTACAAGGATTCATTAGACAAGACGTGAGTTCATTTACTCTGCTCTCTTTGTTCTCCTGGAGACCTATTTCAGCGCATTTACCTAAAGTGGGTTCTCTGGTGCTAGATTTCAAACCTCACATCATCCTGAAGAATCAGATGGTAGCCAGGGAGGCTCCCCCTGCCCACAGGAGCCATTTGGGACTTTGGGCAGCTCCTAAGGGACCTAGGAGAGCTTCAGGGTGGCCTTCTGAATATCTCCTATTAGATCATGTTGCAGTAATTCAGTCCTCTATTGTTTATGCTTTGGACCAACTCCCAATTTCATTAATATAGTGAGAAAAATCCTGCAACTTGTAAGCATGAGAGCTTGCGTCCCAGACCTGTGGCAGCCGGTTTTTGATCCTTGTTACTTTAACCTAGATTCTCATTCATATTCAATTAGCTTCTCTGTGTATATTTATCTATAAATCTAACTAAAGGGGTGCATGAAGCTAAATGCACACACGTGGAGGGGTTTTCATTGATCTGATATTTACATATATAGATATACACACTGATTAGTATCAGAACGTTATAAAGCACAAACATGTGCACATAATTACTCTCCTCTCTCTCTCTGATTGCAGCGAGGAACATTGTTCCTTTTGGGCCTCAGCTTCATCATGACCTGCTATGGATGTCCCTTCTGGAGGCCAGCTTGGAAGCTGTAAAATTTAATGCCTAACTTCGCAATCTGTTATCTATCCCTTGACCTGGTTCAGAATTTATACCTTAATTTCTCACCATCTTCCTGCTTTATGCTACTATTCTTTATTTGTTAAAAGCCAGACTTCATCCCACCTTATAAAGGGGTTATATTTGCAAAAGCTAAAGATGAGTTAAAGAGAGACTATTAAAATCTCTCCTGTGTCTGTGGTCAGTTCATCCCCTCAGAGAACAGCAATGAGAACAAAAAAGGTGTCAGCAGAAAAGGAATCTGCTCTCATTTGACTCATCTGCTTTCATATTTGATTAGTCCAAGCATCCCAAACTGCAGGAATTTTAATTTGAGAAACTCAGGAGAAAGTTCTTCCTGACAGCCCCAACCAGAGACGGTTTCCGCTTTCTGTCCCCTGCAGTGCCTGGTCAATCTGAATCTCTGTCCTTTTCAAGATATCACACTTTTATTTAGCAAGTGGACATAGAGAATTTGTTAAATTAATCAGGGCCCTCTAATGTGTTTGCTATAAATAATATAGCAGCACATGTGTAAACTGTGCAGATGGGGACCTCTCTGCTCTCCCATGTTTATTTTTGTGGTCAGTATTGTTAAATGCACCGGGCCAAAAAGGTGGTGCTGATCACAAGGGCACAACATCACTTAATGTAATGGTCTGGGACGTGAGCGAGTTTTTGAATTGGACGTTTTTTTTCCTTTTTTTTGGCCTGGGGAGTTGAATGTGGGAAAATTAACCACATTCAAACTATTGACTAAATGTCAAAGTCTTATAAAATCAATAGTCAACTGTTAACTTGGTCAGAGAGGCCCCTGTGCACTCAGTCCTGTGGAAAGGCAGCTCCCCGCTTTGTCAGGGCTCTCTTTTCTGCGCCCACCCCCGTAGATTTTCTGCACCATTCTTACCTCAGATGACCTGCCATGTGGCAGCGTTTATTCCGTCTTACTAAACTCTTTTCCCTTTCTTATTTTTCACTTCAATGTTGTACTATAATTCAGTTAAAAATAAATCTTCAGTTGGAATAAAGAGTTAAAAAATGGCATAGTGATGGAGTAGGAGGAACACTTACAGAAAACCTTGAATTCTAATGCAAGTTAAGCTCCTGGTTCATCCAGGGACTTTAAACAAGACTTGCAACTTCTAAAGTTCAAGTTTTCTCATCAGCAGAAGGCGGATACTAATTCACCAAAGGGCGTCTCTGGAGCAGGAACAAGTAGTTTTTTTTCTATAACCTATGAGAGCTATATTCATGGTAAATTAGAAAGCATTATGGGCTGAATTTCTTCCCCCAAGATTCATATGTGGACCTCAGAATGTGACTTTTGGAGATAGGACTTTTGAAGAGGTGATTAAGGTAAAATGAGGTCATACACGTGGGCTCTAATCTAATCTGACTGGTGTCCTTATAAAAAGAAGTATAAAAAGAAGAGATTAGGATACAGACAACAGAGACAGGAACAACCATCTGAGGACACAGGAAGGAAGCCACCTGCAAGCTAAGGAGAGAGGCCTCAGAAGAAACCAAACCTGCCAACACCTTAGTCTTCTAGCCTCGGGAATCATGAGAAAATAAATTCCTGTTAAGTCAGCCAGTCTATGGTATCTTGTTATAGCAACCCCAGCAAACTAACACTGAAAGTAAGATCAAAGGTGAAACAATCCTTCTCAGTATCAGTCCTGGCTTTTTAACCATCATTCTATTCATCAGTCACCTCAGCCAACCCAAGCCCCTGCCCAGAATTCAAAAAAAAAAAAAAAAAAAAAAAGACTCATGCATACATACACTTCCAAGCACAAAATAAATGTTTACTCCGTTTACAGTTAAGGATCATTCTTCTCACCTGAATGTCCCAGTTAGAAGACGAGTTCAAGTGTTCGTCAAAATTTTAGCTACAACAATAATCCAGTTTTTGGAATGGCTGTTTAAGAGCTTGGCCATGATTGTCTACCAGTAGCACAAAGTGGTGTCCAAGCTCTAATCTGGCCATTAGAGAGTAACCAGCTACTTCACAAGGGAAGTTTTAACTATTGAGAAAAATTCATCAACATGTTTTGAAAGAATTCCAGTGGCCACAACTGTTTCTTACCCAAACTCTTTACAGTTGCTTCTCAA
Organism: Camelus bactrianus; assembly: GCF_048773025.1. NCBI lineage: Eukaryota > Metazoa > Chordata > Mammalia > Artiodactyla > Camelidae > Camelus > Camelus bactrianus. Next base: position 122,741,468 of record NC_133540.1, on the reverse strand, counting down.
CAGTACATTCCATTATTAACGGAGGCTCAGTAATGTCACACTTTTACACAAAGGACTATAATCTATGAAGTTTCCTTTTATCTTCCCTCTCGTTCCCTTCCTAGATCTGAAGGTCTCAAAAATTCTGCCTTTAATGACAATTTTAAAAAACATATCTAATATTGTTTTTAATAGCAATGTAACATTAAATCACATATGAAAAAATGTAATCAAAGTGCTGCAGAGGTAAAGCAAATTATAACACATCCTTGAGAAGCTTCTGCTGCTTAATCTTATATACTAATGGTTGAAAAGATTTTATGATATAAGAAATTACAAGCCTGAGGCTCAACCTGATAATCCTTATCAGACTTACTCGTAAAAGAGATCTAGGAACAATTCACTGCAAAAAAGGAAAGAAGAAATACTTGTAAATGACTAATTTATTCATCCAATGATTTTATTGAATAATTGCTAAGTACTGACATACTGTAAGCTGCATTGACTATTTTTTTTTCACCTGTTTAGTAACTTTTACTTCTCCACTCTTCTCCTGTTAAAAAAAATCCCCTTTCTCTTATGACTCATTTAAGTCTGATCAAATCCTTCCCCCAATTTAAGGGGCTCAGGCCTGTCCACTGAAAGCACTGAATTTGTTTAATAATATTTGGTATAAGAAAAAATAAGTTAGGCCAATCAGTGACCTCTGAGAATTATTCTGGAATTGATTCACAAACGTGACTTGAAACCAAAACTTCTGAACATCTTGAAATTAGGTGGGAGTAGCAGGCCTGAGAATTCCACCATCAGAGAAGGAAAAAAGAGCCAAGAGTTGGAAATCACTGATGCTACTTTTTATCCTCCCTGACCTAGCTAAAACTAATGCTAACTTCCCATTTAGTGAGTCATAACATCCTCTTTACAAATGTATGTTTGCACAACCAATGTGTTATATAAGCAGAACTCATGGAGTAACATTGTAAAGCAAGTTTTGTTCCCCACCCCCATACCTTAAAATTGAGTCAAATGGGGAAAGCTCTTCCTGTTTCTGGAAGACAGTTATGGTTATCTCATGGCTTTGTGATCATTCTTAAATAATAACAGATTTACTTTACAGGGACAAATGCATTTTCTGTTCAGTAATGTAAAACGTCCAGTTCTATATAATAACCAAGACCCATATTTGAGTTAAAGTTGCACATTCTCCCCTCCTGCAGCCAGGCCTTTCTGCAGGCTGGAAGGCATGGACGAGGGCTGTGGTCTTCTTGAAATAGTGAGAAACCTTTGCGCTCTGTGGGCACGGCTGATGCTTAAAGCTCTCTCTCTTGTGGGAGTTTTCACTGGTAATTCATAGCTCCTCCTCCTCTCCATCAGTTGGACTCTTACCTTCAGTTCTTGAATCCTAGTAATTTACCTTCCCAGAGTTCATTATCAACTCCTGCCATTGACGTTGGATCCAGCTGTCCCTACTCCTCTTCCTCCTGCACGCCGTTCACCCATCCAGGAAGTTCCATTGGTCAAGACCTAACATGACTCCCAGGGCCCTCTCACATGTGCTCACATCTAGCCCACAAGGAACCCTACTGCGTGCTTACCCATAACTCTGGGAGTACAAGCTGATCCCAAATCCATCACCTCCCCTGTGGCTTGCCCATCAGCAGCTCTGCAGGCTGGAGCCTTGCACAAGACCTCTGTGGCCTCACCTACAGAAATGTCTTCAGCTCGCCAAGTGCTTTCATTAGGTGTGACAGGAGGGCACAGAGGGAGGGCGACCAACAAGCCCAGTTGTCCTAGGGCTGCTCAGGTTTTAGGAACAAAGCGCCCTCGTCCTGGGAATCTCTTCAGTCCAGGCAAACCAGGAGGTTTACTCCCAGGAGAACAGGTACTTCCAACTGTCCTTGGAGGTGAGGATGAAGTCTTATAGCAGCATAGCTGTCTCCAAAGAAATATTAAAGAAATCTCCTTTAGCCTTTTTACTGTCAATGTGGGGAAGGATTAAAGAGTTACATATCTGTTTCATAACCATGTTTTTCAAGTCTCTTTGACCAGCGTTACTTTTGAGATTACAGCAGAATCTTTCTTTTTAATATCCTGCTACACTATATTTTTTTGGTGGGTGGCAGGGGGAATTTGGGTTTTTCTCCAGTCAACCAAAAATACACGTGATTACCTAGGTACTATATGTTTTGTCAGTCAGTCAGTACAGGGTTATGCACAGCAATGGTTCTCAAAGCACGGTACCTGGAACAGCACATTAGCATCATCTAACATCAGCCAGGAAGGAGCCTGTTAAAAATATAAATGTTCAAGCCCCATCAAAGACGTAGGGAATTGAAGACTCTAGGGTTGAGGCCCAGCAGTTTGCATGTTAACAAGTCTTTCAAATAAGACAATGTATGAGCACCACTGCTCTATAATTTTGATTCTTAATTCTGAAGGAACATTAGAATTACCTAAGCCTCTTTTAAAACCAAATTCTGGGGCCCAGATATTCAATTTCATGTGTATCTACTGGGGCTCAAGCACCAGCAGACTTTTAAATGCTCGCTGGGAAAATCTCCTGAGTAGCCACGATTTTGAATCACTTGTCTGCAGTATTACTTACAGAATCTTTGCATTGAGGGCAGAATCACAAGTTGTTTTAGAGTAGCAGGATCCAAGCCCAAAATAATTACTGGATTCTTCACTCCAAGGCATTAATTATGTATGTTTCATGATATGTAAACAAAACGTTCCAGATCATTCACTGTTTTCTCAGCACCGAATTTCACTGTATTTTCCATTTCTTTATATTCATTACTTTAAACTTTGTGAAATTTCAAATTGAAGAGAATACCATCAAAATATGGAATTATGGTTCATTTAAATTTGTGTGTGGTTTTTGCCTGTGCTGCCCACGGGGACGCAAAGACGTCTGTCGAAGAGCAGCAAAACTTGAAAAGGCTTTCCCATACGTTTGCGTGATGCTCTGACAATACGCTCTGAGGATCTAAAAGTGGATGGTATTTACTTCACTACACTGCAAATCTTGTAACAACCTACAGTGTATATGTTACAAGTGATATGTGGAAATATGATCATTTGCAAATAGGCACATTAATCTGCAAATGGCCACATCAACCCAGAACCAGTTAAGGCTCTTCAAAACCATTAAGGCTGTTAGTTCTGTCCAGAGATAAGCAAAATAAACAAATTCTTGCTGAACTGGAATCAGTCCTGCTGCCTTTCAAAACCCTCCAAAGGGTGATGAAGCCCGAAGCTTTCACCGATGTTTTCCTTTTTTATTGTTTTGCTGACTCTGCTCTGCTCAAGTCGGGGGAATTTAACATTTGCATTACTAAGGGAACTTTTCGCTGAGACCTTCCCTCCTCTGGTTGACTTAGAAAAGATAATGATGATAATAAAAACTTATAAAATTCTTGGGATTTGGGCTTTGATAATTTGGCCTTGTGCAGAGAGATAAGCCAAATTTTAGCTGGAGGCGATTTAGACTAAAACAAACTCAGAATAAAAGTACCTAAATTATTCAAACAAATGAAATAGTTAACTCTGTCTTTCAGTAAGCTTTATTTTACAGCTTTAAGCGTGTCTGAGAGACTTGGCCCACCCTAAAATAAAAGTTACAAGTAATAAGAACCTCTGACTTTGCTTTGAATTGAATGATTCATGCAGTGGTGGTGGGAGGAGGGGGAAAAATTCCACAAGGTGGGGCTGATGTCTGTATTTCCTTTTATAGCTTGCTAAATTTTGGTCTTTTTGATTTGTTTTAAAGAAACAAACATGTAAAAGGAATATGTTGCAGATTAACAAGTGATTTCAAATGAGTTTACAAGCTAAAGGGAGAATGTGTATTTCATAAGTTTAAAGAATTTAATCTGATACAGCATATAAAGCCCCCCTAGTAATTCTTCATGACACTTACTTGTTTGATTCTACAGACCTACCCTGTGGATTTCCAAATTCCTTGAAATGTTTAGGGCCATGGATTACATGGATCTTTTTCATGGAACTGGACCAAGTCAGTTCTCTACCATCACTACCCTGTCCCTACAGCAGGAAAGACAAAAAAAAAAAAAAAAAAAAAACTGAACTGAGTAGAAACTTTATGCAAACTTAAACGCATTCATTATACTAAAGCAAAATAATTACTTTGTAACAGTGCAGAAAGAATATTTTATCCATGCAGCTAAGTAATATTCCAAATGAATAACTCACTGAAACGACACCATAAAATGACCCCAAAGGTAAAAAGCCATTTCCAAATGTTAATGCAGAGTTATGTGGCTCCACCTATGGCATCCTGAAGGTCAAGGCAGTTAGAGAAGAGAATGTGCAATAGCTTTCAGGAATAAATGAAGGCATGTAGCCTGATCTTCTACCCTATGGGCTGGAAGTTAAGCCCATAAATCTCCCACAGGATACAAGAAAAAGAAGTAGCCTTTCTATTAAGAGGCAAAGGGAGAGAGTTGTCTCTCAGAACCCAGAAGCTCCGTGAAGGTGCCCTTTGGAGCCAGAGTGGGGCTAATTAGGCTATTTACATGAAACCCATGATGGAGCGTGATATTTAATCACATCATTTTGACAAATAATTAGAAGATAAATCACTCAAATGACAGTGCTACTGTATCTTAAAAATACAGTGCAAATACTGTTGACAGCATTTACAATTGCACCTATTCATTTAATTTTTCATTTAACAGAAAAGAAAGCAGAAGGCAGATTTGTGCACCAGCCAATCTAGCCTTCAAAAGCTGGCAAGGGTTGAGCTTGGGCACACACCAATCTTGCATGAAATAGGACTCTGCTTCTCATTTATAGTGAACATTGAAAAGTTATAAAATATAATATGTGGTTTGGGGTCTTTTCTTGTTAACTGATGGTAAATACTAGCCTTTGGGTTATGTGGGAAATAGCAGTACATGTTTATGGTCTTCAAAGGGCTGCCCAGAAATTGCTGCAGTGGCAGTCTCTTAAGATTTTTCAACCCCTTCCAAGTTGTTTAAATGTTTAGAACAAACCTCTTTATGAATGCTCTTATTCCAGAACATTTGTCTTTGAATGAAAGCAAAATGAAAATGCTGGGAAAATGATTTAAGTACATATATGCTATCCTTGAATGTCCTGTCCATCAGCATTTATAAAAAAAATTAGAAGAATCAGGAATTTTAATTTTTAATTAAAAGCTAAGGAATTTAAATTTATGGTTTATGATACACCTGTGCTTTCATAGCGGCAAGGTCATTTCATATTTCACTTCAAGCCAAAATTAGACCAGATCTAGTCTTTACTTTTTGCTGTCAAATAAATCCATATGTGTGTGTGTGTGTGTGTGTGTATACATGAATTTGTGAGTGCCTGTCAACAAGTTTATTTCTTAAAATTGGTTTTGTACGGAGCCAAGTGATAGGATAGGTGTGTGAAACAGCACGCAATTTGATCTGACTGTTGAAAGAAGTCTTGAAGGATGGCTCTATGTTATTAAAGAAGCAAGAAACTCATCAAGCAGTCTTCATGGCTCTACTGGTTATAACTTAAAATAGTTTAGGGAAGGATCAAATTATACAACTTTTTCTTACTGATTACAGTTTATACTGAGGAGATCTGGGATCCTGGGCTCATTTCTTTAATACGTACCCCTTGAGATACTGCTCTCCTCAAGAGTAGTTTTTTCCCAAGACTTTAACAAGTTAACTATGAACCATGTTACATTATGTTTGCCCAAGAAATTTAATGATTTCTTCACATAGCCTTACACCTCAAAGGATTATAAATACTCAAATGATTAAACTGAAAACTTATTTTTCCTGATATGATTAAAGTAGCATGATTTCTTTAAGGATTCTGAATGTAAGTGATAAAGCTGAAAGTGGAAATGGAAACTGAGTCTTAGAAAGATTGGGTAGCTTGCCCAGGGGACACAGTACGTGGCAAAAGAATTTCCTGAACATGGATTTGAATTCTCAGCTTTCATTCCGTGTACTATGTAGATTCCGGGATTGGAAAAGTCCAGGACTCACTTCAAGGGCCTTATGTAATCACTGGAACACTCTTGAGATCCGGTTTTTGTGCAGCCTAACGTCTCTGTAAACATCTCTCCAGACTTTTAAATGTATTTTCACACCAAATATCACCCTAGTTCCAAAGCCCGCTATGGAAGATTGAACCGCCATTCTAGGACAGATCAGAACAAGAGCAGACACAACATTGTGAAGGCTGAATGAGAGCTGAGAATTCAACATGTCATTTACAGACGCTAGTGAGCAGAACAACTAGCAAGCAGAACAGAGGGGAGAGAGTAAGAGTCCTGTTCCTCAAAAAAAAGGACTTCAAAAGTGTGTGTGTGTGTGTGTGTGTGTAAGTCAAGGACTATTTTAGCTCAAAAAAAAAAAAAGAGAGAGTTCTGGGTTCTGGCACCTAAGCAGGGATTAAACAGGAAGTAGGCTGATTATGGTTCATTTCTGTTTCTCAGGCACATACAACTGTCGTGGCCCCACTGCACAAAGATGGCTACTTAGAATTCTTAAATCAATTTTAAATTGACTGCTATGTTTGGATCAGGGAAAAAAAGAGAAAAAAAAAAGGTAATGTCAGTGAGTCATCAAACTTTTTATCCAAGTTTTAACATGTCTCTGCACCTGTCTGTCCACATAGAATCATGTTACAGATCGGTGTCCTTGGTGTCCACACCACAGGGTGAAGAGTGACTAAAGATCTGGTCACTTTTTATTCAATTCCTAATAAATTCTAGGACTCCTGAATTGTACTTTCTTTTTTACAATAATAGTAAGCTAGATAGAAGGAAGGCTGATTGGTTGAGGAACGCTCCAGTAACAAATGTTGCCTAAAATCCTCCAGCACAGACTTGGCCTAACTGCTCCAAGTATTTCCAGTAAAATACAAGACTTTTAGACTGAGAAACTTTCCTTGTCGAAGAGTCTCTGCTAAGTGACACTATCAGAGTGGGATGGAGTTAGACATCCTGTTCCACCATGACATCAACCATCAGTACTGGGAATGGCAGCCAGTGGTGGAAGCTGGGATGAGAACTACTGAGTCAATGAGAGGCATGGTGGTGGGGAAGGTGGGCAGGAGGAGGGAAAACTGAGGCAGGTGGACTATGACTGAAGTGGAAAAATGCTTCATTTAAGCATTTTGCTGTACATCAGAAATTGATAAAACATAGTAAACTGAATATTCTTTAATAAAAATATGTATTAAAATAAAAAATAAATAAGTAACGTATTAATTAGTATTGAGGAAAAAATTTAAAAATAAAAAGGACACCATCACAATCCACAGACTGGGGGAAAAAATCTATAAATTACATATCTTACAAAAGACTTGTACTAAAATATGTAGAAAACTCTTTAGACACATAGTTACAAAAAGAAAAAAAAAAAGACTTCATTTAAAAGAAGAGGTCCCAAAAAAAAAAATTTAAAAAAAAATAAAAGAAGAGGTCCCAAAGATAAATGTTAGTGTGCCTTATTTTCTTGCTTAAGGCTAATAGGAACAGAGAACCTGAATTTTAGAAATGACCTATTGGCGTTGAGTACATTTCTCAACGGAGAGCAAGAATTTCTTCTTCAACAGACCAAGCAGAGGTTTCTGATACTTCATGTGACAAGGCGATTTGAAACCACTGAGGCTGTTGTCTTTCTTTCTCTCCTCTCTCTGTCTCTTTCTTTCTTCTCTCTCAGTCTCTTTTATCTTTGAGTAGCTCTAATTCTACTAAATCCCATTTTGACTCTAATTAACACCAGCCAGACTCGCAAGAGCTCAGCCCAAGTGCCAGCTGCCCCGTTGATCTGACAGAGAAATCTCTCCCCAATTTTCCCATCACATCTTGGATAAATGCTTATTTCTCTCTCACAAAAGACAGTGAGCTCCATTAGGGCAGAAACATACCTTCCCTAAGTTTTTGTTTGTTTGTTTAACTTTCTAAGACTCAGTAGAGAGCCTTGTGCACAAATGGAATTCAATGAAGATTTCCCAAATCATGAGTTAAAATCTGCCGGTTACCGCCAATCATTGTGGCTTATGATTCCCTCAGGAAATACTCAGAATTAGTCTAGTCCCCTTACAACAGGATTGTTCCTCCGTTGTTACCTCCCCTTGCCTAAATTTTTTTTCCCTTGGTATAATCAATTCCTTAAGCCAGAGGTTCTCAAATTTAGTGTATGTCAGAATCACATGGGAGACTTTTTAAACCGCCCATTGCAGGTCCTACCTTAGGAGCTGCGATTGAGTGTGTCGGGGGTGGGGCCCGAGAATGTGCATCCCCAACCGGTTGCCCAGTGTTGATGATGCTGCTGGTCCAGGTCCAGGGTCACACGTTGACTTTCAAACATTCAAACATCAGCACTTTCAAACATTCTTCATCTGGCTGGATTCAAGGTCCCTTTATTCTCCTGCCTACCCTCTTTCTAGAATACCTTCTCCTAATTAACCAGAACTGAATGTAAAACTGGGAATAGAAATTGTCTAAAACTACTTTTGGAGAAACAATGCCCTAGACCTTGGTTTATTTTTTTGTATGTGTTTTGTACATGAACTTCCATTAAGCTAAATAACTTTAATACTTAATAACCTGATTCAATAAACTATTCCCAAGTTTTGTTGAAGCCAGTGTTGAATTTACTCGTCACTGAGATTTAGCACTGACCTATTTCCATTCTATAGTGTTCATAATACAGTAACTTACAACAACATTCAAAGACAGTTGTACTCAATATTTATTCAAAATAATACTTGTTGAATATCTTCTATTTATCGTACCAGGCTTTGGAGATTCAAGTGAAAAAGAAGTAATCCCTCTCCTAAAGAAGCTTACATTTTCCTTGTTTTCCATTTCAAACTATAAAAGAATTCAAAAAAATGCGATATTACTTGAATTTAGTGCTTGCCATAGTTTTAGATTTTTATTTTTGGAACAGGACAGCTTTGATTTCTGACTTTCCATGTTATAGTCCTTGCTTTATAAATAAACAGCAAGGTGATAAACTGTTCATAACAAACCTGGTCACCTGCATTATTCTTTTTGGAGCTCTACTTAGTGATGGAATGGGACTGAATAATAAATCAAACATAAATCTATACAGAAAATGCTTAAAATAAATTCCACTTCCTCTCAATAATCTATCTGGAGAAAGTATTTGTTAGAAAGGGAGAGTATAAATTTCCTCAGATACTTTGAAAATAAACGAAAAATAGTACTCAAAAGTTGAGGATGGAAGTGTATCCTTTACTTGCTACGTAGTTTTTTCATGTACACAACCATGTTATGTCATTCAGAAAGTACATTGATCATGATGAGGAGTTCACAGTCTTTTTTACATTGTCATGAATTGCTTTTATTAAATTATGCTGTCCACGTTTCCAATGTGGATAGGACTTGATACCTTACAAATAATTAATTTATAGAGAATTATAAAATTGAGAAGAAGTATATGATGCTTGAATGAACAAAAGAATACATGGCTTAAATCATAATGTCAAAGACATGGACATTACTGTTAAAATTTCAGGACCTTTCTAATTGTGTTTACTCTTCAATCAGTGAGTAAAAGCTGAAATACAAGCAAAGTTTTATGTAGACTGAAATATCTGTGCTGGAAAATACCTAAACAGCAAACAGGTCCCCTAAAGAAAAAGTTCTCTTAAAAAAGTCTTTTTTGAAAGAAAACAAAAAGTTATGTATGCCCTTTGATCGTATGTTAAAACAGCTCTGTGGGATGCTGACTTTATGCTTGGAGAAATACAGTGTGTTGTAAGTTTCTGTTTCCAGTTCCTGACCTTCATGACTGCTAGTTTTCTCTCTAAGAACAACCTGGACTGAAAAACAGAAGACTGAGAGGACACCCTGAGCGCTTAGTGGCTGTTGGGAATTGGTGAGGGGAGAGGAGCTACCCTGTGGTCTGGGGCACAAGGCAACAGGCTAGATGTGAAGAATGAAAAAGGAAAGGACTTGGAATTCTGCTCCTGCTCCTGCCCTCCCTAGTCTAGGTCAGAGTAGCCCACACCTGGGCCACTGGTGAGAGCACGTCCTGAATCAAGAGTTATGTTTTATGTCATTCTGTGCTGCTGAGGGCTGAAGGAAAATAAATTACTATAAATAGGGGAGGGGGAGATGGAAAATGTTTACTTGGGAGCAAGAAACAAGATCAGAAGTCACAAACTCAAACGCCTATGGGGTCTGGGAACTAATATTAGTGAAAAAAATATACTCGTCAGGGATAAGAGGAGAGGTGAGTGGTGGTGGTAAACCACCCCTTCTAGGCAGGCAGTGGCCACTCAGCCTCAACACACGGCTGCCATGTTGGGAGCCCAGGAATGCCAGATCTTCAGAGTCCAACGGAAACCAGAAATTTGATTTTTATTAGAAATTTACCCATGTTTTGATGTTGCTTCACTTTTTAACTCAGTGCAAGACAAATAGAACACATCTGTGAGCATTTCCAGCCTGTCTTGTCTGTCTACAGTCCATTCTCCACATAGCAGACAAATCAGATTTCTTAAAATTCTCCAATGTCTTCCCATTTCACCTGGAATAGTTAAATCTGATTTCATGGCCCATGTGATCTGTCTCATGTCTACATTTCCAAACTCATCTTCTCTGTGCCAAGATACTTTCTGACTCAGGGTCTTAACATTTGCTATTCCTTCTGCCGGAAATGCGATTACATCAGCTCTTCACAGAGAGCCTCACCTTTGTGAACTCTGTTCACTTGTTCTTCCCTCAGACCACCTTTCTAATACAGATTTCCTTCCCTACCCCTACTAGTCACTCTCTAGCTCCTTCTTGGTTTTATTTCCTTCCAGAATGTATGACTACCTCGAATTACACGTGTGTGTGTGTGTGTGTGTGTGTGTGTGTGTGTGTGTGTGTGTGTGTGTGTATATAATTTTTAATATATACATATTTTCTACTTTATTATTGTTCCTGGAATATATACTCTATGAAAGTAGACTTTCACTCACTGCTGTATGGTCAGCATGATTTGTGGCATATAGTGGGCCTGCTGGATATTTCGCTTTTTTTTTCCCTCAGCTCCAAACCCACCCTTCTAAAATCTGCTCTGTGAGACTGGAACTTGACAAATATACTTCTCTGTTGTCAACTGAATTCCTGTTAGGTGTTGCTAATCAGGAGCCCTTGAGAGATACTGGAAGAAAGAAAGATGGAGAGCAGACTTGCTCCTTCCTGCCTTCCTGCTGCTCTGTTGGTGGCACTTCATTCTGGTTTCCAGCTTTTTCCCACAGTCTTACAGCCAGCTTCCTAGAACCTCACTGGAGACACCAGCACCTGCCAAGCAGCAGCCTTGAACAGAGGAAGGCCGGCCCCTCTGAGAGTGGGCCCAGCTCCTGAGGCTGCATCCCCGCCCAGCAGCACCTCTTCTCAGAAATCTTGGTCCCCATCCATGGGGCAGCCCTCCGAACTTTTTGCTTTGAACAACTCAAGTCTCTTTCCTTCGATCTCCCAACCCAAATCTCTCTACAAAATCTTCTCTTAGCCAGTGTGACTTTTGCTTTCCTGACTGAAACAGAAAGTACTTAATCAATATTTAACATTTATGAATGAATGAATGAATGTGGTTGGCAGACATCCAGTTTGTAAATGTGCCCTGAAGATTCTCCTTACAAATTTCCATGACAGTGAATCATCCCGAAGCAAACACAACCACACTACCGGGTTTGGGTTCCCTTTGCATCCCTCGACATCGGCCAGATGCCCTATGCTCCGTCTGTGTGCGTTGTGCCTCCAGGCTCAGATTACAATCTTTAGAGACCCTTAGACACTGAGAAGATTATGGTGTTTTGAATGGGAAATTTAGAACAAAATAAAATATCTATACAGAGGAAAACAGAGATACAGGCATAGTTATTGGTAATATAAACGTTAAGACTAGCGATGGTCTTGTTTTTTTTTCACATGGACTACTTCATTGCAGTTGTTTATTCTTTTAATATCCAATTCCTTCCAGAAAAATGTCTTCCCACCTCATTTTTTGATGTCCCTCCTTTCCTGATGTCCTAATCACACATTCTATCTGTCGCATCACCCAGAACTCTGTTTATTAACACTCTTAAAACAACTATGTGAAGAAAATGTTCAAGGACATAAACTTCTAGAACAACTCATGTACACACTGGGCTCTTCTTTCATTTCTTGACCCTCTAGAGAGCCCCCACTCATCCTCAGATCGGCTCCTCTGTGATTTCCTGAAGCTCTCACAGTTGTTGAGTGTTCATTATTAGCTAATGCCCATACCAGAAACCTTATATATATATGGAGAGAGTCTCATTTTAGCCTCACAAACCTACTATAAATTAAAAATCACCTTTACTTATGCTCTGACAGACTCGATAGAGTACTGAGTAACCCCCCCCTTACTTCATAAAACATGATTGTGTCTCTCTTAACATTTTTAAGAGCATAAAATGGGCCAAGAATTTGTCAAGTTGCTTGGCATATATTAACCTATTTAATTATTAAAGCAGTATTTTTATCCTAATTTTATAGATGAGAAGACTGATGAAAAAATATCTCACCCAAGTTCACCCAAAGAATATATGGCAGAAACGGGATTTGAAAGCCAGCAGTCTGGGTCCTCTTTTAATCATTTATACTTGTTGATCTAGACAATGAAATGTAAATCACTTTATTAAATTTGCCAGATCTTAAATGGGTTAACGCTTTGTGGATAACTGTTTAAATAAAGCCTGCATTCCTGTGTTTAGCCCTTCACAGAGTCTCTGTAATCATGGTCCACAAAATGTTTAAATATGAGCCCCCCTTTCAGGGTCAGTGAGAGTGGTGCTACTTTTAACACCTCGTCATTGGCAACACACGTGGCAGAGAGCTATGATTATCAAGCCAGCACCTAACAGGTCTCACTGGGAATTCTTTAATATCTTCCTATTGTCCATAAGACAAAATCTAAAATTCTCCACTTGGCCTTGCCTGCTCAGCCCCAGCCTTCCTCTCCAGGCTTGGTCTTGACCACTTTTGCCCAGTGATTATGGTCTAACCACACGAGTCTTCTTTCCGTTCCTCCAGCAACGTCAGAGTCTTCACATGCAAGCACTCTGTCTCTACCCAGAATGCTCCCCACTCCCGGCTTGTATGTAAATAGTAACGTCCCACTTGCGCTCTACATCTCCAATGTCTCTTCATTCAAGGAGTCTTCCTTAATCTTCCAGTCTTGGCCGGGTCCCGCTGTGAAACATCTTAGTAGTTCCCCTAACTTCTCCTTCAGAGCACATATTACTGCTTTACACAATTCTATGTGTATGGGCATCTACGTCCCACAGAGACATGAGCATCTTCTAAGAGCACAGACCATGTCTGTTTCATTCACGCCTGTATACCCAGCATCTTAAAGCGGGAAGAGAGTTTTGTATTCCCAAGATAGAAACGGCTCTTTCAATCTTTACCTGAGAAAATGGACAAAAGTTCTATTGTCTCTTGAATTTTTGAAACAATGGCTAATATGAATAGCAATGATAGTAGCTAACGTTTAACGAGCAGTTTCTATTTTCCAGGAACTATTTTAAGGGTTTCAAAGTTTGGAACTCCATTTATCTTCACAATGCTGTGAGTTTGGTACTGAAATTTATAGAATGTTCAATACATCCATGCTTCACTCCAGCCGGGGGTTCAAATTTGATGAAGAATTGGTTGTGCTCTCTTCTGACCCACAGGAAAACCTGAAGCCACCACTCATTTCAAAGCATTCCTTAAAAATATTTTGCTTGCAGAAAACCTGGCCTGGTAGTCAAATTTCTCAGAGATTTCTAACCAGAGGACAGCAGTCCCCAGTGTCTGAACAGTAATCACTGGGGTGAAAGGTTATGGTATGGATTCCCAAATCAAACACACAGAATACCCTGACGGGAATCTCAGCAAACAGCATGAGACACAGAGAAGGGTCACAGATTTTCACATGTGAGTGGCTGTTGTCCTAATTAGTAAACCTGAAATTCACTTGAAGCTGTTCCTTTGTTAATCGTGACTGTGGCTGTTTTCTTAACACTGAAAGGATGACTACGGATCATTTATGAAGAGCTGTAGACTGTCAGTTTTATTTGAACACCTACAAATGTGAAATATGCACAAAGCTTAGATATGGCAAATAGGATCAATCTATTTACATGTCATGATTGGCCGATATAAATGCCCATGAAGTCTATAACAACCTTCCAATATCCTTTCTTAGGATAGTTATCCTTCTGGGACCCGCTCGCCCAGAAAAAGACACCTGGTTTCCTTAGATGAGCAAACCATAAATGAAGGTTTTGTGGAATCCTCAAAATAACAATCACTTTCTCATGTCTCTCTGGCTCAAGATAGTGTCATCGCCATTCCTATATGCTTAGGAATTAAAATTAGATGAATTACTACGGAAGGGTTTGCTTTCAAATTAAGAAGATATGGGATAAAAATTCTAAATAATATTGTAATCTGAAAATCCCTTTGATAAGAACGGGGCCATCATAACTTGAAGACATATACACGTTCCGCAAATGAGAACACTGCTACAAAATTCACTGTAATTCACTTGCTTTGGGGGCATATACAAATCATTTTACATTTTAACAAATCATAATTTATTTCCAGTAACAAATAATAGTTCCTTTGGGTTATATGTAAAGAAAGAACCATGGTCTTCTAGATTTGGCTGTGGAAAATTAAGAGAAAAGGGACTACAGAAGGGAAAGAGAGAAAAATTATGAATGATACTAAGATAAATATGTTGAAGAGTGAAAATTCTAGATTTCCAACATAGAGAAGAATTTTCAAGGTTTATCTTGAAAATTAAATGCCAAGAAGCTTAATAAATTCACATTCCTAATGTGCATTGAATTTTGGAACCAATGAATTATAACACTAATTATAGCTCACAGGGAGAGACAATATACTAGTAAATTAGTAAGTAAATAGCATATACAGTGGAGAAAAGTAAAGCAGAAAGGGAAAGAAAGAAACACGGGCAGAGGGTAATCAGGCCATGGGTGCTCTGGGTGCAGCTTTAGCTAGAAACATCCAAGGTCTCGGGGGTAAAGTGGCATTTGAGCAAAGACCTGAATGTGGTAAAAATTGAAGTCATGAGAATCTGACATCTTTTGTCAGAGAGAACAAGTTTGCAAATGTATGAAATATAAGACAATTTGGAGAAAACTTTGAATAATATCCATTTTTGTCCTCACTCACATGGATGGATTTCAGTGTGTAGGAGCTTCTCTCCTTTGCATTGAGATCTGATATAATACTGAAAATTGAGAATGGGAATGTGGAGGGGAAAATTACACCTGTTTTCAACTAATTTGCTTTTCATGTTGTATTGCATATTTCATATATTTAAATATTGGTTTTTCAGCTGTAGCCCAAAAAAAGCCCCTCTGGAAATGACGCAGTACGTCTCTGTGGGATATATTTCCTGCATTTAAAAAATACACAATAAAAAGTAAAAAGTAACTCCATAGTGTCTGTGTTCCATCAACCATATCTTATTTTCTAATTACACTGCATGCACGCTCCTTTTAAAGTTAATTTTCTCTCTGTATAAACATTGTAACAGACTTATTTTTAGATCTTTCTTTAGCTTGATTTTATTCCATTTAGGAGAAGAGTATTTTGATTTTTCAGAGAAGTTTGTATGTTTATGATTAACTATCAAATATGGAACTCTATTTAAAATAAAAATGATTTTAATGACCAAAAAAAAGAAAAAAAATTCTTGTTTCCACAAAAAGATAAACTTTTAATTCTAGGTTTGCAAGCGTCTTCAATGTGCTTGGTATTTTATATAGAAAGAAACAAAGCCCACGGTTTTACATTGGTAATAATAAGTTAACTAAGCAAGCATGTTAAATTATTAAATTTGGAGAATACATTGTGCTTATTATGTTACTTACCCTTGCAGTGAACTAGAAAATGAATGTGGTCATTCCAGACTGGTTAAATTGGAAATATATTTTATACAGATGTGTCTAATGTAGTTTCCTGGCAGAGGAATAATGTGCACAGCTTATATTTGTAAGTATACAAATCTGGTTTTATATTACGACGCAGTTCTGTAAAATCAGATTTTCCCCTCTGCACTCCGGTTTTCACTTTCAGGATATATTTACATCCTTTTATCATTTAAAGTATCTTTATTAAAACACTATTTTTTCCAGATCCTTCGGAGTTTGTTTCATTTATGGGTAGGTTGGGGATTGGGGTTTGGAATCGGAGAGAATTTAAGAATAAACAGCGAGCATTCTATTTAAAACCAAGAGATTCACCCTCCTTAATTAGTGCTAAATTGATTTTTACAAAATCCTATTTCTGCCATCGGCTTAGTTGAGATCATGTTCCTTTTTATTTCACTTTGGAACTTTTATTAATGTCAACTAATTTTACTTCCATTTGTTAAGATAGCTAGACAATGTTACAGCATCCATTTCAGTTCTGTTGGAAATTTTCATTAGATCAGTTCAGCCCCGAAAACAATGAAAAATTTATCTAGACTCCATCAACATCTCTGATGTCTTGGATTTTATGAGAGTGTGTGTGTGTGTGTGTGTGTGTATGAGATAATTGCTTATTTACTTTTATTGCCTGCATTTTAAGGGACGTTTCAGTGGCTGGATTTATTACAGAAATAAAATAGATTTTGTTACATTTACTTTTCAGTTAATGAAGAGTCCTTATTGCACGTTGCTCCGGAACCTCTAACAGAGTGGTTCAAGGTTACGTTATTTGAAAATTGGAGTTTTCATATGATGCCAGTGTAAAGGCAGCACAGAAGGGCCTAAGCAAGTTAGAATGAAGTCATCGTGTGTCAGTGTGAAAGTGCCACTGGACTGCTATTCTAGTTCTCAAGGCAGCTAACACGTATGCTCCTTCTCTGGGGATCCTGTGAAAGGAAGGTTTATTAATTAGTAGTTTTCTTAAACCAGGACTCAGAAATTCTGGGTGCCACATCACTCCTGGAATTTATTTGACCGGTGGATTATTGCACCACGGATAAGAAAGCATACATTTCAAATCAGGCCTTTCATTTGGGCCCAACGGGTCCAAAGTGTACTGTGCTGAGAGGGCAGAAAAAGCACACTGATTTTTTGGGGGTGTCGCCAATGGCCATGACCAGTGGAGTTCAAGACTGGTCCTCAGCAAGATTATCAGTTAGCCAGTGCTGGCTGTCAGCATCATATCTCCACTTCCTTTCCTGCCTGCAGGGTTGCCTCAGAGCTCGCTTGTACTAGAAACCATTCCCAGGTGAGCCCTAGGTTTGGACCTTTTCCAAAGGAAAGTCACACAAAAGCAGTGCAGGGCAATTTATGCTAAATGATACGGCAAAAGTTCTATCGCTGTGCAGAGGAGAAATACACATGGTGTCTCAGTCAGGGAGGACTCCAGAAACAGTAAAAACTGAGGCATTTATTGAGAATTGACTCAACATGAGGCACTACGATAAGCACTTTGTGCACATATTGATAATGTAATAAAGTAGGAGTAATACTTTCTGTACAAATAATAAACCTCAGGCTAAATTCAATTATGTGTCATGTTTGGAATCACGTGTTCTTAGTCAACGAGCTGCAAATATCTCATTTTCTGCACAGAGGTGAGCCCGAATAATTCCTTACAATACTTTCTTGAAAAGATGAGAAGGGTGATGGTGGCTAAAGACGTGGGATCTCTGCCTCTCCCTTAATGAGCAAGGCCTCTCCAGATTTGAAATAAAATGCCTGGGACTTGTTGAAACATGAAATTCAAAGCAAGCAGAGAACACATCACTAAGCTGAAGATGTTTGTTTAAATAACGTTTATGCACGAATCACTAGATCAGCAATGTTTTTAAATTGTCAGTTGCATTTCACCGGTTTATCAGCTTTAATCGTTATATATGGATTTGACAGTCTAGTCTCTGCTCCCATACTTATGAAAAATGGGTAGATACCAAATTTAAAGATTGAAGGAAAATACCTTGGCAGTACAAGAACATTACTTTAAGGAATAATTATGAGCTGCTAACACAATTGATATCTACTGTGATTGAACAGATAACATCATAAACTACAAAACTGATAGCCATCCTAAAAAAACTCCTTCTTCCTGACTTTCACAAATGTTTAGTCACCTTTATATTCTATTGATTCTGTATCTGCAGTTTCTGTCCTGACTTCTCCTTTCTAGAGCTTCAAGGCAATTCCACGTTCATTCAAGGAACATTCATTGAGCTCCTACTCGGTTGCAGGCACTCTTCCGGATGCTAAGGATAATACAGCAAACAAAACCAGAACACAATTTGAATACAAATTCTTTGTAGGTAGAAATTTTGATTTCTATTGGGTTCTTTTCACTGTTATATTACCAGTTTTCACGACAATGCCTGCCCCATAGAAAGGACTCAGTAATTATTGGTTGAATGAATAAAAAACAGACTGAATCTGTGTTCTCATGTAGATTTATACCCTGTTGCGGGAGGGTGGGGCAGACAGGTAAGGGCGTCTTACAATCAAAAACAAATAAGCATGCATTAGATTACATAATACTTTGCATAAAATAAGACAAGGTAATACATGTAAAGTGACTGAGTAACAAAGAGGGTGTTTTTATAAATGAGATTTGATTCGAGCAAAGAACTGAAAGATCCGAGAGATGATACAGCCATCGAGGAAGAGTGTACAAATGAGAGACCAGTGTGTTCGGCATTTTCATAGAACCGACTGACTAGTGAGATCAGATCAGTGTGAGCCTGCAGAGAGGCACAGACACAAAGTCCAGTGAATAGCAGGTCGGTGGTCAGTACCAGTCACACACCACCCTGTGGTCCCAAGTTAGGGTTTTGGATTTTAGCCCCAGAGGTGTGAGAATACATTGGAGTGATCTGAGCAGAGAGGCGATCTGATCTGCCTCTTACTTTCTTCCAGTTTTACTGAGACATCATTGACATACAGCACTGTATACATTTAAGAGGAACAACATAATGATTTGGCTTACACACATCATGAAATGATGATCACGGTGAGTTTAGTGAGAATGCAGCACCTCGTAGAGATACAAATTTTTAAAAAACAGAGGAAAGTTTTTTTTCCTTATGATGAGAACTCTTAGGATTTACTCTCAACGACTTTCATATATAGCAAACAGCAGTGTTAATTATGTTTATCATGTTGTAGGTTACATCCCTAGTACTTATGTGTCTTATAGCTGGAAGTTGGTTTAGCTGGATCCTTCTGGGGAGCAAAGTAAGAAGCTGGAATACCAGCGAGGAGGTGATTACAGTGGTCCAAACAAAACCTGAATCCTATGGAATGTAAAACAACTGTCTCCCAAGTGTATCTACTCATTCTCTTTGGTGATGCTTTTCAGCTTCTGCTTCCCTGCTCAGTCCCCACATGCGATGTAATCTAGCACATGAAATTACTTTCAGTACCCAACACATCATCAATCCCAGGGCCTCTGTTCCTATATATACTTAGAAATTTTAAAAAGCTTTCAAATGAAAGTGCTTTGATCAGAGGTGGTTAAATTTGGGGTGTTATGGACCTTTGAGAGGTTTTTTCCTCTAAGAAGTATACACACATACACACACACATACACACACTAACCAATATTCCCTTGTAATTATAAGGAATTTTTAGATTCCCTCAAAATCCATTCTTGCAATGTATTTACAAATAGATATCCTTAAGAATGATCAAATTCAGTACTTCCAAATTGCATTACATCACATATTATTTTTGGGGGGGTTTCATAGTTACATAAACATGGGAAATGCTACCTACTATTCCTGTGTCTTGGAGAATCTCTGCATAAATTTTTATTAAAGTTTGAAATGTATTGCTGAAAATAATGTACAGTTGAGGAAACTAAGGTACAAAGAGATTAAATAATTAGCCCAGGAAATAAAATCCAGAAAATGACTATGACAAGTTATAAATCAGGAATTTCATCTCCATGTCCCTCCTTCTAACTCCATGTCAGATGCAAATTCAGTTCTAAATCAGCGACTTCATTACATAGTCGAGCCCCAGAGAGATTAAGCTATTGCTCCAAATTTCCTCATTTAATATACATTCCCAAAGTGTTAGGTGATTTTACAGACTATAATCATTTATCACCCAAACTTAGAATATATACATTTAACTAGTCCATGAAGATGAAACAGATGGGTAATTATTATTCTTTAAAGAATTCTAATACGATTTAAAAAAAAACAATTAATTACTTTTTCCTCTAAAGTACAGTAAAATGATTAGTTTTGTCACAGCTTTTAATACTTTCTATTAATTTTCTGTCACAATGCTGTAATTAACTGCATCATCAATAAAAATACAAGATTTTTTCTATTAGAATCATTCACATACTGAAATTACTGTTTATAATTGAGAATTGAGGATATGATCTTTCTTTATTTAGTATATTTGTTTTAGTTTTTAACAAATATCCAATCCAATATTAGATCCCCAAAGTGACTGATACAAGGTATTTTCTTTTTTTAATTTTTTAATATATATATTATTGAAGTATATTCAGTTTACAATGTTGTGTCAATTTCTGGTGTAGAGCACAATACTTCAGTCATATAAGAACATATATATATATTCGTTTTCATATTCTTTTTCACCATCAGTTACTACAAGGTATTGAATATAGTTCCCTGTGCTATACAGAAGAAACTTGTTGTTTATCTATTTTATATATACTAGTTAGGATCTGCAAGTTTCGAACTCCCAGTTTATCCCTTCCAACCTCCTTCCCTTCCTGGTAACTATAAGTTTGTTTTCTATGTCCATGAGTCTGTTTCTGTCTTATCAATAAGTTCATTTGCCTTTTTTTTTTAGATTCCATATATAAGTGATCTATGGTATTTGTCTTTCTCTTTCTGGTTTACTTCACTTAGCATAATATTCTCTGGGTCCATACATGTTGCTGCAAATGGCATTATTTTATTCTTTTTCGTGGCTGAGTAGTATTCCATTGTCTGAATATACCACAACTTCTTTATCCAGTCATCTGTCGATGGACATTGTTTCCATGTCTTGGCTATTGTAAATAGTCCTGCTATGAACATTGGGGTGCATTTATCTTTTTGAGTTAAGGCTCCCTCTGGATATATGCCCAGGAGTGGGATTGCTGGGTTGTACGGTAAGTCTGTTTTTAGTTTTTTGAGGAATCTGATATGAAGTGTTTTCATGTAAGCTCCCTTAAAATGCTCCAACTCTCACAAGAGCTTGACTCATTTGAAACATTAGTAAGGTTGCTATAAATGAGGAAAGAAATAAGCCCTTTAGTTGTATTGAAATGACCAAATATGAACTGAGTTTGTTTGCCTAAGGAGGGGAACAGGAGAACCAAGGAGTATTTATCATCTGATTAATTTACTCATTCACTTATAATGGTAAAAGCAAAACTCATATATAGAGAAAAAAATCCATTTTTGTCTCCCATTTTCCCTTCAGATCTGCTTTTATGGAGTGAAATTGCCTTGCTCCATTGAGAACTTGGGCAATCCTAAAGTCTTTGCGGCGAAATCCTAGGTTTCAGGAAGTCCTACAATCTCTTTAGGTTTCAAAATGCTATTCAAATTAAGCCATTAGAATACCAGTCCATTGTGCTAACTAACACTTTTCATCTCCATCCCAAGGTAGACATTTTTTGCTTTCTTTCAGCTGGGATTGGCTAAAGAGGAGTCGAATGCTACCTGGCAAGGAACGTGTCTGTTTCTCTCCTCATTTTGCTCTCCTCCTTGTCTAGATTCATGTGCTATTTCTCCACCATAAGAGTTGAAATGGGAACATTGTGGTGAAGTAAGGGGCTGGAAAATTTCTTACTTAACTCGATTTGGAATAAGATGGCTCTGCATCCTTTGGCATGGTTGTTACATGGTTTCCTGAATTTTTTAGAACCTCCTTTGATGTGTCTTATGAGTTTCAGCTCCTTTGATGGAGGCCCTACCTCCTCTCCTCCTGACTGCACCTCATCACCCCTTAACTTTGGCCCCTCCATTACACCCCCCAGCCTCTCACTCTGGAGTCTCCTCACTCTGGCAGGAAACGTGGAAAGGACGTCATTTCAAAGAACTCGAGACAAGTAGTCCCACCACCATATGGTACATAGACCAAGGTCTCTCAGTAATTCTCAGAAGTCTCTTTACCAGGTCTGAAGTTGGACAGAAGCATCCTCCCTCCCTTGGGAGATGAAACTCACAGTGCAGCTCTTTCCTAAGCAAACCTCACATCCTCACCCAATGTTCATGCCTTCAGTCAACTTCCCTCTGAATGAGGAGCTTTTCACATTTCCTTTTACTTCGGCGTCTTTGTGTGGCAAATGTCTTCCAAATGTCATCTCTCTTGTGCTAGCATCTTGTCACTTCTAACAAATACTTACTGAGCACATACTGAGGGCCACAGTCTGTTTGCCTGTGAGACTTGCCTTTAGCGAGAAACACAAACATTAAGCAGATACTTAGAACTGATACTATTTAACATCAACCTCTAGAACATCCAACGTTTCATAATCATGTTTCAAAATTACCCTGTTTATACAATAATCAATTATGTAATTCTATGTCAGAAGTTCAATAAAGAGGGAAAAAACTTTCAACACTTGATAATTACACTGTGTTCTGATGCTCCCAAGTTATCTTCTTAATTTATTCATCTGTCAGATATGATTTGAACATAAACTTTGTACAAATTGTTACACCTTAGAGGATACAAATATATGCCATATCTGGTCTCATACACAATGATAACTATACTATCCAAGGTGACAATGTAAGTACTAAAGAATGACAGCTGAAATACAATGAAATGAATTTATCCATTCATTCATTTTTTAGTTGAGGTGTAACCAACATACCAAAAATTTCACATATTAAATATGTATGAATTAATGTTTTGACATGTGCACACTCATGTGAAATCAGCACAATCAACAAAATGAATATACCTATCACCACCTCCAAAACTTCCTTATAAACTTATATAATACAGTTTTTATTATAACCTCAATAACATCCTTGCCAGTTACTCAGTATCAGTTCTGTGTCAACTTAATTGATTTTTCTCTCCATTGGAGGGGGTATTTTTGTGTTTCTTTTTACATTTGATAATTTTTAAACATTTTTATTGAGATGTAATTGACATGTAACATTATATTGGTTTCAGATGTACAACTTACTGATTCAATATTTGTATATATTGCAAAATGATTCCCATGCCAGTCTAGTCAGCATTCATCATCACACATAGTTGCACATTTTTTTTCTTTTGATGAGAACTTTTAAGATCTACTCTTCTAGCAACATTCCAATATACAATACAGTATTAGTTACTATAGTCACAAGCTGTACATTACATCCCAGGACTTGTTTATTTTATAACTGGAAGGTTGTATCTTTTGACCACCTTCACCCATTTTGCCTGCCCCCCTACACTCTTCCTCTGGCAGTCAGCAATCTGTACTCTGTATTGATCAGTCCAGTTTGTTTGTTTGTTTGTTTTAGAGTCCATGTATAAGGAAAATTCAGCAATTCCACTTGTGGGTATTTACCCAAAGTAAAGGAGAACACTAATTTAAAAGCAGATGTGCACCCCCATATTCATTGCAGCATTATTTACAATAACATGGAAGCAACCTAAGTGTCCATCAATGGATGAACAAATAAAGAAAAAGTATAATTTTGCCAGGTAAAATGCCTGGTAATTTTTGATGCATACCAGAAATCATGACTGTCAACTTGCTGGGTGCTGGACATTTTTGTATTCAGAAAAATATTCTTGGGTGTTTTCTGAGTTGAGCTTCAATCACTGGAAACAGTTTGACTCAAGTCTTTTTAAGATGTGTTAACTGGACCACAACAATGCTTGCTCCAGGGCTAATCTTTCCCCAATTCTGAGGCAACACTTTCTGTAATCTACCCAATACCCTGTCAATTGGGAGGTTTTCCAACCTGGCTTAAGTGATCAGGTATCATTCCTAGAAAGGACTGTGTGAGTCTTGGATTTTCTTACCTACAGTCCTTTGGTGGTGGTGATGTCATTGGCCTCCAGTAGTTTCTTCACATGCATGTGTTGACTGGTACTCAGATGAACACCTGAGGAGAGCCGTCTGCAGTATCTAGGATTCTCTGTATATGCAGCTCTCTCCCTCAGGTGTTCTGTCCTGAACATTCTAACCTTGTTGTTATCCTTGAAACTCTAAAGAGTTCACCATCCATATTTCTTTTCCCTGCACCATGCCTGATGACTCTGCAAAGGCAGTAAATTAGGGAGATTGTAAAACTTAACTTGTTTTCTCTCTCTAAGTGATTACTGTCCTCTGTTGCTGATGCCCAATAAATTGATTTTTTTTCCATTTTACTGTTGTTTCAACTTGAAGAGTAAATCCAATCCCTCTAATTCATCTCCACTGAAAAAAAAATCTGATTCTTTCCTTATTTTATTGAATTTCTAACATGTGATGTAGACTGGTATGCACTGGGGAGAGACCAATGAACAGAACAGACAAAAACTATTACCTTCAGGTGGCTTACACTTTATGGGGGGGTGGGTAGAGTCATAAAAAATACATAAATAAACTATATATACATACATACATATATATGGTTAGTTAGATTGCAGTAAATTTCAGAGGGAAAAATAAGGCAGGGAAGGAAAGTACGAAGTACTGACAGGAGATACATTTAAATGTGGGAAGGTCACACTAAAAAGTCATAGAGAAGAAAGAGGAAACCATGAGGATACTGGAGGTCGAGCATTTCAGGCAGAAGGAACACCAAGTTCAAAGACTCTGAGATGGGAGCATGCCTGAATGCCCAAGGAATAGAATGAAAACCAATGTGACCGGAGCAGATTTTCAAGTAGAATTGTGAGGGAAGCTGAAATTTGACAGACATGAGAAGCAAACATTCCAGAGCTTTGCAGGCTAACTGATGTATCGTGGACCTCCAGGGAGTGGAGGAGTGCAAGATGTGCCATTTGTCCTAGCGCAATTATGCTGGCTGCTCTGGCTATGACAGGCTGCAGGCAGACATGGTCTGAATCTAGGAGACTGGTTATTTGTCCAGCTTTGGGAATGCAGGTGAGATATAACGATACAATGGATCAGAAAAATAGAAGTAGTGAAAAAGCATTGGTTTCTAGAAATATTCTGGGAAAGCCAACAGTTTATGCTGATGAATTCAATATGGGGAAGGAAAGAGAAAAAGTCAAGGATGACTCCAGAGAATTGGCCTGAGCAACTGGAAGGATAAGTGGGGAAGGGTAAGCAGAGGGAGAAGTAAGTTGGAGGAAGAATGATGACGAGCATAAGGAAAGGCACAGAGGCAGGAACGCCATGCTGTCTGTGGGGGGGGGGGGGCAGGAGCTGAGCTATCTGAGTGGTGCGGGAAGTTCTTATGGCAACGTGCTGGTAGAAAAAGGGGGTAAGGGCAGTTGTGGCCAGAGCACAGAAAGTCTTGAATACCAGCAAAAGGGTTTGTAATTTATACAGTTTAGGAGAGAAGCCAGGGAAAAGTTTTTGAGGGCCTTCAGTGAAAAACTTCAGGTTTACAAAAGCTCTACCCAGCAGCTTTGGAAATTTGCAGTTACCAGCATGAACTTAAAACACAAAGCAACAAGGGATTCCATCATAAGAGCTTCTCCTTGAATTTTTGAAACCCTGAATAAGGCAACGTGGCGCACTTGTAAAATACCAAGGGAAATGGCTGTGGGCCAGGCTGGTGTACAGTCATCAAAGATGCAGTGACTCATTTGAGCAGAGGTGTCATGCAGACTGCGATACACCAAGACATAAGTCACAGATGGCAGACGACACTTCAGAGAACCTACACACATTAGTCTACTCACAGCTCTGTGAGGAAAATTAATGGCAGGAAAAGCTCTGGATGAAAGATAGAAAGTTTTGGTCTAGTCCTAATTTCACTGCGGCCGGCTCCAACGTTTAGATAAGGCATATGGCCTCTCGATGATGTAGATATTTTATCAGTAGAATAGAGACTATGTCTCCTCTATCTCTTAGAATGATGTGGATTCAACAAAATGGTAAATGGCTCTCCCTTCACGTGATGGGTAATCTCATGTGCCAATTTGAGTCGGTCACAGGTCCCCGGATTAAACTTTGTTTCTGGCTGTGTCTATAAGGGTGTTTCCAGATGAGATTAGCATTTGAATCAGTGGATTTATTAAAGAAGACCGTCCTGTCCCATGTGGGTGGACATCATCCAACTCATTGAGAGCCTGAATAGAATAGAAGGAAGATGAAACAGGTGTTCATCCTTTTTTTAATCCTGCCTCACTGACTCACTGATTGAACTGGGTATCCCATCTTTTCCTGCCCATGGACTAAGATGTGTCATCTGCTTGCCTGATTCTCCGTCCTTTGGACTTGGACCGAATTATACTGCCAACTTTCCCCGGTCTCCAGACTAGAGAGGGCAGATCACGGTCAATACAGATACAAATATAGATACAGATATCTGTATTACCCATTTGCTTAGGACTTGGGCATACTAAGCAGTACTGACTCCTTGTATTCAGTAGAACATACACACATGAGCGCCGATTTAGTATCTCTTCATGGGCCAAGAGATTAACAGGACCATCCCCCTCTGTAGCCTACATTTCTGTTCCCAGAGCTTGGAATATATGGAGACAAGTTGGATACTCTCTTAAAACAATTGTCCCAGAGGATGGAGGTAATATTTGCACTATTGGCTGGAGGAATACGATAGAGTCAGCGAAAACAAGACTTGAAGGTTTAAGTTGTTTTTATAAGCTATTTATATGAAAAAAAAGGGACTAAGTCTATTCATTAATTTACTCACTTATTTTAAACATTCCATACTTTTCATCATTTCTGTGTATGTTTTTACTATTCCCTCAAGCTCTATTGTTCTCCGCTCAGAAAATTCCCCATTGTATTCACACTCCTACAAAAAGCCATGAGAATGGGGCTGTCTCCTGCCTCAGACTGCCCCATTACCAACAGCTACATTTTGTTCAATCCCTCTTTTCTAGATGGTGGTTTGGTAGCAGTGGAAAAATCTAAGGCTCAGTTCTAGCACCACCTTGTAATTCTTATCTCAGACATCTCTTTCCCCCTCGCTGGTTATCCTGAGGGTTCCAGTATTGGAGAACTTTATCTTCTTCTGGGTCTTTATCTTCCTGGATTCCCAAAAACAGAACAGTGTCTTCAGTGTCTTCAGTGAAAATATCCTGATGGAAATTACCTGACTATTCTTGAATATTTCATTTGTCTTCTGCTAAGGCAAGGTTTCATGGAGCCTAGATACTATGGAAACAGGTTCATATAAATACTTCTATATTAAATGTGCTCTGCCAAAGCTCTCAACTAGTTACAGAGTGAATTTCTTTCAACTGAAATCTTTTCAAATAATTGCACTGGAAACCTGTGAAGTCAGGCCATGCTTTTTAAAAATGCTTTTTCTGTAGCAGATCACATTAACCACCTACATACTGTGGGAAACATCACTTCAGAAGAGCCTGTTGGCACAGTTTTCCTTGCTACATCACAACTCATCTTAAATTGTTAGCTTCACCACTGTCTGGGGTACATAAGTCCAGGAAAGAATTTGTATTTTTTAAATATTATTTTATTCTGCTACAGCCTAAAACATTCAGGAAGCATTTTTATCACCAGCATGAAGAGGAAGAAAGCTTTCTACTCTGACATTTTATGCAGTTAGATATATGGAGATCCAAATACATCCATTAATTCCTTCCATGGCAAGTTTTACAAAATTTTAATGGCCATGTACTACATACCAGGCAAATTGTTAAGGGGCGAAGGTACACTGGTGAACAATGAATATGCGACATTTGCCTTCATGGGTTTACAGTACATGGTATATCTTTAAATACAAATGCAATGAAATGCAAAAATTAATATATTCCTTAAGGATTTAATCATTCAGTTCCCATCCATATTCCGTAAGTTTCTGCTGCAAATAACATTCACTGGTCTTAACAGCCTTCTGAACAGTGACAATTAAAATGAAATTAATACACAGCTTTCATGGATGGCAAACTATAACGTGCTGAAATGTATTTCAGAATGAATCGGAATTATTAAATAATTAGAAAGATGTCTCCTTGCCAGGAAATAAAAAATGGGGATAATTAGTGCTACCACCTGGGCTAGAATCCCTAGACGGGTGACACAGTGGCAAATTGCCCAAGAGTCATATACGATGAGAAGCTGATTGATTGTTCTCAGTGGGAGAAGTTATTTTATATTACTGTATTTTCATCATCTCCCAGGCCCATGAGAATTTCCTTCAAAAGTTCAGATTTTTTAAATCTTAAGAGAAAGATCTTGATTAAAAAAAGAAAAAGTAAAAAGAAATATGTACGTAGGAGAGGGAAAAAGTTTTTCCTAAACCACTGCTCTGTTAGACAAGTTCCAATGAATGAATGAATTCCCACCATCTCAGATAAAAGTAGTAATGAAACAGAAATGAGACAAAATAAGTAGGAAATAAAAAATAGGGACTAAAACAACCTTTCCAGCCTCTCGGTTCTATCTTCTCTGTTCCTAGAGTAAAATCTCTCAGCTGTAGGGGAATGATAGATTCTGCAGGGCGTTCCTTCACGAGGTGACAGTATTCACCGGGATAACAGAGTTTTGTTGAAACGATCAAACTCTGCAAGTTCTTAGACCAAAGCATCCATGAGAGTAGAAACTAGAAGCTGAATTTCATTTTCTGGGCAAAAAGGAAATTGAGTGCCTAATGTCTCTTTGGTGAAGCCGTGAACGTAATCCACATGTAATCCCACTAGGAGCAGATGTCTAAAGAGTCAAATTGGTTAGCAAACACTCAAATATTTTCAGACTGAAAAGGTCAGCCAGTCTTCTATTTCATTTCTACACAAGCACATTAAACGGAAGAACTGTCTGAGTTCCTCCTAGGATTCAAAACCACTCTTCAGTAACCAACTCAAGTCTACTCTTTCCACCACTGTTTCTTCCCGACTACTAGTCTCCTTTCAGGAGCAAAATAACATTTTCTGAAATTAAGACAAAAGCAACACTTACCTCTGTCAACATTTGCCCTTAGTCTATAGGAAATTAAACTGCTCTTAAAATTTGGTTGCCCCCCCTCCCTCCCCACTCCCATTGACATAACCTCCTACTGGAGGACTGCAATTGTCTTTCCTTCACTATAAAATTAAGTTTTAGCCTGTTTGAATCTCTTTTGCAAAACAGAAAGGTAAAAGATGAGATACAATTAGTCACCGTGTAACAGCCAGGAAGAGCAAACATTTTGTAGAGCTCTGAAGAGATTGCTAACAACTTTTCACATATTATATCTCCCATGTTTTTCACAATGGTTATTCTTTATTATTTATTCATATTTAGCCATTTATTATTTATTCATTTATTCCTTCTCCAGATGGAGAAAACTGAGAAACTAAAGCTCAGAGATGCTCGGTCATTTGCATTTGTTCTCAAAGACAGTAAGTGGCAAGACTGGGGCTTCCAGAAATTTTCTCAATTTACATGTCAGACCTCGTATAGTTTGCTGTGATAACCCTTTCTGCTTCACCTGCAGAATGAGGCCCCTTGCAAGTACAACCTCATAGTAATTCCATTCTTCCGTTCTGCCAGTTTGAAGACCTTTACATTCACCTTCCATGTCACCACTTCTCCACCCTTCACTTCTTCACGATCTTTTCCTACTCTGAAAATCCATATATGATCTTTGTCAGTTGTAGCCATTACCAAAATTCTCCTTAGAAATTTTTTTGTTTTTTTAGTGAACAAATAATAAAGTCTCATTCACTTAGAACTTAGAACTTGTACATCTAACTGGCCCATCCCATTCTTCTCCATGTGTAAGTCCTCCACTCCAGTCATCTCCATGTTTTCTAAATAATCTACATGTCAGAATATTTTTGTTATATCCATTTTAGATATTTTCTATTCAACTTTCATGAAGAAAGTTTTGCTTTTGGCACTCAGATCATTGCTTTCCCTTCCATTCACACACACACTCATGTCCACCCCTTCTGTCCTTCCAATATAAATGTGTGCATTATATAAATATACTAACACTTCTGTTTGAATCAAAATTTGTGTCTACATTACCGATTAAATCAGAATTGTTTATACCTGAGTCTAGTAATATATCATGATTCCATTGTCTTGGTTTTTCTTGCCTTTTTGTTTTTGTTAGAGATAATGACGGCTTTTTTTTTTTAATTTAACATGTTTAATTCTTTCTAACATAGGAGTAAAATCCCTCTGAATACTGTTTTTCACATGATTGAACACATAAGGTGGTCTGGCATTTTTATCACTTTGTGTATTTGCTTATTGTTTATTCACTTCTGCACCGTACCTCCTGGAACCCCATTCTGACTGCTCCTGTTTGGTCTGATTGCCCTCCAATTGCCGTATACTTGCTATCCTGGAATTTCCCACTTTGCATCTATTCTCTCTTTGTTGTTATTGTTGTTGCTGTGTGTGTGCATGTGTGTTTCAGGATCCTGCCTTCTTCTTGGTTTAATCCTTCATTTTGATATAGCAAATGTTGCACACACAAAAAATGTCCTGGAAACAGGCACCTGGGACTTTCATTTCTGAAAATATGGTACACAACATATCCTAAAAATCCTCCATTTTAAAACAGATCTAGAAATATTGGACATATATGAAATAAACTTCATCTTAAATCCATAGCTGAGCTCATAATAGAATAAATTGAAACCAATTCCTAGAAACACTATTTTGAAATTGTAGAACCTCAAAGAGAATGAGCTCTTAAAAGCTGCCCTCAAAACAGACAACAAATTACTACAACAGAATAATGAACATGGAGCCAGAAGATCAGCAAGAAACAATATTTACTCACCTAATATTGTCACAACATGTAAAGTTGACAGGATTAACTTCCTAATCGGAGGTTTAAACACAAACTGAATAATTAATAGATGCATATAGCAATTAATAATATGTTCATTTGAATCTCTATTTCTTGTTAGAACAGAGTTCATAATTAGAAATGGTAAAAATAAACCATTTTAAAAAGAAAAAATGTTATCACCAAAAGTTACATGTAGAAACATTGTCTTCTATAAGTGTTTACACCGATGCATTGTGTTTCAGAACAATTTACGGAGATATTATTTCGCCTTCTGCTTTGCAGCTGTGGAATAATCAGTAATAATAAGAATTATTCTTCCTTTTGTCCTCTATACATACACCCAAGGACTAACAGTGTGCATGAATCCTTTCCCTTCAGGCCACACCTACAAGATGTAATTTTTCAAAAAGAAGTAACTTGTCCTAGGCTCTGAGGTGGTGGAGTGAGAGCCTGGGGTTTGGACAGTGGGAAGTCTGGGTCTCAGGACTGGCAGGCAGATCCAAGGCTGACAGAGGTGAAGAAGTGATGTTGTTCATTTGTTGGCGTGTTTTTATGGTGGTGAGAGTTGAGTAGGTGGTGGAGCTCCTTACCACTCCAAGGCCTCTGATGGGTGGGCTGGAGAACAGGCACTGAAGTTTATGGTGTCCAAGGACCATGGCTCCAGGAGCTACAAGAAAGAATCTCCTTGCCCCATTTTGGCAAAGGGGAGGAGGACGTGGAATGGACCACAGGACATCCCAGAAGTAAGCACCAGGAGCCGAAGGCTGAGCTCCTTCTCCTATTGCCTCAACACCACAGCACCTCACCCGGAATGTGACTTAAGGGAGGTGAAAGGAGAGGGCAAGAGGTCCCCCAAAGCACAAATAAGTAAGTGATAGCTGGGTGTAAGATTAATGTGATTTTTTTAAAGTGTTACCACATTTGTATTCAGCAGAGAATTAAGAGAGTACAAGTCATGTTTAATACATACCAGGGAAAGTTTTCCTGTAAAACATTTTATTTCCAGTGTTCGTATGTGTGATGATCTCCAGGGGACTACATTTGAGAACCTCCAGGTCTTATAAAAAGCCTTTGGCATAATTGAGACTGAGTCTCTATTTTGCTGTCTACCTTTTGCTGAATCTCTATTTGGCTGTTTGGTAAAATGATGACAATGGCGTAGTCCTTTCGTTAATGAAAAGCATCCTCAATAAGCATCAACTATCTTGAGCCCGTCAGTGTTTGGGAAGGGTCTGGCGAGGAGAGATGCTTGGTAAATAATGGATGAAGGAGCCCAGTGCACTGTCATTCCCATTCCTCCTGGGATGAAGCTCTGCCAACACAGGTAAGTGAGTTTTACAGACTTTGAAGACAATGACAAAGTCAGAATTAAATTGTGGATCTAATTCAAATGTCTTTTTCTTGGCACTAGACCAAGATGTTTCATACTTTGGGCCACGATCCACGAGTGGGTCTCAAAGTCAATATAACTGGTCAGAATTGGCACCTTTAAAAGGAAAGAGAAGAAAGAGGGCAGAAGAAGGGGCCAAGCACAGCCAGCACAGCCTAGAGTAACAGAGACCGGAAAACAAACCGAAGCAAAACAAAACAAACAAAAGAAATCTCGTGTATCCAGCATAGTAAGGACTAAGTGGTGTTCTGTAAAAGTTTTGCACATATCGGGTCAATAGGTAAAGCCGTTTTTTTTGCTCTAAGTCATGGTCTAAATTGTTACAAAGCCAAAAACTTAGGCCATTTGTCTTCCTTAATTGCTCTTTTACATTTGCTAAAAGAAAACATTGCTTCTAATCTGGCTTTTCTGATTCTGCCCCTTTGTTTTAATTCTTTTTTAATCATGAAATTTTCTACACTTACAAAAAGTTAAGAAAACAATCTCACAGATAGCTGTGTACGAAGAGACACTAACCTTGTGCCTTAGGGCCTCTTGGTGCTCCCCTCCGCCTCCACTCCTCCCCTCCCCCTCCTCGCCTCCCCTCCCTTCCCCCCTTCCTCTCTTCCCCTCCCTTCCCCCCTTCCTCTCCTCCACAGTCTCTCAAGGAACATGATGTTACAGATGCAGCTATGGCTCTACCCTGTCCTTATTATAAGCCCCATTTCTTCCCAGAGGCAACCACAGTTTTGCATTTGATGTGTATTGTGCCATATATAATTATGTAATTTTACCGTATATTTATCCATCCATAATTCACTTTTGCATTGTTTTATATATAGAAATCTTATGTCTGCAAGCCTGTTTCTTCTGTAGATGAGTTCATTAGTGTCCTCTTTTTTCTTAACCACATGGAATCATGTGGTTACTTCTTTCCAAGCCCAAGTTCTTGAGATGGAACCATTCGGCCTGTGAAAGACTGTTAACATTATTTTTACAAGCAGTATTACAATGCACATCTTTACACATACTCTCGTAGATACATAGCAACGAAATTAGTCCACTTTTGGAGGTTATGGGCACCTTCAATATTCCTAGGTTTGAAAAAGGGATTACAAATTTACACTTGTATAGGGTATAATAGCTTTTGTGTGCCCACATCTTTGATAGCATTTGAAGTTATCAGGTTTACTAATTTTTACCATATATTGGGTAGTAAATTATTCATTTAATTGGAATTTTGCTCATTATCAGTGACGTTGAGCATCTTTCTATGCTCAAAAATAGTCTATTTCTTTTTTTCTATATTACTTATTGCCTTTCAGTTTTAATGGGGAGGGATGGTCTTTTTCTCATTAATTGGTATAAATTCCTTATATATTGTGACTACTAATTTTATGTATACACATTACAACCCTTTTCTCCAGTCTATGGCATTTTTTTAAACTTCTGATATGTTTCATTACATAACAGTTTATTATTATTATTATTGTTAGTTTCATGTAATCAAAATTATCAACCTGTTACTTTATAGATTATGTTATCTTTTCTTAGAAATCATTTCTCATCCTAATAATATACATTGTATTCAAAAAGTGTTGTCATATTGATTCCCATGTTATCTTTGAGGCATATGAGATATATTTGTGTGTCTGGTGGGATGTGAGAATTTGGTTTAATTTTCGATTTGGATGGTCAATTGTCTCAGCACTGTTTATTAATTGTCAGTCTCTTGTGACATGGTATCTAACACTATTTTTACTTCATGTACCAAGCACCCTTAAAAATTTTAAGTCTTCAAAACTTTTCTTTTTTTATTTGTTCTGTTTTCTATGCTTGTGCAACTTGCTTTAATTATTTAGTTTTAACAACTTAGAATCTGATGAGCCATATCGTCCCTCCTCTCCCTTAAGTTTTTCTCATCTACTTTTAGCCCTTTAGTCTTTTTTTTTTAATTGAAGTATAGTCAGTTACAATGTGTCAATTTCTTGTGTAATGCATAATTTCCCAATCATGCATATATATACATATATTCACTTTCATATTCTTTTTCACAAAAGGTTATTACAAAATATTGAATATGGTTCTCTGTGCTATAGAGAAGAGATTTTTTTTTATCTATTTTATATATAGTGGTTAATATATGCAAATCTCAAAGTCCCAAATTTATCCTTTCCCATCTCTTTTCTCCTGGTAATCATAAGATTGTTTACTATGTCTGCAAGTCTGTTTCTTTTGTAGATGAGTTCATTAGTGTCCTCTTTTTTCTTTTTCTTTTTTTTTTTAATTCCATATATGAGTGATATCATATGGTATTTTTCTTTCTCTTTCTGGCTTACTTCATTTAAAATGATGATCTCCAGATCCATCCATGTTGCTGCAAATGGCATTATTTTATTTCTTTTTTTTTTTTTTTTTTTTTTTTTTGCTGAGTAGTATTCCATTGTATAAATATACCACAATTTCTTATTCTTATATTTGAATTTTGTAATCAGCCTTTCAGGTTTCATGAGAAACTTCTGTGAAATTTTGATTGAAATTGAAATAGATGTATCAATTAATTTGTGGATAATTGCCATGTTTACAATATTGAGGGTTTCCTTCCAAGAAAATGGCTTAACTCTCCACTCATTTAGATTTTTAATTTTTGGTTTTCATATTTTATTAGTTTTATTTCCCATAACCTTGTAGCTTTGTAGCTAATATAAATGTGTGATTTACTATTTTACATTTTGTACATTTTATAATTGCTACTATTGCTTGCGCATAGAATTACAAGAGATTTTTGTACATTGTTCTTATTATTCTGTAAACTTGCTGAATTATTTTATTAATTTGTCTACAAAATCTTATGATTTCTGACATTAGCAATCATGTTGCTTGCAAATAATATTTTTTTATTTTAAACTTTACATCTCTGATTTTATATCTTTGGTTAATATGTTATTTATCTGCTACAATTTGAATAGAGGCTGCTATAGGGGCATCATCTCTTCTATTCCTGGTGTTAATAGTTTTTATCATGGATAAACATACAATTTTACCATTTCTTCTGCATTTATAGAGACGATTCTTAGATTTTTCTCTTTTAATTTAATATGTTTAATTATACCAATATATCCTCTGATACTGATTAGTTATTACCCTAATGATTATAATATTTATTTTATACACTTTTTGATTTGGTTTGTTTATTAGTTAATAACAAATGATCAAAAACATAGTGGCTTAAAACAATATATATTTACAATCTCACAGCTTCCACTTCCAAGAGACAGTCCAGATAAGGTGAGTTGGGCCCTCTTCTCAAGGTCTTAACAGTCAGAAATCAGGGAGTTAGTCAGGACTGTGGTCTCAACTGAGGTTTGTGGTCCTCTGTTGAGCTCTCTGGTTATTGGTAAGACTCATTTTAGATGTTTATATGACTGATGTCCCATGTTTTTCTTTGTTTGCTGGGACTACTTTTAGCTCTTCGAGACTTACTTAGCTAAGCCAGAGGGAGCCTCTCGCATATCAGAGCTCACCTGATTAGATCAGACCCACTTGATGATTCATTTGCCTTCTGATAAACTCAGAGTAAATTGATTTGGGACTTCAATTATATCTGCAGGTTTCTGTTATCATTGTCATATGTTATTACATAAGCATAAGAGTGATAGCCCATCATATATATATATATATACACACACACACAGAATCTACTCACGCTAAAGTGGAGAAATTGAAACAAGATGAGAATCTCAGGGGCCATCTTGCAATTCTGCTTACTATAGTTTCTTAACTTAATTTAGGAGTTTACTTACTATGGTTGTAAGTTAAATTGGATATCATTTTTCATCTTATACTAACTTTATCTGTTTGGATTAAAAACTTAACCCTAACCATGATGTTGGAGAGTACTGACTCTTGTTTAGTTCTCTGGATAAAGACTTTAACATATGCATTAATGTTTAACATTTTCAAAATGCTGCTTGAGATGCCATTAACCACTCTCCTTTCCTCCTTTCATTGGTTCGTCTTCTAGCTCCCTGTTAGATTAGATCCAAACTGGTAGGAGTGAGAGATATATTGTTCTAAAACTCTCGGTTTCATCAGCCACCAATTCTCTGTGTCTCCAGTAAGGACATGCAATACATGTGTGATATAGTGTCACGAACATGGGATGAGAAGTTGGGAGACCAGATTTCAGTTTCAAATTCACCACTGGCCACCATTATATTGGTGTTAATTAAATCACTTTCTAATTCCTGTTGGAAGACAACTTCTAATGAAAATTTTCACATTTCTGCATGCTGCAGGCTTTTTGAGCAAAAAAATGGTTAGCCAACTTTGTTAAACAGTGATGGAATGACAAATATGCCTTAGGAATTACAGACAGCACACTGCTCCAGAGACAGAGACTTATCATGACCAGAGCCATTTGTTTACATGCCAAGGTAGAGGCCTTTCCTTCCCCATCCCCAGAAAGGATTTGTTTACATTCTAGAGTAAAGTCTTCTCTTGGCAGGGAAGGATGTGCCAAAGTGCCAGCCCTAGTCCTGAATCTCACAATCTGGGGGTTCCCCTCATGTGGTGCAACCCTAGTGCACATGGAGATGAACATCAGGTCCTCACCTTGTGGAGAACAGAGACATGAGGAACAGGTGCTGTGCTGCTCTGAGCACTCAATGGACAAGTGGTCTATTTTTTGATCCAGACGTTCTGTGTTTGCTGTCAGGCTATGAATAAATATATAAACCTAAGAATCCATGGACTCTTTGGGGAGTTAGAGAGCTATCACAGTCCCACTTAGCACAGAGGGTTTTACTAATGAGACAGATGAGATTATATTTATGAAAGTAAAAGGAGTTTTACAAAGCAAGACAAGATATACAAGTCAAAGTTGGAAACGT
Organism: Camelus bactrianus; assembly: GCF_048773025.1. NCBI lineage: Eukaryota > Metazoa > Chordata > Mammalia > Artiodactyla > Camelidae > Camelus > Camelus bactrianus. The sequence continues at coordinate 122,704,338 of NC_133540.1, read as the reverse complement.
GGTGATTGTTTCTATGTGCCAAGGGGCTGGACAATATTTAAGATACTCAATGTCAGTTGCCTAAATGTATTTATTTCTATACTTTCTTTGCTTCCAGAATAGTGCTTATCCACTTAAATCATTGTATGCCTGTAAGATTGGTTTGTAACAGAGAGTGAGACAGAAAGAAGGAGTTCCTTACTTACATTCAATGTATAGTTCTGTCATAAAGGAAAAATCTAGATGGTAGGAGGGCAGGGAGGTAAGTCCCTACAAACCTCAATCAAAAAAAACAAAACAAAAATAAAATAAAATAAATGAAATTAAGGTCAAACTTGTCATTTACTCCAGAGGCCAAAGAAAGTTTTAGAAGAGAATGGAGTGGGTAGAGAATAACTCCTGATTTGGATATTGCTTTCCAGGAGCTCCTTCCTACCCTTCTCTCCACCAACCCCCAAAGATACCCCTGCAATTTTAAGACTTTGATGCTGTTTGATTTATCTCCTCACTTGCCTATTTTCACCAATAGATGATAAAAGGCATGAAAGTAGGGACTCTCTTGATTACTCAATACCTAGCCCCATGGCTGGCCCTTTGCAGCTCTTTGTAGAAAAGAAGTAAGACATTGCAGCATCATTCACATTAGCCAAGATATGCAGACAAGATATGGATACAGTTAAAGAAGATGTGGTATATGTACATACAATGGACTATTATTCAGCAATGAAAAAAGAAGAAAATTATGCCATTTGTGACAATGCTCTGAGAGTGTTATGCTAAGTGAGAGAAGCCAGACACAGAAAGACAAATACTGTATAATATCACTTCTATATGGAATCTAAAATATTCAACTCATAAAAACAGAGTAGAACAGTGATTACCAGGGGCTGGGAGATGTGGAAAATTTGAGTAATGTTGGTTAAGGATGCAAACTTGCAAGTAGAGGATAAGTAAGTTCTGGAAATCAAATGCCCAATATAGTGATAATAGTCAACAACATTGTATTATAAATTTCAAATTTGCTAAGAAGGTAATTTTTTTTTACTATACGGTCATTTACAATCTGTCAATTTCTTGTGAGCAGCACAATGTCCCAGTCATGCACATACACACATATATTCATTTTCAGACTCTTTTTCATTAAATGTCATCACAAGATATTGAATATAGTTCCCTGTGCTATACAGAAGAAACTTCTTTGGTTTTTTTTTTAATCTATTTTTTATATATAGTGGTTATCATTTGCAAATCTCAAACTCCCAAATTTATCCCTTCTCACCCCCTTTCCCCAATAGCCATAAGATTGTTTACTATGTTTGCGAGTCTATTTCTGTTTTGTAGATGAGTTCATAGTGTCTTTTTTTTTTTAGATTCCACATATAAGTGATATCATATGGTATTTTTCTTTCTTTCTGGCTTATTGCACTTAAAATGACATTCACTAGGTCCATCTATGTTGCTGCAAATGACATTATTTTATTTTTTATGGCTAAGTAGTATTCCACTGTATAAATATACCAGAACTTCTTTATCTAGTCATCTATCCATGGACATTTAGGTGGCTTTCATGTCTTGGCTATTGTATATAGTGCTGCTATGAACATTGGGGTGCATGTATCTTTTTGAATTAGAGTTCCCTCTGGATATATACCCAGAAGTGGGATTGCTGGGTCATATGGTAAGTTTATTTTTAGTTTATTGAGGAATCTCCATACTGTTTTCTATAATGGCTGCACCAAACTACATTCCCATCTGCCATATAGGAGGGTTCCCTTTTCTGCACACTCTCTCCAGCATTTATTGTTCATGGACTTTTGAATGATGGCCATTCTGACTGGTGTGAGGTGATACCTCATTGCAGTTTTGATTTGCATTTAAGAGAATAGATCTTAATTGTTCTCACAACAGAGATAAATAATAATTAAGTGACATGGCAGAGGTGTTAGCAAATGCTAAGTTGGTAATAATATTGTAATATGTAAATGTGTCAAATCAATATGTTTTACACCTTAAGCTTACGCAATGTCACATGTCCATTACATCACAACAAAAATTAATTTATTTCTTAAAAAGAAGGAAGACAGTTCAGAAGGGAAAGAGATGGAGAAAAGAAAGAGAGAAAAAGGAAGGGATGGATAAAAGAATGTTCATTTTCGGTCACCAAGACCAAGATGGTAAGGGAAGGAGAGGCATGGATGTGGATATTGAAGTCTTTCACACACAAGATCACTTGATTTTTTGCAAAAGAACCTTCAAATATGTTTCTCCTTTTTTTCCCCACTTGCTTTGCCTATACATCTCTCTCTCTCTTGAAATCACCAGTTTCCAAAGTTCTGTCTATGAACCCCCCCTTATTAAACACTGTCAGGGTTGCACACTCTCTGTCTTCTTTTTCTATCCTTCCGACCAAGCTCTGTCACTTTATGATGAGGAGAAATTTATGCCTTATATTTCCCATGTTATCTTCAAAACCTGGTTTGGCAATGAAAATGTGAAAAAAAATTGACTAATTTGAAGGTTTCAAGACATAGCAGGAAAAGACTGCTGACAAGCCTTTCGGAGTTGCAGCCACGTGTAAAACACTTCAGCTACTTCGGATTTCATGTTCCCCGTCCACCACTGCTGAACTCCTGGAACTGAGGACAATTTTTCCTAATTTCCTATCCAATAGTCATAGCTGAGTCAAATCAAAAGTATAATACTCAGAGAAATTCATTTACATTTATCTCTTTCCATTTTTTTCTCTTCTGAACATCTTAGCCTAAATATATCGCTTTAGTCTGACATAAAGCTTATTTTGTTACTTAAGTTATTATATGAGATTGAGCTTTGCAGTTTGGTTTGCTAAACCTATGGTGGAAAACTAAACATTTCTGGGAAAAAATGGATAAGAATATCTTATATTTATTGAAGATAGCCAAGAAATTTATTTTTAATAACTGAACCACAGATGGGATGCCATCTGTCAGCATATGGCATTGGCTCTTAAAGCAATGTTTACATCTGGGGGATGTGACGCTTTCTTTGAGAGAACAAGAGGCATTATTGGACTAAACATGAAGAGAAGTGATTTTAGATTCATGAATATTGTAAGTTTGCTAAGGATAGAATCAGCATGTTTATATGCATACAGTTTTCATACATTTGAGAGGATAAAAAGAAAGAAAATCTGTCCATTGAAATTCCATTATGATAATAGAAAATAATTGTAATTTTAAAATCATTGGGATGTTTTTCTCCCATGATAGACAAAACTGTTGGTATGAAGTGATCAGATCTCCAAATTTGAGGTTTTTAATACATCCAATTTGACTTGGTAAAGTCCAATAAAAATACTAGTGTAGCATTTTAACTTCTTGAAATCCCAACTATCAGCTTTATTTTTTCAAAAGCAAGTACAAAAGGCATAATTTGTATTCCTTAAGTTTCTATAACTTCAAAAAAGTTATCTGGTATAATTTTTGTCTGTTTTGCTATGCATAAATATTCTTATTTTTAATCAACTTTGCATTTTGAAACATAATTAGACATTTTTTATTATAAAAGCACTAAATTTATATATTTTAGATTACCTTGCATTTATAAAGGAGTTGTATTTTGCTTATTTTCATTTAATTCTGATCACAAACAATTCAAATAAATTCTGATTAATACTAACTTTCTTCTGTTGTTAGTTCAAAACCAACTCAAAACAAATTTTACTTTTTATCCACCTAATACAACAACGGCTTGATATCTATGATATATGAATAATTATACAAATTGCAAAATTCCAGTGAATAGAGATTATCAGCAACTATTCAACAGTAATAACAGTAATAATAATGACAACTACTATTTTAGAGCGTTCTTTATGTAACAGATTAGAGGATTTGCAAGCATTCTCTTGAATCTTGAAAATAACCTTTCCGAATTATAATTTTCCTTTAGTGACAGTTGACACAATGGGTTTAATGAAGTTAAGTGATAGTTCTAAGGTCTCAGAACCTGTAATCAGCAGTAGCTGCTTTAAGACCCACATTCTTTCTACTGTACATCGCTGCTTCCCTGGATGAGAAAATACCATTGGTAGGCAAACATGAGATATTTATTGATGGTTGAAAGAGGTAAAAGACCAACCACGCTAGTGATTGTAATGCAAACTGAAATCACAGTGAAGTACCAGTTTCTACTGATCAAGCTGAATTTTTTAAAGTTTAGTTAATAGTCTTGTCAAAAATTAGAGAAATGGCTGCAAATATTTCAGATCTGTTTGTGCATATGTAATGTATCTTGGAAATACCAATCAAGATCGCCAAAACGTTCATAATTTTTGATCCTACTCCATCTCCTGAAGCTTTTATTTTAATCTGGTAATTTAAAATATCAAGGAAGTTAAATTGAAGGAAACTCTCTCTGCAACAGGATGCATCTGGGAAGACAGAGATGATAAGATAAATCATCTCCAGTACAAAGATGATAAAATCTTGTTATATAATACATATTTCACCACTTTCTTGATGTAAGACATGTTAAAAAGATGATTATATAAATATAACATAAAGCATGAGACATGATATTAAAGGCTTCCAAAAATTTTCTTTCTTAGGAAAATTCCTTACTCAGCTTTTGAAACTCAGTTTCCCCATTTGTAAGATGGAGAAAGTAATAGAAACATCTCCATAATATTGACATGTATAAAAAATATTTAATATATTAAGATATTTAGATAATAAATGGTTAGTAAATAGAACTTTTTATTATACAGAATTGATCATAGAAAATAATGGAAAATGTGATTTTGCTATGACAAAAGGCATTGCAACAATAAGTATGAGCAAGGAGGTAAAAAGGAAAGCTTTTATTTGTTCAGGAATGATTTTATGATGACTGTTTATATTCTTATCCTTAGATTTCCAATGGCATCTATAATTATAATTAGATTTTTTAAATAAAAATATTCTACTTCTAAAAAGTCACTCTGGAAAAAAAATATTTGGGAATAGGATGGTGACTGTCCAAAAGAGAAAAACTGAAAATCATTCATTTTTTTAACATATGGCTTTTGCTAGGAGGGTAAAATTGTGTTAGTGCAACAAAAACAAAAATCGTCCTTTCCATTAACTGTATGTTCAGACCAGAGTACTAAGTACCATACATTCAGTTCTTTCTTCAAAACGAAAGCCAAATATAGATACCAATTACTGTACCTCTTGATTGTTTTGAATCCAGAAAACTAATTTTATCTCCAAAAAATTATATTAAAAGTTATCTGGGGTATGGATATGGCTGTGTGAGTGTGCAGGCACTTACATCATCAAGGAGTTGGGAAGTAACTACACTGATAGTGCCAGAGATTTGCAAGTTGGCAATTAATGATTCTTCTTTCCCTACAAATGTCCTTAACCCACACCACAGAAAAATGGCAAGTACTTTTTTAATATCAAATTTCCTTAAGACCTCTGAATAATTTCTCTCAATTAAGAGACAATAAATTTTCACTGCTCTGGGGTTGGCTACATCTGAGTCATGTAAAGACATTAGTTAAAAACAGAGACGACTCAGTTCCTTTTGCATCAGTCAGAGAATATATCCCAGGAATGTTTATTTCAAGGTGATTGTGATATGCGGGGCACACCTTGGTCTGATCCATTTTCTGACTTTATGAGGTTATTTCCCTGTTTCCTTTGGGGTTCTGATGCAGGAAACAGAATCTATTCTAACCAGTTTGAACAGAAAGAGATTTATTACCAGGTGTTGAATGACTTTCAAAATTCTTGGGAAGCAAAATCAGACGGGAGGAACAGCTCTCAAAGTGACAACAAATCCAGAGCAGCATCTGCAGGCGTCTCTGCCTCTCCTAACACCAGAGGCTGAACGAGCAGGAAGCTGTTAAGTCAAGACAGTAACAGGACAGCTTCCAGCCCTGGAACCACGCCGCCTCCACCGCCAAACACACAAGCAAGATGGATGCCCGCCACCCGCCCCTCTCTCCACTTCACCTGAGTTCTGTATTCAACACTTACATGCAATTGCACTGGGTTAGTGGATATATGGAACTTGCTGAAAATGCTTCTGAGGAAATTTTAGTTTTCTAGCCTCTTCAGTCCATGAAGGAACACTAGAAGGACGTTGAGAAAAAATAACGAGGTGTTCAAATAATGATACCAGCTGCAATCCCTAGCTTCTCTCGTCAAATCCAAATTTAATTGGCTTGAAACAAGATTATTCAGAAAATGATTAAATTTCATACCAGGAAGCTTTACCATTTTTTCTTTTTTTTCCCTGACTGATACCACTGTTCCCATGAAAATTAATTTCGCATTCCTCAGAATCATCACATCATTTAATCTGAAACTGCCTATCAATATATGTCACTTTCTACCATGTTCCATGGATATCAATAATTTCCCTTACTGTTACAGGGGAAAAAACCCTTCAGTACTGATTTATTGCATATTTTCTAAATTTAGTGTAGTTCTTTGCAAGAGAAGGTTCTTGCTCTCAAATACCGATTTCTCCAAAAATGGACACAATCTTAATGTTCTTATTATTTACGCTGCTATGACTTTGAAAAATAAATGAATGAACAAATTTATGTTTTAACTTTGACTATTCTCAATGTTGTGAAGCATTACAACAATTATATTTTAATGTATTTTTGTTATATAGAATTGTATTTTAATATAATTTAGAGATATTCAGATTTGATATGACACTTATGTGTGTCCTCTGCCAAACTTTACTATCATAACATTGGATGCAAAGCCCAATAAAGGTCAACTTTGCAGTAGAAATGAGTTACTGCTTTTCCCAGAATAAGTGTCTCTTTCTTCCAAAAATACCAAGTCGTCACTTTCCTCTTGAGTCAGTTTATATTCCATGGACCACTGTTATAACCATCAACTTGAATGCACCCCACTAATCTCTACATTCTTAGTACCTTGAAAACCCCACTGCTGGATAAATACAACTTTCTACCCACTCTGTACCTACATTTTCCCAGTTGAAAGTGCCTGGAAGAGAACATGCAACTGTGCTGTTTGATGTATTTATGACCCAACAAGACTCTTACAGACACCCAACAATACTGTGACATTTGCTGGGGCCAGTTATTGTCCCATTCTCCCAGTTGACAACTTCATACCTTTTTCTCTCCCCTAGCGCCTCCGGTCAATGTTGCCTCCTTCTCATTATCACTTAATGACTGGGAAACACATCAGCACAAATATTGAAGTAATAAGAACTTCCAGGCTCCCAACCAACATCTGCCCACTCACCTATATCTGTGCCCACGTATCCTACCTTGTCCTTTGTGCATATTACCGCAGAGAAACTATCGATGTTTTTTCTCCAAAGCCAACTTCTTGGATCTACCTCATTGCCTCCTGCCTCCTCAAGGACAATGCTCCATCAGTTTTTCCCCTGTCTGTGGAATCATCAAACTTTCCTTTTTTACTGGATTACTTCCATAAGCATAAAGCACATTATTTGGACTGTGTAAAAAGGCCCCTCGGATGACACTTCTTTTCTCTTCAACTACAACAATTATCTATTTTTTACAAAAAAAAACTTTAAAATATCATCTATATGCATTGTCAGAATCCCTCCCTCCCATTACTCCTTAAAATCCCTGCAAATGAGCTGTTACTTCTGCAGTTCTACTGAATCCTTTATTCATTTACTCATTCTACTCATCTATCACCTCGTCTTCATTACCTATGACCTGCATGTTGATAAGTCCGACAGTCAGTTCTCCATCTTAATCTTACTGGACCTATCAGAAACATTTGGCCCACCCAAATCACTCCCACCCTCTGAATAACTTTTCTTTGTGTAGAGTCTTAGATACCACACTTTCTGGTTTCTCCTTCTGCCTACAAGCTAAACCTTCATACTGTCCTTTGTCAGTTCATTCTCATCCACTTGCCTTCTTATCGTCAGAGTTTCCAGCTCTCAGTTCTCATTCCTCTTCTTTCCCATCTATTTTCTCTAATTAAGAGGTCTTATGCAGTCTCCTGGCCTAACAGCTGTATGCAGACAAGGCACCAACTTTTAACCCCACCCAGCAGTCTGCTTTGAAGTCTGCACTAATATATCCAGCAACCTACTCAATATCTCCAGTTGAATTGCTCACAGCATTTCAAAATTATCATTTCTAAAATTAGGTTCTTGATCTCCTCCCCAAGGCCTGCCTTTCCCACAGTTATTGCTCATCTTTGTAAAAAGATTGCTCAGTAAAAAGCAATCTCTCTTTTTTTTTCCTCCAGTTGGTCAGGAAAAGAACCTTGGAACCAACCATAACTCCTATTTTTACTCACACACCTCATATCTGTCAGCAAGTCCTTGGGAGCTCAGCTTTCAAAATACATCCCGTATCAGGCCACTTTTCCACACCTCTACTGATAATACTCTAGACAAAGGTGTTATTTGTCAAGATGATCGCTTGCCTGGGTTATGTTAGTAGTCTCTCAATTGATCTATCTACTGCTTTATCCACCCACAGGCTATGATTTACACAATTGCAAGAATTATTCCTGCAAAACACAAATCAAAGCATGTCATTCCTTTCACCCAAACCCTCCACACGCTCCCATCTCACTGAGAAAAAAACAACATCTTTATTTCAGCCTGTAAGACCCTATTTGTCTTTTTTCCACCAAATCTATATCATCTCCTATCTCTTTCTTTCCTGTTCACTCTGCTCCAGGCTCACAGGCTTCCTTTCTTTTTTTAAACCCAGCAAACATGCTTCCAAGTCATGGCTTTGTTCTTTTATTCTGTCTGGATTGCTCTTCCTCACTCATCAGTGAATGGTTCCTCACTTCAGAACTCCTTGTGAGAGCATCCTTTCCTGGCCACTTGAGTAAACAGCACATCTTCTGCCCAGCACCACAGGACTCTCTTTACCTCTTACCCAGCTCTATTTTCCTCAAAAATATTTATGTCTATCTGGTATATTGCAGATTTACTTATGTATGTGCTGATTAACTTATCCCTGTCTTCTCCAACTGAAACATAAGATTCAAGAGATCAAAGAGTCTCTTTGGTCCCTTCTGTTTCCCTAGCACCTAGAATAGATTCTAATCATAACAGGTATTCAGTAAATACTTGTGGAATGGATGGATGAACATTCTCGCAGTTTTCATTTGGAATCAGTGCCTCCCATCTTCAGTCCTTGTAGATTGAGTGGGCACCTGGGAACCAACTGGGTCAGTTTAAGACCCTGGCCATAGTCGTTAGCTTAGCGGCAGATGTGTGACCTGAGCTAATTCAGTAAGAATAATCTGATGGTTGTGGTGGCTACTATAAAAGAGGGCCTTTCTTTCCCCTGGACTTGTGGATGAAGCTATGTAGACTTCAGCCACTGCTGCTGTGAGAGTCCACCTCCAGAAGCCTGAAAGAGAAGCTAACACAGGGACAAGAACTGAGTAAAACCAAGGACTGGAGATACATCCGGGACTGACGACATTGTTTGCAAGCACTGTACTCTTGGACTTCTCAGATACCAAACCACACAAATCGGTTTTTTTTAATCACTTTCAGTAGAGAACATTATAACAGGTGTGCCTCACATTGGGTCAGGTAGTCTTTATATGTGCTTCCTTGATAACCTGTCATTTCTGTTTTCACAGCATTTTAAAAACCTTAGATGTATCTTCCTCTTTACCTGTCAGTCTTTCTCCTCTATGTTGTATAAATCTTAAAAGAAAGCAATATAAATTACTCATTTTTTGTGTCCAGTGCCTAATCCAGTATATGGTCCATGGTAAACAGTCAATAAAAACCCGTGAAGTAGATGTGAAAACTACCCAACTGCTCCTAGATAGTATTCATGAAAAAAATTAATTGCATCCTTACAATGAATGTTTGTTTAAAAACATACCATGGAAAACGGTAAATTGCTGCATTCCTGTTCCTTTTCCCCAGCCACACACATAACTCATTTCAGCTGCCTCCACATACAGGTGGGATAGTGGGAAGACAGAAAGATCATGGGCTCTGAAGTCACATGTGAAAAGTTTGCATCACTGCTCTACCAGAAGGCAAATAACAAGTGGACTATTTCAGAATTACTCATTGTAAGAGGGATGCACACATACCAGACTCTGTTCAGAGGCAAGCAGTGACTGTGGTGGCTCACTTTAACCATGTTCTATCAAAAAAAATGTATTCATATGTTCATTAATTCAATAAATAGCTATTTACTGAGCTCATTCTGTGGAAAACACTATATGAGGCATGTTATGAACTGAATTGTGTCCCCTCAAAATTTATATATTGAAGCCCTAACCCTCAATATCTCAGAACATAATTGAATTTGGAGATAATTATTTAAAGAGATAATTAATTTAAATGAGACTTTTAGAGTGGGCCCTAAGTCAATATGACTGCTGTCCTTATAAGAAGAGGAAATTTCAACACAGAGAGAGACACTAGGGATGTGCAGACCCAAGGGAAAGATCACCTGAAGACACGAAGACAGTAGTCATTGCAGCCCAAGGAAAGATGCCTGAAGAAAAACAAAACTGTCAACACCTTGATCTTGGACTTCTAGCTTCAGAACTGCAAGAAATAAATTTCTGTTGTTTAAGCCATCTGGTCTGTGGTGCTTAGTTGACAAAGCTCAAGCAAACTAATGCAGAAACTGTACATAATGAATATATTACTAAGCTGAGAAAGCATGGACTTCACCCGTTGAAGTCTATAACCTATGTATCAAGAAATGTAAATACACAAACAACCATACAATTGTATAATTACAAATCCAGAAAGAGCTAAGAGAGGAAAAATCCAGGAAGCTATGAGAGCACATATTAGGGAAACCTGACCTAGTCTGGGGAATTAGAACTGAGAAAACAACATTGTCGTTGAGAATTTTTAGATGACCAAGAGCTGACTAGATGAATTTGGTATCAGGGGCCACAGGAGGTAAAGGAACAACTTGTGGAAAAATAACACTTAGGATACATCCAGGTTCACAGGAGGAATTAAATAAAGGCATATATGAAAAACAGGGGGCAGGTTAAAAGCTAAGCTAGATTTGATCGGTCAGATTAAGAGCAACCTAAGAGTAGCAGGAAGCCTTTTGTAAGGTACTGTCTGATGAAAGAATAATGGGTCTAGTTCTAGAGGTGAAGCTAAGAGCAGCTATTTTGATCTTCCAATGAGTTGATATGTATACTGACAGACTCACAATTTATGGCATATTACTTCAAATACATTTGGCTGCAAGTAACAGAGACCATGAAATTTATCATGTTACTCGTAACAGGAAACGCAGAGGTAGAGTGAGCTATAAGACTGACCAACCCAGTGGCTCAAAAATTTATCAGGGTAAAATGTTCATTCTAACACTCTGCTCTGTCATCTCCAGCATTGGTTTCATAATTAACTTGGCAAAAAGATGGCTGCTGACCTCACATTGTGTCCAGACCCCACGTACCTGTTCTTCCAGCCCTCTTAAAAATGATAAAATAATTCCCAGAAAACTCCCAGCAAACTTCTCCTTACATAGCAAAAGCCAGAGTTGAGTCACATGAACGTTGTTTACCCAAAGAGGAAGGTAGCATTATCATAATCGGCTCAGGCAAATCACTGAGGGTAGAATGGGTGATGGGTCCCCAGTACAATGATACTACCTGTGGGTGAAGTAAAAGTAAGCCTTAAGACTACCTTCCGTCCAAAATAGACATGGTGGAAAGTAAATGAAGGGACTTATGAAAAGGAGAGAGTTTAGTTTCTCCCTATCCTAGACAGGCTTCCACATACACCAATAACGTAAGAAAGTGGGGGTTGCATCGTCCCTACCATTTGGAGGTCACAATGAAATGCACTCTGTCCTCCCTCATTTAACTGCATGTGAATCACAGCGAGTCTCAGTAAGCAACGGAACCCACTGAGTCTTCATCCTGTTGCTTCAAGATGATTTAGAGAAGAGACTTTCGACCCTTTCTTTGTGGGATTGTAGAGTACTGACAATTCAGGAAACAGCGTTGCCAAACCTTCAGGCACTTGGCTAACCAGCATAAGTAACGTGATAGATTAAAAATCAAATATATATTTGCAATTTGGACATTTTTGACAGAATTTTGGAATCAAATGTTCTGGACTGAACTGTGTCCCCCCCAGAATTCCTATGTTGAAGCCCTAAAACCTAATGTGACTGTCTTTGAATATAGGGTCTTAATGGAAGTACTTACAGTTGAATGAGGTTAAAAAAAAAAGGTGGAGGACTAATTCAACATGGCTGGTGCCTTTATAAGAAGAGGAAGAAACACCAGAACTGTCTCTTGCTTGGGACTCAGAGAGAATAAAATTCCTGTGAGGACACAGCAAGAAGCCAGGAAGGGAACCCTTAATAAAACCAAATTTGCCAGCTCTTTGACCATGAGTTTCTAGCCTCCGAACTGTGAGAAATATATGCTTGTTGTTTAAAATCACCCAATCTATGCTATTTCCTTGTAACAGCCCACGTTGACTAATATACCAATCTTCAAATGATTGAAGAATAATCAAGTTCATTCATCAGCTTTAAACCTCATGCCTACAGACTTCAGTTACTTTGGCAGATAAATTGACAACTAAAGAAAGTCTCATTATGAAATGACATTTGCCTGAAGGATTCCAAAGAGAGTGTCTTATGGTTCTCATGCGAAAATAAAGCATTTTACTCACTAGAGAAACATAAACAGGTTTATGTTATTTTTCAAAAGATGTATTTGGCTGTATTGTTGTAATTGTGTCATTTTGTGGATAGAAAGGAAAAAGTGGATGAGATAAAACACATAAGTAGGTTATTAGAGAAATTCAATAAATAGGCAATTATGGGGAGTTTCACGTTTAATGACGATATAGTAGACTAGGGAAGACTATTGCATGTATAGTAAAAAAAAAAAAGCCTAATAAAATATAAAAATTTTCTACAATGCTGTTGAAGAGCAGTTGATACAAAGAGCAATAATTAATTAATACCAAAGAAAGATGAAATCTTCATAGGTGGCCAAAGATGTGCAGATTCTTCCATGCCTAGAGACAAGTGCTGATATGAGCACAAATGTGCAGAGGAGAGGCATGTCTCAGGCCGAGATTTTCCAAGGAGAAATCAGGTGAATTTTAAATAACAGCATGGGTGGCAAGATAGATTGTTATCTGGAAAAGCCCCAAATGAAAAAAATACATATTTTATCTTGAAAATCCTCTCCCCTAGAAATTTTGATGAGGGAAGGGTGGGAAAATTGGCAGAATCAGCAATGGAATCTAGCAACGGACGAAAAATAGTGTTTGTGTAATCTCATCATGCTCACATTCTAGGGCTTCTTGAAACATAATTCAAAAGTAAACCTAAACCAACTAAGGCTAAAATTCAAACTACTCCCAGCTCAAATTCTGAAAATATCAAAGGATAACTTTTCTGAGGCTGCTGCCCTGAAAATTGGGAGTTAGGCTAAAGGGCAAACTACAGCCACCACAATCCCATTTGAAACCAGTGGTGAACAGGATCTAATGAAAATTTTGGGGGTGGAGAGAGGCATAAGTAATCAGAGCAGAGAAAATTTTTAGAGCAGTGAAAAATACTCTGTATGATACTATAATGGTGGATACAAGTCATTATATATTTGGTCCATAGACTATACAACACTAACCTTAGGTAAGTAGACTATGGACTTTGGGTGATAATGATGTGTCAGTGTGGATTTACCAGTTGTAACAAATGTACAAATCCGGTAGGAGATGTTAGTAACAAAAGACATTATACATGTGTGGAGGTAAGGGATACATGGGAAACCTCTGTATCTTCCTCTCAATTTTGCTGTGTACCCAAAGTTGCTCTTTAAAAAAAAAAAAAGTTGTTTGTTTGTTTTTTTTCAAATTCAATTCAGTTCTTGTTGGGATCAGAGAGCAACCCCTCACCTTACATGTCTGATGAAAGAAAGGAATTGCACACTTTCAAAGTCTGAGATAAAGATATAACAATTTAATATACCTTATCCTTTCAGACGCCCCACATGTCATGCTGCCAGGTGAAGAGATATGAGAAAAGTAGGAAAATACAGCCCATAGTCAAGAGCAAAGTTAATCAACAGAAGCAAAATCAGAGATAGTTCAAATGGCATAATTGTCATCAAGGGCTCTAAGACAATTACTACACAAGTGTTACAACATGCGTAGTGTAAGACTGAAAGAATGGCTGAAGGTGCATGTTTCTAAGAGAGGTACCAAATAAATAATAGGAAATCAAATTGACATTTATGTACTAAAAATAGAATCTAAGAAACAAAAATTTATTAGACTATTTTGACAAATAAAGCAGAAGAAACAATTGGTGAACATAAAGATATGTCAACAGTAATTGTCCAAACAAAAGCACACGAGGAATATAAGGTTGGGAAAAACAAATCAAGGGGTCAGTGTCCTATGGGAAAATATTAAGTTAGTAAACATATATGTATTTTGAGTCATAGAATGAGAAGATACAAAGAATTAGGTAGAAAAAGATTTAAATAAACAATAGCAAAACACTTTTAATTTAAAAATCTCAACTTACAGACCCAAAAAGAACAGGAAACACTAAGGAAAATAAAAATAAAGACATTCATGCTTAGCCACAGCATAGTCAAGCTTTTGAAAACAAATATAAAGAGAAAATTCTGAAAGCAGCCACCAGATAAATATGCCCAATGAGTATAAGGGAAGGGGAGCCAGATGTCAGTGAAACATTATCTTTTAAAGTGTTCAAAGAAAAGAAACATCAACTTAGAATTTTATACCCAGTGAAAATATACTTCAAAACAAAGGCATAATGAGGAAATATTTAGATAAAAATACATCAAGATAATTTGTTTCTGATGTACCAACACTAAAGTTAATGCTAAAAGGAGGTTTTCAGGCTAAAGTAGATGATAAAATATGGACACTGATATCTAGAGTAAAGAATAAGGATAATTAATGATGGTTAATATGCTGGGAAATGTAAATAAAATATTTTCCTTTTCTTTCAATAAAATCTTAAAGAGAAAAATTGACTTTTTAAATTGAAGTATAATCAGTTACAATGGGTCAGTTTCTGGTGTACAGCATAATGTCCCTGTCATGTGTAATTCAGTATTTGGCACAAGAAGTGGCCCCAGGAAACACCCTTAAAATTGGTTCCTGGGATGGGTAGGTAGCATATTTGAGAAACTCACAGATAGCTTCTTTGCTTCGGAAAATGGGACACTGATAATCCAGCAGGCTGTGACATCGTGATTAGTCAAATAGTCACTGGTGGTGGCATAAGATGAAGTACAGATGCAACAAAGGTGTTGGGAGATCAAGTGGCTGTGGCACTTAGTCACTATGGCAACAGGGGTTATTACAAAGATTGTAGTGAGAGAAAAGAAAAACATGAAGGTCTGTTTTAGAGCATGAATGAAAAATCGGAAAGCTTCTATGGAAACTTAGAAGTGTCCCTTATCTTCAGTGACCATAGGGAAGAAATGAATGAAAATCACGCTCAAGAACTTAATGTAATCGCACAGTGGTTAAAGCCCACCAAATGAAAAATACATCCACATGTCTTATGCTAAGGCAAGAGCACTCATGCAAAAAGAAGAAGACTCTAGGACATTTGGGCAGACAAGGGAAAGAATGAGAATTTCGAGCCTCCAAACTCCAGGCGTACTCAACTGTGATTTCAAAGGTTAACAAACTGGGTTTAAATACCCAAGGAGTGGTGTTCACTCCAAAAGGCCAGTTAATTTATGTTTGGGCTCAACTTTGGCTTTTAGTTAATGAGGAGGGAAATTCAGTGACACAGCACAGTGGTTCTCAGCCTTGGCTGTACATTGGAATCACCAAAGAAGCTTTAAAAAAAGCATTAATGTCTAGGTCCCACCCACGCAGAATCTGATCTTAACTTTCTGGGGCCCATCCTGGGCACTGGGGTTTCTGAAGCTCCCCAGGTGAGTCTAATGTGCAGCCTGAGCTGAAAATCATTGATAATGAAGAAGGAATCTGAAGGTTGAGGGGTATGGGGACACTAGAGTAGATTTATTATGTGTAACCACCTCAGCTCCCCTCTACCAATCACCCTGAAAGGGCCTGGAGGGCCCTCCCTGAGCCAAAGCATCTTTGAAAATCCCTGTGGTCTCCTAGGAACCAAAGATGACTGACGGTGGGAGATGCTGCAATAGAAACAGCTCAATATTCCAGTGGAAAACTGGCAAGCCAGTGTAGCAGAGGCCAGATTGAGGGGCTTAACCTTAGAAACAAAGTGTTTAAAATCACATTGCTAAGGCATGTATTGAATTGGTAGCAGGGTTCTCACTTACATTAACCTGTGTCAGTGGCTTTCTAACCACTGGGTCCCTCAGAATGAAATAGATGAGCAGCCTACTGAGGTGTAGCTTGATAGATAAAGCAGAAGATTTCAAGGTCTCATGTTGAAAATCTAATTCAGGTCATCATAATGGTAATTCATAGCCTCTTATCCAGTTCCAACCCCTAAGTCAATATACATGCCTGAGGTTCCTGCATTGAAGGGGAAATCAGGTGCCTTTGAGAGAGGATTGCAATATAGCTGTTTGTAAATACTGTGTATTCCCCAAACTTTCTTTTTATGATCTCCAGTCATTCACCAGGTTACCCACAGGTGAAAGGGAATACTTGGAACTTCCAGACGATTATTGAGTGAAGGCTCTGAATTGCCACTCATCACTGGGGATGGTACAGACTGGTACTCTAAATGCAGGCTGGTACCCTAACTGGGCATTTATTGAAGTCAGGTGATAGTTGGAATCTTGACTTGCTTCATCTCAGAGAGAGTCTAACGGGACCACTGACTTATCCTATGGATTACTTCTGGGTTATTTACATTAGGATAAAGCAAGTGGAAGCTTCTAAATCTGTATCCATGGCTATGCTCCATCCCTGAGAATAATGCAGAACAGAATCACCACCAAATGCTTGAAAGATGTGTGGTGAGGGGTTCAAGGGATTCTTAATACAGGTCCAACTAACTCAGATTTTTGGCTGATGGAAAACAGGTCCTGGAGATTGACTGTGGATCATTACAAACAAAATCAGGCATTAATGCCTATGGCAGCTCTGCTTTCAGATGCAATATCTTTACTGGAAAAAAAACAATATGACCCCTGCCACTTGGATGGTGAAAAGTATCATCCTTGCATCAGCAGCAGCAGCGTCACTTTAAAAACTTACTATAAATGCAAATTCTTGGGTCCCCTTCCAGAAAGACTAAATCAGAAACGTTAGAAGTGGGTCCCATAAATCTACATTAAAATCCTTTAAGATGATCATTTTGCACTTTCCTGTTAGAGAAACACTGACTTAATGTTTTAGTTTTCCCAATTCCTATCATGAAAAATACATACAAGCAATTCACCTTGGCAAGGATAGAAACTCATCTTCGTGGTCTAGTCAAGTTTCATGCTCTTTCATAATATAAACTGGGGATAATTAAATCATGTTCATGTCGCATAAAATCAATGACCTTATGATGTTAAATGGGTCTATCAGTAGGAAGTGGCATGCCTTCGATGCCTCATTAAGACATCAGGGTACCAGGGGTTGAGAGCCTGAGCCTGTCGTACTGAGAGAACTGTAAAGTTTTAGCGGTCTGGGATAGGACAAGATATTTCTTCTAAAGTGAGAGATAAATTACTGAAACATGCACCACTTACTTTTAAGAGGCACAAAACTTGCTGAGCCTTTTTTAAATTGTGGAAGCAAAATACACTCCATGTAGGCATGATGATCCGACTAATTCACTGGCTAATTCGTAAGGTGCCCTAAGACATGAGGTTGGAGCCTGAGCTAAAATGGCCCCTGCAGTACGTTTATGCTCCAGTACAAACTGCCACCATTCAGGTCCCATACCAGCAGAAGCAGTTGTTTAGTACAAACAAGAAAGTTACATGCAGCTTCCAGAAAATTCCAGAAGGAACATAACAGCACAATTCTACAGTTTTGCTATAAGATAATTTATACTTTTCTGCCAAAAATTCATATCCATCTGAAAATCAATTTTACACTTGCCATTGGCCTCTTTTATTTATGTATTTTTTTAAATGTGAGTTTTCCTTTTTTTAATTGAAGCACAGTTGGTTACCATGTGTCAACTTCTGGTATCCAGCACAATGGGCTCTTTTAAATACTGCATATCTGACTACAGGTCTATGAGAAATGAACTTCTCATTATGAAATGATTATTATCACATTCAACTAAAATTAGATGTTAAAAATTAACAGGGGCTGGATTTATCCTGAAAAACTAAACAAAACATATGAAACAATAGTTTTCAAAATACTGAACATCAGCAATGAAAAATTGTCATCCCTGAAAGAAGAGAAATAAATAATAGGAGGTTTCCAAGCTGTGGCTAAGAGACAAGGAACCTAGACGGAGCCCAGAGATCTCCCTGCGTTGGACAAGAAGGCACTGGGAACTGGGGACAGAGAAAGCAGCTAAGTTTACCTGGCAAAGTACCAGAGTGAGAGCTGGGAGTGAAGAGACTTTCAGAGAGTCCCTCTAAAGACTTCCGCTGATCACTGGCCAGCTCATCCACGTGAGAAAACTATATGAAGCTTAAGAAGGAGTCACTTGAAAGAGTTATATAGAATAAATGCCTTGAAGATCACAGAGGACTTGGAGTTGCTCCTGTTCCCACCAGCTGGATTAGAAGGCCTCGCAACTCAAGGGGCATCAGTTTGAGTACCCAAAATATTTTGAGCTTGCTAGTTGGTTGAAATTAGTCCCAGGTTAAATGCTACTTATAAAAAAGCTTTTTTTTTTTTAAAAAAAAAAAAAAAAAAAAAAGACCAGAGGGTGGGAAGGGATAGACTGGGATTTCAGAATTGTAGAATAGATAAACAAGATTATACTGTATAGCACAGGGAAATATACACAAGATCTTAAGGTAGCTCACAGAGAAAAAAATGTGACAGTGAATACATATATGTTCATGTATAACTGAAAAATTGTGCTCTACACTGGAATTTGACAGAACATTGTAAAATGATTATAAATCAATAAAAAATGTTAAAAAAAAAAAAAAAAGACCAAAAAGCATCATATCTTTCCACATGTTCAAGAAGCTAGGGGAAAAATTAAACATTTTTTAAGTAGGACACAAAATATAAAACAGGGCTGAAGTTGATACTTTAGAGATAGAAACTGCAGTATCTGAGATGAGAAATAATTAATAGGTTAAGAGTAGATTAGAAATTTCAGGGAAAAAAGGATAAGTAAATTTGAAGAGTAACAGTCAAACCTATCCAAAATGAAACATGGAGAAAAAAAAGACTGAAAAAAACAAACATAACATCACGTGCTGTGGCATAGCTTCAAAAGGGCACTGTGTGATTAACCGGGGTCTCTAAACAGGAGGAGAGGAGAATGACAAAAATATTTGAAATTCTCTGTAACTGATAAAAATTATGAACCTATAATTACAAGAAGCTCAGAAAACCTCAAGAAAAAAGCAACATGAGAAAAATAAACCATGAAACATCACCATCAGTTTGGGTAAACAAGTGAAGAGAGAAAAATCTTAGCATTGCCCAGTAGAATAAGATGCATTATGTAGCTAGGAACAAAAATAAGGAGAGTTTTCTTCATATGAAAAGCCAGAAGATGGTCAAGAATATGTTTAAACACAGAAAGAAAATTAACTACCAACCTAGAATGCCATATCTAATTAAAATATCTTTCAAACAGCAAGGAGAAACTAAAGAAATTTTCAGACATATAAAAACTAAAAGACCTGCACTATAAGAAATGTACGACCAAAAAATTATACCAGGTGAAAATGTGCATCAACACAAAGAAATGAAGGGCACTAGAAATGGTAACTGTATAGGAATATGTAAAATATTTTTCTAATAATTTAAATATTTTAAAAGATAATTGAATTTCAAATTAAAAAAAAATTAAAACTATGCATTTGGGGATTTACACAATAAAAAGAACTAAAAAGCATATAAAAGTAGCAGAAAGACTAGGAAGAGGAAAATGGAAATAAACTTTTGTGAGATTCTTATATTATATATGAGGAAGTATAATGTGACTTTAGGTTGACAGTGAGAAGTTAAAAATATACAGTCTCCACCAAAATAATATGACAGAGTTTTAGCTAATATGTTGACAAAAAAATAGAAAGAAATCAAAGGATAGATAATGCAAATACAAAACAACAAAATAGTAAGTTTAAAGGGAAACATTCAAGTAATTGAATCAAATGTAAATAGTCTAAATACTCCAACTAAAAGGCAGAGATTGTCAGATTGTACTTTAAAAAGTCAATTACTAACGGCATGTTGCCAACAAGTAATATACTTTAAATATAAAGCAACAAGGAACCTAAAAGTATGGTAATAGGTGTATTAGGTGAACAATTTTTTAAAAGGTGGTGTGGCTTTATTTATATTGGACATAGTAAATTTAGAACAAATAATATAGCCAGGGATAAAGGTAGCTTTCTCATCCATCAAAGAGGTCAATTCATCAAGAAGATATATTTCTACATACTTATACATGTAATAATTATAACAGCTTTTTAGGACAACTTCCAGGAGGCATCGATAAATCCAGAATTAAGAGTTGGATTTTAACACTTCGCTTCAATAGTGAATAGAATGAATAGACAGAAAATAAGTAAAAATATAGAAGGCTGAATAACATTACCAACTAATTTCATTCAAATGAAATGTATTGATCTCTCAACCTAATGATAACAGAACACACATTGTTTTAAAGTACACACAAAATGTTTACCAAGAAAGTCCATTATATAGGCCATAAAATATTCTTAACAAAACTAAAAGGATTCAAATCTAACAAGCTATGTTTCTGATCACAGTGGAATTAGGTTTGTAATAAAAAACACAAGGACATGTGGAAACTAAATTTTGAAACCAACAACACATTTTTAAATAACCCATAGATCAAGGACATATCAAAAGGAAATTGGAAAATATATTGAAATAAGTGAAAATGAAAATCCAACATACAACAATTTGTGAGCCATAACTAAAGTAGTACTTAGAAATTTAGAGCAGTAAAGTCCTACATTCAAAAAGCAAAAATGTATCAAATCAATGATTCCATGTTTTACTTATTTTTTTTTAAAAATGGAAAAGCAATTAAACCCAAGGTAAGTAAATGAAAAGTAATAATCACTATCATAGTGGAAATCAATGAAAGAGAAAATAGTACAGAAAATCTGTGAAATCAAATGATAGATCTTAAAAAAAAATTCAATAAAATTGATAAACCCTTAACCATATTGATAGGAGCAAAAGACAGTATTCACTGTAAGCTCAGAAATCAGGTAGACAAGATCTCCTGTCCTATAGATAACATTTTAATTCACTTCCCAGTTACCAAAACATTTTTCAAAAGACAAAGGACAATATGGTGCTGATAACAATGTTGGAGTATATACATTCTATTTGTTCAGTCAGCCAATAGATGAATCCAATTCTGAATCCTTATGTGATACCATCCTCTGGGGGCACTGGATAGCCATCTGGTAGATAAAGCAGGGATATTTCCCAGTAGAACTTAATACATTCTCTGAATATGTGTTTACCAACCATGTCCATTGCACATCTGCCAGCACCACAATTGTAGACTTAAATGATGTTGTATCTATTGTCAAGCATTTCACACATTCCTCCCCACAAAGTAAGATGTTTAACAACAAAAATTTCGTAGAATTTATTGGTCTTGCCAAATCATCCATCTTCCAAAAGTAATTGGCTTGAAAGAGCTACAGAAGCCTTGATTATGGGACAGGCTACAGGACAGAGGTCTAAATTCATGGTCCAGGAAAAAAGGCCACAAGTGCATCTCAAGTGGGAAAAGAGGTGGGTTTGTGCTGAATACGCTTCATTTGTCCCTTCAAGTCCGTGATCTTTTCTTCTTCTCTCTGATCTACATCGTAGATTGCATCAACACACTTCCTTAAACTCTAGTTGCTGGGATTCAGTCAATGGCAGGCACCAGCCAAAGATCAGAAGGCAGGAGAGTGATACTGTGGTGTTTATCCCTCCAGTTCCCTCTTTTCCATGCCACAGATTGACACTAGAGTTGAGGAAGATGAAGAATATAAAGTAAGAAAAGCATTCAAAAATAGACCATATAATAGAAGGGATTTTCATTTTTTATGTTTATAGGAAATATATTCATTTTATATAAATCAATTATATTATTCAGTGTCCCAGGGAAAACAGATGGGCCATTCAAAAGGTTTTACCTGAAATTTAATGAAAAGGCTATTTGTGGAGATGTGGGCAGAGATAACAAAACGAAAAGGGATGTGGAAGTGTCCAGATATTAGCAACAATGGGAACCCATTACTATCTTTACGGCCAAAGTTGGGGAAATTACATACTCAGAACTCAGTGAGAGTTGGCCCATAGGAGAGGGACCAAACCACAGGGAGATGTGTCTGCAGAATCCAGACACTGCTGGAGCCAGGGCACAGAGGGAAATGATGGGGTGGGGAAAGGAGAATGGAGACTAAATAGCTTAAACTCTCTCTCTCACCTTCTCATTTCATGTTGTGACTTCTTGGCCAAACACAGCTAGAATCAAAAGAGCTAAAAAAAAAAATCAAGTGATGCAGTCTACAGAAGTTATAATTCCAGGGTGGAAAGCAATGCAGAGACCAACAGAGAAGAAAAATCTGGTGAGCGTGTGGTTTCGATTGGGGAATAGGGTTGGGGGCAAACAGCACACTGAGAAATCATTTTCAACTGATTTTGTTAATGAGAAAAATTGAAAACAAAAGACTGAGTGGAAGTATGTTCAGAAAAGTAACTTTTTTTTAAAAAATGCTTTGAGTCAAAAATCATAGTAAAACAAGAACATAAAAAAAATGTTCTTGGATTCAACACATTTATAACAGCTCCAAGAAGCTGGACTCAATAGTATGGCTTTGATTCTTCCTTCCTCTTGATTCTGTAGTACACGCTACGTTTTAAGGTTCAGAACAATGAATACTGCTGTGGATTCCCTTGGATCTCTGCAGTGATGTCTTTGGAAAAGGTAATTACTATAAATAGCCTCATTTTTGCTAAAAATTATAATATGAATTTTTTATATAAGAATAATAAATTAGCCCAAACAGCTGCCTCACTATTATTCATCATAACAAACTTATGATGTAGCTAGTTGGAAAAAAATGCAATTTTCCTAAAGTGCCTCTTTGAATTATTCAAAGTTTCTGTTGCAGCTAATTAATTTGATGCACTTTACTAAACTGAATCAATAAAAATAAACAAAATACTGAGCAGAAATAGGACAGATGCTGGTTGTGTTCTAGTTTCTTTGATATGATGCTTTATATATCTGCCTCAAACAAGTAGAAATTAATATAGTAAATTGATATTCTTTTAATGGGTTCTATACGTACAGCCATAGATATTAGCAATAATGATTTCATATGAACTGTATGTAATACTCTAGTTGGATAACTGCGTAGTTTGTTTAGGGAATGAATGTCGCTGACAAAAGCGGAAGTGAGAAGTGGGTCTTTATTAAATACACCATCATTGCAAATGCTTCCTTATTTTACTCAGTTTTTAATTGCAAGATCAGCCTACTTATTTACATCATTTACATCTCCTGCATCTAACATAAGACCTCTTTTTGGTAAAGTCATCACAAGAGAAATTATTAGGAGTGATAAAGAAATCCACATCACAATGGAAGACAAATGAATTCTTAAAATCGCATCCACTAAATTGCTAATGCGCCATTCCTCAGGCTACAGCCACGTGCCCCTTGCTTGGAACTTCTTTCTTCATTTAAGGCAGCATTCAGCTCAGATCCATCTGAGTTTATGAAAGCAGAGACACCGAAGTCTGAGAATTCTAATCCCATCTCTGTCATTAATAAATTAAATGACCTTGGGCAACCTCTCAAGCCTCATCTCCTTCATCTAAAAGATGATGTTCTCGATTCAGTAGTCCCTTACTTCACAGTCTTGTTCGAAGGAATAACTGCCAATAGCTGCCAGGTATACGGAAAGCATTAAGCACTAGATACATATTTCATTACGGGATGGAACCGTTATGACATTAAAGAATTTGATACAAAAAACCCAAAAAAAACAAAAAGGAAAGAAAGCAAAAGAAATCATGTACTGGGAAATGGAATCAGAGAAATTAGATTTTTTTCCTTAGGCTACTTAGAAGTTTATCAGTAAGGTTAAAAAAAAAGCTTTCCGATGGTACCTGTTTTTAGTCCATTCAGGTTGCTATAAGAAAAATACCACAGACTGGATGGCTTAAACAACAAACAGTTATTTCTCGCGGTGCTGGAAGCTGGAAGTCCAAGGTCACAGCACCAGCAGATTTGGCGTCTGGTGAGAGTCCACTTCCTGATTCCTGGACAACCATCTCCCACGGCCTCTTTTAGATGGGCACTAATCTCATTCATCAGAGCTCCACCAACATGACCTAATCACCCCCACAAAGGCCCCATATCTGAGTACCATCATGTGGGGAATTAGGCTTCAGCTTTTGAACACTGGGGGAACAAGCATGCAGTCCATAGCAGCAGCTGTTGCAAAATCAAATCAACTAAGCCAGGTTTATGAGAGTATTTGTTTAGGAAAATGAACTCTATGCCCCAACAAGATTTATGGTGAGGCAGAAATTTTACTAGAACATTTGTTTGTTCTACTTCGAGTAAATGTAGGTCAAGAAGGCCTTCTTTATAGACCCAAGGAAGAATCACACGTGATGTGTGAGACTATTGCACATACCTTCCTGTCATCTCTTCTGCGTGGGGAGGTAAGTGGAGCAAATAGTGTACAATGTAAATGAATTCTACTCCATTAAAAGATGACAGTAACATTTCCTAAATTAAAAAAAAATCTTGGAAATCAATGAAAAAAAAGAAAAACTAGTTCTTTGAAAAGAGCGATAAAATTGATAAACCTCCATGAAGGCTAAATAAAAATAAAGGGAGAGGCTACAAATTGCTCTTATTAGAAATGAAAGAGGGGACATCATTATATATCCTAGGGACATGGTAAGGATAATTTTTAAAAAACAACAAATTTATGCCCACAAATTTGATAACCTAGATAAAATAGAACATTTCCTTATAACACACTTTTTGCCAAAACTCACACAGGAAGAAACAGACAATCTAAATAGGCCCACATCTGTTAACAAAATTAAATTCATAATTAATAACCTTCTAAACCAGAAAGCAGCAGGCCCAGACAGGCTTACATGTGAATTGTGCCAACATGTAAGAAAGACATTATACCAAATTTCTAAAATCTCTTGCAGAGTATAAAAGGAAAAGGAATACGTCTTAACTCATTTTCTGAGGCCAGGATTACTCTCATACCAAAACCATACAAAGATTTACAAGAAAAGGAAGGTCCACACCAATAGCTCTTATAAACATAGATGCAAAAATCCTTAACAAAATAATAGCAAATTTAACCCAACAGTATAGAAAAAGTACGATATACAGCCAATAAGTGGGATTTATCCTAGGTATGCCAATCTGATGCAACAGTTGAAGAAAACAATTAATATAAATCATCACAGCAACAGGCTAAAAAAGAAAAATCACATAAACATAATTAATAGGTGCATAAAAAGCATTTGACAAAATCCAACACCGATTTTTGATAAAAACTTTTAGAAAACTAGAAATAAAGGGGGATTTATTCCACTTGATTGGATGGTTTACAAAACCCCACAGCTAACATTACACTGAATGGTGACAAACCTGAAGCTTTTCCACTAAGATCGCATATAGGGAGGGGATGTCACCTCTCACCACTCTTTTCCAACACTGTATTGGAAGGTAGAGCTGATGTGGTAAGACAAGAAAAATCAACAATAAGAGGTGTACAGATTAGGGAGGAAGAAAGGGAACTTTTTGTTTTCAAATGACATGATCATTTATGTAGAAAATCTGGAAGAACTAACAACAACAAAAAAAAAACTCCTGGAATCAATAGGCAATTTATCTAGGTTGCAGGATTTAATGGTAATATACCAAAGTCAATTGCTTTCTTATATCCCAGCAATGAGCAAATATAATTTGAAATTAAAAACACTGTATCATTTACATTAACACCCCCCAAAAGAAATAATAAAGTATAAATCTAACAAAATATGTAAAAGACCAATCTAAGGAAAACTATATAACTCTAATGAATAAAATCAAATCACAGAACTTATACTGTTCACAAAAATTAACATAAATCACAGATCTAATTGTAAAATGCAAAACTATAAAACTTTTAGAAGATAACATGGGAGAAAAAGGGATGACCTTGGATATGGCAATGACCTTTGATATAAAACACCAAAGGCACAATCCATAAAAGAAATAATTCATAAGTGAAACTTCATTAAAATTCAAACCCCTGCTCTACAAAACACAATGTTAAAAGAGTGAAAAGAAAAGCCACAGACTGAGAAAACATATCTGCAAAGACACATCTGATAAAGGACTGTTATCCAAAATATACAAAGAACTCTTTAAAACTCAGCAATAAAAAAACCAGCAGATTAAAAAAATGAACTAAAGACCCCCACAAACATTTCACCAGAGAAGATAGACAGATGTCAAATAAGCATATAAAAATGTGCTCCACATTACATGTCATCAGCGAAATCCAAAATAAAATGGAAATGAGATAGCACACAAATGTATTGAAGTGGCCAAAATCCAGAACACTGACAACATCAAGTGGTGACAAGAATGTGGAGCAACAGGAACACTCACCCATTCCTGGTGGGAGTGCAGAATGGCACAGCTACTTTGGAAGATGGTTTGGCCGTTTCTTAGAAAACTGAACACGCTTTTACCCTGTGGTCCCACAATCACACTCCTTGGTATTTACCTGAAACAGTTGGAAAATTATGCTTACTCCTGTGTCTGCACATGGATGTTTATAGTAGCTTTATTCATAATTGCCAAAACTTGGAAGCAACCAAAATGTCTTTCAGTAGGTGAATGGAAAAACAAACTACGAAACAACCAGGTAATGGAACACTCTTTATTTCTGAAAAGAAATGAGCTATCAAGTCATGAAAAGACATAGAGTCAACTTAAATGGTATTACTAAGTAAAAGAAGCCAATCTGAAAAAAAACTTTCTGTGATTCCAACTATATTATATTCTGGGAAAGGCAAAACTATAGAGTTCATGAAAAGATTGGTGGTTGCCACCGGTCTGACCAAGTATTTCAATAAGAGAACATTCAGATTCTGCAAACATCAATTAATGGCTTATTTTTATTTATGTTTTGTTTTTATTGTTTCATTCTCATAACAGTAGCTGCCTGAGGCTGGAGGAAGGCGTTAATTGCTCCAATCTTAACGAGGTGAATAGGTGGGAACATTCAGTAAGGGATGTCCTGAAAGAGAGTAAGACCAGCAGCCGGGAAAACATTCAATCAAAGGGGAGAGAACTATTGTTTTCAGTTGCTATTCCTACTATAATGTACATAAGGAGACAATACTTACTCCATTCAGGGACAGC
Organism: Camelus bactrianus; assembly: GCF_048773025.1. Classification (NCBI taxonomy): domain Eukaryota; kingdom Metazoa; phylum Chordata; class Mammalia; order Artiodactyla; family Camelidae; genus Camelus; species Camelus bactrianus. The sequence goes on along the minus strand of NC_133540.1, from coordinate 122,676,851 downwards.
GACTCCATAAGCAAATAATGTCACGTGACTAGATGGAGTGAGACAGAACAATTAACAGAACTTCTTTGAATGCCGACGAAAAAACCCTCCAAATGAATCTTAATATGATCCTCTATAAAGATCCTATGGGCATTTTCCACTCCAGCTCTCAACAGCTGAAGAATAAGAAGTTATAAAGCAAAACTAGGATAACCAAGGGAAGAGTGGTTGAGGAGTACTGAATATCAACGTGTAGGGGAGAGAAATTTGGAGAATTGTAGTCCCTAGGTTGTCACTTTAGAGGTTATCATAAAAGGAGCTGAAACTGAACAGACGGCATATTGGTTCATTATGGGGGGGTGCCATATCACCTGAAAACTTAGTGGCTTAAAACAAGTATTTATTATTTCTTATAGTTCTGTGGATTGACCGGGAGGCTCCCCCATTTCATGTGATGTCCGCAGGGGTCACTCACGAATATGAAAGCTCAGCCAGAGCCCTCAGGCCTCTTTCATGTGGGCTCTCTGTCCATGTGCTGTTTTATCTTGAAGGACCTCTTCTTGTGGCCTCTCTCCAGCAGAAAAGCTTGGATACCTTTAAGTGTGGTAGCTGGATTCTAAGAGACAGCATTCTGATCAGAAAAGCAACAATGTGTAAATGTGTATCAAGACTCTATTACGTCGCACTTGCTAATGCTCCATTGGCCCAGAGGTAATGTGGGAGGGGACTGACTATACAAGATTTGAAATTCTGGGGTAATAGTCCTTTGGTCCACCCATGGAATAGTCTTCCACAGGCACTGAGGTCTAAATAGGCTACTGAGTACCACAGTGAGTACCACAAGTATCATCCAGGTATTACCATGCCACAGCGAGCATCTTTAAATTTTCATTATTTATTTTTTAAGACTATACTTTAGAGCAGTTTAAAATTGAGCAGAAGATATAGAGATTCCCTGTATACCCACCACTGCCACACACGCATAGCCTCCCCCATTATCCACATCCCCTCAGAGGGCTACACTTGTTACAATTGGTGAACCTACCTTGACGCATCATGTTTGCCCAAAGTCCATAGTTTACATTAGCATTCACTCTTGGTGTTGTACAGTTTATGGGTTTGGACAAATGAGCATTAACCTGTATCTATCATTATAGTTGCATACAGAGTATTTTTATTAACCTAAAAATCCTTTATGAATGCTGCCCTGTAAGTATACTGTAACAGGGATAAAAAAAAAAAAAAACTGAAAACAACTGTTCTATCCCCTTTGACTGAATATTTTCCCAGCTGTTGATCTGACTCTTTTTCAGGACATCACTTAAATCTTCCCACCTAATCATCTCATCAGGATCGTAGCAATGAGCACCTTCCCCCAGCCTCAGCCAGCAACTATCTATGGGAATTAAGTAATACAAACAAAATGCAAGTGAAAATAATCCACTGATTGATGTTTGCAAAATCTGAATGGTCTCTTATTGAAATCTTTGCTGGAGAATCATTTTTTCTTTCTGGACCATTATGAACCATGACTGGCTGCTACTATCACTTCTAAATGATCCACAGTTATATAATATAAACAAGAACTTAAAAAGGATTTCAAAGTAAAGGCAAAGAAAAAGGGAAGAAATTTTCTGGTTTGGATGGCTCAACTTGATTTAAGAGTAAAGTGATAAACAGAAAGTTGGTCATTTGGCAAGCAAGCAAAGGAGCACTTAATAAAATGATGCTTTTAATATGCAGATGTGCAGTGTTAATAAAGAGGCTGTGTCATTATATCAGATTCTATCGTTGCAATGGTCATATGTTTATTATAACAAACTATCATCAAAGTTTTCCCCAGAGTCAACTGATTTTTTTTTTTTAGTTACAGTTTCTTCTAAGTTGTCAGCTATTGAATGTGACTGTGAATTTATTTGGCCAGAAAGGGAAGAGGTTGAGAAGAGAAACTGGGAGTCAAAAGTAATTTATTTTAAGAATAATTCATGCTTGTTTTATAAATAATCTATCAATTAACCATATTAACACATAATATAATCTATTTACTTAATTAAAATATATGTTTTGCTTATATTCACATGAAAAGAGAAATCTAGATTCTAAAAAAAATTCTGAATATACTGTTTTTTAAAGTAAATTCAACAACATCTGAAGGAAACTGGAAACTAGATAAATACCAATGTAGCTTGCTAAAGAACACTTCAGTCTGACTAATAATCTAATTTAATTATGTAGAAGATTGATAGGCATGGTAGATATAAAAAAAAGAGAAAAGATTTAAGTTACCTTGACTTTAACAAGATATTTTGTCATACAACATTGCATGTCATAAAATACAAACTAATTAATAAGGAAAATCTTATTTGGCTATTATATACTCATTAGGCTGATACATAACTGGTTAGCAAATAATATACACAATACTCTTGTCATCAATGACTTGATGATAGGAAAGATGACTAATGGTATTTGACGTAGGCTAATGTTGAAATCTTGGTTGCATTTATATATTTTATCCATAATCTAGGGTATGTCTTCAAACAATTACAGAATTCTCTATAACTGGATAAATTAGGCTTAAGGATGATAATAATAATAGTTAATAGAAAGAAATTCAGAAAAAAAGAAATTTGCCTAATTGAGAAAACTACAGAGATATAATACAGAGAATAAATGGTAATACATCTAAATAAATTCAAAAGCCATCGTTCTCTGAATTTTTATTATACTTATTGTGCAAAAGACATATTCCATTCCTTTATTATCAGTTATGTTGCACTACTCAAGAAACTTTTCATAAACTTTTGGTTGAAATCTACAAAAAGACTTCTGGTGTTAATGTTCATGTTGTTCATAATGTTCTGGTGATTATGTTCAGTGGGTAGTTGTTAGAAAAAAAGATAGACTTAAGTACTGATAGGAAAATGTAAAATAAATTGCAGATATTACAGAAATAAAAGAGCTTGCCCAACAATGTGATTTGCCAAAAAAAAAAGAAAGAAAGAAAGAAAGAAGGAGAATCATGGAAAGCCAAAGAAAAATTCTGGTGAAAACTATTATAAAAAGATGCACAAGGAAACAGTAGCTGATAAAAAAATCTGAGGAATAATAGTGAAGAAGATAATAAGAGACCTAAAGTCAAGAGTAAAAGGTAGAGGAAGTTTTATGAAATAATAAGACACCAACATTCTACTGAAGTGTAAGAGAACAATGGGTTAACTCTTAACTTCACTGTTGAATATTCTTTAGGGAGGAGAAGGTAGAGATTAAAATAGGCCATCCATATTTAAAATATAAGATAATTAATATAAACTCTTCAAAACTAAAATTTCAAAAACTATCTTTTCAGATCACTACTCAATAAAACTAGGGGAAAATGTACTTAAATACACCAAATAATGGACAATTTTAAATGTTCTCCTAGAAAGTGCAAAAAAAAAAAAAAGCCTGTGGTCAGTTAAAACAAAACTGTTATTACAAGATTACAAAACAGTTACAGTGATAATAAGCCACATTACATCTAAGATATGAGCGTTCCTGGAAGCTGAGGCATAAGCATGGTGCTGAGTGCATTTCTTATCAAACAAGATTCCTGGGAAATAAATGAGCTACGCCTTCAACCCATGAAGCTAAAAAGAGAAAAAGAAAACAAACCTAGAGAAAGGGGATGAAAGACGAGGAAGAAATTAATACAGTTGAAACTGAAAAAATTTAAAAACCCAAGAGCTGAACCTTTGAGAAACAACAGCAAAACAGACAACCTTTCTAAGTAATCTGATCAAGTAAAAAGTGTGACATTATTATTCAGAAATAAGAAAAAAACTCCTGAAACAAGTATGATTTTTTAATTACAACACTATGCATAATTCTCTCATATATATGATAACCCCGAATGAAATAAATGATAATCCTAGAAAAATTGAGATTATCAAAGTTAATTTAAGAAAAAGCAGAAAATCTGAATACACCAACAATCATGTAATACATTGAAATACTTGTAAAAGAGCTATTCTCCGGAAAGGCATGAAATTCAGACAGTTTTTGGCAAGAGATTCTTCCAAACTTTGAGAAGGAATGATATTTTTGTGCTGTTTAAACTGTTACAAAGCTTGGAAGAAATGCCAACTGTCACAGTTCATGTTATCAAATTATGTTGCGTGTCTCTCTAACTAATCTTCCCCCAACTCAGCCCCAAGTTGTTATGATTTGTCATTTATTGCCTCTAGGATTTTTGAACAATTCTCTCTCCTCTTTTGCAAAAACTCCACTGAAGAGATCAGTTTAAATATTTTCTTGATGGAGATCAGTATTCCCTAGGAAGAAAGAGAAGAAGAAATTCCCTCAAAACTGGCAAGAAAGAAAGTCTTAGAATTCCCTAAAACCTCAGGGATCTGCACTCTGCGCTCTGGCATGTTCTAAAAAGCAGTAAAACCTCTGAGGAAAATGGCAGCTTAAGGATCTAGGACTGAATAATGAGTGGCTTGGGAGCAACTGAAGAGCAGAGCTGACTGATGACAAGGGGTTCCCCCGATGCCTCGGTACTTTGCAAGACCTTAGAAACTGTTCTACCTTAGTGATGGGAAAGAGACTCAAGAATAACTGACATTGAATTCCCTGCCCACCTAGGGGCCTATGTGCTTGCAGTTGGCATTAAATTGATTTAAAAGTCATAAAAACTGTGCTATTTCTTTCAGAACTCAGTTTGTGCAAATACCCACGACATACAGATAAAAAGAAATCTTAAATACATTTCTATTAATTAAATCTGGAAGGAAAATGAAATACCAAAGTGGGATTAATTGTACAAATATAAGGACGATTAGATATTGAAAAAAATCTATTTTTATAATTGATCAAATTGGTGGCCAAATTAAAAAAAATATTATTATAATTCCAGCTGCTGAGAAGGATTTTGAAAAAAAATCAGCATTCTTAATTGTAAAAAGTTCCTTTTTTTTTTTTAAAAAGTTCTTGATTAAAACAAAAAACCCCAGTCAAATTAAAAATAAAAGGATACTTGCGACTGTCATGCTAGGTTCCTTCACATACTTTAAAAAAATTTTTTTAGTGGGGTAGAGCCCAGTGGCAGAGCATATGCTTATGTGCATGAGGTCCTGGGTTCAATCTCAGTACTCCCACTAACAAAAAAACAAAACAAAACAAAACAAACAAAAATTCTTAACAGTTCTATCTCTATCTTTTAGTTACAAAAATTTTAACCTGAAAAGATTAAATAACTGACCCAGAATTAGATTGTTAAGTTAAGCAAGTTAGAATAGAAGTAAGTCTGTTTTCTTACAGACTTACTGCACCATTAAGTTACCTGGTCTAACAGATAGTAAATGACAGCAAAGAATAATTGTAACATATTTGACTGAGTCCAACGCTTCCTACACTCAGTGTCAGAAGTGTCTGTCTCTCCTGGCACTCTTAGATGGCAGTCTTGCCTCCTTATTTGTGTTTGTTTTCCCTTGTATCAGTATTGTGCTTACAACCTATTGCAAACTCTATAAATGTTTCCCATGAATGAATGAGCATTTCAAGTTAAATCTGTGGGTGGGGGTGATATGGGAAATGTTTGACAACTTACATGGCATCGACACCAGCTAATCAGAACAGGCACCAGCCAGAAACAACCATCAAAAGGGTATCAGTTTGTTCTGATAACTATCAAGCCTGTCCAAGGGGCTCAGCTCAGCCCCTAACTTACCCTGTCCACATGAAAAGACCACTGGAACACCAGCAGTCAGTGTGTTTAACCAGCCCCAGCTACGTGTGACAAAGTTGTTTGGACCAGTGGTAGACACCAGACATAGACCTTTTCCTTCCTTACAGCCTGCCTCCTCCTCAGATACAGCGGATTGTCCCAGGCCAGAGAATAGGATTCAAAAAAACAGTATCTGTTTCCTGCAGAGTTAGAGTTTGTCATAGAGAAAAACAGATACTGAATAAAAGAATTAGTGTCTCATCCGGTGGCTGGATATTTACAAGATTCTACCACCCCTCAGGGAGATATTTTCCAGCATATTTTCTGGAGATGCACAGGAATACTACACAAAAGGAAAGAGAATCTTGAAACTGGACTGAGGAAGGGCAGGAATGAGGGACAGTCTTGACTTCTAATCTTGGTTTCTAGCTCTGCTTCCTGCATGTAACTGTCAGGGTTCAACCAGAGAAACAGAGCCATTAGGATATGTAGACATATACTGAAGAATTTATTACAGGAAACTGGCTTACCCAGTTGTGAGGGCTGGCTAAGAAGTCTCCAGCAGGCTGCCTCCACATCTAATGCTGGAGCCCAAAGTCCCCAGGGCAGAGAGTCTGGAAGAGAAGATCACCAACCTGCTGGAATGCCATGAGAAGAAGCTGGAGCTCCTCAACAGAGGACTGAAGCTTGTATCCATTCTAATCACCACTGCCCTCATAACGGGCATCTTCCAGAAGCCATGTCCCTCTCCCGAAGTGCTGAACACATACACGTACACACACCTGGCCAAGAAGTAAGAGAACTGAAAGAAGATCCAAGGGGAAGGGAGAGCAACAGTAGGTCCAGCTGCTGCTGCACACCAAGGAGGTAAGGAGGTAACTCAGCGGAACAGCAACCACATACGTGTCCTACCAAATGGCTGCTGCCTTCCTTCCTCTCTCCTAATGAAATATACCAAAAAAGGGCCTTCTGGGAGAGAGAATTCAGCCTAGACAGATTGACACATTACACATCTTTGATGCTTATAACAACAGTAAATAATGATAATTCCCAACTTACTCAGGAGAGGGATGGAAACTGTGGGAGATGACAGAAGAGTGGAAGCTATATGGAAATCCTAGAATCAGATAACAAATAATACAAAAAACATCCTAGGAAAACAGCATATAATTATGGCATTTTATACTTGCCAGCAAAAGGTATTCAAATAACTTCATAATCGTAAGAACTACTAGAGGGCAGAATTCGTCACATGAGCTTGTATTGCGTTTCTTAAATTGCTTTGAAAATAGGACAGAAACCCGTGTGTGTGTGTGTGTGTGTGTGTGTGTGTGTGTGTGTGTTGAGCGTGGGGAGAGTTGGTGGTATCCTTTAGCCTAAACAGAAGAATTGAAGTTGATCACTTCTCAAGATTCTTTCCAACTGCATGATTGTATTATAAACCAAAATTTCTTTAATCGCTCTTATTCCCATGATTCAATTAGCTTATTCATATTAAGAATCTTTTCAGTCTTAAAAAATATATCCATAACTTATTGGCTGGAGCAAGTGTTTTCCATGAAATGCCACAGAACAAAAAAAGTAACTTTCAAGAGGAGTAAGTGTTTCCAAAATCTGACTTGGAGCAGATATGCAATACGTCTGCTGCTTATGAAAAGCATGCACGATCTGACCTTAAAAGTAGCTTCCTGATTTAGGTAAAATGACTCAGGGTTAAACTTTAAAAATGAATAAAAGCTGAGCCTATCAAACTTCTCCCAATTGCCCTAGACAGCTCCTCTAGTGGGCGAGATTTGAATGAGAAATGATGTCTTTGCCTGATACAGTGTACCTCCACGTTCTGAGGTATTGTGCCACCAACTTCAAATTCATAATCAACTTCAGATCACATTAAGGGCTAGTAATCATTAAAAGAGATCCCATTTTGACAAACACATTCATACAACCTTGCTCTGGCCTTAATTTGATCTCAGGAGAATGAGTATTAAAAAAAAAAACAAAGGAAGGGAAAATAATTCAAAGAATCTAATTTTATTTGTGGACTTACTGTCACCATTTTAATTATATATGCCCATTGGGAAAATACAGATATTTGCACAAGTAAATAAATTAATTAAAAGCACCAGAATTGAAAATGAATATATGAATACTCATGTATGACTGAAGCATTACGCTGTACACCAGAAATTGACACAACATTGTAAACTGACTTTACATGTAATATACACACATATACATATAAAATATATAGATAGATATGGAAATGTGTTACAGCTAAAGAATTTGAGATCTTCAAGAGATGACATAATTCTTTTAAGATAACATTCAGTCAAAATTCAAACCTAACAAGTCTGTCCCCGGGCTTATGCATTATTTACAAGATTCAGCTTAGGTCAAAGAGTTTTATGTTGGATTTGGGAACCAACGTGTAATACTCAAAGACACTAATATTTTGCTAGCTACAGCTCTCCAATGTATGTTTTCCCTGGGCACCTCTCAGGGAGTAGTTACTAGTTTAAAAAAATCAGGTAATCTTGGGTACCAGGATAAATATCTTCACTTATCACATCAGCAGATCATTCAGCTCAAACCACGTAAGGTTGTCTTCATACCTTGGCTGTTGTCAATAATGCTGTGATCAACATGAGAGTGCAGGCACCTCTTTGAGACAGTGACTTCATCTCCTATGCATACATACCCAGAAGTGGGATTGCTGGATCATATGGGGGTTCTATTTGTAATTTCTTGGAGAACCCCCATACTGTTTTCTACAGTGGTTGCATCAATTTACATTCCCACCAACAGTGTATTGGTGTTCCCATTTCTCCACATCTTCGCCAGCATTTATTATCTCTTGCCTAATCCATTCTTGAGGCAGCTTCCTTACAAAGTGTCCTAAGATGTACTTTTTCTTTCATATATATATATACATATATATATATATGTACTGTCAGTTTAAAATGTGTCAATTTCTGGTGTACACCATAATGCTTCAGTCATATATGAACATTCATATATTCATTTTCATATTCTTTTTCACCATAAGTTACTATAAGATATTGAATATAGCTCCCTGCACTATACAGTATGAACCTGTTGTTTATCTGTTTTATACATAGTAGATAATATCTGCAAATCTCGAACTCCCAATTTATCAAGACTATACTTTCAGGGATCATTTCTACAGTTTGTTACTAAGATGTATTTTAAATGAAGCTTGCATAATTGTCTTTTTAATCTTACCAATTTCATTTGCCATTTTTAAAGGGTTAAATGCTAAAAAAGATGAGTCTGTTCTCAGTTGCAGCTGTTTACTGGGATGGGGAGAGATTTCCTTACATCGATCCTCCTAGATTGTATTGCTCGCATCATCCTTACTTGTATTCCCAGCAAAATGTGAGCTTCTTGAAAGGAGGGTCTGTGACTCTGGCCCCCTACTCTTAGGCCAAACTCACCATCCCATCTGCCACATTTAATAAACAATCACTGAGTATAAGAATAAATGAATGAATAAATGATACCACTGTTACACATTTTTATGAACATAGGAAAATACACCACAGTCTAGTGATTTCAAAATTGAATGTGCAGTCATACCTTATTTTCAGAGATCAAACTTGCAAAATTGAACATTTGCTGAGCTATCCACTTGCCACCTCCCATTAAACATATCCCAAACTGAACACATCATTTTCTTCTGTTGCTTTGTGTGAAATCTGCTTAAATCACTTCAGCATCCTCAGTGCAGTATGTTCATCCACAGCCTAGGTCAATCAATCGTCCTAATCCAGAAAACTCCCCCAGGGTGGGTCTTGGCGTTGAATTAAAACATACAGTTACTTGAAGTAACTTAACTGTCCTTTTTTTCCCAAACAAGATCAGATGTTTAGCTAATTAGTACAATGGATATTAAGAGGGAAGTTTTGTTTGTGAAATGATTGGTATTCAAGATATGTAAATGAGCTAGAACAAATTTTAGGAAGCCAAAGAGACCTTTAGGAATAATGCTCTTGACTTAAATCTGAAAATTCCTCAGAAGATTCTTGGACACCTCCTTCCAGCTAGATGGTTGGCTAAATCCTGCCATGAGGATATTAGTGTGTTTTCCTCCAGCAAACGTTTTATGAAAGCTGCTGTAGGAGTCCTTAAAAAGACAAAGATCCAGAGCTGCTTACACTTACGGAACAGGTTGGATGTCTGTGTTTTTAATCTGATTGATGATAAATGCATAAATATAAGGCAGCATTTGTCTGAGAATGCTTTCTTTTTAATCTAGGAATAAGAGTGATTGAAGGACCCCTATAATCCTCACCTATCCAGAATTATTGGAGACTACAAATACTTACCAAAAATAACCTAATATAAACATGAACCATCAAACATTTTCCTACCTTCATATTCCTCAGCACAGCCAGGAAGCCTCCATTCAGATTGTAGAAGCCGGAAATCGAGACATTTCTGTGACAGCTCCTCCCACCTGGCCCCGTATATAATTTAATAGTGAGTCCTATGATTCCTCCCTAATGAATTGCAAATTTATTCATTTTTCTTCAATCCTAAAAAAACTCCCCCAGTTCAGGCTCACAGGACTCCTCCCATGGATTGAGGCAACTGAGTCTTACTTAACTCGCGTCTCTGGTGAGTCTCTTGCTCTACTTTCTACATTGTACATGGAATGATTATTCCAAAACTGAATTTTGATCATGGTACACCACGTCTCAGTTTAATGCTCTCAGTTCCTTCTCATTATCCTCAGGATCACGTCCTAATGCTGACGGGCTGACAAAGTCCTCAAGAAAGACACTTGTGACTCTGCCATTGTGTTCCCTTTAGCAAAAGCACAGAGACACGAAGTAGCACAGCATTTCTGCAGAACTTTCAACTCTTCTGCGGTATCTGAGGTGGAGTGAAGGTGGCAGAGTGATCCAGGGTTAGGAGAGGTTGTGATGGCCACATCATGTACTTGCGCTGTATTGCATCTGCGTTTGTTTTTTCATTTGACTTTTTTAATTAAGAATTTTCAACATCTACCCTATGAAGATAGTCTAAAATTAAGCAAAAATATTATAGGTTTCCAACAAGTATTATAATTCTTCTTCTTAATTTAATCATTGCATTCCTTAATATGAAAACAAGCTTACAAATAATTAGTTGGGAGTTAGTGTGATTCAATGATTTCCACTTATTAAATGATTTGCCTTTACCATGACTGCTTTGGTGCATTCAAAACAATGGTCTTAGTTGAAGAATGATCTTAAAATATTTCTTAGGACCATAAATGAGAAGTTGTTGTTTTTCGTTCCCCTCTCCTTGCTGTTAATAGTAAGTATAGCTGTCAGAAATCTGAAAGAACATCCTTTGACTTTTACCATGTCATCTTCTCTGACATACCGAAGCTTTACAGAAGCCAAACTTTGACAAGTTTTCCTGGTTCATTATAAACGAGGAAGAAGGAAGAGGAAAAGGAGGCAGAAGAGAGGAAGATAAGAGGGCCATTTAGCATTTAAAATTGCTCCACTTTTTGGGTTTTAGCCTAATTTGAGGTTTCTCTGTGAAATCTTCATTTAGCAATTCCCAGGTCTACACGGCATTGTCAGCGCACTGGAACAGAGTGACGCTTGGTGGTGTCAGTTCCAATCCCTGGTGGGGTCGTAACAACGCTGAGTGCTGTTGAACTATACTTGCAAGTTAAAGTCTGTAGTTTGGATCGTGTGGTAGCAAATAAATAATACAGAACAGGGATGAACAACGCAGAATCACACTGACGTCACTTTACAAAACACATGTCCACAAACACTAAAGCAACTTTAGTCTATTTCTTTATCATGATATAGAAGTATCCATTTATTCATAATTACTATAAAGTCTTATCATGTATCAGTGTCGAATTTTTCTAATACTTTTCCAGTATTTATAAAAATCATCATACGATATTTATTTGTTCAGATAAAATGTTGAATTATTATTAATAGTATCAGCCAGAATAATCTAAGCTCTATGTATTTTCAGTAAGAAAATCACCACAAATCCTGTCAGATTAACACAAGAAAATCTTTTCTTGCTCGCATGAGAAGCTTAGTGTGGGGAGTCAGGGGGACACTTCATGTAATCTCCTAGGAATTCAGGCTGACAGAGACGTCCCCTTAACAGCTGCCACAATCACCAGAGCAGCAGGAAGAGAATCAGGAAAATCAGGCTGGTTTTAAAGCTTCTGCCCCTAAGTAACACATGCCACTTCCGCTCACGTTTCATCGGGTCACTCGTTCATGCCCAGGTTTAAAAGGAGCAGAGAAGGGAAATCCCAAGTGTCAGAGGAGGGACTCAGAAGGAATTTAGTTACTGTCCCAACATCTTTGCATTCATGAAATAAACATTATTTTATGTTTTAGTCAAGGTTTGTTAGAGAAGCAGAACCAATATATATTATAATTACATATATTATGTTATTGAATGTATATATATGCCCTTCCCAATAGGTTGGAAAGGACAACCTGCTTTACTCAGGTTACCAGCTCAAATGGTAATCTCATGCAGAAACACTCTCACGGACGCACCTAGAAATAATGTTTGATCAAATATCTGGGTACCCTATGGCTCAGTCAAGTTGATATATAAAACATACCATCACACTTTATCAGGTGTACTATAATAGTAATATAGTTCTATTATTTTATCACTATTTATTATCTATGTATTATTTTATCTAGGATTTTTAAATCTATAGACAAAGCAGGTTCTCAGAGGTTTTTTTGGACGTTCTTGGTTAAATAGCAGTTTCATTATTATTGTAATTTTCAATAACTAATTGGAAATCTGTCCTGTTTTCTTTCAGAACATCTTTCAAAGCAGAGCAAATATTTGTTCTTTGAAATCTTGAAAAAATCCCTCCATGAAAGTGTTGAAGGCAGGCTCCCTTTGGGGCATTAGCGTTTAGAAAATGTTCCTAATTTTCCTGAACGGATGTGTCTAATCAGGTTAACCACTCTTTTGTTAAAAAGTCTTTTTCAGTATGCTGTAGATTTTTACAAAATCAAATTTCAAACTTTGCTGCTATTGTCACACAGTATCTCCAGGCTTTTTCTGTCCACTTTCTATCTGTGACTATATCCTTCCCTTATCGCAATGTTATGTATTTCTGCTTCCACATTTGTGTATTTCACTACTGTTTTTGAAGAAGTAGTTTTGTAATTCTGTTTTTCTATATCATTTATCCATTTATTCCAGCTCTATCAATTCCTTTATTTTACTGTTTTTCCTAGCTTTTTAATATATATTATTTATGTTTCTATAAATGTAAACACATTACATATAGATTATTTATGTTTATCCATTATAGTTTGTTATAAAATTCATTCTAAAAAGTTTCTTTTATTTTTTTTTTTCTCAGTACAGTTTTGACCACTTCTATCAAGTGTAAACATGTGGTAGTATCATTATCATTTGGATAGAACAGTATCTTGACATAGGTATCTGTATATCTGTATATCTGTATGTATATGTGTATATCTGTATGTATATATGTGTAATGCATATACATGAAATATCTATTTTCTCTTTGATTAAAAAATTCTATTTAGGAAATCTTCCTTTGTTTCCAAATGGTCTTATTTGTGAAGGTGTGAGCGTGTTTATACTTTTATTATCAGTCTCCAATTTTATTGCATTTTGGGAAAAAAGAACATGTGGTGTGCAGTTTATAATTTGGTAGAGGTATTATAAAGATATTCCAAGATCTAATATGCAATTTATCTTTGCAGACGTTTCATATATATTTTAAATAGGTGTGCATTTTTACACTATCTGCATTATATTGTCAGGTTTATGCATTATGCAATTCAGTTTTCCGTTGATGTTTTGACTATCGTATCTGTCAAAGAGCAAGAGGGCAACTTCAAAGTTTCTCACTATGATTTAAGTTTTGTAAAACTGTTTTGTTAGTTCTAACTTGCTTTATAATCACAAACTGTTAGTTGTTATGTAAACATTTATAGCCACTATATAATCACTACAGATTATGTATTTACTTTCTACAAATAATCCCTCTTTTACTAATTAAATCATTGAGCTTTAAATTCAGTTCTCTTCGATAGAGTAGTACTACCCCTTGTTTCTTTTTATTTGAATGTACCCAATATGTACTTGCCCAACCCTTTTTAAATATTGTGTTTCATCATTTTTGTGCATTTGTTATGTACCTAGTAAATATCTGAATGTTATTTTTTGATCCAGTTCAGACTCTTTAGTTCTTGTTAAGGAATTTCATAAATTCCAAAGAAGACAGAGAGGATGAAGGGTAAGAGATTCCTCATATGAAAACGAGCACCAGGGATTTTTTGACTCCTGGTCTTTTCAGAGGAACAAAGCAATAAATCCTACACGTCTGCTTAAACAACTCGTAACTGTGTTTCTGAACTTGAAGTCAAATTAGTCTCACTTGCACTTCAGATAACTCTGACTAATGAATTCCACTGCCTTACAATACACTTCTGGCTCCTTATTCTTTTTTTATCCTGTCTTTTGCTATCTCTCCAGTGTTCCCATTGCTTTATATTGTCTCCAAAGGTTTACAACTTGACTTATTTTCACTGTAGCAGTGGGTGCCTCTGTATTTAGAATGGTGAGCCTCTGTTTTTCTTCTAACGTAATGATTCACTGTAGAATGAATCATTTATTCTGCTTCTTTGGGTGAGGAACTTGGGTGCTGTATTCCTCTCCTCCACAACCGACGATTCTCACGTGATGGAGGATTACCTAGAAATTTACAACCAGATTGTTAATATTAACTTAATTGTTATATTAGGCATTTAGAATAACTGTGTCATATACATTTGAACAATTGTTTGACAATCAGCTATCAAGTTTTACTGTGCTTATAGCCCCTTCTCTTACAGCCAGTTTGCTCATAAGTGAGATAATTATTTTTATTCATTTATTAGATGAACAGAGTAATTATATATATATGTATATGAAAGATACTCTGATTCTTTATTTTATGAATACTTAAAAGTGTATTTGTTTTCCTTTTTGTATGTATCAAGTTTGGCTACATCAAAACACACAAAAAAATTGCTTAAGATACATTAAAGTTTATTTCTCTCTCACATAAAAGAAGCCTAGGCATAGGAAGTCCAGATCTGATCTGGTAACTCTATGAATTTTGGTGGTGACCCAGGCTTTACACTCTGCCGCCCCTGGAGCAAAAGCGTATTCATGACCCAAGACTGTTGCTCAAGTGCACATGCACTTTCCAAGCAGAAGAACAGAGGAAAAGACAGATGAGAAAATAAAGTTATTATTTTCTTTTAAGGAGAATTCCTGAAAGTTTATGCAATTCCAGTTACATCTTATTGAACCAATAGGAAGGAAATTGTCACATGGACTCACATAATTGCAAGGAAAACTAAGAAATACGCTTGACTAAAGTTGAAGAGAATGGAAATTTGAAAATACATGTAAGTTCTGGCCACATAACTAAGTATTGCTTTTTATGAATAAATAAAGTTTGGGAGTAAAAAACTTTCTTTCTAAAAATTACTGTCAACATTGTTTAACTATACCTATCTTAACAGAAGAGTAATTATCCAGTTTTTCTCTTTTGTAAGAAATATCTCATTTTTCTCTCCTCAACCATGCATAATTTTTGAAATTGCTATTTATCTCTGAAATCATAAAAATTCAAACGTGTACACATATATTTTTCTTTATTATTTGAATTCAATAATCCCTTTTATTCTTAAGATTACAGCCTTTCGTCCTCGAAAATGTGTCTTTTTATTAATTTGATTTTTGTTGCTCTTCCATTCTGCGTGTACTCTCTGGCATTTGTACTATAAATAAATGGCTTTCTTAGAGCTCTACCCTCAGTAACATCTTTCCTCTGTTATATTTTTATTTACTTCCAGAGAATTTCTTTAACTTCTTTTCTAAGTCACTAACTAATTCACTAATTGACTTAAATTACCTCATTTATCTGAGATTTGCTTTAAATAATTCAGTAATGCTTTTTGTCCTTAGGAACAGCAGTTCCTATCTCAGGTTATGCCATATTGGTACATATAATGTTTCTCAAACTTTGTTGTGAAGAAAAGATGGAAGAACTTCTGCTGTTGTTGTTGTTGTTGTCTTTCTTCCCCTGTTCCATGGAGCAAGCCCGCTTCACAGGGCTGTGTTTGGTCTGACCCTTCAACACTGTCTTCTTTTGAACCACTGAGTCTTCTCACCTACTTGGTAATTTTCCTCTGTCTGCATATGCTTAAACAACAGGTCTATGTTTGCCTAATAATGTGATTTGTGGTTTATTTTGCAGAGACTGTGTTTCAATTTTCATCCCCAACGAAAAAGGAAGAGCATGTTTATATTTCCTGTGGTTTGATTCTGCTGGACCTGGGCTCCAGAGGGCCACAAGACAAAGGCAGGGACACATTTCATCTTTTCGAACAGGTCCTGTCCAGCCACTAAAGCAGGTAACTGATTTCTGGCCCACTCGAGCCTGTAAGGTGGCCAAGAATTAACTCTGAGCTGCATTTTCAAGCAGAAAGATAAAAGTAACTATGAAGCTAAGTAAGCCTTAAGGAAAATCCCTTACTATTGCAATCAGTGCGTGTTGTTTCTCAAAAGCTAGCTGTGTATCGAGGGATGGTTTGAGGAAATTTGCTGCGGCTACAGTCACTGCAGTACAAAGAACTTTAACATACAATTCTCACTTCCAGCTTAGCTGGCTAGCTAACTCTCACCTCCAATCTTTATTATTCTAAGTGTAGGTTGTTTTTTTTCCAGTTTTCCAGGGAGTAACCTATACACCTAATAGGCAGACATCTCCTTTGCCTCCATCTGCTCAGTCTTCTCCAAAAATTTCTCTAATAGTCTTGATCTTTGATGGAAATCTGTGTTTCCAATGCCATCCAGATATATACTTATCTTTAGATTCCTTGTGTAATTTCAATAATATTGAGGGAGTGGGAAGAAGTAAATGCATGAGCACAAATGTCTATTTTGAAACTGAAATCTGAAAATGTGGTTTTCAGAGCCAAACTACTGCAGAAAGGCCAATTTTCCAAACTACAAATATGGTTTAAAATGTTTCCACTGCTTACAGCATGTGCTATGCAGGGTAAATTATTTTAATTATTTTGAGACAACTAAACTTGTTTTATTTTTTAATGTTGGTAAACCAATCCAGGCAAGAATATTATAAAGCTGAAAATGTGTTAATTTTATCTAAAAAGTAGGCTTAAGCACAATTTAAGGAAGGCTAAAGTGATAAACAGTGCAGAACTCTAATATTTCAGGTTTTATATAACAGAATTGTATAAATGGGTATTTTTCTCAAAGTGTATCCAAATAGTCAACTAAATCAGGCACTAAAAATGTCAATGAGCGGCCAGATTTTAAGGCCTGTGGGGCAAACTTTGATTTTTAATTAAATATTGGTAGTACCTACTTGATAGATTAAAGCTATTTTTATCTCATTAACTACATTAACTATATTATAATATGCTTTTCTCTTTTTTCATAAAAAAATTAATTCTATCCTCCCAGTCTTCTACCACAGGTCACTATATTCAATCACATGCACTTACAGAGATAAGGTCAGCCTGATTGTCCCCTCTGCAGTCAGTAAAAGCTGCTGAAATCCACCAAATCTGGCCACCAGAATCCTATCTGCACTCATTAGGTGGATTCTTCTGGTACCAGTTAGCAATAAAAGACAGGATTCTTTAATCAGGAACTTTAAAAAGATTAAAAGGTATTTTTACAAAAAGATTCATTGGGAAGAACTAAACCCATATTTTAAAAAGAACTACATAGATAACGTTTGCTAAATTGTTAACTGAAAGTAAAAAATAAATACAAAAGGATGTACAATTGTAATAACAATGCCTTTCCCACATCATTGGTTATAATAATAGTGATGATGATGGTGAAGGTAATGGTGATGATGATGGTGGTGATGGTGGTGATGGTGATGATGGTGGTGGTGATGGTGATGACAGACGTTATTGTGGGTCTCCCTGTGTAGCAGATTTTTTTCCCATCCAGCATTCATTCACCCTATGTCCATTAACAGCTTTGGGATTTTTCCTTTAAGCATCACTGCCCTATTCTTCCTGGGCACCCCTGCCCTATTCGCGGTCCACTCCCTCCTTCCTGTTAGAAGAATTTGCGTGGCCAAAGCCCAGGTCACAGAACCAATGACTCGTCCTCTGATTTTTGTAAGGATGGGTGTAGATACATGTCGGTCAAATTGCGGAGGATCTAGGGGTTTGCAGGGGCTGCTAGGAAGAGGGTGACTCTCTCTCCAGTGAATCCAGGATGCCTGTAGCTGAGGAAGCATCTGGAATCGTGAGGAGGAAGCTTGATAAGAGTAGAACCAGAAAAGATGATGTGGCGCTGAGAGACGGAGGAAGAGAACACAAGTTTGAACAGCAACGAACTTGAACTTAAACCCTGAACCCAATCTTTCCTGAAACCATTCCTACTCCTGGACCTGTCAGTTCATCCTCCCTTGCTCACTCCTCGGCAGCTCCTGATTTATTTTGAAGAAGCCAAATGAAGTTTCCATCAGGCCGTTGCATTTTCTGTTACGTCTGCCTAGAATGCCTCCCACCCTCACCCCCCAGCTATACTTCCTCCTTCATTTTTCTCCTGCCTCTGCTCATATATAAACCCCTCAGAGAAGCCCCACCTGACACTCTTCTGAAGAAGTACTTCCCGTCCTTCCCCCACCCGCATCCCGCTCTCACCTGCCTAAACGTCCTCACATCTGCCATTGTACAATGCAGCGGCCTTTCATGTGCAACTTCTCTGTCTCCTCACAGGAGCATGGGCTTCCATGGGCAGTAAGTGTGCTTGTTTCTTCCTGGCCACATCCCAGCATCAAGAACGATGCCTATTGCCCCGGGAACACAGCAACTATTTGTTGAATGAAAGAATAAACGAATCAATAAACCCCTTGGCTGTTATTATTTTGGCATAATCCAGGAGTAGATATTCTGTCACAGCCCGAAGTTCCCAAATGTTTGAATATCATTATGCTAGTTTTCCTGATCCAGAAATTAAAGCTTACATGGTTAAGTCGAAAGTAAATGGAGGAAGGGATTTAAAAGTCAGGTTCTGTCTGACTCCAGAGCTCTTAAAAGCTGATCTCCACTGCTCTTCAGATTGCTGTGTTTAACCAGGAAGATTTAAAGGATGTTCTTTCCTTATTAGGTCCATGTTTTCTTCTTCTAATGGATAATAAAATAACTTAATAGAAATCTCTTATAATGTTGCATTCAGTGATGGAAACTAATAGCTAATAAACTCTTGCCAAGTGCAGATGCTATTAGACATATATGCTGTTATAAGTAGAAAGAATCATTGGACTGCTATGCTTTTTAAGTTGATAGGGAGCTGTGTGCAGTGGATATACACATAGTATGAACACACATCCAGATTTTGCCTCAGACAGTCCTGATGTATTCTTGTTGTTGTCCTGACATAAAAATAACTAGTACCTCAAAACATACTGAGATATATATATATATCTCCCATCATAGGGTTGGTCTATCGTAACCTTCTAAACAACCTGTTGGCATGGTTTTCTGAACTTCTGGATTTGTCTTTCTGCCTCATTCAAACAACAGAAACATACTACATTTCTGAAACATGCCAGCAATTCCTATAGACAAAGCATTCACAATAGAATAGACAAGTGTGTAAACGAACAATGACCATGCACATGAAAAGGGCTGGGAGGGAAGAGGGAGAGAGATCTCAGACTTTTTCACTTATTTCCATTTCTACAGCTGGCACGCTTTTCCAAACCACCACCATCTTTCCTTGGGACTACTGCCATAAATTCCTAAGTAGGTCCCCCACTTCATCCCTTCTCCCCCTTCTATCTGTTAGCGACACTGCAGCCAACATGAACATTTAAGACACAAACGGTCTTATCCTCCCATTGCGGGGATTAAATGAATGTTTAAGTCCAGATGCTCTAGAAAACAGAGCCTAAGGCAAAAGCTTATATGTTAAGAGTATATTGAGGAGTTCAATGCCAGGAAAGCCAGAGGGAGGGAAAAGCGGAGTGAAGCAGGAAAGGACAGAGAGAGGAAATGGAGTGATATGCAGCTGACTCCTGCCCAGTCCCAGGTACTATCTTGATTGCTCAATATCATGGGATCATCTACCAATGGGCCCTGAGAACTATTATTTCTCAGGACAATCTGCTGAAGGTGGGGGTAATGGCGGAGGTGAAAAGACTTTGTCTTCTATCTCCTATTGGTCAAAGTTTTGTTCCTTAGTATTTTTCTCTCCCATATTTCCAGGTTTGGCAAGTATGGAAGCTGCATGGGTCCTGAAATGATTATATCTCAGCTGCGTCAGAGAGAGAAACCCTAGGGCTGGAGGGGAGGGATGTACAGTGAGGCATAAGACAAGGGCCAGCTCAGGGTGCTCCAGAGAAATTGGTTTTGCAGGGACCAGGATTGGAGCAGAAGATGTGACCAAGAGCCTCGGAGACAATCAGGCTGAGAGGATCTGAAACAGTACAAAAGAGGTTTCTGACAGAACAAATTAACACTGAGTGCCTGGAAGCATGTCTGTCATATTAGAAGCACCCAGCAAATGTTATTGGTCTGTTATTTACAATTATTATAAATGAAGTATTTGAAACAGGGACATGATGGTTATAGATACATTATAAATAGCACTCAGTAGACATATGGAGAGTTCTTGTATGCATTAACTGTGTATTCATTAATGTTAATAAAGAATGGCCATTAATTCATTGGTTTCGATTGAGCATCCACCTTGTACAAGACAGTGGTGAGACCTGTGATCACAGTGGTAAACAATTAGATATGACTTCTGTCCTCATGAGAAGAAAGAGTCAAACATGAATCAAGTCCACGATTATGAATTAAATCATGACTTTGATGGAGGAACACAGGACTCCCTTGGAGCATATGAAGGAAGGCTATGAACTAGTCTTGGAGGAGATCATCAAGAAGGTCAAAGAAGTGACAATTTAGTCAAGAGGAAAAAGAGAGAGGACTTTGTGGGCAGAGGTGGCAGCAGGGGTTTGGTGGGGCTACCTACATGGGTCCACTTGGTGAGGCCATGATGCCTGGTTTTTGGTCAAACACCAGTCTAGATGTTACTGTGAAGGTATTTTTAGATGACATTAACATTTAAGTCAGTAGACTTTGAATAAAATACATTATCTTTTATAATGTGAATGGGCCTCATTTAATAATCTGAAGGCTTAAGAGAAAAGACTATAAGATTTCCTGGGGAAGAAGGAATTCGGCCTCTGTAAGGCCTTTGTGCCTGGAAGTGTAACATCAGCCCTTGCCTGGGTCTCCAGCCTGCTGGCCTGCCCTGCGGATTGTAGACTTTCCATATCTATATCCATATCCATATCCATATCCATATCTATATCCATCCCATGGTTCTGTTCTCTAGAGAACTCTGGGAAATACAGCCGGGCAAAGACCCTGAGCCCACCAGACAGCACAGCTTGTTCAAGACTCTGAGAAAGCGTACTGTGGTCCAATGAGGGGTGGGTGGTTGAGCTCGGAGAGGAAAGCAGGAGTCAGATACTCAGGCCCTTAAGGCAGTGGCATGGATCTTCATCTTTGAGTGCTCTGGAAATTCACTGTGTTAGGTAGTTAGATAAGTGGGGTCACTGGGCAGATGAGGTGGAGGAGAGGGAGGATTGTCCAGACGATGGCGTTATGCCCACCTTCAGCCTAAAGGAGC
This sequence comes from Camelus bactrianus, assembly GCF_048773025.1. Taxonomy (NCBI): domain Eukaryota; kingdom Metazoa; phylum Chordata; class Mammalia; order Artiodactyla; family Camelidae; genus Camelus; species Camelus bactrianus. Next base: position 122,655,421 of record NC_133540.1, on the reverse strand, counting down.
TTTACTTCCTCTAAATGAGTGCCAGCAAGAAATTGGTTAGAACCCGACAGCCACAACTGCGCAGTTACGGCAAGGACCTAACCGGATAGGACCCAGTGCTCGTTGTACTATAATTAGCACTGTGGTTTAGGTCCCCCACATGGCTTTGTCAGTGTGCATCATGGGTAAGGACATGCACAAAGAGGTCAAATGTGACTAAGCATTTCAGGGGCAAAGGCTGTCAATCAATCAAGAGACCACCTTTAAGTGAGGGAATAAGAGAAGGGGCAAACAAAGACCATTGCTGTCCTCCCTTGGACCAGCCTGCTTCCCATTCTCGGAGCTGTGCTTTCCCTTTGCTAATAAAACCTTAAACTCTTTTGCTACATAACACAGTTTTGTTTCCCTTCTGAATTCTTCTCTTTCAGGTAAGACAAGAATTGAGGTCTTTTTCCTTCCCCTTTTGGGGTAGCAACTGAATCACTTTAAGTAGGTTGGATTGGAAATGTTTAACTTTGAAATCAGGAGACCTGTGTAATAATGTGGGTGAAAGATCATGCAATCCTGAACTAGGCTAGGGCCTGAAAGAGAGAGAGAGGGTTCTCGGGGGACATTTCCTTAGCTCTCCTCACTGTATTTGCCCCATAGGTGCCGCTGTCTTGGAACATGGTAAAATACCTGCGGTGGCTGCTAGTGAGTTTTGTAATTCTGGGGTGAAGATTTCCTCTCCTTGACCTGCATCTGTAGCCATGGAAAAGGTTTTATACATGATGCCAACTTCTTACAGGTTAGAGAAGTCAGTTCATTTTAAATTCATGTTCCCAATTCTTTGTTTCAGACACTGAAAAGTTTAATATGTTAACTCAAACATTTTCTGATGTCTTACAAATTACCCAGGGACTCTTTCTCCAGATAAGCCCTGAAATCTGTGTAAAAGTGATATTCGTATACTGCTGAGTCTCTTTGTCTTTTCCCCTTGATTTGGTCTGCTAAAATATGGATTGCAAGTTTCAGTTAAAAAAGCTTGCAATGTATGCTTAAATAGATATAATTACCTGTGACGTTAGAAGACAGCCAACTTTTAATTTTCTAGGTATGTGAGTCTTATGCTGAGAAATTCACTGTTTAATGGAACCTTCAAATCTGCCCTGCAGCCTATTACATTTTCTAGTACTCTCATTTTCTTCCATAACACAATATTTCATATATTTTCCCCTTAAAATCTCCTACCGCCTCCTCTCAGCACCCCTCTTCACCACACAACTCCCAGACAAAAGCTTCCTCTCATGCTTGTTAGTGAAAACAGAAGCAGTCAGAAGGGAGGTCCTTCCAAGGATCCTCTAAATCCTCCTTGACTTTCCCTGCCCACATCTTTCCTTCTTCTGATTTCAGTGAAGAAAACGTCCCTCCATCCTTCAAAAATCAATCTCTCAGATGTTCAGTTTCCCATCAACTTTTCTGCTGTCTCCTCCAAGATTTTAATTTCTTTGGTTATCCCCCTCCTTCTTGTACATTTAACTTCTCTCTCTCTCTGCTGGATTGTCCATCAGCATGAAAGCAACACTCAGTGATTCCCACTAAGGACAGAAGAGGAGGAGGAGGCAGCCCTCCTGTTTCAATTCCTTCTGCAGCCACAATCTGTTCTCTCTTCTTTCCTTCTTCAAATAATAACACTCCCCATAACTGTGACACGGTCTCTCCACACCAGGGATAGTAGCTAAAGGCATTCTTCCTCTGTTTTCAGATACACAGTAAGACAACAAGTTATTAACATCACCTTGCAGTCTTTTTTACTTTCTACCCAGGTAACATTGGTTTATAGCATTATATGTTTCACAGGTACAACACTGTATTTCTACTTCTGAATACACTACAGCCTGTTCACCTCTAAAAACTGAGTTTCCATCCCTCCCTGTAAAGTCGATGCCCTTTACCCATTTTACCCTGCCCCCTCCTGCCCCTTCCCCTCTGGGAACCACAACTCTGTTCTCGGTAGCTGTTTGTTTTTGTTTGGTTTGGTTTGTGCTTTTATTTTGCATATTAGTCTTCTATATTTCACGTAAGAATGAAATCATTTATCAACCTTTAGCGCTTTTTTTTTTATTTCTACTTTTTTGGGGGGACAATAATAGGTTTATTTCTTTATTCTTTTTTTTCAATAGAGGCACTGGGGATAGAACTCAGGACCTCCTGCATGCTAAGCATGCTCTCTACCACTGAGATCTACCCTCCCACCAACACTTAGTTCTTGACCGTGATCCCAGAGTGTCTCCACCAGCAGCCAAAAGACAGCTACTTCCAGAGAAGGGTGTGGGCAGCACTGCACAGTAGTGAGGTTCAGAGAAAAATTAAGAGTGAATGAGCTGATTCAGTTATATGTATTTTTTTCAGATTATTTTCCATTATAGGTAATTACAAGGTGTTGAGTATTTCTCCCAGTGTTATACAGTAAATCCTTGTTGCTTATCTATTCTATATATAGTAGTTTGCATCTGTTAATCCCATACTCCTGATTTATCCCTGCTTGTCCTTCCTCTTTGATAACTCTAAGTTAGTTTTCTATGTCTATGAGTCTGTTCTGTTTTGTACATAAATTCATTTGTATTATTTTTTAGATTCTACATACAGAAACTAACACAATATTGTAAATCAACTTGACTTCAATTTTTTTATTATTAAATTTAAGAGAGAGAGGGTGAGCTGAATCTGGCAGTCAAATCCACCAGCATTGCCTTAAGGGGCTGGGGCATCACTGGAAACTCAGGGATTCACCTACCCAGAACACACCCCGAGGTGATGTGGCTTTGGACGAGTCTGGCAGCCAAGAAGGGCAGGCTGAGCCCACATTCCTGAGAACTGTGGGACTAGGGTGACTGCCAACTTTCCACCAACTTCTGTCTCCAGATAAAGAACAAAACTGCTTCACTGGATTTTAGAGAAAAGTCCACAAGAGGAATTCTTTTATAATCCCTTGGATTTCAACAAAATTTGTCCAAATGATGTTTCTGTTGTTTTTCCAAGTTAAAATCCAATCCATACACTTTAAAGTTTTTCTTAGGGCTATAAAATACATTTGGAAAACAATATTATTACAATATTAATATGGGGGAAAATTGCTAATTGTCTGGTTAAAGAAATCTTGCTTGGATCAATTTGTTGCCCTGCCAGTAAAACTTTAAAACACTGACAATATATTTACTTTAAAATGTTCTAGGCTTTTCAGTGTTGATGATTTTATAAACTGAATATGAATCTTCTGATTTATAGAGTGGTTAATTTGGGATAGGTTGAAGAAATACATTTTAAAAAGAGTGGCCATCACCCCATATCTTCACTGAATTGTTAAGTTCTTATTTAAAATAATTTAAGTAATTTTTTGCTTTTCAATGACGGTTTAACATCAGTTTCTCTGAGCGTCTCAAACGCAGTGCGGAAATCCCCTTGATCACAGCTATGACTAATTTATTCTTAATTGCATACTGACGTTACTTAACTTCCTCTAAATTTTGGCAGTTTTTTTTACCATTCAGTGCAGCAATCTTTTCGTGAGAAAAAAATATTTACTCCAAAGTGAAAACAGGTTTCTCTGTGGGTGTTCTGATATATTTGTCACTTTCCAGTTCTAGAGTATTTGGGCTTTGAAAGCGACTTTTTGAACTTTATAAACGTTTTTGAAATAGTTATTGTGTTTTAATGTTATTTTTCAACATCTTCAAGTTAAATTTTGTTTAGAAATTTGCTTTCTGCAAGTACTAATATAAGGAGACAGTACCAAGTTCAACCGGAAATTCATACGCAGATTGTAAATGTATTTACACAGGTTACTTCCTTATAAATGGAATTACAATGAAGCCAGAATCTGAAGGGATAAATAAGACTTTGAATGAGTATGGAGATTAGCTATTCATATTCCATTTTTTAAAATAAAGAGATTCAGACTCAGAGAGGTTAAGTGATATGTCCAAGGACACACAGAGATCAATAAAACCTGCTATCTGAGCCCAACTCTCATGCTCATTCTACTACACCTCATCGACCTGTTACTTTTTGGCATTTCTCAAAGAATTCCATCCACTGAGAGGAATATAAGGAGAAAAAAATTGGAATTGGAACAGTGATGAAAGATTTCTGTGGCTTTGAGACAATGAACAAACGACGCATTAGTCAATCATTTTACTACCTCCTCCCACCCATCCTGGAAAATTTGGTCAGACAACAAATTTGTTTTTTGTTTATTCCAGTAATTCTGCAAATGATTCTAGGAGGAAAAAGGACAGACAAAAAATAAATAGAAGACTTGATTCCAGATCTGAGGCAATATGCAATACAGTGATAAAGAAATGACACACAAAAAATAAGGAAAGAATGATTTTATGAAGCCATGTATCAGCAAGCTCAGATTAACATGCAAATCAACACTCCAGTCCTGGGCAAAGGGATGCAAGTGGAAGTAGATTTTTATTATAATCAGATGTACTACTTTTGAAAGGAAGTTAATTTTAACGAATCTCAAAAGGAAAGAAAATAAGACTAGGTGGGGAGAAGAAGGGAGGGAGCAGGTTAAAAACTCGAAGACAGTGATGGTATTAGCTTGAGGAACTCAGAGAGGGAAAGGGTAGAAACATGTGGAATTGGTAAAAATCATTGAATTCTAGACTTCAGAGTCTATATTTGATAGCGAAGACTTTAAAAAATGTTAAGGAATGAAAAAACTCCTTAAGACTTTGCCCTTTTGGATGCCTGAAATGCAAAATGTCCCAACTCAAACACATGACCTTCTCCCCCTTTGAGTCACAAGTTTCACAAGCCTGGAGCCTGAGTCATCCGTAACTGCTCCCTCTCCCTCCCCCAGCCTCTCCGAACACAAGTCATTCCGAGGTCTGGCAGTTTTACTTCCTAGACATCTCTTCAGTCCATCTGCTTCTCTCCATCCTTAATCACCACAATCCTACTGTAAGCTTCCACTGTCTTTCTCCCGAATTATTTTATTAAAATAACCTGGTGTGTCCACTGTCAGCCTGTCAGGTCCCTCTGCAATCCAGCATCTCATCACGTTAAAAGTTAATGTGACCAACTGCTCACAACTTCCATAAATCACCGTGGGAAGCCTTTCATCAGCTCTCCTCCATCTGTCCCTCTAGCCTCACCTTGCTCTCTGTGTACCACACTCGCTGACCTTCCATCTTTATTTGTGCTCATCCTGATTCCTTCCCAAACACGTGACCTGTATTTATAATGTTCTCTTCTTTTTGACTAAGTTCATATGAACTCATTCTTCAGCTCTCTTCTTCAAGAGCATGTTCCACGGCATCCTCCTCTGACTGGCCTGAGTAGGTCAGATCCCTGCCTTGGGCTCAGAGACCTCTCCTTTGAAGCACTTACCACCATTGCTAGAAACTATCCCCTTCAGTCATCAAAACAACCCCATGAAGGTGGTTGAATTATTTTTACATTCTGTTGATGAGGAAACTGAAGAATAAAGAGGTTAAATAAATTGTTCAAGCTTATAAGAATAAAAAGTGACAGAACCAGGCAACAGACGTAAGCAGCCTGACTTCCAAGCCTGTGCTCTCAATGCTGTAGCTACTTCTACATTGTTGTCAAATGGGTGGGTGGACAGACAGCTGAATCGGCAAATGACTTAATGTCAGCGGCTGTTTTCTGGGTACTTGAAAGAAGAAAGAGAAGGAACGATGGCTCCCCATAGAGTTGCAGCGGCAATCGGGTGTTTCGGTCATGGGTGATGCTGGTAATGGAAAAAGATCTGAAGGGTGCGTCTTTGAGGCAGTGAGAACTGAGACAGGTGATGGCTAATGTGTCAAGGTCAGAATTGGAAGAGATGTTGACAGCAATTCTAAGACGGGAACCTAAGGAAATTGGGAGAGTAATGTTGAGAGGCTTTTATAAATGCTGTGGGACCCTTTCAGTTTCAAAGATTTTGTCCACTACATCCTCCAGGTGAGCTTCACAAAACTTTCTCACATCATCCCCTTCCACGACTAGAAATACCTATTTTAATTTGTAAATCCCTCTGAAACACACCATTTTTACATCTCATTATTGGGCTGATACACAGTATAATATGACTCTCTTGACTAGACCTCATTTGTGCTATTTTATGACAGCTAGCTATTTATTGATCATTGAAATTTCAGCGATTTCATTTTATTACTGATTTCTACTTGCAACAAAAATTGGGGCACCAATTATGCAGAATGCAGCTATAGAAGCCAATTGCCATAAGGTTAAATTTGCCTCCCCCCTTCAACAATTATTAGCAATTTTATGAGGCTTTTGAGAGTCACTATTTTTTTTCCTGGAAATTTCTTTTAGTCAACACATTTTCAAAGCATTATTTGTCTTCTGAGAGGTTTCACCAAGACAAACCATCAGCGTGGTTAAATAATAACTAATAAATTAGACTATGAAAAAGAGCTTCTCTAAGAAACAGTCATGACAGAGGTAAACTTTTCAGCAGCACTTTAAAATATTCTATAAAGTGTGTTGTTAGAGCTTTATTTTTAAGTACACATTTTCTAAGAAACAAGAATAACCACTTAGAGATGCATGAAGTGGTTTAACTGGAGCCCTGGGTACAGTATCAGAAAGCCCTACCTCCGCATCACGCATAATCAGACATTATGGGCTTGTTTTTGCTTTTATTCCCCCCCCCCCCTTTAAAAGCATAACTTCGACTTTGATGACTTCTCAAGTGAACTTTAACAGCTGGGTTGTCCAAGGTATTAAATTCTTCGAGGGGGAAATAATCTTAAAAAATCTTGGAAAAAAACATCTGGTAGCAGATTTGTTCGTTTGGTTTTTGTTGTTCTTGTTGATTCTGGTGGGGAGTGATGGAGAGAAGAAAATGAATCTGCTCTCATTCTAGTATAAATTAGCAGTGAAGAGTGTGAACTCTGAAGCCATATTGCTCCTTTTTAGCTGTGCAACCTTGAGAAAGTTACTTGATCCCCCTGTGTCTCCGTTTCGCCACATGTAGAGTGGGATAAGAGTAGCAGTAAGTGCGTCGAGTGTTTGCACTGGTTGAACGGCTTGTAAAGGGGCTGAAAGAGCTCCCGGCGTATAACAAGGGCATAATCAACGCTAGTTCTTACCATTATTAAATGTTAATTTCAACAAATCAGTCGCTTGTTCCAAGACTATCATGGTTTCCCATAATCTTCAAATCAGACTGAACTTCCTTTCTGTCTTTCAAAGAAATCCATAATTAATACCATCCCTGTCTGATTCCTATCTCTCTACGTGTATAAGCCACGTACTCTAATAAGATTGTCTCTTCACTGACTTATAAATACCTTTTACTCATTAATCTAAGTGAACCACTTTTAAAAATTCCTCCATGTATTAATAGTATCCCCCATTGAATTAATTAATATTTCCTTGTTGATGGGTGCACGAATTGTGTCCATGTCTTTTTATTTTATTAATGATAAAGTGTACATATTTGTATTCACATTTAAATCCCAATTTGGTTGTTTTATAACTGACAGTAAAAATAATTTGAAACATATCTGGAAATTTAAAATGTGAAGGATTGTTGTGAGTAATTTGATTAAGAAGATGATTAGCAATTTACATCCCAGATATTAAAATGCCTTCAAGACTTATAATGACCCAAAAAGTGCAGTCGTGAACGGCAACTGAATCTGGATCAATGAAACAAAACAGATAGAGAACTTCTCATCAAAACCCACACCAAATGCAAACTGCGAAGCAGGAAACACACTGGATACAAGAATGGTACATAAAAGGTAAATATTTTTGATATATGAAAAGTCTTAAAATAACAATAAGAAAAATCAAACACTGAACAGAAATTCTAAAATACAACATTTGAATATATCAACTTGACCTATTTTTCCTAGCAAAGTTGTTTGCATAATTGATAGCAGAAATAAATTTAAACTGGCAAAAAGAAAAAAAAGAGACTAGGAAAAGAAATCTAACATTGCTTATCAAAGATGTCAAAGGATTCATAATTTTTGATGCAGTAATCCCATTTCTAGGATCCTAACCTAATTAAAAATTAAAGAAATACTTATTAAATATATCTAAGTATGTATGCCATATCATTATTAAAATAGTAAAAAAGAAATTCACAGCTCTTGGTCCACCAATAGGGGGAGATTAATTAATTAGTATAGGGATTTGATTTTCAAGTAGTAGGGATTTTCAAATGGTAGCTAATGACAGTAGAAAATACTTGCAAAATATTAAACAACAAAAGCCAGGTAACTTACAAAATATGAAAGCTTATATGCCAGCTTCAAACCCTACGTTGCCCACTCAAGGAGCCAAACAAAAGGACTGAAGACTGGAAAGGTAGGGCACTTTAATCAGCAGTGAAATGAAGGAACAGCATCAGACACAAATGTCAAGGAATTTTGACGGGTATATTACAGATGGAGACAGATTGAAAGACAGACACATACTACCCTGTCCAAGAAAATGATGCAGAACAGCAGGAAGTATTAAAAAAAAAAAAAAAAAAACCTGGCATAACATCATAGCCATCTCTACTTCAGAGACAAGATTTCCAGTCAAGAATTTTCTGCGTGAGTAATGAGGACCCCTACTTGGGATTCTTTTATTTGTAGTGGACGAGACATGATCAGATGCAGCATCTTGTGGCCCTTTCCAGGTATTTGACGAAAGAATGCCTGGGGGCCACCCTTCTTGTCTCTTTCCTCATCTCTCATCAGAAGACGAGCCAGAATATATATAGTATATATAGTAATGTGAACGTGGACAGTTCATCCTCTTTAAGTCTCTGTTTGCTCATCTGTGAAATGGGAATAATAATAGTGCCTACCCTATGGAGTTGTGAAAACCAAATAAGGCAACGCTAAGGAAACTCAAATACGAGAATATCTCACTAGGTCTTGAGGGTGGTTACAATCTTAACTAAGAGTCTGGAAGTGTGGATTTTGAAGGTGTAGTGGCCCATGAGAGAGACGGTGTGTTAGGTAGGGTGTTCCGGGGAACACATTCTGATGCAGGGATTTGCCTGCTCTAGGATCAAAGTCCTCCAGCCCCAGCTGGAAGGTGCAATGCCCGATGCAGGCTCACAGCAGAGGCCTCCCCTAGGAGTTGCAGGACAAGGAGACCAGCAGGGCTGGATAGAAGAAGCAGTTGAAATTCAATGCGGCTGTAGCGAAGGTTTCAGCCTTTGCCATGGAAAGCTTTCATGCCAGGACGATCCTTCAGAAATCGCAGACCACACACTGGGTACTGGCAGTCCTTGGAGAGGAGCCTACCTGCCAGGGAAGCAGGTACTTTGGGGCAGGGCGATTCCTAAGGGAGGCCTCTGCTGTGAGCCTTCAGCAGGCAATGCACCCACCAGCTGGGGCTGGAAGACTTCGGTCCTAACCAGAGTCTGGGCCGAGCCCCACAGCAGCCATTTATGGACGGTGCTTAGAACCTTTAGCCACCACAAAGCAAGAGTCCGAGGGAGATTCCGCAGAGATCTGCAGGGTGCAAGGACTTATTTTTTTCCCGGCCTAATTTTTTTTATCCCCAACACAAGAGAGCATTTTAAATATATTATATACTCTTTCAGAGAGGCTTACTCAAACCCCCAAGGCAAAAACTACAGAAAGGAGGACAGGCCTAATGACACAGAAAACTGACTATTAGAGGCCCAAAGCTGGACCCTCGGACAAAAGTGTCAGCAACTTCATAGGAAGAAAAGGAAGGCACGTGCATGACTCCCCCTCCACAGACACGCACAAACGCACTCAGGCAAGTTCTCCACTTTAGAATAGACTTCCAGCCTCCACTCTGTTTTTAGGGGCGCATTTCAACAACAGGGTAAACAAAATAATTGGATATAACAGGTTAAAACACAGAGGAAAGAGGGCTTTTTCTTTGCTGCTTGTCCAAAGCTAATGTCTTTAGGAAACCAGAGAGGAAAGACTCTCTTGGGCTGGGCAGGGGGACAGGGGCTTTAATGTTCACAGTGTGATGAGAATTCTGCCACTGGGGGGTTCTGAGGGAGGAGGTCCCCCATGCTGCAGTCAGAGAAGAGCTTCCCACGGGGCTGTGAACTCAGAGAGAGGAGACCTTGCTGTGTGCTCCCTGGTTAGAGCCTGGAGAGGCTGAGAACCCCCACATCTGTGTGGACATCCACACAAGTTTTAAACCCTTTCATTAATGAATCCCCTGGTGCAAAGTAGCCAGAAGGAATTGAATGAATCCTATGACCAAAGGAAACTTGCAAATCAATAAAAAGTCAACCACTCCAACATGAAGACAAACAAACAAAAAAAGATTCCAAGCACTTTTGATTACTGTTTTATTTTCTGAAAATAATGTGAGATTCATTCATACTGATGCTATAATTTATCCATTTTCCTATTGACAGGTAACAGGGGTTGTTTCTAGCTTTTGTGTATCACAATGTGGTGGACAGCCTTCTTATGCATGTCCCCTTGGTGCTCACGTGCAAGAAATTCTGAAGGGTGTATATTCAAGAGTTGAATCACAGAGTTGAAAATTTTGCCTATCAGCTTTACCACACAATGCCAATTTGTTTCCAAAATACTTGTAACAATATATACTCCCACCTATAGCGTATATGTCAAGGCTTAATTCCCACAAACTCTGGTATTGTCAGATTGTTTTTAAATGCCAATCTGTTGGAACTAAAAAGGCATCTCATTGGGGATTTCATTTGCATTTCATAATTTTAGTGATACTGAGTCTTTCTTACGTATATTGACAATTCACATTTTCTGCAAAATGCTTGTTTATACCTTTGCTTCAGAAGTGAATGTACAGGAAATTTATGTTTTCTTTTAATTTGTGATATATATATATGTGTATATATATATATATATATGAATAGAAAATGCGGTCTAAATGATAATGGTTCTCTGAAATGTGTTAAGACTTGCTCTATGGCCTGTGGCTTTATGACATTGGTCAGATTCATCTAAGTATTCATGTGAGCTTGAAAAGAATAAGTATTTTCCAGTTGTTCTGTATGGGATCAAACTTCCTTGTGTATCCTCTGCACATCCACTAGATCAAGCTTATCTATTGCTTGTTTTATCTACTTGATCTATTCAATACTAATAGCAGTATGTTAAAACACCCAATTTTTGGATGCATCATCTATTTCTTTTTTTAATTGCAAAAACTTTCACTCTAATAAATTTTGAAGCTATGATGTTCAGAATATGTGTTTAGAATTATTGTATTTTTCTGGTGATCTGATCCTTTAATCACTATTTAGCCACAGTAGCTTACTCTCATTAATATCGTCTAATATATCATTTTGTCTCTTTCTCTTACAGCTATTCGTATACTTAGAAGATTTATACCAATAGTGAAAGATGTGCATATTGTAAAGAGTATTTTGCTGTATAAGATACAGTGAAGAAGGTCAGTAAGTTTCTGGTAATTCTATTGAAAGTCTATTGAAAGTTTAATAAAATTCTTCCAGAGTGATCTTTGCCCTTTACTTTTTTGTGATTATTGATATGAACAGATTTAATTTTATCTTCTTAGTTTCTGCACTGTTTCTTGTTTGCTGGGCTCCTTTTTGTTCTTCTCCATTTTTTTCTTCTATTGTGTTTTTTTTTTTTCCTATCTTGTTTCATTTAGTAGTTTGGAAGTTACACACTCCAAATTCTTCTCTTCTTTAAATCACTACTCATTTTTTTTAACTTTCATATTGTACTTAACAAAGACTAATGTAAATCAATGTATTCACTCTTTTTTTAAACAGCTCAAAGGAACTAGTCTGTTCAGACTCTTATCAGTCACACATACACAGACACAGGCACACACACACTAACTCCAGATTTTATTTTTTCTAATCCCTTCAATATAAGTGTTATCATAACATGCTTACAATTTCCTCTAATCATCAACTTTTTTTTTTAATCAGGCCTTTATTTTGGAATAATTTTTCTTCTTCCTGAAGCATCTCCATTTCTTCAGTAACTCAGTTTTATTCGTCTGAAGATATCTTCTTTTGCCCCTGCTCTTGAAACATTATTTTGAAGGCTATCTAGTCCCAGATAAATGATTATTAATCCTCAATATTTTAAATGTATTATTTCTTCACACTCTTCTGTCAAAGTTCTATGTTTCTATCTTTGGTGTTTAATAGTTCATTGTGATGTGTTTTTGTTTATGCTGCTTGGAAATATATTTCCAAGTCTAAAGAGTTATGACTTTTGCCTTTTGTCAGTTTTTAGAAGATCCATAGTCATTATCTTTTAAATGTTGATAATTAGAAGCACAATCTCTGCTGTTAGACTGCCTAGATTTGAATCTTGGTTCTGCCACTTACTAGCTAGGGAAGCTTGGGAAGTTATTTAGTCAATTTCTATCCCAGTTTCCCCACCTATACAAAGCAGTAGTAATAATAATAGTAATAATATTAATGCCCACATGGTAGGGTTAGAATTCTCCCTGGGCTATAGTAAATGTATGTTTAACACCATTTGTAATATTAGTAAGTATTATTATTTTTATGATAGTAAAATAATATTTTTTTTCATCTTCTGAAAATCTGATCAGTCATTTCTTAGAGTGCATAGCTCTGTATTTCAAATCCCTAAAGCTCTTTTTAATAGTTTTTCTTTTTGCCTCCCTGTTTGTCTCTGAATTAATTTTTTTCACATTTGTCTTAATTTCAGCTCTATCAGACTATTTTTAACCTATCCAACGAATTCTATGTAGAATATATCCTATAACCTATAATGATCCTAATAGTTTTCCTGAATCTGACTGTGCCTTTTATTGTTTCTGCTGACTCTCATTCATGGTGCCTTGCTTCCTTATGTGCGTATGTGTTTTGTGTTTGTATCTTAAGCTCACTTTTGAGGAACTGTATGTCATAATTCCTTGAATACAGGATTGGGCATGCATTCTTCCATGAATGAAACCCAAAACTCCTTAAATTCAGTTCACAACCTGGGTAGTGATAGTATGACCCTTAAACTGGCTAGAGAGATGCGTTGCGGGAGAGTCTCAAGGGAGACTCTTAACAGCCCCTACCACACTCTAACTCAAAGACACTCATTTGTGAGTTTGGGGGTTTTTTTTCATTCATTTTTGAAGAGTGCCTTTCCACCAACCCCAGCCAAATAACTCTTTTACTGAAGTTTTAGAAATTCTGCCTGTTTCAGTAATCAAATACTCACTGACCTGGATCAATGGTCTGTCTGATTTGGGGGTCATTTTGTTTCCTCATGTCTTATCTTTCACTCCTTCCCAGATTTTCAATTAGTTTTTCAACAGATCATCCAGGCATCTTTAAGTTTTTCTTTTTTAAACAATTTACTGTTAAATGTTTTGTATTTGGAGGATATTTTTTAATGCTTCATCTGCTATATTGTCAGGATGAGAATTTGATGCTTAATCTCAAAATTTTGTTTAAATTCTAAGATAATTCAACCCAATGAATATCTCTGTATGATATTAGATTTTTAACAAACCACTTAATTAATAAAAATATTTCAAAGTAGAGATAGATTTTTTACATATGCAAAATTGTTTTCTATTTGATACTGCTACTGTATACACACCTACAAGAAGGCTAGATGAATTTTCATCCAATATGTTGAAATAAGTTGTGCTGCTTAAAAGTAGGACCATGTACCCTACAAACAAAAGTCCAGGACCAGATGACTTTACTGGGGAATTCTACCAAACATACAAAGAACTTATACTGATCTTACTCAAATTCTTCCAAAAAACTGAAGAGGAAGGTACATTCTCAAACTCATTCTATGAAGCCACCATCACCCTGATACCACTACCAAAAAAGAAAATTACAGGCTAATATTATTGATGAACATAGATGCAAAAATTCTCAAAAATATTAGTAAACAGAATCCAACAACACATAAAAAAGACCATACACTATGATCAATTTGGATACAACCCAGATACAAAGATGGATCAACATGCACAAATCAATCAATGTGATACATCACTTCAACAAAAGAAAGGACAAAAATCACATGATCATCTCAATAGATTCAGAAAAAGCATTTGCTAAAATTCAACACTCATTTATGATAAAAACTCTTACCAAAGTGGGTATAGAGGGAAGAAATCTCAACATAATAAAAGCTCTTTATGACAAACACATGGCCAACATAATACTCAAGAGTGAAAAGTTGAAAGCCTTCCTACTGAAATCTGTATGGATAGTCCTCAATAAACTAAAAATAGACTTACCATATGATCCAGTAATCCCTCTCCTGGGTAAATATCCAGAGCAAACTCCAACTCAAAATGACACATGCACCCCAATATTCATAGCAGCACTATTTACAATAGCCAAGACATGGAAACAACCTAAATGTCCATGGACAGATGACTGGATAAAGAAGTTGTAGTATATTTATACAATGGAATACTACTCAGCCATTAAAAAGAATAAATACCATTTGCAGCAACATGGATGGACCTGGAGATTGTCATTCTGAGTGAAGTAAGCCAGTAAGAGAAAGAAAAATGCCATATGATATCACTTAAAATGTGGATTTTTTTTTTTAAATAGAGACACAAATGAACTTATTTACAAAACAGAAACAGACTCACAGTCATAGAAAACAAACTTATGGTTACCACGGTGGAAAGTGGGTGGGAAGGGATAAAACTGATAAACAACAAGTTTATACTGTATAGAGCAGGAAACTCTATTCAGTATCTTGTAGTAACCATTAATGAAAAAAAATATGAAAACAAATATGTGTATGTATATGTATGACTGAATTATTATGTTGTACACCAGAAATTGACACAACATTGTAAACTGACTATACTTCAATAAAATAAATGAATGAATAAATAAAAGTAGGACTATGTAGATACAAAAAACGGTGATTTCCAGAGAACCCTTAAAAAGCAACAAGACCACCAATTGCAAAAGGTGATTAGCAAATGAACTATTTCTCCTGTTTGGATGGTCAGTAGTGAGACTGATTTATTTGTCTAATGATAAGTAGAATAGTTATTTGTTAAATTTCTTCATAATAAAGATAAGCAATTCTCAACAAAAAAAGCTAACCCAATTTCATGGATGTTATGTAAGTTTTCCCTAAGCTAAAATTAAGCATAATTTACCAAAGCCATTTTGGCTTAGTAAACACAGTTTTAAGTAAGTATTTTTTATATCTAACTTTACTTATAATGTTACCTTCCAAAAAGAATCTTTATGTGAAGAAGAAAACTGTAGATTTTTCTAAGTCAGATCCTTAGAATACCTACCTTTAAATAGAGATGAGAACATATTTTGCCAGAGTAAATTTTCAGCAGGAAACTTTGAGAGTGGTTACACAATAATATTTTCAGTGGTTTTTTTTTTTTTTTTTTTTTGGTGCTGCAAAAAAAAAAAAAAAAATCACTCCTCCTAATACATAGGATTAACTTGGTCCATAAATGGCTCATGGACCCTAGAATTACCTGTTCCATCTGTCTGCTCATAGTCTGAAATTCTGACCTTAACTAAGAACTAAGAAAATTTTATTTTCTGAAAAGGTTAATAAATTTCTAGCTCCCATAGGTATAGAAAGTGAGGCAGTGTGCTTTGAGGACCCACTGCATGCAAAGCACTGTGATAATCAGTTTTAAGGAGGTAAGTCTATTTATTGTCCTTTCAGATAGTCAGTAAGATGATGAACATGCTATAAAGTACTTGTATGTTTAGCAGCATGGAGCACTTCCAAAATTCAGTTGTAGAGCTACCAGACAGCCTGGGGGAAAGATGCTCTATGCCAATTTCGTAGCAATTGGATATATACACAATAAAGCATGAGTGATTTTCCAGGGAAATCTTTGTAAAATTATGAAATCCTGCCCCACTAATGGGAGTGAGTCACCATTTACACACTGATTCTATGACTGCATCCTAATGGGAAGAGAATTCAGCTTTTATTAAGTCAAAGCCCTGTAATGCACCACTGAAACTAGATAAAAGAAGATTGTCACAATGATCCAAACACACACAAAGAAAAATCCCAGTGCTTCAAACTCTGCACCAAAAAAGGACACACACAGAAGAAAACACTAGATTGTAAAAAACAGCAAGTTCCCTCACTGATCCAATATTCAAATGCCAATTTAGTTGACATGAGGACTAAAGTGGATGTTTGCAGTGCGATAAGGCAATTCCTTTGAAAGGACTCTTACTCTAAAAGCTCAGACAGTCTAATTTCAGAATAAATTTATGTTAGTTCTTTTTCAAATGGAAGGATAGATATTCTGTCTCCAGCACTCCGTTCTTTCCTACAATACTTTGCATCATTGATCATATTCAGTAAAACAGAATTGATCATGAAATTTGAAAAAAAAATAGACATTTATTTTTCAACATTGCAAACAGTGAACCTTTTCTGATGTGATTGCTTAAATATAAGATATTATTTAAAATGAGCGTTTTTAAAGTCATTGTGTAAGAACTTTCACTGTCAGTATTCTGGACCCACTACTGTTCCCTTGGAAGTAGGCAGTAGTACCAACCCTGCTGCCACTCTTCTATAAATATTTACATTTTCTCAGTCAGCAGTAACTCACATGGATTTGATGTCCATTTCTTTCTATGCTGTTATATATCAGTCTTTCTTTTTGACAGGTAGTTCTTGTAATTTAAGTTCCTTTTCTGTTTCACTACTCATATTCTTTTCATCAGCATCATGCTTGGCTTGACCTTCAAGTCATCCCATAAGCGTATTGCAGAGAGCTTGAGATATTTTGTTGACTTCGATCCCATGATTAATTTATTCATTCTTCAACTCAGTAAATACTTACTGTGTGGCTTCCATATCCAAGGCACCCTCTTCTAGGTGCTGAGAATATAGAATAAAATTGTTTTTAAAACCCAGAAGCCCAGCTTCCATAAGGCTTAATTCCAATGGGAAGAAATATGCAATAAACTAATAAGTGAAATTTGTGAGGTGTCAGATAATAAGCGCTCTAGAGAAAAATAAAGCCGAGAGGGGAGACTGTGCAGGAGGCAGGTGAGAAGAGGCTTGCAGTACTGAAAAGAATTAAAGGAAACATCAGAAATAAAATGACATTTGAGCAAACACTTGAAAGAAGTGAAAAAACAGGGCAGTAAGTTCTCCAGGGGAAGAAGATTCTATACCCAGGAAACAAATACAAAGAACCAGGGGCAGGAACATTCCTGGGGGGTTCAAGGAAGAGCAAAGAATATTTAGCCTGAGTAACTTGAATGATGGACTCACAAAGAGTAACTTGACTGAGTAACTCACACAGAGACGAGTCTAAAGGAGGGTAGGGCTTGCAGCGGGGGTGAGGATGCTTCAGTTGAGTATTCTATGTGTTTATATTTCCCATCTGTCCCTTCAAAATACTTTACCTTTATGCACTTCATAAATGATATGCTTTTCGTACATTAGGAATTTTTCTATGCTGCATTGTCCCAGGTGTTAATACCTTCGGACTCCCAACAAGGTGAAATTCGCAAGTACTAGTGTCTAAAGGGACTCAAACGACTGACAACAAATTTTTATACACATCAGATGGTTTCCAGTTTTTCTATTGCCATGAAATTGGAGGGGGTGCTAATACAGTTATTACCTAAAATATTTTTAAAAGTGATTTGCGCTGATGGATCATTTCATTTGGAAGCATAGAGTTGGAAAGGCAATTGAAGAACCAAGTGACATTTTTTTAAGGAAACCTCTCCTATTTCCAACCGTGTGAATGATATTCCCCAGGGAGCACACATATAACAATTGAAAAGAGGACTAGACTTGAAGCAGAGTAATAATATGTAACATTCACTGATGGATACATGAGCTAATAAGAAAGAAAGCTCCTAAAAGCATTAAGAAATGCTAGTGATTATACTGGAGAGGAAGGAAATGTCCCTGATTGTGGTGGGATAGGGGTTTCTATGTTGTGTAAGTGCTCAATTTTGTTTCCTGGATGGTTATTACATGAGTCTGCATTGTGATAAAATATTGAGCTGTACGTCTTTGTTTTGTGAATGTTTCTAAAGGTGTAATTCACAATAAAATGGCTTAAAATTATGGTAGGGTAAAATCCTGTGATGGGACTGCAAAGAAAATAATAGCCTGAGGAGAAGAGAGAATGGTTTGTAATGTCCTACTGCTAAAGAAAGCCACGTTCATGTGCTTTAAAATAGATAAAGGTATGTATCAAATTGCAGTAGTAGTAGTATTTCACTGGATGCATTTATAAGTTTGAGGTCTTAGTTTTATGCAATGTGACTCTATTTAAACTAGATTGTCACTTACAACTTTTGCAAGGCTGTAACCAGC
This sequence comes from Camelus bactrianus, assembly GCF_048773025.1. Lineage (NCBI taxonomy): Eukaryota > Metazoa > Chordata > Mammalia > Artiodactyla > Camelidae > Camelus > Camelus bactrianus. The sequence goes on along the minus strand of NC_133540.1, from coordinate 122,637,152 downwards.
CTTAAAATGAATATTTAGATGCCAATTTTTTTAAAAAAAGGAATGAGCAAAGAGATACACAGAAAGTTTGAAGACCACTGGTTTAGAGGTCAGGGGTACAAGAAAATACAGCAAGGCATCCTGAGATTGAGCTGCCAAAAGAACCAAAGGAAAAGTAGGAGAGCAGAGTTCTCTGGAAGCACTGAAACAAAGGTGCTTCTACTAGGAAGGCATGGTCAGCTCTGACCAACACAATGCTGCTGAAAGTCGGGCTAAAATGAGGACTGAGAACTCACCACTGGATTTGGCAATGAATGGTCAGAGGTGAACTTGACTGAGCACTTTTGGGAGAGTCATGGGCAAAAAGCCTCACTGAAGCGTGTTCAAGAGAAAATGTGAGGAGAGGAACTTAGGACAGCAAACATGGTCTAACGTTTCACAGAGTTTTTCTTTAAAGGGGCACAGCTGGAAGGTGACGTGAGGTCAAACAAGTTTTTGTTTTGTTTTTTTTTTTTAGTTTGTTTTTGTTTGTTTAGATAAGAGAAATTACAGCATGTTTGTATGCTGGTGGCAACAATCCAGGTAAAAGGGGAAAAAATTGATAATACTGCGAAGAGAGGGGGATTACTGGAGCTTTATTCTTGAGCAGGTGAGAAGAGGATGGTATCTCGAGCACAAGTGGGGGACTTGGCCTTCCTGGGAAGTAGTTCTTCCAGTGTAAAAACAGAGACGGCAGATTATATGGACCGAGCTGGAAGTTAAGGAGCTGTGTTTTGAGGGTTGCATGGAAGTTCTGAGTATTTTTTTCAGTGTAATTGAAACAAGATCAACATCATCTTAAAGTGAGAAATGAGGGGGAATTGTTGGGGGTTGAAGAGAGACTGGAAGATGTGAAAGAATCATCTGGAAAAGTGAGAGACTGAACAGAGTAAGGGCATGTAGGAGGGTCACTTGAGGTTAGTGACCATGAATTCAAAGTGATGCCCAGTAAACAGTTTGTTCTTTTCATCTTAGCCATCTTCAGCCATGTCCACCACTTTTCCCCAGCTCCAGATACAAGATGCAGTGTAGGCAAATACTGGACCTTGCTTAGCTTGAGGAAATTGTGAGTGAGTGATGAAAATGATGGTCCTGAACTCAGTGTAGGTAACGAGAAAGTTGATGACATGAGGAAGGTGAAAAGCAGTGGAAAGCTCCTAGAACCAATGGATGGATGATGCATTGTAGGTTCCAGTGGAATCAAAGCACTGCTGAAATCTCCCTTTCCCATCCTCTTTTCCTGCCTCCCTTTTGCTTATGTATTTATTTGTTGCCTTGTTTTTTGTTTCAGTTCTAAATGGCCTTGAACAAGTTACTTAACCTCTCTGTGCCTCAGTTTCCCAATCTTTTAAATGGAGCTCACCTGTGTATACTGTAGTAAAGCTAAACTGTACTTTGATTGTAAGATATACATAAAGCACGTGGAAGAGGGCTTGGCATCCAGCACATGGTCTACACACGTTGGCTAGTGATGCTATTATAATCCATCCTTAATGCTTTTCCTTCTTTAAATATTTGTTACACTTCAACCGTGTTCTGGTCCCATGAGAGATACTGGATCACAAAGATGAATACAGCACAGGTTCTCTGCTTCCCATGAACTCACAATGCCGCCAACACTAGGAGAGGTAACTGCATAGGGTGCTCTGAGATCGTACAGAAATACACACCTATCTGTGCCTGAAGCTGATTTCTTGTGGATGAGAAGGAATTAGCCAAGTGGAGGATGCTTGATGTCCACATTCTAATCGTCAGAACCTGCAACGGTATTACCTTACATGTCAAAATGGACTATGCAAATGTGTTTAAATTAAGGATCTTGAAATGGAGCTATTATGGTGAGTTCTCTGGGTGTGCCCAGTATAAGCACAAAAGTCATACAAGTGGAAGAAGAAGGCAGGAGAACCGGAGTCAAAGGAGGACACGTGACAATGGGGTAAGTCAGAGATAGATTTGAAGCTGCTACTACTCTGTTTGCTTGGAAGATGAGAAGAAATCACACACAAATGAATTTAAGCAACCTATAGAAGCCAGAAAGGCCAAAGAAAGATTATCCTAGAGCCTCCAGAAAGAATGCAGCCCTACCTACAATTTGGTTTTAGGACCTCTGACCCCCAGAACTGTAAGATACTAAATTGTGTTGTTCTAAGTGACCAAGTTTATGGTGGTTCGTTACAGCAGCAACAGGAAACTAATACAGTCCTACTTAGGATATTGCAGTCATTAAAAAGTTCAGAACAGTCATGAGGAGCATATTTGAAAATAGACAGCAGTAAACATCTCCTTGGACCTACTGGACACAGAGAACCCTTTGAAGGCTTTTCTGAACCCATCTTTGAGATCAAAAATGATCTGCTTCTCATGGGAATCTCTAGGAGAGAATACCAGATCTAATTTTTATACTTTGATGCTTCAAATATGGTAAACACATAAGTAGAGAAATATGACATTATGAGTTAATAAGCATTTATTGAATCACTGTGGTTCCTCAGACCTATATTAGCACTCGCACTGCTGCCTTCACTACACATGAACGGAAACAGCAGGGTTGAGAGCCCACACTCATATCCATTCCTGAATATGTTTGTCCAACTGCATGGACTGTAAAGCCAAACACAAATAATTACTAATTGAATTGCATTATCCATGCTTTGGAGTCCCTTCTTAAACGGAATAATGCAGAGTTATTGCATTTCCCTTACAGTTCATAAACAAGAAATGTGAGTGGAATATTGTTAGGTAAGTTATTCCAGTAGAAGATCATAAAATGCTACACTCTGTATAAAGTTATAGGGGATGTACTTGGTCGCACTGTTGTAGTAAATACCAGGTGTAGGTATGAATTTCCCCTAGCAGTGTTCTAGTCCATGCTAATCTGCATATATCTTTAATAAATTGCCAAACTTTATTCCTTACATAATAACTACTGCTTTGGTTTGAAATTTTAATAGTTTAGAGGTTGAGAAATATCTAAACATTGCAAATAGCTTAACCATCAGTCCACTAAGAGAGCAGTAATAAAAACAGCATCTGATTACCTGCTCCAAATGCTTCTATAAACACATTTTTTAAAACACTTTTTAAGTCTTTTCTAGCTGCTTTTCCCAAGTTGGACATTTTAAAAGTACACTAGAGTAACATGTTTTACTTAAGATGATGGGTCTAAATGTGCTTTTAGTGAAGAACTCTGTAAGAGTGGCATGACTCATACATTTGTGTTACTTTTTCACAGTGGAGTAACAAGACTTCTTGAGAGATGTGTTACATGAAGCTATTGCTTAATAAAAAGTGCTGGATAATTGATTCATTGGATTCTAGCTAGTGTCTTGGTCACATAGAAAGTATGATTTGGATTTAGGCTTGTCTTGTTTCAGGAGATGGAGCTGCCAGGGAGACTTCTAGCTTGGTTTTTTCCTTCATCCCTTTGCAATGTTGGTTTTGCAAAGGAGAGTCATGTCGGATATCTGCAAGTAACAAACTGTAACAGTCATATATTCCTAGAATAATAAAGTTTATCAAGTCATCCCCAAACTGGTGGCTCAAAATAGCAATTATTCGTCCGCACTCACGTATCTATGAGCAGCTGGGGACTGGCTGCCTAGGCTTCGTGTCACTGGCCAAAGCAAGCCACATAGTCAAGGTCATTATCAATAGAATGAGGAAATATATACACTGTGTGCAAGCAGGAAGAAAAAGAAAGATAATATTTCCCAAGCCAAATATAAGCCAAAAATCAATTTATTGCAAAGTTATAGCATAGCTCAAAGGACCAAAGGAAGAGCTGAAGAATCAGATTTGTCAAAGAAAGATCATGGATCCAGGGAGGAACCAGAAGATAGCCTTTGCAGTTACTATTCACCAGGTGAATGAGCACCAATCATTTTCACTCTCTGTGTCTCTCCAATCAAGTTGAAAATTCCAAGGAGAGTGTATCTGTTGAGCCGTGGTTGGTTCATGTACCTGCTTCTTGGGTTGGTTAACAGGACTTGGTAATGTAAGCAAAGGCTCATTTTTATTTTATCTTTCCTATCTGCCATCTTGGATGCCATCATTTTAAGGAGGGTGCCGCTGGAGTTTGTAGGACTGACAGCCAGCTTTGTTAGGAGTTATAAAGGTAATTAGATCTTAGCTGTTTGTAGCTAATCGTAGAAAGTAAACTTCTGTCCTACCATTCTAGGAATGAGTCTGAAATGAATCCTGAATGGTTGGGAGACCATGGGACAAGAGAATAATGATTTATATGAGGTAAATGCTGTCCTCACTGCTGGTGATAATGGTCATCTTTTCTCCACTCGTATACACTGCACAGGGGAAGAAAACACCCAAATAAATATCGGAGTATCTTTCAGAAGAGTGTAAGGGATAACAGATGCAAGTAAGCAATGAACAAATGTCACTATGCACAGCAAATAGCACCGTAAGTATGAACTTACCGAAATCTCTCCTGTCCTTTGAGATTTATGCAACAAACATACTACAAAAACTACAAAAAATAAGAGAATATATAATTCTAGACATTGGTAGAGAGGCATAGATGATAACATTGAATAAATCATGCATAAGTGTGCATGGCTGAGTTACTCACTCATAACAACAATATTACAAAAATTCACATTAATTTAAAATAGAGATTTTATATGTATAAAATTAGATATATGTATATAGAGAGATTTTTATATATGTGTGTGTATATATACATATATATAGAGAGAGACAGATGTGTTATGTATGTATGTTTGGGTACCATGAAAACAAACATATGTACCTAATGTGTAAAACATGATACTGATATTTTTATGCTGGCAACTAGCTGGGCACTGATGCTAGAGTTACTTTTAATTTTGCTTTAAGTAAGTTTGACCTAAAACTTTTATTTTAAAATACATCATAAATGGATTTATCATAAATGAAGCAAAATGGTAAATCTTTCTTTTCACCTTAATATATAATTTTGAATATTTTAGAAGAATAACTTCTTGAAAACATACTTCTGATTTTCAATGATTTTTCATTTTCTTTCAGTTAGGCTTTTAGGTGAAATGTCATATTTGTGCATTTTGAATAAGTTATGCTTTGTTTTTAACCCTTTAGAATGTACAAATTGTGATTATGATAGGAACAGATAACACAAAAGTACAGATCAGGGGAAAAAAAGATGTGGAAATCTTCAAAGGAGGTGCTTAAAATTTTTAAAATCTAGAAGCAATAGAAGTGAGCATACTCTTCTTGAGTATACGCTGCATAAAATTTATAAGTAAGGCATTATATTTTATTTACTTAATGAAATTTACCTATCAAAACAGTAAAAATGAACAACAGGTCAGATAAAATCCCAACAACCTCATGTTTCTGAATAGCTGAAAATATAAATAGCCCAAAACAATGAGAATGGAAAAGAATTGTCCACGTCAAATTCACAACTCAGAAGAAACAAATACCACCTTTTAATGGTCTCTCTACTAAAGGATGAAGTAAAGTACATTTGTAAAATAGGCAAAATTGAGAGAGTGGGAAGGGATAAATTGGAAGTTTGAGATTTGCAGATACTAACTACTGTATATAAAATAGATAAACAACAGGTTCATACTGTCTAGCACAGGGAACTATATTCAATATCTTGTAGTAACTTATAGTTAAAAAGAATATGAAAATGAATATATGTATGTTCATGTATGACTGAAGCATTATGCTGTACACCAGAAACTGATACAACATTGTAAACTGACTGTACTTCAGTAAAAAATATATTTAAAAAATTTTAAAAAATAAAACAAGCAAAATTGAAAGAAAAAGACACAAATCTCTGGAGCAGTACTATGTTTCAGATAATAACCTTGGAAAACAGCTATCACATCCTCCTGACAGCATGAGAGTGTTTGTAGTAAAACACAATCTAATTCAAATCAATGATTATTAATTTTTACTAGGTATACATGGCAGAAAAATTAGTATTTAATTTTACATTAAAATTATTTTAAATGGAGAAAAATTGTAGACATTGACATTTGTATTCTAAATCAATGGCAAAGAATTGCAATTACATTTACCTGTTCCCAACTAATCTTCAAGTCCAGCCTTGACTAATGAAGGTATCCATGAGTGCAAACAAAAGTTTGTGATTAAAGAAACACAAAGTACTGCTTTCCAATACAAAATATAAATCACAAATGCAATTCCTAGTACTCAAAAGTCTGAGTAAATATTAATAAATAACATTCACCAAAGATAAATGCCAACATATTACTGCCAACACAAAAATAATAATATGTTTAATGTTAGCTTGTTTAATAATAGCATGTTTAATATTAGCTGAGCATAACAATGTTTTTCATGGCACAAAAAGAACAATATTTATAAAAAGGAAAGCAGAAAGTTCAGTTTATTTGAAATTATTTCCAAATTAAAAATAATGAGTTTTACCTTCTGGGATGGAAAAATAAATACTAGATTACTAGTTTACTGAGGAATAAAATAAGAAATTACAAATAAATAAAAAGTAAATTCTATTCAATTCATTTGATTATAGCAGAGACAAAAGTTATATTGAACAACTAGTATTCATTATAATTATTGTTGAATTCCCAGAAGAAAATAATAGACCTGAATTCATTGGTTTAAATCTAATGTACTAAGTATCCATTATGACTTAAGAACTAAAAAATAATTTTAATTTGCAGCATTGATTTAAAAGATTTTCTATGCCTAGGACAACGATCTTAACATAATTAATAATTTAAAATGTATAAAAATCAGAATCTGGGACAAAAACCCTAAAACATGTACAGTATATAGTTAGATTTTGTTGCTAGGAGCCATGGCCATGACTTACTAATAGTAATCATATTCCTAAGAAAAATTTAAAGATTACATACAGTTTTTTAAAAATGTGCCCAAAGATGAGACAAATAACTTGATAAAGCAAATTAAAAATATCGACCTCATAAACATACTTGGACCCATGATAATAATGCCAACTAAATACTATTAAAGCAATTGGATTTGATTAGGTAAGATATGGGATGCTTTAGAACAGAGAAAAACTAACAGAAGACCCTCAAAGAGTGAATCATGATCTTAGGTGAAAATTTAAACTAATAATGAACATGTGCTACTAAGTTATTTGTCATGAACTGTTGGCTGGTTAGCAACAAGGTTAGCAGAAGCTTACCAAACAAACAAACAAAAAACAAGAAAACTAAATTTGGCTGTTTTATGTTTTAAAAGTTAAAAATACGTATTAAAAATGTTTATATGTTTTTATTTTTTTTTATTGCAGTAGTCAGTTTACATTTTTGTGTCAATTTCTGGTGTACAGCATAATGTTTCAGTCATACATATACATACATATATTCCTTTTCATATTCTTTTTCATTATAGGTTACTACAAGATATTGAATATAGTTCCTTGTGCTATACAGAAGAAACTTGATGTTTAGCTATTTTATATTTAGTAGTTAGTATCTGCAAATCTCAAACTCCCATTTTACCCCTTCCCACCCTCTTCCCCCACTGGCTGCCCAGTAACCATCAGTTTGTTTTATATGTCTGTGAGTTTGTTTCTGTTTTGTAAATAAGTTCATTTCTATTTTTTTTTATTCCACGTATGAGTAATATGGTATTTTTCTTTCTCTTTCTGGCTTACTTAGAATGACGATCTCCAGGTCCATCTATGTTGCTGCAAATGGCGTTACTTTATTCCTCTTAAATCAGTAGAAACCACACATGAAATATGCAGCAAAAACAAAATTGCAGCAAAATATAAGACTTTAGAACAAGGAAATAAAAAATTTTTAGGCCTATAAAGGAGAAAGAACATTACAAATATCACCAATTTCTACAGAAACTACATGGCTTTTTTTTTCATAGACTCATTGAGATAATTTCACAACCATAAAATTCACCCATTTAAAGCAGTCAGTTCAATGGTTTTTAGTATATTCACAGAGTTGTGCAACCATCACCATAATCTAATTTTGTCATATTTTTTGATAGCAGCTTTATTAAGATATAATTCACATACCATAAAATTCACCTTTTTAAAGTGTACAATTCAGTAGTTTTTAGTATATTCAGAGTTGTACAACCATGACCACCATCTAATTCCAGAACATTTCCTCACTCTGAAAAGCAACCTCTTACCAATTACCAGTCACTGGTTATTTCTCCCTCCTCTCCTGCCCAACAACCTTTCTCCATCCCTGGAAACCACTAATCTACTTTCTACCTCTATGAATTTATCTTTCCTGGACGTCTCCTGTAAACGGAAATATGACCTTTTATGTCTGTCTTCTTTCACTAAACGCCATGTTTTCAGGTTACATCTTTGCTGTAGCATGTATCAGAACTTCACTTTTATGCCCCAGTAATACTCACTTGTATGGATATACCACATTTTACTTATCCATTCATCAGCTGATGGACATTTGGGTTGTTTCCACTTTTTGGCTATGATGAATAATACTATTATGAACATTTGTGTACATGTTTTGTGTGAACATATGTTTTCAGTTGTCTTGGATATAGACCTAGGAGTGGATTGCTGAGTCATGATGTGATAATTCCATTTTAACTTTTTGGGAAACTGTCAAACTATTTTTTAAATCAGTGGCACCTTTTTACATTCCCACAAGCAATGTATGAGGGCTCTAATTTCTCTGTATCCTCACTAACACTTGCCATTACCTGTTGTTTTGATTATAGCCATCTTAGTGTGTGTGAAGTGGTATGACTTTTGGCTTAAATTTTCATTTTCATAATGGCTATAATGATGTTGAACATTCTTTCATTGCTTATTGGCAACTAGTAGATCTTCTTAGGAGAAATGTTTATTCAAATCTTATGCCCCTTCATAACTAGACTTCGTAAAATATTTATACTGTTGACTTGTATTTTTTGCCATTTTAAGATTAAGATATAGTGTCATGTTTTTTATCGAATAAATTTGACATCGTGTAAATTTAAAGTGTTCAATGTGTTACTTTGATAATTTACATATTATAGTATGATTGAAGTTATAGCAATATTTATTACAATACACAATTACCGTAAAGTATTTTTGTCTATATTCATCGTACTGTGCATCAGATCCTTATGGTATATTAACTACTCATTGAAAGTTTGTACCTTTAAACAACATCAATTAAATTATAGTCTTGATAGAATAGAAATTTGATAAAATTGAAAAAGTATTGTTCTTTTTGGTTTGCCTTATACAGCTTTTAAAATTTCGAAAAAACTAAGTAATACAGATGGATCTATATATCACTTTAGAAAGATGATTAAGTTACTGTAGAAATTATAGTAATTCAATACACAATATCAAAATACTCTAAATATTTATATCATCTGATAATATATTGGTGAGACCCCTTTATGCTGTTTGAACATGGTATGTTAAAATCCATAGTTTGTTTCTGAATTTAAATATTTAACAAAATTTGTTGGCAATTTCAGTTACTACTGCCTCTGCAGAGCAAAATTTTTCAGAGTTGAAATGTATGCAGGAAAAAAACTACCTAAACACATAAAATAATTTAATTTGGCATTACTGTCAGTGAAGCACAAATTATGAGAAAGAATTTATTATAACAACATTACTTAAGGGAAAATAACTTTCCCTCTAAATATAGAATGTTTCATGAATTATATTCTCATCATTAATATAAACATCTCCAGCCCAACAACAAAGCACTCCATCAGTAGCCATAATAATTAAAGCAGTGGTCTTTGTTATTTTTCCTTCTTTTAATCAAATGAAAAACACAGTTTTATACATATTTTTTAAATTTGCTGTATTTATGTCAAAGTCAAGATATGAGACTATGGTATATGTATTTAACAGTCTGTTAACTTCATTTATGGTTTTCAAAAATTTATACATGCCAATTTGTTCTCATGTCCCTAGACTGTTCTGATCATGGCTATTGTCAAAAATTTGTGAATGGATTATGATGATGTATATTTTGCTATTGTACACAATGAATCAGTGAAGGGAGGCTAAATATGAGTCTCTCACTCTTATCCTGGAGGGCCCAGGCTTGGCATCCATGATTCAGTTGAGAGGGAGAGGCATGGGCAGGAGGTAGCCAAAAAGCCCTGCCAATCTAAAAAGTCTACCTGGAAAACAAATATGGGCAGCTGTCACCACACGTTGCCATCTGAACCAAATAGATTAAAATCCCTAGAACATCATGAAAAAATATTATTAAGAAAATACACTATCTGTACTAGCATATCCCAGAGAAAATATAAGCCCAAATTATAACTGTCTGAGACTGTGAAGACTAAAATGACCCTTGGTTCTCCTCCTTTGGCAGGCACACAGCAGAGTGAGAAATGTACTCAGCACATCAGGAAAACAGATTCATCTCTAATGCCCACTGCAGATGCGGCAAATAGAGCAGAGAGCCAAAGATCATGGAGTAACGTAATGGACTTGAAACTTCTCTGGCAGAAAGCAAAATTAGGGACTAATCAAGGAACGTTTCCATCCCACTCTCACTTTCTACAGTGGGAGGTCCTCACCTCCTCTGCCTGGTAGGATTTCAGAATTGTTGTGGATCATATTAATTGCCTGCCGTGTGTCTTCTATTCTTCCTGTCTCCAAACGGAAGTGCTTAATAGTTACTCTGTCCCTGATCTACTATTATATATTTCTAGAGCATGGGTAACTTATCTTTTTAATTCATGAATATCCAGAGCAAGAGAAATCATACTCAGATTTGGTGGGAGTCGACTGTATCATTCCCAAAGAACCTAGGCTTTGAACTTGATGCTGTGGTAAAATGAGACTTTTGGATTGAATTCTTTGGAGAAGGGTTGAGTATTATTTTGCTTATAGGAAGTAGAGTGAGTTGAATATTTGGTGACCTCAAGGGCAGAAGGTGATAGTTTGTAATGCTGTTCACCAACTATTTCCAGCTTTCAGTCTCCTAAGCATCCAGAGGATAATACATCCTGTTCCGTGTGTTGTTGAGTGGATCACACGACCAGCTCTGGCCAGTGGGTTAAACTGAAAGCGGGATGTCACTTCTAGGATGGAGCTTTTCATTGTTGTGTAAGACTCAGTGATGACCAGAAACATTTGAGATAGTAGCTGCTCTATCAGCCTGAGTCTAGAGAGAGTGACCATTAAAAAACTCACAGCCAACACTCAACAGACATGTACATGAGTAAGAAAGAACTTGTGTCGTCATTATGAGCCATAAAGAGATGGGAGCTGTTTATTACATTAAATGTAGACTTTCCAGATGGCTTATAGTGGCATTAAACACCTGGGCTTCTTTAATAAAAATAAAGCATTTTCTAAATCAAATAAACATTTAATGGTTAAACTGATGAGGAAACATTATGAATCACGAATATTATCTCAAATTTATTTTTGAGAGTTGTTGGTCCTGGATGAAGTTCAGACTCAAAAATGTATGATACTTTTCCCTGTGAATAGCAAGTGAAATTTTGAATTTGAGATCTTTTATTCCACTAATAGTATTTACAGTTACTGCTGGTGGTGCAGTGACTTTAGAATAACAGAAGCTAATGTCGCTCTTTACTTCCAGTCTCTCCCCAGGATGCTTGGCAATTTCTCTCAATCTTCTGGTTGCTTTCTCAAAACAGCTGGAACTTAACTTTGAAAATACAGAGAGCCAACGTTGTCCTACAGCTTTTAATTGCCAATTAAGCAGGTTTGAATTTATGAATCCATCTCATATGTGATTAAAGTGGAGTTTTATTTTTTTAAGGTTTTTAAACACCGTGAGTACTTTTCATATTTCTTACCTGAGTAGATAGGGTTAATAAGTTTTAACCTATAACCATAATTAAAAATCAATGTCTTTATATAAGAATCGAAGGAAAGTTCAATATCTGTACTGGTATGTCCCATATCTGTGCAAATTGTAATAATACTAGATTATGTTTATAGGAATATCAAGCAGATAATTTCATGAAAAATTTTTGTAAATTAATAAAAAGATACTGACTAGGCAAAATACACAAATATCAAAATATCATGTGCATATATCATAAATATATCTATATAAGAAAAATATATTATATACACACCAGATATATCTGTCAGGTATAGATACAAGCATGAAATCCTCAGATGGAAATTTTCTTAAAGAAAAAGCAACCATAATCATGTGTGAGAAAAAGTAATGTTTTAAGAAGCATTTTTGTAAAGAACCCTTGGCTCGTATTTGGATGTCATTGCCAATCTTAAGTCAATTAAATTATTTCAAGTTTCTGTTTTCCTGTTGGGGGGTGGGGCAGGTAGTAGTGTTTACTTATTTAATTGGCTCTGGAATAAAGACTTATTTGGTTCCTGCAGTTCTTCCAAAGTTAAATCATGTACTGTACTAAAAGAAAACAATGTCTGAGTGAAATATTATTGAACTTGGCTCTTTTTGTTGTTAATGGGATATTGGTTTGTAGGTTTCCCTCACCTCCATGATTAATTTCTCTATCTCTCCATGGACTCCAAATTGGAGGAAGAAATAGAATTTTTTTCTCCCTGTATTTGCCATTAAAACTAGCAAACACTGATACTAAATTGATCAGAAAGTTGAGGTGGGGAAGACTATTTACTTAAAGTAGAAAATCCTAGTATCAGTTACCACATTCCCCTAGTCTCCTACAAGGGACATCACCTGTTGTATGGTGGTTCTTAATATTGTCTGACTGCCCATGAGATCATGTGGGAGCTTCAAAATATTCTGATGCCCAAGCGCACACTGAATCCATTAAGGGTAATACTTTGGAGAGAGTGATCTTTAATTTCAAGTTTCAGTTTAACTGGGACATGAGGTTATCAGATATTTGATCAAACATTATTCTGGGCCCTCCTGTTAGTTTAACATTAAATTACTAGACTGAATCAAGCAGGCTGGCCTCCTTTACGTGGATGAGTTTCATCCAACCAGTTGAAGGCCTGAATAGAACAAAAAGACTTACCCTCCCCTGAACAAGTGGGAATTCCTTCTGCTCGACTCTTTCGAGTTGGAATATTGCTGCTGCTGTTGTTTGTTTGTTTCCTGCCGTCAGACTTGAACTGAAACATTTGCTCTTCCAGGATCTTGGAAGGTCCAGGATCTTGCTGGGTTTTCGTTTGGAATTTACATCATCAGCTCTCCTGGGTATCCAGCTGGCTCACTGCAGGTCTTGGAACTTGCCAACTTCTATATAATTGTATAAGCCAATGCTTTATAATAAATATCCTATAAAAATATATTTAATTTTACTTGTGTATATATAAAGATATATACACTTATGGATATACATGCATATATATAAAGACAGGTGACTTTATGTGGCCAGTGAAATGCGAGCAGTCACGTACGTCCCATGTATGTCATGCTCAAGAGCCAAAGAGTGAATCTTCCTCTTCTCTTTCCCCTGCTATGATGACCACAGATGTTTTAGGGACAGGATGCCCAACGAGTCTGTTTCCTGGAATGAAGATGATGTGGAAAAACAGTGAAGATAACACGGAATGCGGCCCAATAATCCCAATATGGACATGAAGCACGAATAAGAAATAAACATTATGATTATGGATTTTCTGTAAGAGTTTTTCACACTTTTGTTAACATATACGTCTATTACCCAGTCTATCAGCTCTAGGGCCTTTCTGCCTCTGGGCTTCTTGGGATGTGAGATAACACATTGTCTTATGGACTAAAGCACTTGGATCATGGTCTTACGTTGCCTGCATCTGTAATCGTTCAAATTGTAAACCAGGAAAATTCCTTTCAATCCTTCAAACCCTAGTTATTGTCCTGTCTTTCTTGGGTCTTTCCTGGTATCAGAGGATAGCATTACCCTACTTTCTGTCACACTGCTGTGTATATTTGTCTCATCACATGCACCAGACTGATTGCTAACCTTGTTTTTATATTGTCTACCCACTAGCCAACAAGCTCTGCAACACAAAGATTTATGTCTTTTCTATCTTTAATTCTCTGGCATCTAGACCAATATTAAGACGTTTATAGGGCCTAGTATACATTTTCCTGACTTCAATCAAATAATCCTTTAATGTGGAAATGGTAATTCTCTCAAATGTTTATAACTGTCTTCAATATTTCCTCTACACACATTGAGAATCACACAACACAGTGCTGTAATTTTGCTTCTGCCATCAAACAGAATTTAGAAAGCATAAGGGAAGGAAAGTATATTGTCTTTACCCTTATTTTTTACTCTTTCCTTTTTTTCTTCCTTCCTGATGCTCCAAGTTTCCTTCTTTTATCATTTCCTTTTCTCTTAGAGAAATTCCGTTAGCCATTCTGTTAGGGTGGTTCCACAGGCAAGGCGAACACTCTTAGCAACCTTTCACCTGGAATGCCTTGATGTCCCCTCCACCGTCTGATTGGCATTGGTCGAACTGTGGTTTTCCTGGTTTTTGATATGATGAGTGATCTTCCTATTGTATCCTGGACATTGCGTTTGTCATGCTAGGAAACTCTTGGTGCTATTTAAATCTTCCCTTTTAGTGTGTGGTCACCATGTTTAGATTTAGCGTACAGTTTCTGGCCTACTTCTGTGGGTTTTAGTTCTAATGACAGTTTAGTTTTCATAGGTTTTGCATTGCAGGTTTGACCTGTTTTGCTATCCTGGTGCTGCTGGGTTTCCTGCTCAGTTCCTTCTAATGCTGAGGTCGTATCCTGGGTCATCTGCCGGTGATGGAGGAGAGCCAGAACATGCTGGGCATGGGTCTCTTACACCACTGAGGGCAGGAAAAGCCGGGCTCCAACAATGCTGCCCCAAGGGTGGGTCAGCTTGTCTGCTAGCGCGCGTCTGATCGTGTGGCAGGGGTAGGTCGGCCTTCAGGGGCTTTGAAGCTGCTGCTCCGGGTGGGTGGATTTCGCCCAGCTGGTGCCCTAGGTATGGAGCAGGGGTTGACACTTCCCACCAGGTCTCTCTCAGACTTGCCTTTTCTCTGCATTATGTAAGACAGAAGGAGAACCCAGGAGATTCCCTGGGTCATCATTCCTCTGGGCCTGAGCTCCCTTGCCAGTCCAACTTATCCTTTCCAGCTCTCTGAATCCTTTTATATTGTCTGTTGAATTATTTCCAGGGCATGTAGCTGTACTTAGAGGAAAGAGTGGGGATACATAAGCCTATAGCATCCTGCTCCAGAACTGGAATTCTCCAAGTTCTTTCACATATTAACTTATTTAATCTTCACAACTTCTTTGAAGTAGGATAATACATAACCTTTTATTTTCCACATATGATAGGTTAAGGAAGAAAAATTAAAATTAAAAAGATCCTGGCAAAGACACCAAAGAAGAAGAATATACAGGTGAAACACATGCACATACATTTTTGTGGACACACGCACACACACATGCGCACATACACACAAAAACAGTTCTGACTGTGACCCTGAATAGATTTACAGCTTCAGGGCCTCCTTTAATCACAAAATAAAGCAATTTGCAATGAATGAGCAAGTGTCTAGAAGTTACTTTATTTTCATACACTTTAAAAAATGGCATTAGAATTCACATTTTATTTTTTATAATTTTTCATTACAATGCTTGGGAAACCATTCGTGGGGATCTTTGGACATTTTTCCACTGTGTTATCTCAACCACAATGAACAACACACATCTTTCGAGTTGATATTTCTTACACATCAAGATACGACTAGCCAGCAAGACAAAGTAGTATTTCTGCGTTTTTAGACATGACATTGTATTTATTGAATAGTTAAACTTTTATGTTTATACTTAAGAGAGTCTTCTTTATATAATGTTTTTTTCCTAAGTTTATACAGATTTATTTTTCACTCAAGTCTCATCTGTGGTAGAATTTCTAGGTTGTTTTGGTGGGGAAAATATTCCTTTTGTCTTATGTAACCAAGGACAGTGTATCCCAAGTCATGAAAGAGAAATGAAATAATCCTATTAACATGGTAAGAAGGAGACAAAAAGGGTTCGCTCAAGTCAGATTATATTCAACCTAGTGATTCTCTGCTACCTGTTTTTATGTTGTCTTTTACATTCACCACCTTCAACTATAAATAATAGCCATAATGCAAATAAAAATAATACATTATTTTACAGTTCATATAGTTCTTTCACATACAGTTTTCATTCCATTATCATGAATTTCCTGTGATTCACGAATTAGTAAGGGGCCCAGTGCTTTGGATTCTGGCTGCTTGGGTTAAAATCCTAGCTCTGCTGTTTCCTGGCTGAGAGACCTTGGGCAGGTTATTTAACCTTTCTTGGCCTCATTCCACATCCCTAAGGTAATGTGAGCAAGTCACTCAAACTTTTTTGTCCCTTAACTTCCTCGTCTAGAAGATAATACAGTTTTCTAGGAGGATTAAATGACGGAATAAAGTAAAACACTTAGAAAAATGCCTGCATGTAGTAAATACTTAATAAATGTTATTTTTTTTTAATCTCCATCTTACACGTGAGGACCATCTGGTTCAACAGATAAGCACATGCGAGAAATGGATAGTAGCCTATCTTGTACTTACTTACTTTATATTAAAATGAGATGAATTTAAATTTTCTTTAAATGCTTTTGCAGAGTTCCATTTCAGAGTTAAAGAAGTCGAGCTGCAGATAATACTGAGAAAGACATTTACTGCCTGTCACAGAACAGCCACTTTGGAGCTCAGAGCTCTTATCTTTACAACATCCCTTTGAATTTTAACATAACCCTTTGGGAAACTATGACCTGGTACATGGAACAGTCACCTCTTTGGACTACAGCCAAATAGGACCTGCCACAAGTTTTTATGTCGTCAGTGAGCTAAAAATGATTTTTATCTATTAAACTTAGCAATTGATTTGATGATAGAAAACACTTACTTGGAACCCCAATTAAATGAATGTTATCCCCCCAAAAGAATTCCATAATTGTCATTAGTAGATCTGTATCACAAAAAACTGTAATCAATAGTTAAATTTTTATTTTATTTTATTTTTTATTGAAGTATAGTCAGTTTACAATGTTGTGTCAATTTCTGGTGTACAGCATAATGTTTTAGTCATACATATACATACATATATTCCTTTTCATATTCTTTTTCATTATAGGTTACTACAAGATATTGTTACATTTTTAATTACATCAGCAAAAGAGTTGTGGAAATTAATTTTCTTTATTTATTATGTTAAGTGTTTTATAATGTCCTTTATTTTGCCTGTTGGCCTGCAAAGTCTAAAATACTACCTGATCCTTTACAGAAAAAGTTTGTTAACTCTTGGATTAAGACATTAATGTGATTCTTTGTACAAAAAATAGCTTTTGACCATCAGGCAGGTATATACTCTGAACTATATTTTTCCGATAGTGGTTATGAACTACCTCTGTTAAGCAGATCTGGTTTTTATCTAAAATATATAACATTTAGACGGGATTTAAAAATATTTATTTTGAGTTTATGTTAGACTACAGCAAATTTTTTTGTTATTTTAGCCTGATATTGTGACCCTCTAAGAGAAATCAGTAGGAGTCTGCAGAAGTTGTGAAGGTTTCCTGCCCACTCTTTCCCAGATAACACAGATTTTTTTTTCTTCTGTGAAAATCTAGGAGGCATTTTTAGATTTAATAAGTCAAAAGATTAGGCAATTTAAAACTATTTACAACTGAATTTCCTTTTCCTCAATGGTTAATTTCTTGTAAACTTATTTTAACCTCATAAAACTATTAACATTTTTGCTGTTTATTTTCTCTTGGGCTTTTAAATGTTAATGTGTTTTTTTAACCTGCATCGTTGAATATTAACTATTTCTTTTACTTTCTTTGTGGTTGTTCTTGCCCAAGTAGCTTATGTATTTAATGTTCATAGGTCACTTTACTCCACCATCGCCTCCCAAAACACACTTTTGTCTTAACTATGTAGAGAATGAAACATTGTGCAAAGCACTCAAATCACAGAATTTGAGAAATAGGTTTTATGATGTTCATAAAATGGGATTTGGTGTCAGACCGGAATACTGATTCCTACTTTGCCAGTTACTAGCTGTATGAGCAGGACCAGCTGAATGAATTCCTACGAGCCCCAGTTTTCTTAACTATCTATGGGAGATAAAAATAGCCTCTAATTCAGAGGATTGTCTTGAAAATGAAAGGAGCTGAGATACACAAGGTGAGGATCCCAGTCTTTGGAACACAGAGAATATTTAATAAATAGAGTTGCATTATTACTGAGAACTGGAAAAGAGAGTTATAGTTTAACTGGTCCAATCCCAACATTACATAAATGAGAAAAACTAAGACCATAAGCTCTAACATACCCAAAGCAGTCTCACTTAGCAACATATTCAGGTTTCAGACTTTTCGCTCTAAGATTTTACTAAAACACCAAGAGGCTATTTTATTATGACAGTGGAAAACCAACTTCACCTCTTCAAAACAGTACTGAGGATATAATTATCACGAAATGAATTGTATCGATCTCCCCTCATTTCTTCATGGATTACTGTAAGCCTGGGCAGAGTTTGATCTTTCTTCTAGTCTTAAAATATAGCCCCCAGCCCACCCTTCGAGGGTTTCCCAGGGCTCAGGATAGGAAGCTACTTGATCATTATAATAGTTAATGGAAATATCTAATTTGTTCTCACAATACAAATGAAATATTTCAGAAATGTTCACTAATGAGTAGTAGGAATGATGAAAACAGTAACACTGCCCTTTATTTAATAAGCACCTAGCTCTATGCCAGGTTCTGTGCTGTTAATTTGACAGATGTTATCTTAATCTTCACTGTAATCATGAAAAGTTAAGTATTGTTATTCCTGTATATATGTAATATTAAGCTGGAAAAAAATTTAGTGTAATGAATTTTATAACTGGCCAAGACATAACAATTAGAGCAGCTTGCTGAGATGGAAGCTCTTTCCATTTCTCAAGGCCATTTCTTTGGAAAATGAGTTTAAATTCTTGTTACCTCCTTGGGGCTGCGCATGAAAACATTTTGGTGCCCCCTAGAGGTTATCAGGAATGTACACTTGTCAAATGCCTGGGAATGAGAAGCTGAGTCAATTCAGCAGGTGCTACCTATCATTCACTGCTCCCTGATTCTCCAAACGCAGGTGGCTCAGGTACAACCATAAAGGAGCTCTAGAGAGCGGTGGGTCTCAAGCTTCAGTGACCATCAAAACCACTGCGAGGCTTGTTAGAACTCTGGCCTTCACCCCCAGAGTTTCTGATTCTGTGCTGAGGTGGGGCCTGAAAATTTGCATTTCTAACTAGAAACCTTGGCATTTTGGATGCTGCTGGTCTTGGGGACCACATCTGAAGACCACTGCCCTAGAGAATCATCTCGAAGTTTAAGCTAGTTCCAGTAGCTGGACCAGAAGCTGGCTGGTTCTGTGGATCCTAGTTCTTCCCTGCTCCCTTTAGATGTTTATAAACAGTGTGTGCAGAGAAATGTGAACATCTCCTCTGTGAGGGTGACAGTTCCTGACGAACTACAGATTCCATCATCCCTGTGAGTTCCAGACACTCTATAGGTTGGGTGTCGGAGAATCAATTGAGGTTTGAGGTCAGAGAACTCAGGTCCTGATTTCAACTCTGCCAGGTAATCAGACCTGGCTAAAGACCAAAGTCCTCACCTGAACACAAATTAACTAGCAACCATCTAGAATTACAGTGCAGTTTTAACTCCATCAAATAGCTTGGATCCTAGGAGGCAGGAAAAATTTTTAGTTAAATCTTTATTTCCATAATGGTATGGAGATCCATATTTACATGTCCAATACAAAAATATTATGAAAAAAATTAGGTAATTAACATGTGCACATTTTGAAACAATGAAAGAGCAGTGTGAAAACATTTCAATCCACGGAATTATCCTGGAAGTTTCACGAATTTAATAATGCTATTACGATTACCTACCTTTTTTTTTCACTCATATTTACCTCTTTTTTGTTAATTCTCCTTTCTTCTTCCTTTTCTCCATATATCAATTTCACAAACTTTTTTTCCTCCAAAGAAAATGCAAATTGAGAGAAAGCTTTCTTGTATTTTGTTTGTTTTTTTACTGTATGAGTTTTTAAATGTCTACATTGTTTTCTAAATTATTGTAGCCACTGGATTTTTTTTTTTTTTTCTCAAGGTAACAGGGGACTTGTATGTTAACTGCAGTGGACTCCATGTCTGTTTAATTCAGGTCAGGATTTATGGAGACCTCATGTGGTGACAGGAGGCACCACAGAAGGCTTTCTTCAGGCTGGGCGGAACAGAGTCAAAGAGAAACTCAGAACCCATTTGGGAGCAACATATTCTAGAAAGAACTAAGATCTAGAAGTTAATGGTACTGAAGCATCAAACACATCCTGCAATAATACTACAGGAATAATAGAACAATATTTCTTAAAAGAGAAATCTGGTCACCCATGTATAAATTTTCCTTTTGCTAACTGAAAAGCTGATGACACAGACATTAAGGTGCCATGTCTCTCAGGAATTAGTTGCAGTCTTTTTTTTTTTTTCTTAATGAAATCCATTGGACATATCTTCTCAGTCAAATCTGCATCAAATTCAAAAATATGTTTCTGCAGGCATGCTGCTGTGAATGTTATTTTCAGCTCTTTTCCTGGTTTTACACAGAATGGAAAGTGAGCCAGAGAAAGAATCAAACTTGAACTCATGTCTATGACTTGCTTTATGCAATGATGTTAATAGCATTACTCATGAGTATTTGGAATGCAGGATATGTTTTTGCAATTAAAATACAGAACAATGATTCTATGAGGCAGATAAAGTTGAACATAAATACTCATATCTTGTTGCTGACAGGGTATCAAAGTTGTGGAATTAAGTTAATTAGCGTGGTAGTAAATATATTTCAACCAGTTAATTTACTGGTACACACTAAAGAAATTCTCTGAGGGTGGGGATGCAGAGGGATGGAAGAGTCCATCATTGATGGGTACTTGTTCTTTATCTCATTTTTCTTACAAGAAAATGTCACGATGGCTTCCACTTTCTCCTTCTTAAGGAAGTTACATAACAGACCTTTAAGCTAAAATCTAGACGGACAAATGAGTTAATGAATGTTAAACGTTTTTAAGTATTTAAAAGAACAGAGGACTATAAATCAATGGCGTTAAAATGAGTAATCCTAAGAGTTCCCATTCAGTTATCAAATGGGTAACCTCTCTTTGGAAATGTCCTCAAAATGGCTTTAAGTTTTCCAGGGAAGGCAAAATGACATAGGCAGAGGTAGCTATTATGCAAAGATATTTTGGAAAATGCAAGTAGGAAAAAAGTTACTGAGGATATTGGAGAGATTTCAAATTGAGTATATTCTTGTGGTAAAGAAATCAGTCAATTTTCAGGGCACCGCCTGTGTGCCAGGCATATTGTTAGATGCTGAAAATAGAAAAATGAACCTGATGGGTCCTCTTGCCTTCATGGGGGTGACAGATAATTACACAAATAATTATCACACTGTAAGACAGGCATTAGGCTGGGGGCTTGCAAAAATTCCTGTGAAAGAGATGTAAGGTGAAATAGGACCAGAAGAATGAGGTGAGACGTTTTAAATCCAAGCAAAATTGTTGACTCATTTAGATGTCATTTCAAACCAATCGTGACTTTGTTTTTTTCTGGGGGGGGGGGGGGCAGGAGAGTGGTAGCAGTTGCCAGACATACATCACAATAAAAAGACAAGAAGAAACAAGGAAATTCTCTTCCAAAACAGTGGGGCAAAAATATCCAGAACGTCCCTGAAATAAAGGAAACCTTCTGGTTACAACGTGCGTTGCTAGGGATTTATTTTTTCCCTCCTTTCCTAAGAGAGTAAAATCACACAGACACATTCAAGCCCTTGGAGTTTTGTGAGCGTACTGTGTATTCAAGATGTCAACAGAGCACGGTGCTCAGTGCGTGACTACAAAGAAAGGGTTAAACGGAAGGGGGTGGCTCGGAGATGGGAGGCTGGCGAGAAGGTTCAAAAACACCACTTCCCAACTTGCAAAAACTCTGAACTTTTAAGCTCCCCAAAATACACATGTGTGTGTCTGAGCGCAGCAGATCTATTTCGGTGGATTTTTTTTTTTTTTTTTTGAATTTTAAAACCATAATCTCTCTCTCTCTCTCTTGCTGCGCTTCAAACACTGAGCAGCCCCCTTAGGATCGCGTGGCAAAAGCTGCAGCGGAGAAACTGGCAGCGCTATTTATGAGCAGCGTTCAAAGCCGCCCTC
Source organism: Camelus bactrianus (assembly GCF_048773025.1). NCBI lineage: Eukaryota > Metazoa > Chordata > Mammalia > Artiodactyla > Camelidae > Camelus > Camelus bactrianus. The sequence continues at coordinate 122,614,953 of NC_133540.1, read as the reverse complement.
CCGTCATCCCCCCGCAGCGAACGACCATCTTCGAGCCTGGGTCACCTCGGGGACCCTGGAGCTGGGGGCGGGGTCCCGGGAACCTCCTTCCTCCGCCAAACTTCGCCGTGGCGTGGGAGCGAGGGCGCGGGCCGGGGTGCGCGGGAACGCGCCGCCCGCCGCCGCCTCCGCCCGGCGCTGGCAGCTGGGGCCTCACCTCTCCCGGGCGAGGTGCGGGCTCCCCGCGCGCAGCCACTGGGCGGAGCCGGGCCGCACGGGGCGGGGCCGAGGGGGCCGGGGCTCCGCCGGCTATATAAAGCCGGCGCCGGCTTAACTTCTGACTTGGGGTTATTTATTTGGGGAGCGCGCGGACGGCGGAGGCTGACGGAGGAGGCGGCGGCGGCAGTGGCTGCCGCAGACGGTGGTTAAAAAAAGGCGGCGGCGGCGGCAGCGGCGGCGGCAAGGGATGGGAGCGCCGTGGCTCCCGGGCGCAGGCGGGAGCTGCCGAGCTTTCCGGGCAAGGCGGGAGTACTGAGGAGAAAGGGGAGCGTCTGAGGGGCCCGCAGCCGGCTCCCGAGGCACGGGCCGGGTTTTTGTTCGGCTGCGCTGAGCGCCAGGCAGCCCGAGCCAACAACTCCAGTTACAACAACAACCCACCTTCCCGCAGCCGAGCGAGACTAGGGCTGCTGCGTCCGTCCTATTGTTTAGACACTTGCCAGGAGCTCGGGAGTCTGCGGAGCCTCCGAGTCCCCGCTCCCTGTTGCCGCCTTCCCTCTCCCCCACTTCCCTCCCCAGAGAAGGAGGCGCGGAAAGACCGGGAGAGGGGAAGGGGCTGGAAGGAAACGGGCTGCTCCGGACTGCGGCCGCCGAGTCAGGTGCAGCGCTGGGAGACGGGCGGCGTCGCGACGTCGGCGGGAGGACTCCCACCGTGTCTGTGAGGACTGGATTCTAAGCCTGGGAAAAGTTCCTGCACTTTGAGAAGAAGGGCCCACTTGTAGGCTACTGTCGAGGGGGGAGCCCGAGGGGCTGTGCTTGCCCAGGAGCCCGGTCTTGTTTCTTCCACCTTTGCCATCAGGTGTCTGCTGCGGAGCTGCGGCGTATCCGGGAGACGAAAGGGGCTGACACACACACGCACAGGGGACTGCCGTGCAGCTGCCTCCTGGGGTCTCCTCGGGAGTAGCAGATCCCACGACCGTCTACCAGCTACCATCTCGCCACCCTCCGGAACACCCCTGCCTGACTGGGACGCGGACACCTCCACCTTGGCCTTTCCACTCTTTCCTGCCGGCCTGCCAGCCGTTCCCTACTTAGTCTTCTCAGGAGCTCTCGTCCTTAACTTGGTCTCTAGGATTTTCTCTACCGTGGTCGTGACTAGTGGATATTTCTGCCGGCTGCGGCGGCGCGACTGCCCTTTTGTCTTTTCTGCGTGACCTCGGTGAAGGCCTTGGTGCGGAGCGTCGCCAAGGACGCCAGGCGGGAGGCAGAACTGCCCAGACATCCTTCAGCGAAGTGAAGGTTTATTTGAAAACCGCCCTCGGCTGTCAGTAGACGACGAGGACCCGTCCGGACTGCGGAGGAGCCGCAGGCCGGTGGGAGGCCGCGTGAGTGAGCCGAGCAGCGCCAGGAGCCCCGCAGCGCCGTCCCGCGTCCCCCAGGCTGCGCGCCAGCCCTGTGCGCCCCCGCGCGCCATGCCCAGTGGTTCAGCGCGCTCCACTCCCAGCCCGTGGGGCTCCTGCGCCTTCTAGTTTCGAAGAGCCCACTTTAATCGAGTCCACCATTTCTACTGAGCCCTTCTCTTCTGTCTCCTGCAGTCCCCACTGGAATTGGATTTGCAGAGGGAGTCGTGGAATCTGAGCATCCTTGACCCACGCGCAACCAGTCCCTGCATCTTCACCGCCGTTGGGAGTCCCAGGTCTTTTACCACCAAGTTGATATTTGCGAGACAGACGAGGCGTGATCTCCCGGCCTTCTCTGGGGTCTCCCTATAGCCTTGGCCAGGCCAGTTGATCTTCAGGACCTAAAGTTGCCCAAGGAGCGTCTGCCCTGCTAGAGGAGAGTGAGGGTTACTAAGAGGCGTGTACCCATGTCAGCTCTACTGCCTTGAATATTACTGTTACTTCCATATTATTTTGTGCACATTTTCCGGACACTCTGGGTTGCTAGCCTCGCTCCAGGCACTGGGCCTCAGGCTCAGCACGGTTCGAGCGGAGTAGCAAGCTAAAGAGAAACCCTCGGCGCCTACGAGCGAGGAGGCGGCAGGGGAAGATGTGCGGCGTCGGCTGGCAGACGCTGTCCCTGTCGCTGGGGTTAGTGCTGGCGATCCTGAACAAGGTGGCGCCGCAAGCGTGCCCGGCGCAGTGCTCCTGCTCTGGGAGCACAGTGGACTGTCACGGACTGGCGCTGCGCAGTGTGCCCAGGAACATCCCCCGCAACACCGAGAGACTGTGAGTATGAGCTCTTCCTCCCCCTTCCTCCTCACCATCGGGGTTGCGTGGCCCCTGCTTGAAGACTGGAGGGACCAAGAGGCACAGGGACCTGTGCCTGGGGCAGCCCTCACCAGCTTTCCTGAACGCGCATCCTGGGCTTGAACTCTGGTAGGGCGCTGCCCAGGGAGGGGCCGCTGCCCAAGGAGGGGCGGGCCCGCTTGCAGCTGCGCTTGATCCCTTCCTCCCGCTCTAGTCCCGCCACTCGCAGCCCTTTGCGGGCGAGATATCTGAGGCTGGGGAGGAAGAGAGATGGGGAACAAGTAGTCGCGGATGCCCGGGGCAAAGGAGACGCGACTTTGTTCCTCGGACTCTGTAAACGGAGTCAGTCACCTTGCGGTTGGGAACTCTCGCGGGTCTGTTCAGGGCCGAGTACCCGCTCTTGTCACCGCCGGGTGGCGCGAGGAGAGGGGATGGCGGGGAGGGGGGCTCAAAAGAGAGAAACCTCCTTTCCCCGGCTTTGTGTCGCCCTCCTGGGGAATCAGGGAAAGGAGAAGGGGTCGTGGGGCAGCTGGGTCCGCCCGGGGGCGCTTCTACTGGCCGCGGAAAGAAAGGTATCTCAGGACAGCGGCAGCTCCCCCGGTGGCCGCGCATGGCCCCCCGCGACCCTTCCCCGGCCTCCCACTTCCACGGGAGGGAGGCGGCGGCGGCGGCGAGCCCCCAGGGATCTGTCCGAGGGGGAGACTCCGGAGGAGAACCGCATCCTATCGACTAGGCGAAGTTAGGGCTGGCCCTCCCACAGGAACCAGCCAAGTCGGGTCCGACCGCTTTGGCGACCCCGCGGCCCTCGGCTGCCCTCTCCAGCCCTTCCTGCTGAGCCCCGGTGCCCCCTTTGCACCTTTCTGGCAGTTTCTGCATCCCTTCACGCGGCAGCAGCTCCCCTTCCTTCCTCTCTTCGCGCTCTGCTGCCCGCAGACATCCCCGCCTCCCTGTCTCTTCGAGTCTCTAATGAAGAAGTAAATCGCAGCTCCAGTGTTGACGGCCCACGCGCTCCTTGCGGGGCGCTTCCCGAGTTCAGGGAAGCGGAGCGTGGAGGCCGTTCCCTTTGTGAACGCCGAGGCCGCCGCCCCGCGCCGCGCCGTCGCGCGTGGGCCCGGCGGGGCGAGCGCTCCCGGGCTGCGCTCCCGGCCTCTGCGCCCGGGGGGGTGAGTGTGGCAGGCCTCCGAGGGCACCCGCTCGGCCCCGCACGTCTCCACCCGCGGAGCCCGCAGCGCGTCGAGTCGCTCTTCTTATCCAACCCCTTTCCCTCGCCCTCAGTGTAAAGGCCAGAGTTGAGCCATTTCTCCCTTTGCAAATGGCTCCCCCACCCTGAAGCTCCCTGGGCCTCCCCCTACCCCTTCTCGTCCCTCCTTCCAGGCCCGGCGCGCTGGGCAAGTTGGGGGCCTACAGAGGGTGTCTGGTCAAAATGCGATCTACCAAGTTTGCCTGGGATGGGCTATGGGGCGGGGGATTCTTGTTCTGTCAAGAAGCAGGAAGAGGACCCTGACTATGGTAGGGACAGTTCGGTAGTTCTTCGCTCAGCCCGGAAAGTAAGTTGGGGAAAAAGCAATGCAGACTTCTGTTTTATCACTTGTCATTTCATGCTGTTCAGAACAGTTTAAAGTTTAAGCAGTGACACGTCTTATTCAACAAAAAAGGAAATGCATTAAGGGAAAAAATAGCAATCGAGTTTTAGGGACTTGGAAAAAAAATAGCCCAATGAGAGACCTATAAAGAATTTTCAGAAAATAGTTTACATCAGGTCAGGCTTATAAAATTTTATCGTTGACAACATAAACATATTAAATACAGATTTCAAAAGTGATGTTTTAAAGTCAAGGTAAGGTTTACTTCCGTGAAGAAGGACATTGAAACCACAGCCAAACTTGGTTTTACTTGAAATGATTGGAACCAGGGCAAGTTTAGATCTTGACCTAAGATGCCAGAAAAGGGGGTTGTACTCTTGAAGGAAACTTGGTGCTGAAATCTGAACAAAAACGTCAGGGCCTGAATACTGCTTCCATTTCTGCCCCTGCTAGTAGTTTTTACTTTACTGTCACAGCGGGGGTCCCTGAGCTGCAAATGAAGAGTTTAGTTTTCATACAAACATAGAATTGTTGGAAGGTAAATGCCTCTAAATGCGAGTCTTTGAAGTGCAGTTCTTTTGATGACACTCTGACTTTACTCATTGCCTTAGGAAGTTTAGCTACTGTGGGCACCTAAGTTTACGCTTCTGAATTTTTAAAATTTTTTCCTAAATAGTATTAGAAAATTGTTCATTTTAACTTCCTGAAGGCAACTTTCTGGGAATGTGCCTAACAATAATAGTAAATAGTAGAATACCTGTGAAATTAATATACACATCCTTATAAAAACAAAAATTGAAAGCTCTCCCACACACACAAAAGAGTTTTCGTGATAACATAATCACTTCATTTTCTTGTCATATGCCAACGAGCATGGACTCTGTAAACTTGTTAAGAATCATTTTAAGAATTTTCTTTCAAAGATTACTTCCTTCTCTCTCTTTTACTTTGTGAACTACTTTAGTAATTGGAACTGATCTTTCATCTCAAAGTTCTTATGTAGCTTGTATTTTTCTTTGTTTAGCCAAATGTTGCTAGAAATTACATGGGCCTTTCATTTTCTTAATTTGTTTTTTCTCAGGGATTTAAATGGAAATAACATCACACGGATTACCAAGACAGACTTTGCTGGTCTTAGGCACCTAAGAGTTCTGTAAGTATGTTCTTCTGTGTTTTGGAGCATTCTCTTTGTTTTTTAAGGTTGCATATTTTGAATCTTTGCTGATCTCAGTTGTAAAAACCTTCCCAGTAACAGAAACATAATTTTTTAGAAGGTCTTGGTGGCCTTTCTTTTTTTTGCTTAACAGTGTACTACAAATTTTATTAAAAATGTAGGCTTTTATTTTAAGGTTGGATGCAGGCCATATAAACAATATTATGGAAATGACCTCAGATGTTTGCTATACTATATCCTAAGTGCCTTATGCATATAAAAGTGTAGAATAATTGCTTTCACAATATGAATGAGTAATGTGAGACTTTCTATATACTTTTAGGCCTTGGAATTAACTAGGAAGAATTTAAGTGGGTCTGCATTTTATAATTACTAACCTAAAAATGTTCAGACTTTTCTAGCAAACAACACTTAGATATAATTTCTAACATTAAAATCTGGCAGTCCAGGTTTTCGCAGGGTTTTTGGTGGGAACTGTTTCTCTGTAAAAATATTTTGGTCAGATTTTAAATTGTTTCTTGTGTTTTTTTATCTTTGCAGCTTTTATAAAATTGTTGCAGTATGATTACTTCTTTAATTAGCATGTGAATGAACCGTCATTTGAGATTCAATGTAATGTAAAGTTGTTTTCACCCACAGATTTGTAAATATTTACATTGCAGTGAACATATACTTTTGATCATTGTGTGTTCACTGTTCAATTTTAAAAGACACCTTTTAGCCTTTATGAATTCTTCCAATTTCTAACATCCATCCATCTGTGAATTGAAGTATGTCTATAATGAATTCTTGTATATTGATTCTTTCAGTTAAGAACTGACTTGAAAAACAGCCATCAAAGTTGCAGTGTCATGGGCTGCTCCCTCAGGATGTACTATGGTTTAAGGTTCAGAATTTTGACTAAATTTTGTGCAAAACTGAATTAGTATTTTCTATGAAAGTTTTATGATGTGGATGCTACCTTCCCTCCCTGATTTTTCTCAAGCATATCATCATTAGATTTGATACCAAATCTCAAAGCAGAGCAATATTTAACTTCATAGAGGGAAAAGTTTTCAGCTGCTGAATTGAAACTTTTTTAGATGCTGAGTGTTAACATTAAGACTTCTCTTATACTTTGCCTTTCAGTCAGCTTATGGAGAATAAGATTAGCACTATTGAAAGAGGAGCATTCCAGGATCTTAAAGAACTGGAGAGACTGTAAGTATTTTCAATTCTAAACTTATGACGACATAACTATATTTTTAAAAATACTTGAATTGCAAGGACCATGTCTTCAATTCTATGTCTTAGTCTTTGTAAGTTTACAGAAACAAGAGGTTGAATAAATGATTTTCAGACTGATTTACAATTAGAAGTTGTAGAATTTTTGCGTAAATAGTACTAACTTGTAATAAAGTAAAAAATACAGACTTAACTTTCCTGAGTCATTTACTCCCTTGATAGCCATTGTTTTGAACTTAGAGATGTACATATTTGTCGTATTCTTTATCTAGTTTGTTGTATTTGCTTATGTAGGAAGACAGGTGGGAATTTTATTTGCCTTTATGGTGTGTTATAGAAAAGAAAATTTTGCTAGTAGTTATTTTAGTTTTCATGCTGTTGCTGTGTGTGGGTCATTAGTGACATTTGAAGAAATATTTAAAGTTCTTAGTGATAAAGATTTACTTTCTGATATTTAACACATATGGTGAGCATTGTTAATAACTGCTATTCACAGTTTTATTTCATTATTTTATAGTAGCTTTCTAAATATTTTTTGCTGGAAAAAGAATTTAAAGGTTAGTAGAAATGGAAGTAAGAATTATGCTATCAAAGCACGTCATTTAACATTGATTCTTTTTTCCCAAGAAAATAAAATGTGGACTTCAGAATTTAAAATATATTTTTATTTTTCAGACACAAAATCATATATTACTTAACGACCATTATTATTTTATGTCTATGGAATATACTTACAAAAGATAAAACCTCTGTCTGAAATAATTAGGGTAAAATACACACTTTGTAATTTGAAATATTAATTCCATATCTTGTATGTCTTGATAATTCAAGTTTAGTAGCTTTGTATTTTTAATGACAAATAACAGCTCTATTAAAAGTAGCAACAATTATTTTAATAAGTTTCAATGCCTGCTTTAAGAAGCACTGTAGGTAAAAATAAAAATTTTATTTAAAATAGTGAAATACGAAGTTCATTTTAGGCATAGCTCATATTCAGATTTATTGGACCCAAGGGCAAAAGTTAATTTTGTGTAATTGTAAGTACAAAAATGGCTTGTCAACTTCTAAGATATTTGTAAATATAAACTACATTTTTATAACCTCAAGTAAAATTAAACACACAGATACTTAATTTTGCTATAAAATTTTGTTCATGATAAATATTACAATGTAGAAAATATAATTGTGACATTCAAAATAAATTTAAAACCACTACTTAGAGCTAGTTTGGGGGAAGGACTAAAAATAAGGTAAACATTTGGTTAAGTTTGTAAGTTTATAACCTGTCCCTTAGTATATAAAAATACTCTGAAAGTATTCTTTGATCTTTTTCATAAATAGCTAATTTCTAGTGAGTACTTGACAAAGGTATTTTTAACTTATCCATTAAAAACCTGAGTAAAAAAAAATTAAATATCTGATAAGGTGAATAGATAATTTTAAATTATCATTTAAACATTAACAGTTTTTTTCATGAACAACTTTTAGTTATTCATAGATATGTGTTTAGTATTCATGTATATATGTGTTTCCATGTGAGCTATATGTATATTTTTTTTCTTAAACAACTTTGACATCGTTGAAGGAGAATCTCAGTGGCTTTTCCTGAAGTCTCTATTTTGTTTATATTGTAGTTTTAAATATTTTCAGAAACACTGAAACAGAACAGGCTTCTTCATTATTTTTCGAACCACTTTGGAGTATCATTTGAACTTCATCTTGAATAAACTAACTTTTCCTAAAAATTATTAACCAGATGCCTTATGATCTGAAATTTGATTAGAGTTGTAAGTGAGTCCTGTTTTTTGACTTTTACTTCACCCGGGAATGTCACTTCATCTCAGAACAATTTTCTATTCTACTAAGATGCAGTCAGATGTTTCAGAGTGGGAGGAGGATGTGTAATTTTGAATGAAAACTAATATATATGCAGGACTTCTTTAAATCACCCCAGCTGTTGGCTGAGAGCAAATATTTCATATTTGTGAGGAAAAGCTGAGAAAATTCCTTTTGTTTACAACTGCCAAGTCCATCTGATGGAAGCACATTGTTATTTGACAGCCAATTCATCTCCTTGGGACTCTGGAATTCAAAACCATTTCTTAGGAACATTGTGGATACACTTTTCAAATATTTATTTTTTTTAAATACATTAAATGGCAAGCAGTTTTGCTAAAGAATGAATTCAAGTTATTGTGGAACAAACTATTTTAAATTGTGTTCAGTATATTAATTAAAAAATTAAAATCAAGAAAAGTCACCCAGAGAATTCTATAATCCCAATTACTGTGGCCTTACAGTAATATTACTATGGTATATATTCTTCTTATAGTAAGTTATGTCATTAACATCACACAAATTGCTTTTTTTTTTTTCCCTTTCAAAAAGCTGCAAGGGACAGTGTAAGAAACAGGATGTAATCAATGAGCTAACTTTTAAATAATTATATCTCATGTGAGCTTATATGTTTTTTAGCAATTTAGACGTGAATTTTAAATTCAAACTCCAAAAATCATGAAAAGTTATATAAATGCAGGTTTACGTTGTAAATGCCATTTATACTATATTATAGCAACTTAATTTTCATTCTTTGTGTGAAGAACAAAAAAATAAAAACCTTCACTTTACTCGTGTGCAATTTATGGTTCTAAGTTATTTTTTCATTTTAGAATGATAACATAAAAACAATTCCAAATGATATTTTAGGAATATTTCAATAAACGTAAGTTTTTTTCTTTCTGTTTTATGTTGCTAGAGTTTTTAACTTGATCTAGAGAAAGAAGACACCTGGAAACAGAGGGATAAGATCTGGGCTTTTTCGAAACCCAACTTTTAATCTCTCAAGTAACAGGGTCACGTTATTAGGTTGAATTTAGTTTTAGCATAGGATAATAAAATGATGACTGGTAAATCAAAGCGTTACAGCTACAAAAAAAAAACCCACAATTTTTCCACCTCAAAGAATTGATGAAATAAAAGGTTATCAGTCAAGAAGTAGATGGAGATTAAAATCCTCCCTCCGAATTTCCCTTTCTTCCTTCCTTTCCTGTCTCACTGCCTCCCTTTGCACTTACTCCCTTCTTTGTATTGTATAGAAAACATCAGATGATACGATGATCAGAATGTGGCTATGAATCGTTGTAAAAGGAGCAAGTTTTGATCACGCCTACACACTATGAGCACACGGTGCTTCCTGTGTTGACAGCTTCCTGCTGTACTCCCGCACCTAACGTGTGCGCTGGCAGAATCCCCTGGATGCTCGGTTGCCAGTAGTACCTCCTTATCTGGCATGAGAGTGAAGCCTTGAGAATGTGCCTTGTGTAGATTGTGGCAACAGGTCTCATGTTGTTTAATCAAATGTTCACATGCAATCTGATGTCATTAAGCGATATTCATTGGAAATTAAGGAAAAAACAGATGACAAATAAGTTACAGTAAGAAATTGGAATATTTACAAATTATACCTCTTTATACTTCACAGAAGATACCTGTGCATACCTGCAATTAGATCTCCATGCAGAATTATTAATTCAAGGTACTTCTTGGTTACTGCATAATGTGTTAAAGGTAAAAACAAAATCACATTGGGGTCCAGGACTTTTGTGTGCTGGTATAAAGTTCTGTTGTTCACTTACGTCTTACCAGATTTTGCTGCAGTCATTAAAGTTCTATCTTTTGGCCTTTTAAAGAGACCCAGGCCAGTTCAGCTTTTGCAAGTTCTTTGATAACACAAATGGCAAGAGTATGAGAATGTTTTTGAGATTTTTTTAAGGTTGTTCAAAAAAATGTTAGGGCATTTTGTGCTGAATGCAATGAAATGCTCCTAATGCAAAGTAAAATGTGAATATGTCTAGGTTACATTACTGAGAACCAGTAGCACACCACTGGAAACCTTGGATGTTAGATTTTTCATTAACTTCACAGTCATCTTATACCCTTACAATAAGGAAATTACAGAAGTGATGAAAGCAAGGACTTGGACGGCTCCTTTGTTCCGACCAATAAGGTGTTAAGATGTTCTTTTAAGACAGTGTTGCTCTAAATGCTGCAAGTTTTAGTATCTTTGGATTTCAGATTACAATTTTTCTACTTTGTCACTGGATACTCATTTTTGCTTGAAAACAAAAAAAAAAGTCTTGAAAATATTATTATAATGAAGTCATGCAAGGAATCTTGGAAAAGAAACCTGCTCACATTAGATATTTTAAAGTTTCTACCAAGTAGATAGGAAGACAATACTCAACTGTAATTTAAAAATGTCTTTACTATAGAGCCTAAGTGTGACTCCTGAAAGGAAATCTAAAAGGCACCTGTCTTTTTTGAAGGTGCTAAGTGAGTTCTCCCGGGGTGCACACAGCACACGTGAGCGTGTGACCCAGCCAGCGTGGGGCTGAGGAACTGTGGCACCCTAGAATTTTCGCTATAGGTCGCTACCCATGAGTCCAGGTAGAGATTGTGTTGTGGAACAGGTCTGAGGGAGGGCACCTCTTATCCCCTGTTCTTCAAGGAGGTACAGAATCCCTCTTCTGACCAATTCTGCAAGTTTATAGGCAACGCATCACACATTCTTTTTCTTAAAGTAAGAGTAACCTTATAGTGCTACTCTCCTTGGAAAGGAATGCAAGCTCATCTCAAACGAATTGTTCTCTGGCATCTTTACACCCAAGCTTAAAATCACTGCAGTTATTTTCTTGGGAAAGACTCCTTAAAGAACACATCAGAGGGGAGGGGATAGCTCAGTGGTAGAATGCGTGCTTAGCATGCATGAAGTCCTGGGTTCGATACCCAGTACCGCCATTTAAAAAAAAAAAAAGTTAAAAAAAAATAAATAAAAATTAAAAAAAACACATCAGACTCAGTAAAGAGGCTCAGTATGTATGTTGCTTGAGCAAAATCATGCACCAAGATGATCAGGTGTGTGTCATAGACTGTGACATTTGTTAAGCATCAAATTATTCTTGCCTGTTGATAAGCAATATTGAACTATCTTGAATTACATTCACTGACTGCGGTCTTCGAGGGCTTTAATGCAAGTGCACTGTTAGAAGTTTAGCAGAACATTGAATCTATCTGAGGGGGTTTCTCATGCAGCAGTTTTTATGGGCCTTGAAGTTGAACGGTGGTGAGAAGGCCTCTTTGCTCTTTGTGGACCGTTTTGTAAATTCTGAAGCAGCAAGGCTGTTTATTTTTCCCACATCTGTTTTGGGCTCATCCTTTGTGACAGTGTTTGCTGGATGCTGTGTCCTTTATACCTCCCCTGAAATGAGTAGTTTAGTTTGCACTGTTACAATGTATTTGTGGAAGCGACGAATGTCAAATATTTTACATTGAGTTCAGTCTTTCATTCCTGTTGGATACCCTTCTGCTTGAATTATGCCTTTTAGACTGAATTTCACAACTTTACGTGGAATGAGAGACTTTTCTGCATGAACTGTATATATACATACATCGCTCTTGTCTGTTTTCAAAGCAATTTGTGTCTGCTGCACTGGAAGGAATATTGGTGAAAACGCTTTCAGAATGAAAGTTTGGGAATGATAGGGCTGATTTGGTTTTAATGCAGTTGGAACAGCGCTTTTAGATAACATTTACAAAAAAATTATTTGTCCTCCTGGCAGCGTCCGTCTGTCCTGGATGCAGGTGTTGCTCCAGCTCCTCTGCTGCTGTGCTCGGTCCTGGCAGGGAGCCCAGGGTGCAGAGAACCTAGACTCCCCTCTGTGGAGGCACCTTGTAATTTCATACGCTATTGCCTGGTGTCCTGTGCAACAGGGGTGGCCGCTAACTGGTTGTGCTGTTGATTTTGCTTTCTAAACAGATACAAACTCCTCTCCCCATTTTTAAAACCAGAGACATTAGGTAAGAGTGGCTTCAGAAAACCCTTGATTTCAGCTCCATTGTAATCTTGATCTTGATCAAATTGCTTTATCTTTTAAAACCTCAGTTTTATGACCATTAAAACAGAGATAACTATTATATATTATACCTCATAGTGGTGGTGCATGATTTAGTAAGGTCATGTACATAGCTTCACAAAACACTTGATGCAGAGTTGGCACTTAAAGAAGTATTATTATTATACTTTTCAGCGTCTCCTTTCCCGTTTTTCAGAAGCTGAGCTTAGGGATTATTTTCTCATCCTGGGCTAATGTGTCTGTAAGAAATCTGACTTTTAAATATCTATATTTAGCATGATTTTAATTCTCATTTTCTTCTTATAGTATGTAATCAATAGAAGAGATGTGAAGAGAGTACAAAACGTTCTCCAAAGTTTTTTCAGAGTATTTATCATAATCTCTCTGAATATACAGAGAAATAGCCAGAAATAAGGGGCATGAAGAGGAAGCAACATTTTTATTACTAAGTTTGTATTCCCTACCATGGAATACAAAGGGTAGAAATATAAAATTTATCTAGTGCTAGCTAAGTATTAAAAATTTGCTTTAAAAATGTTAGAATAAAACATTTTTAAAAGACAAGTGGAAATTTTCCTGAGAAGAAGGCATTTATGTATGAGAAACAGGAGATTGTAAAAGATAGACTTTTTAAGGGAGAATTTATCAAACCCTTGAAACAGACCAGGTGCGTTGTAAATACCTTACATTTACAATGACAGGTAAATATGAGACATACATTTTTTTTTACCACCTTTGGTAAAATTGTTTACATTTTATATTTTGGATTGGGGCAGAGGGTGCAAATATTAATTGAACTGAGGTGAAAGTTGAAACAATAACAGACTAACCTCTAGCAATGCGCAAGCCACAGGAGCAGCTGGCAGATAATAATTTGAAACAGTGCTTGTCAGTGATGCTCAGGCTGCCCTTCAAGTTGAGGTTGTTAAGGATCAGCATTTCAGAGGCCAGTGGCGTTTAGCGTGTGATACAGATCATTCACCCCACGGAAGGTCACACTCAAAAATAGCCCCTCCCACAGAGGAAACAGTTACTGGGATCTCTCACATCTTTGCCCTGAAAAAAAAAAAACCTCAGAGACACCCATTACACGCCTTTCTGAAACCATGAATTACCGTCCAGAGAATTCTCAATCAGCCCTGAGATCTTGTGGGCAGATTCCGTCTAGCTGGTGATGACACTGGAGCTGGATATCCCTGAATCTCTGTTATCTGTCCTTCAACACAACAGAGTATCCTTGCTGGGAACAATAAGTAACTGACACACCTTGTCTGCTTAAGGCAGCTAATTTATGTTGGTTCCTATAAATCCTCCTCTGAGATGCCCTTAATTCCCTATTTGCTTTTTTTGTGTTCTTGGACTATCGGATTTTAACTTCTTTAACACATTTACATCAAAGTTATTATGACACTCTCATCTTCAAGTCTCTAAGAAGTATTCTGTGGTATTAGAAGATGCTAGGTTACTTTTTCTGCAGCTCTGTTTAGAAATTGACATGCAGTTTAATAGTCTTTAACTTAATTCTGGATTTTTAAAAATCTTTAAAGATTTAATTTCTGGTCATTGTACAAGGAACTCTGCTTTAAATTATTCTCCTTCATTGCATATTTTGGAAGGGTTTCACTTTTTATTTTAATGTTTGTATTTCCATTTATTCTTAGTACTGATGGGAGAGGGAAGAGAAGAGCAGGAACCAAAGGTGTATCGATATTCTTTTAGAGGAAAAAAGTGCAGTCCTATTGTTTTCTATGCACGTTGCCACTCACCTATTACCTACCTTTTTTCGTGTGACACTACCTTGTCTTATACACATGGTTGGTTTAGACACATTAAAATCATGAATGATTTTCAGGAAATGATGAGTTACTTGAATTCTGAGAAAAATGTTTTATATGTATTTTCATTTTTCTCTCAACTTTAGGTACTTTAAATAGATCTTTAAAATAGTGAACTGACTAGAGAGCTAGTTTTTTCAAAAAAATAAAGCTTGGTATTTTATTTTCAGGTGATTCATTCATAGATATTTAAGAAGGGGGCTGTATAAAACTATGTTTTTCACCAAAAAAATATTGGAGAAAAGGAAAGTTCAGGATGACATTATTTTGAATTATTGTTCAGGAATGTTTAGACTGTCTCTCTTTGAAAGGAGTGATTCAGAGGGTATGTTCTGGAGTCCCCCCACCTGAATTTGAGTTCTGGCTCTGCTTTCTGTGAGGTGGGGGCCTCCCTCCAAAACAGAAGTCACCATAGCACCTACTTGTGGGGCTGAATGAATGGGGTGATTCATGTGAACCTCTCAGAACAGTGACCATCATGTAGTAGGCTTAATATATGTTAGCTGTTACTTTGGGAATGAATAAAGAACCACTGGGAATCTCAAAAAAAAAAAAAAAAATTAAGGAAAGACAGGGCTTGCACCCTGTCTGAATTATCTACTTCCTTACAGTATTTGAGATGATACCAATGTGGACCCATTAGCAAGACATCTAGTAGCAGCAGTCACTCAGATAGCTGCACTTGTCTCAACATATTGACTCCTTCCAATTTCTAGATGGTGTTGAGAATAGCATGGCTGGGTGAGGCTGAAGGAAGGGAGAGGAAGCAGGTGCTGTAGAGGGCACAGGAAAGCAGGTTTGGTGGTGGGACTTAGGGTATCTGGAGAGTGGCTTGTAAAACCTAAGGCAGGTACCTTGAGAAGCATGCCCGGAGAAAGTTGGCCGAACATAACATGCGTACGCTAGGGTTTTCCTGAATTATATCGAAATGCGAAGAGCAGTTTGTTCTTATTCAGCATTTCCTAAGAACCTACTAAGTGCCAGGGAAGAAGGAAGGGAATGCATAGATGTGGTCTTTACACTTGAAGAGCTTACAACCTGCTGGGAAACAGACCAGTACAGGACTAAAAATAATCTGATAAATCAGATACTTCAGGCATATGGAGACACAGACAAGGGAGGAACTAACTTTATGCAGAAGAATCAGGGGAGTTACACAGAGGACCTAAGAAAGTACCATCTGGAGAAGAGAGAAGGCTCTATACAGAGTTCCATCTGCAGAGACTGGGACGTGCAGGACCATGCTGGTTTTGTCAGAACAGTCATGAACAATGTTTGTTAGTCTCGTGGTTTGGATCAGATCACGAACACACACCTCTGTCATTTCAAAAATTGGAATTGGCTCTTTGGACAATGGGGTGTCTTCCCTAGAAAAATTCTCATTCCCACAGTTGTGAATATTTGTAATCTATTTTATCAAGACACGAATATAACAAGGTCATAATTAAGTTATATTTTATTGAAATTGTATAATAGTAGATTCTGGAAGTACTCTTTCCTCAGGATCATGCCCAGCAAAGAAAAAAAGACTTCCGGTTTCACTTTAAATTTAACCTTGTTATATGCTTTATTTATGAAAATTAGTATAAGTGATAAGTCAGTCCACCCTTTCACTATTTTGAATAGTTAATTCTTCTTTATTGAGACATAGTTGAGGTATAATATATGCTTCAGGTGTATAGTATAGTGATTCACAATTTCTAAAGGTTATATTCCACTAATTACAAAGTATTAACTGTATTCCCTGAGTTGTACTATGTATCTTTGTAGCTTAGTTGTTTGTATCTTTTAATCCTCTATCCTATCTTTGGCCCTCTCCCCTACCCTCTCCCCACTGGTGAACCACTAGTTTGTTCTCTGTATCTGTGAGTCTGTTTCTTTTTTGTTATATTCACTATTTCGTTTTATGTTTAGATTCCATATGTAAGTGATATCATACAGTGTCTTTCTCCATCTGACTTATTCCATTTTACATACGACCCCCCTTTCACTATGAACTTTACCATTTTCCCTCTGATAGTCTCGGCATACGTTTTTATGAGCATGCATTTTATTAAGTGCTAAGAGTGTTTTAATAGATAACCAACTTCATAATAATATGCGTTATGTCACAGAAGAGGGTAAAGGTAACTATCCTTGCTCGTGACATTTTAGTGTTGGAAGAAGTTCTGAGGTTCACCTGATCCAACTTTTCACCTGCTGTGGGATTTCTTTTCATTACATCTGTTGCAGGGAGAAAAAGAATGCATTGCCTCTGCTTGAATGCATGTGGGATAAGGAATTGAGAGTTTCTTAAGGCTGATCATCCCATTTCATGATATCTTTTATACTTAGAAAGGTCATCC
This sequence comes from Camelus bactrianus, assembly GCF_048773025.1. Taxonomy (NCBI): domain Eukaryota; kingdom Metazoa; phylum Chordata; class Mammalia; order Artiodactyla; family Camelidae; genus Camelus; species Camelus bactrianus. Next base: position 122,598,436 of record NC_133540.1, on the reverse strand, counting down.
GTATGATCTACTTTCTTAAGAGTTACAATTCCTAGTGCCATTTCTGCCCTCTAGAGACTAAATAAGTGTAATTCTGCTCCCATCTGATGACCATTTAAATAACTCTAGGTTGATATGCCCTCTTTTCCTGTCCCATTAACAGTTATCTTTAAGATGAGAAACACCTCATTTCTTCAGCATGACATTAGCTTCGTACTCTCCTCTACAGTCATAGCAGCTTATAAATCATTAAAGTGTGCATTTTGCATCAACTTGTTATCATTGTATTTAAATTTGGGGAAAGTAGATAGACATTTATTTTTATTGGCATGCTGTTCAGTTGTGTATGTAAAATGAATGGGGTTGGGATATTAATGCATCAGGGCTAGGATTTGCCACTCTTTAGCAAATGTGCATTGTCCAAAAGAACTTAGTCACGTAGCACCAGGGCTTAAATTGAGTTAGACTTACAATCAAATTCTTTTCTAAAATATTTAAAACATCCCCCTATCAGTTAAACATTTAAAAAAAATACTTTAGCATTGTGCCATCACTGATAGTTATAACTCAGCCTTGATATTCAATTACCTGTGGATTGTGGTTTTCTTCTGATTTTGCCTACAGGGACAAATCATGCTGACACTTCCTCACACATTTTTTCTGCAACCAAATGAAAAGCTTTAAAAAAATGAAATTTCCATCTCCCCACGGTGCTTTGGCTGAAATTTAGGTCATTTGGGATAGCATATGAATTATTTTAGGGCACCATTTAATGGGTTGTTTCTGCTGTGTGTTGAACTTGCCTGCCCTCAACACCAGATTCTGAGTCCAGAAATCCTTTTTCATTGCATCTGTACTGGTTGACTGATGTTGCGCGGGGATGTGAGTTTAGAGTTCAGACCTCAGTAATCATCACCTGAGTAAGCATCACAGAAAATCGCTTTAAAGAGTCATGTAGCAAGAGGTGTAACCAACTTTTGATTTGTAATGCTTGAATTCTCTTGAATGTCATTTCATTCTTTCCTTAAATGCAGGATGAGGCATGACACTCCCCAATCACAGTCTCATTGTTGGGTACTTTCTATGTAACATACGCTTTGTTTTTGTTTTTCTCAAAAGGCGTTTAAACAGAAATCACCTTCAGCTGTTTCCTGAGTTGCTGTTTCTTGGAACTGCGAAGCTATACAGGCTGTAAGTAGACAGAAATAGTTATTGTTGCTTTGGGTAGTACCTTGCGTTTTATTGAATGTATTTTGGATCTGTTTCCTTGTGCTTTCCTGGAATCTATTCACCAGTAGATTAATGGATTAAAATTTTGCCTTTCTTTTTTTTGGAAATTTATGATTGGTTTCCCAGTGGTTCCAGTTCTTTTATTTGGTCAGCATTTACTGGTTCATGTCTATGTCATTGCGATTGTATTATTCTTTTTTTTTTGGTCCTGATGGGGAGATTGGCCTGACTTCTGTCTGGAAACTTTTAATTATGTTCTGAAGGGACAGATTGCCAGTGCACTTCCTCTTCAGAGGAAATTGGCAGTGTTTTCTTGTAAAGTTGGGCTTCTTAATGTCAGCTTTTTTGATATTGTTTCGGTACTCAAATAGTGTTTATTAGTCTGGAAGTATTATTACAAGGTATTTAAAGAGGGCTGTAAATTTCCTCTTAAATGTTCCTTTTAAAGCCAGAATTCGAAACTTTGCCATGTGAATGACTGCAATGGTTTCATATCAAATACGTCTTTGACTGTTAGCGGAAGTACTTCTTTGGAAGGATGTAATGTGAGTTTTAGGCAGATCGGTTTTTCCTCCCTGGAATGCTTGTTCATTGACCTAATGCACGAGAGTGAAAACACATTTTTGAAAGCTTTTAAAATTAGATCTTCAGCCATATGAATGATTTTGTGCAGATGGGAGATAAGCTACAAAGTGTTGGCAAAATAACTAGGTATGATTATTGATGTTCTTGGATGTTGTGAAGAGATCGTGGGGATACATAGAATAAATTGCTCAGTTGGCTCCCACCTGGATGGTGGGGAAGTTCCATATGGTCGTGCTTGTGGGGAAAGTGAGGAGATTGCAAAACCAAACTTGACTTTGTAGCCAAGGCATTGTAGCCTACTAGTTCAATATTGTTATCAGTTCCAGAAGCAGGAAGGCTCTCTTCCCAGAGCCCTCCCCCACATTGTGTCTCTGTTAGGATCTCTGTTAGGTCCTCCTAACACCTTAGCTCACTATAGGAAGAATTTATCCAGCAGGCGGAAGTGTAGCCAGCTACACACCAGGTCTTCTCTCTAGAGTCTGACTTTCGTGTTTCTCTAAGGATAGCCAGAGTCGCTTAGCAGAATTTCTCCTCTGCTTCATGTTTCCTGCTGGTTAATTGGCCCAATTTAAGTAAATTTAAAAGAATCCAATAAAGAAACCTTGAGACCACCTTTTTAACAAGAATTCTCTGAGGACTAGTTTTACCAAGGAAACTGGATATAGGCTATTATGAAGATTATATGTATGAATATAAATTGATACTTAGATTTAATTATTTGTGCTTAGTTTCCAAGAAGGGCTGCAGAGATGGCTTTCGTAGTATTCTGCTTTCTTTAACTTTTTTTTTGATTGAGGGGATTTTGAATCATTGACTTCAAACCTAGTATACAGTGAGTGCTGTTAAACTACTACTTTGCTAATAATGTGCATATGAAAACAATCTGAATCGTCTAGAAGATTGTTTTCTATGTAGCTGTGGAAATATAATTTAAATGGAATGGCTGTTTGTAACTAGAATTAAAATTATGAAGATGAAGAGGGGGAAAATGTAGGAAGTAATTTTAATACTATCTCTGAGAAACTAGAATGTTTAATTATTTATTTATTTTTTTTGCCTAGAAGTACTTGTATTAATTTTCATAGGAGAATTCAGGTGGTATAATCTAGTGCAGAATCCCCTCTTAGCAAAGTATATTCTGTTTAATATTTTTCCCCCATTGACAATATCATATACTGGACCAAGGGATTGTCCTTTATGTTTTGTTATGTTTTTAAAACTTAATGAAGTTGCTGTATGAAAGAAGACTTGAAATCCTTCAGTGAATTTAAAGAAACAGAACCTATAAAACTATAAGGCAACATTTTCTAGTTAATTAAAAGCATGTCAAAAATGGGAAAAGAATTATTCAGAATATTCAGAAAAGAATTGTTCAGAATTGTGATGTGCCTGTTTGGCGCAAAGGATTTTCCCTGGGGACTAATGGAAGATTCAGTTTTGTTTCTGATGTGGAATTAGTTGTGAGAGAGACTCGAATGCTTTGATTTTCCTAAGGTTAGAGCTTGATGGCTTGATGTTTAATACTGTTTGGAACTTGACACCTTGACACAGGCATTGGATACACATAGAACCATAGATGCGTAATTTTTTTCTGCACCAGCAATCAGGAATCTTCTCTGGAGCTGAAGCACTGTAGTCTCACCTGAATTAGATTTTGCGGATTGTTAGAAATGATCTTTCTCTTGCGAGGATAAGTTATAAGCTACATGTGACTAGTTTTTTTTTTTTTTTTTTTTTTTTTTTTATGATGGTGATTACTAATTGAATTAAACAGCCCCCCTTAAGAGTCTTTAATAAACAAAGGGCCAAAAGCTTGGGAAGCTGACTGCCAGGCTAGTGTAATTTTCAAGAGGAAGGATGCAAGTTCACATTTTTTTCATATGATACAGGTGCCTAGTAGCTAACCCGAAACAAATGTTCTAACAGATGGAAAAATATGCACAAATCTACATACGAAAATGTCCTCTAAAATGTTCATTTAAAAATGAATGTTTCTTTCACAAGAAGGGTAAGGGACGGGACAAAGGAAACAGAATTTTGGACAAAAAACATGGACAATATGTTGTGATGGGGAAGATTTGACTGGTTGTTGTATATGCACATTAAGTGATCTACAGTTGCCCTGCTGCATAATTTGGTAGAGCCATACACATCTAGAATTCATGAAAGAAACGAATTTAGAATTTATTTTCTCTTCATATAAATTATTGCATACTTCTCATTAGTATCTCTCTTTTCCTAACTTATTTTACATCTTACCCTTACTTAATACCATTTTTTCCTGATATTTTTTCCAACGAGAAGGTTTCCTTATTTTAATATATAGTTCATACACTGATGTTTGATTTTTATCATTGTTTGCCTAGATTAAATCTAGTCTGATCCACTGGACGTTATACAGAATTTCTTTGTGCTTTTGTAATGAATAATCACCATTTGACTCTTGGCTGAAAATGAGATGCCAGGTGAGGAGGCACACATACTTTTTTTTTTTAAACTCTAAATGCATTATGGAAGAAAAAGAGGGTACACTGTATATGAATTATGATTGGACATGGTTGATTGCTGCTAGCGGCCAAATACGCTTTTCCTTTGCTGTCTGCTCCAATTTCTCTTTGGACGGGTTGAGAGAGCACTACATGTTCAGGTCAAGATGTTTGCTCAGAAATAGTAGTACGGTTGCAGCTGTGTTTGTTGGAGCAGGAGACTAGTTTAAATAGCATTACCATTTATCCAGTCCATTAACAGAAGTCTGTAAAATAACACCAACTCTGCATAAACTGCAGGACAGTGTAGTAAAATTACAAGCACTGTTGACAGATGGAAAGTGTAAGTAAAGAAAAAAGTGAAGGGCCATAGGTTGGAGGTTAAAATAGACAGCACAAAAGTTTTCTTAACTTACGCAGACACCCCATCCTCCCCCTTTGCTCCACCTGGTTGCATTTTTATTATCAGTTTAAGAGTGGAAAACAGGATTTTTCAGAGCAATTAGGAGCTGGTTAACTGACAGAAATTTCAGTGACTTTTGAAATCGTTGATTATGATTGAAATTCATGAGCGGCATAAACAAACCTTCCTGGAAAGTGTAACCTCGAAGGTGACTTACCCGTGAGTGATTCACACTTTTTAGCTGAAGTTTGCAGCTACTCATCCGGGCTCATTAGAGAGGAATTTCATTGGCAGTACTGTGGTTAAGCATTTGGTTATAAATATTTGTTTTGTGGTTTTCAGTGTATTTCTTTGAGTAGTAGTATATTTACCCAGACTTCTAACATAAGCTTAAGTAGCCAGACCACGATGTAAAACTTCGTTTTTCACTTATGTCTTCTGAAACAAAACAAAACCAACAAACAAAAATAAATACATGGGTCCCAGAGATTCAATTTCTTTACTTCTTTGAATTAAAACTATTTCTGGTTAACAAGTGACATTTATTACTCCCCAGTGAGCTTTGGAGCCACTAAATTATCTTACATTATAAGTAGCATTTTTAAAGCCAAGGAGTCTTTTTATGGCCTAGTAACTCCTTACCTGACGCAAATAGATTTTGAGCACTTAATTCAATTGGTCAGGTCACAATTCATTTGTTATCACATAGGATCTCAGATTCTCCAAATTGTTTTTGATAATAGTTATTAAGATTCTTTAAGAGGAAAACTTAGTTTTTCTTCTATTAAGGTAAAAATTAATTTGCGAAACTTAACAAATATACAATGAAGCTGTGCGTGTTTCCCTTTCTCATAGAAGGAGACTTAGTTTTTTATTCTGTTTTTTAATAGTTATAAGAGTAATGCATGCTTATATTAAGAAGATTTAGACAATTCAGAAAATTAGAAAAGTGGGTGGATAAATTTCGCATTGTCTCACCACCCAGATACAACCACTAGAATACTTGTCAATGACTAGTAACGTGGTTTTCTTTTTCTATAATTATGTTTATAAACGCTGGTGAACATGTATTAAAAAAACATTTTTTAATATCCCCAGGGTTTAGTATAAGGCTTGACCTTTAGAAAGCTCTCAGTAAGTGTTTGATCTATTGCATTAAATCTCTGTCAGGTTCAGGGTTTGTAACTTGAATGGGCAAATAGTAACAATGGGAAGGCATTATGAATAATGGACAGCCAAATTAAATTTAAAGAATACCTTGGCTAATTAAATGTTCAGTCCCTTTAGGTTTTCGAAACATGGAAGGTAGACACAGCAAAATCAAAATGTTTCATTTTTCACCTAAGCAAAATAAATAGACTTTCATTTAGTACAATACTAGACTTATGTGAGACTCCCCCCCATCCCGACCCCAGTTCTCTGATGCCAGTTTAGTCTCAGAATTCTTGTATTCAAGGATAAAAGCAGAATACGACCGTGGTGCCTGTGTCAGAATTCCTCCTGAATTAATTTCTGCCAGCTCTGATTAAAGTGTGGGCTCCTAGAGGTGTCAGGTGCGTAGTTCCCTGCTTCATTTCACTCTTGGCCTGTTTGGCCCCTGCCACAATAAATCCGACAGTGGTAGCACAGGAATTGCAGGTTACAGTTGCCACGGTTACCGTTGTCCCGCCAGATCGACATCATTACTCATCTAGTGAGCTGCCGCAGATCTCTGTGGCTGAGGCTGCCGGAGAGCTTCAGGTGCAGAGGAGAGAAGTGCTTCCGAGGTGGGGTGTCTGTCTATGCTATCATCCCATGCAGGGGTCCACTGTTTGTACTGTTAATGCTGATAACTTGCTAAGGGGAACAGATTGACTCTTTATCTTTGAAAACAAAGAACCAGTATGAAAGATAACACTTAGGAAAGTGTTAACTGTCAGGGATTAAAACACCAAGTCCCTAATGATTTATTAAGTAATTTATTAATTACTTATTATTTTTGGCCCCAACGGATTCTCTTCTTGCCACTTAAAAAACAGATACATGAGGAACGTTGAAAGAAATTACTGTTATGTAACCAAAGGTTTGTTTTTAAGTAGGTTTTTAAGACTTGATAGACTGATATCTGGACCATTTCAGAGTAGCCATTATGACTTGCCATAAAAAAAGAAAATGGCAAGCCATTTGACAGGACTTATTTTGATTTTGTTTAAAAATCAACATGCAGTCCTATGATTGAGAAGTTATAAATGCCACAAAGATTAAGATTGTATTTGAGATTTTTGCCAGGCCTCCTGTGGATGGTTTTTATTTTAAAGGGCTTACTAATAGAAGACTTGTTGCTGGAGAAAGTCAGACATTGGTAGGTTTCTGCTGTTGCCAACCCACCAGTAGACTCTCTGAGTGTGAAACCCACAACATAGTTTGTGGCATAGGGAAGTCAAGTGCAGGAAGGGCTTTCCCACTCATGTTGAAATGGTTGCTTTCCAAGATGTAAATGTTCCTACCTCGACCGAGTCCCCATGGTTTGCCGACTTGAATTTGGTGAACACCATGGTAGATGCTGGGGAGAAAAGCCATTATGGTATGTGGCCCCACACAATATGTGGCATTTGTGGACTTCAGCCATTGCTAACATCTGGCTTGGAATATGTAATAAAGCCTACCGAGTTCATTAAGAATGATTGTGTTTTTCAAAAGATGAATTTAAATATTCAAAAGATGAATTTAAATATATGGTTTTCATGTCAAAAAAGTATTGTTGAATACACATCATCAGAGAGTATCTTAAAATTTGACTGTAAATCGTAAAATTGCCACTGTAATCTTGATATAACCTGGTGACTGAACTTTATATAAATAATTATTCTAGGAATAAGTGTCCATAGGGCGTTAGTTTTATTTAACTAATTTTAATGTAGTTATATTATGTTTTAAGACACTGAAATCAAGTAATGTCATGAGGGGTGGCGTGAAATGCTAGTCATTAAATGCCTACTCAGATGGTAGTGGCTTTGCTTTCTTTGTAAATCAGTGGACCCTGTGGAGCCAAGTTTCCTCATCTGTAAAATGGGAATGGTATTTACCTCCTGGGAATATTTTAAGTCATAATACAGATTCTGTATTTGAAAGAACATTGTCAACTTTCAAGTCTGAGAGAAATGATACTTAACAGGATTATCCTCCTCTCATTGCAAAATAGTACGACATAACAACCACACGTGTGTCCTTGCAAGTTGCTCCCAGTCAGCAGATCTCCCGGCCCTCTTTCATGTCTCTCTTGTATTTATTCTTGGCATAAAAACACATACATAAGTGTAACCACATTAATTTTTTAACACTGCAAATTAACATAGAATGTGCATTTGCACAATTTCATTTCTCGTTACGTGGCAACACAGGATACCTTAAGGCCAGAATGTTCTTAATGAGATCTCTTACCCTCTCCCAGTTGGTGATTCATATAATTTAAAAATTCTTATATAAAATGAATTAAGGATAGAAAAATAGACTGTGACTCAGGAAACTGTTAGTTCACATATTAAATAGTTGTTTTAATGTTGTGTTGTCCTGAATAACAAAATGAAGGCAGAATACAAGTGAGCTGGAAAATGCTGAGTAAACTCCTTAAGCTGTTCTGAAATTTACCCAGAACATTTATATGTATTGCTAAAGAACGCTTTTATCACTAATTAAAATTTCTGTTTTAAAACAATGTAAGATAATTAGTCCATCGAACTTGTAATATGCAAATATGATTTGACCTGTGGAACAGTCTGTCACCTTTACATACGCTGCATGTATGATTTTCAGGGCATTTTTAGACTACACATTTCGTCAGAGTGCGGTTCACGTTGCAGCCCATTTAAGACTTTGAATTTAAACAATATTTGATAATGAAATAGATTAGAGCCAGAAGTTATTTTTGTTTTGCTGTCATCATAACTCCAATACTTTTTACACATACATAAGCTTTGCAGTCAGATGAATGTGGTGTATGTCCTTTTCATTACCTGTTACCCACAAGCAAGTTAATTGCAATCATGAAATTATTTATAGAGTTAACCTTAAAACATTTGATAAATTGATATAAGAAACTTGGGACAAGAGTTTAAAAAAAAAACAAAACTATGGAGAAAGTCACAAAGGAGAGTAAAAAGCCCATCTTTGGCGGATACTTGGGGTCTAGGGCACAACACGGCTGTGTGAAACGTTATTAAGAGAACATCTGTGCCTCTTGAAATGTCCCCCAAGTGAATGTGTACAGCGAAGTATGGTGACTTGATTTAAGTGTTTAAAAAAAAAAAAAGCTTAAAGAAAAGAGAAATAAATAAGTCTGGACACAGAATGGGAAAAGATAGCTTTGCCCCATCACGATAGGTTTCTTCTTCTAGTGAAAGATTAAAGCTTGAAGTATGTGAATAGCTGAGAACAGCACAGAGAAAGGTTGATTGCTTCCCCTCCAACAGTTCCAATTGATTGAAAAAAGCCTAATTTAAAGTTCTGTTTGTTCTATGTCTTAAACCATCAGAATTCTCTTTTAGGACCTGAGGAATGCTCCAGAGGAAAAGAATCCAAGGATAAAAAGTCATTGCAAGCCAACAATTGTTCCTAATCCTCACAAAATGCTGGAGAAATTAAATTTATTCTTTATTGCTCAAAGTGTTACCTAGGTCACTGGGCGATGGGAAAATTGGACTGGAAGTCGAGTAGGCGCAAGCTTTGTTTTGTGTCTAGATGTTTAACCTTAGACACCACAAGGCATCTTAGAGTGTTGTGGGAACTTGGTTCAGAGTGTTAACACGGAGACTTTTATTACCCTGGATTTATAATAGGCTGTGCTGTCAGAAGATGAAAATGTTGTGTTTACTTTTCAGTGTTAAATGATCATTTAATTAACACCTAAGGAAAAAAAAAGTTGTGAAATTCTTAGCAGCTTTTATTGTTGGTTTCCTGGGAGGTTTTAATATCCAAGTTTCATTGAGATTTCTTTTTGTTAGTAAAGACACAAAAGACATTATAAACTTTTTAAGGAAGACAAACAGTTTAACCTTGACCTCTTTTCCCCTAAAATATTAATTTAAATTACATTTTGAATCTGGTGTGCTAGATTAGTATCTTAAAAATATGTCTTAATTGAACACTTTATTTTTGTGTAAATGTTTAGCATTTAAGTATTATTTAATTTACATCCTAAACTTCCTGCTGTAAAACATTTGAAGTTGCCAGTTAGTTTACCTTCAGTTTATAAAATATTTACAATACTGTTGATATGCATTTTACATCTTTAAACTACCACTGTAGTTACATTGTTTTAAGAATCGGGGTCAAAATAGGCAACCATTGTCAAACACATTCTGTGGAAAAATAGGTACGTTGTTACTCTATTATCATCATCATTTAATTAGAGATCATTACTATCATATGATGAAGGAGATTTATATATGGACAATAGGAACAGTGATGCCATTAATATGAAAATTCAAATTCACTTCATTAGTTACTAAAAAAGATTTGATGCTATCAGCTTATTTGATGCTATCACTTATTCTTGATCTTTTATAAAAACATTTACCTAAAAAAGAATGGTCTTGAGACAGATTGATAGCATTTGTAAAATATAATCTGCACTGTCAGTGGCAGCTGCTCAATCAGTAACACTTTCTTTTTCTAAAAGTATTGTTAAAATGTTTATCTGTTACTCCTCTCATTTTATCTAGATATGTAACTTCATATTCAAACATGTGAAACATTAAAACTACCTATGAAGTTACTTGCTGTTAAAGTAAAATCTTTAACTTTTCCAGAAATGAATACAGCATTATAATGTAGTTTTTCTAAGTACATTATTTTTATTCATATTGAAAGTAAAAATGTTTATCCCCTTTTTTTAAGTTTAAATTCAAATGCCTCAGGATAAAACCTACTTTCTGTATTATTCATGGTAAAAGAGTGCAAGGAGGATTGAATGTTATTAAAATCTCTTAATAGAAAGCCTTGCTTTGAACCAAGAAATCTATTCTCGTTCACAAAATACTGCTGAGCATTACATAGGCACTTTGTACAATGTTATATACTCTCTCTACTTCTATCAAGTTTCAGCATTTCTCTAAAACCTTTTTCTTTTTTTTTTTTTTTTAACCCACATTGAGTTTTTTGCTTCTCAAAGCTGTTTCTCTGTCCAGAGCTTAGTAACAAAAACCCACAAGTAGGAATATTCCTTTAAATGTTATCTCCTATACATAAATATCCACCTTTTGATAGAGGTAGTTACAAGACACAAAATGCTCAGAAGTTAAAAGGTATGAAAGAAAAATAGAGAAAAGGAGGAGTGACAGTATCTGGTGACTTAACATACTGGGTAGCTAATCTACATGATATAGTTCATTACACCAACTGAAATTCCAAGCCAGCCAGGTGTTGTATGTGTGTGTGTGTGTGTGTGTGTGTATGTGTTTGGTTGGAGATGAGGATATTGAGAACTACAGAAACATACATACTTTGTGAATGTTCAGAATGTTTGAAGAGTAAATATTTAAGAAAATTAAAGGAAATTTCACTTAACATAGATAAATATGTTGCTCTTAAACTAAGAAAGCCAATGATATGCTTGCTCTTATACTGAGAAAGTCAGTGTTAACATTTTATGCATTAATTATTTGGAATTTCTAACTAGAAACCAAAGAGGAAGATTTCAGGGTTTATTTTAGATAAAGTCTTCAGGTTTGCCTCTTAAAAAATAGGAATAACTTTTCTAAATACAAATAATCATATTGTAACAAGTATATTTGATAGTTATTCTATTGAAACCTTTGCTTATAAGGACATTGGGAGATGTGATATCTAGATATACTTTAGGCCACTTTGCAGGGATTAGGTAGTTAAAATTAACTTCCCTTTTGCATAAAACTCCTTTGCCTGGTTTTCAATACCCACTGCAATCTAGTTGTCTGCATTAGCACTTTAACTGGAGTCCAGGCAAGGAGATTATCCTGTTAGTGACTGGAAATTCCTAGCACATTTCTGGACTCCATCCTTGCTTCCAATTTAGAGTAGCACAATTTACTGTCCTCATGTAAGTCTCACCTCCTCCACCAACCCTTTCTCAACTGCTTTTGTTACCTCCCAATGATCATTCATTCTAATGCAGTGGCTCTGACTACAGACAGCTGACTCAGACTGCTGGGTTTGAGTCACTTAATGGGTAAACTTGTGAATGTCGCTCAATCACCTGCCCTGTGCCCGCAGGTTTTCCCTCATGTGAAACGAGGGTGATAGTGGAACTTACTCCATGGAGGTGTTGTGTAAATTATTCACTAAATGAACACGAGTTAGTAGGATACTTGACAGTTGTAAGTGCTAAGTGGTTTTTTTGTTTTTAGTTTTTGGTTTTTATTATTTAAACTACCACAATTATTATCTATCTCCTACAATGTGCTGTTAAGTATCATTTTCTATTCATAATGTGTGTTAACTTTGCCAAGACTCCTGTCTGACATTTGTCTTTGTTTTACATATAGCATCTAGCCTAGTGCTAGATGGTTAAGAAATACTTTCCAACTGAATTCTTAATGGAAATTAAGCTTGAAAAAGACACTACCAGTAGGTTGAATTTGGGATGAAATATATGTAATGTGGATCAGAAGTCAGAAGACATACTAGTTATGTTCCTAACTCTGCTGGTCACTAGCTACAGATGCTAAGCAAAGGTATTTGATCTCTTTGTAAAGACCAGTTTCTTTGCTTATGAAAGTATGTAGGAGTTCAGATAAGAGAGGGGCAAGAATTTAGCATAATGCCTCCTGGTCTCTGGGGACTGCTCAAACATAACTGAGGGAAGGAGAGGAAACGAAACATATCGAAGATTTGCTCTAGTTCTTTTTAAAAAATTTATGGGGAACTCTTCACAGGACTTAGCAAGAATTAGAATGGTGGAATTATTCATGGTAATAATAAATCAGACGCTTAGATTGTAGGTGAATGATTTTGAGATTGTTCTCTTTCCTATTAGCAGTTTTGAAAATAAAGGCAGTTTCTGTATTACATAAATACAGCCTGCTTACATTTTGCATGGCTTTGCTATTAAATGTAAATTGTTTGAAGGTTTAGGTTACAACAACAACAAAAGAGATTGATGGAGATTTGATGGTTATGCTGTATTAAGTGGTTATCCTGATGCTCGATAATCCTTCAATATGGGATACGTGGTGTATAATTGAAATAGTTTCAATAATCACCTGCTTCTCAAACATCACTAATAGTAGCATGAAGAAATGAGTTAAAAACCAAACAAGACAAAGCAAGGGAGAATAATGGAGTTGGTTTTGATAACAGTGCAGGTTTTTATGTTCATATTTGCGTTACCATCTTTTGATTTTAACAGGGTTGCTGGCAGGAGCCTTCATTTTCTGTTTTTCACCCCACCAAATGCAGTGTGCACCTTGGACAGTTAATTTTCCTGACCTCTTGAGAATAGAACGTATAGAACCTGAGTACCCCGAAGGCAACTGAACTCTGGAGTCTGTTTCTGAAAGGCAGGCTCCCTCTCAGAACTGGTGCGGTTTTCCTTCCCTCTCTTTAAAGGGAATGAATTCCATACCTAATGAGTAGTTTCAGGGAAAGTTGTTAATCAGGTACTCTAAGTGACCACCCTGGATTCTTCTCTTATTACAGAGGAACGTGAGGGAATGAGAAAGCAACATAGTTACATCTGATAAAAGGAAATACCTTTTTTCCTCTCCCCACCCACCGTGTAATCCTCTGGAATTTAGTTGATGCGCGGGAAACTACTACAGCAAACAGTATGTTTGAAAAAGCTGAGTTGGATGAACAAGAGTAACACTTGTAGCTGCAATAATTACATTAAAAATCACAAAGTCTATCGATCATTGTATTTCAGGGCAAGAGTTTTCACCTGAGGGGGGTCTGGAAAGAACTTTAATTAAATTCATGTTAATTTTACAAGGAAGTGTTTATATAGTGGGCAGCCCCACTATTATCAACATTATTTTTTTGGTTTTTTTCTGAGTTATCAGATATCATGTTGTTGCCTGAGATGAGATACGAGCCCAAAATCAGATGAAGAACTTGAACTAAATATGACAGAGGGACAAAAAAGAACTATAAATATAACAGAATGTTATTGAAATGAACAAATATTATTTTTCAACCCTTTCCCATTCAAAAAAACATACACTAAAGAGAGAAGATTTAGAACAGCAATAATAGGGCCCAGATACTGCTTTATTGTCTGAATTAAGTGATCTGGTTGAATAACACTATTAAAGTATAGAAAATGTTTTGCTCAAGGTTTAGTTATTTCCAAATACATGTTATATCCACATCATCACTGTGTATTGCGAGGTTCTTACTTTCATTGTATTTTTATAAGATGATCCAGGTTTAGATTCTGTAAATACAGCTCTTCTCCCCAGTCCTCAAGCACATGCTATTTTAGTACCTTGTATTCGTTGCTATGTTGATCATTCTATATGTATTACATTTCAAAGCAGTGATTCCTAACGTGTGCTCTCTAGTGAGCCGTATTCTGTGGTCAAATGTGTTAGGAAATAATGAAAGTCGTATCCCCTGTGGTGACTGTGCTGGACACTTGTGTGTTAATCTCCAGGGCATCGTGCAATAAAGAAATCTGTTTCACTTAAAAAATTTGCTTCTCAAAGTTATTTGACTATCCAGGCCCCCCTTTTTCCTACTTCCCCTACTAACACCAATTAATCTCATAGTAAGAGCAGTCTTTAGCTGTCCCCCCAAAATAACTACTTTTCCTTAATTCTGATTGAGATTTTTTTTTAAATAAAAACTATTTTAGATATGGGTGGTCCAAGTTTAATATTGTTTTTCTTGTACCAATATGGTCAGGTAAACAACTCTTTATAGTTCATTGGCCTGATAAATTTGGTTTTTGTTTTTTAAGCCCATCTTTGAAAGCAAACTTGGCATTCTTTTGTTAACTCTAGGAATAGAGAAGTTTAGATCCTTATGTAAGAATCTTGTTACCTTAGCATTGTTATTTGCTTATATGTATGTGCGTGGTATGTGAAATCATTTATTATATGTACACACACACACACACACACGCAGATACCAGCGCTAAGGTACTGAAAATTCTACGGAAAGATACACATTTCTCTCTCACACACAGCACCACTCAGCTCTATTTTAATGGCTGAGAACACTTCATCCCTTAACGCTTTCTCCCTTCTCCACTTCTGTCATTGTAACACCTGAAGCCTGATGTTTACAGCATTCTTTAGCAACACAGGGATGTCTGCATCCTCTCAGGTGGGTGTGAACTTGCAGGAGTCTTTCTCACTCCACGGAGAGTGTTGAAGCCAAAAGTGCTTGATGTACTATTTCTAGATGGTTAAAGGACTTTGAAATCAACGTAGAGTTTCATAGGTTCAGTATTTTTAACCAGAACCCATGTCTGCAGGACTAAATGACAAAATAACTTAGATATGATGGGTTAGAGACAGGAAAAAAAAAAAAAAAACCAAACTAATATTAAAATCTTCTAAGATAACGTTTCATATATGTGATAGGTGCTTCTCCACAGAATACTTAGACTGATCATTACTGGAAACTGTGGTCTCTTCTGTTAGTTCCCCCAGCATGTTGCTTTCTGCCAATTCCTATTTATATTAAATATCCTGGGAAAATACATCAAAGAAAACATCAGTTTATGGCTAAAACAGAACTACTTCAAAGCCTGATGAAATGGGCTTAATAGAAATAATTACTTCAAATTATCCAATTTTTATAAACACATTCTTTAGATTTCACTAAAAGCATAAAAATAATCCATTTTGTCATAGTTTGGGTTCCATGGGTACCCCCACCCTCTCTTCCCACTTCCCTGTTTTCTTTCTCTCTTTATGCTCTGTCACCATCTATCATATTGTGTGTTTTACTTATCAGATTATCTGTCCCTCCCATGTGAAATGCAGGTTTCATGAAGGCAGAGCACTGTAGTCGTTGCACAAGAAATACTGGTTGAGTGAATGACTATCATTGTAACAGGCTGACAAGATTTGAATCCAAGCTTCCTAACTGTAGCTTGGAGCCCATCACTTAACTTCTCCACCTCAATGGTCTCTTCTTTAAGGTGGAGATAATCGGAGCATCTGTGTCACAGAGTCATTGAGAGGATTAGAAGATGTCATGCGTCTGCCACAGAGTTCCACTGATGTTAAATGTTTTTCATAAATCAAACAATCCTTGAATGGGTTGAGGAAAAATAACCAAATGCTTACCACCATCCATTCAAATCATTTGCTGTTGCTTTGTGGTCTTTTCGGAGCCACCCCCTCTCCCGACCCCCTGTACTAGAATAAGGAAGCCACATTTTACAAGCTGCTTGCTCTTTCCTTCTTTTTCCTACACGTTTCCTGGGTTCCCCATTTTCATGGCGTTCTCTGTCTTCCCAGTGCTGCTTCTGGGATGTCGGAATCCCACCCTGGCTTTGCTGTTAAACAGAACCTGCTTTACTTCCTGTCTGCAGAGGCTGCTGCCCTTCAGAGGATGCCACCATCTCGTCTGAGTAGAGGGGTCCCTTCCTTCGTGTGGCTGTGCAATGCCAAACTATAGATACCTGCTCATATGTAGATGTTTTCACTTACTTTTTAACTTGATTAATCTATGCACTTCTGGACTGGGGACTAAAGATGTTTGACTAAGTCTAGTATATTACAGAAATAGTGTAATTTTTATATTATGCTTGCTAGTTTATTGACAGAATCCCTTCCCGAGGTTGTACACCCCTTGAGGGTCTGGGCCCTTTTATCTCTGTTCACCATAGAGCAGTATTCACATGCAGTGGACACTCAATAATTTGTAAGCTGAAATAAAAGTGCAGGAAGTACAAAGTATCCACAGTCGTCTTTCATGACAAATGAGCTCCAGAAGGCATTTGAAGCTGTAACTTTTTGATATCTTTCCATTTGTTCTCCCTTGATAGTGTTTAAGTTAGAGTAGCAATTAGTAAACTTGTTCGGTGTATCTTATCTCTTGTAGCAGTAAAAGATAGGTGGCTTTTTATAGGTGGCTTTTTGTACCACTTTTGTCACTGTGATATTGCGTGTCAATTCTGTTTATGAAAGCCTAAATAAAAGGCTATTCCACAACATCTTTGATAGTATGTATAAATTCCTAGTATTTTTTACACATTTGTATGTGTGTGATTTTGTTTAAGTTGCAAAGAAAGCAATAGTGCTACAAAATTACAGCAAAATTGAAATTGCTAAAATAATAGAACACCATCCAGGCAGCTAGTCCCATGGTCGCTAAGGCACAGCTTACACATTGAGCGTGCGTCCACAGTTCTTTGCCATTCTAGAGCATGTACTTCTGACATTTTTATTAGGCTTCTGTGTTTGGTCACTGTATTAAATCCAGCAATTTATTCCTTTCCACTTAAATTGTCTTCCCTGTACAGGGGGTGGAGAGGAATTCACAGCGGCTGCACATAAAAGGCCATTATCTTATCTTAGCAAATCCAGCCCTACAGAGACAGTGAATCATGACAGCTCAGCTGGGAGGCTGGGAAGGGAAATGTATCAAGGAGGGCCAGAGAGTGAGCGTGAGTCAGTGATGAGGCCGGCGGCTGGGGTGCTGGTGAGCCCAGCAGCGGCGGCAAAGGTTAGCATGCCTCTGCCGATCCAGGCCTGGTAGACCGTTTAGCCGACAGACTGAAGTTTGCACCCAGGGAGTGTGCTCTGCCTATAATCTTGATTTACTTGTAGCTTTTACAAACTACTCAGGAGACCTTACTACACTGTTATGTTTCTCCCCCAGATCAAAGCACCTTTTTTTCTTTTTCTTTTTTTCCCATGGGATAAGTGTACTGATGTTTCGTGTGTATGCCTGGAGGCAGGGTGGCAAACAACTCTAGAAACTTTGGCACTTTCCTGTAATACACCCTTCATTCCAGGAAGAGAAGTTCTGATTGGAGGATGTGGTGATGAGGGTGGAAGTGTTGAGGCCCGCTCTGTAGCTCTCATGGACAAGCGCATGACCCACGAGCTCTACCAGTAGGTTTATTCGTATTAATAGTTACTCATTTGATCTCAGCAATATGAAGGAGAACCACATTGCTGATGAGGAAACTGAGACCCAAAGAGATGATGTAATTTGTCCAAGTGGCAGGCTGGCATTTGACTACAGTGCAGTTGTTCCTTATGACATGTATTAACTGGACTGGGGTCAAGAGTTTCTTTTAATTAGGTAAAAATACTATAAAAGGCATGATCTTGATAATCTGTTTTAAATCTCACATTGTCTGATGCAGTGTTAATTGCATAGGTGCTTATTGGGAACTTGTCACCCTCTGTCCCCACCTCTCCCATCACTTATCTAAACTTGAAGCTAGGTGTCCTCTTGACTCATTTCCTCTTCCTTTATCCTCATTGTCAAGTTCTGTTGATTCTGCCTCCCAACAACCACACCCATCCATCTTCTCTCCTTTCCCTCTCTTTAGTTTACTTCCTCATCAGGGTCCCCTGCTTCAGGATTTCTTCCTCCACACCATCCTCTCTCTCCCCAAAGGCCAGAGGCTCTTCTTAAAACTCCAGCTAGGATTATGTCCTTACCCTGGTCAAAAATCAGTTGGTCTGTTAACACAGCAGTTTCGATTTAGCAAAACATTTTTCCCGTTACATTCAAAGGAACTCAGATAAATACATATCACTGCCTCACTTTTATAGATGAAATAACTGTAGCCTAAAGTAGTTAACTGAATTACTAGCCCACTGTAATAATGCTAGTAAATAATAGAACTGTTATTTTTCTCTAAACCTTCACTAACCCTGGGGTCTGTAGTCTAAACTCCTTCCATGGCCGTCAAGTGTCCTCATTGGTCCCAACTTATCATTCTTATTCCCTGATTTATTATTTTTTAAATTATACCTTGTACTTAAAAGGTTACACATGTTAAGTCAGCTGCTCAAAGTCAGCCTGTGGACTTTGGCTTCCAGTATTTCTTCTGACTTCTTCACCAGGAAAATTTCTCTTCACTCTCCAAGACCCAGCTCATGCCTCCTCTACCATGAAGACCTCCTTGATTTCCTCCAGGACAATGTGACACCCCTCCCCACCGCAACTCAATGTTTCAGCCAAACAGCGCTCTCCATTTAGATGCCACAGCAGCCTCACACAGGTCATTCCTCTTCCTTCTCCTTTACTGCCTGACAGAATATCTCTCATGCCCTCTTTTGCTAACAGTATGCCTTATGCCTCAAGAGGCTGTTACAGCAGAAGTCGTATTTATCTTGCAAACCTTAGGTCCCAGCCCATAGTTGGGACTGCTTTGGTGACTAAACGAGCTTATGTGAAGACTGTTTATAATGAATTCAAATGAATTCTTCTCTGAGGCTTTTTTTGGAGAGCCTAATCTGAGCCTGCTCCCTGCGCGGCCCTGCCTTGCTGTCTTTCTTAGGCCCCTGTTAGTTTTATGTAACAGTTGCCTTTTATCACAGAGTGTTTGTTCCTCCTCCTCTCTCCTTCTAGAACCCAAGCATCAGATGGTAGGTTCTAAGTCTTTTTGATTTTCATGCCTCCCAAAGCACGTCTCAAATCACTGAGCACATAGCAGGAGCTTGATAAATGCTTATTAAATAAATTTAATAAAGACTTGACATTCTTTTCCTGCAAGTCACATTTCGATCATCGAAACAGTAAACTTCTGTCGGAAAAAAATATTTTAAAAAGTCACTATCATTGTATCTGATTTGTAAACAGTTCATACTTGACAGAACCAGAGCATGTTTATACGTGTAGATCGCCAAGTCCACGCCCAGGTAAACAAGCCTTGCATTTCATCATGTTTATTATGGGAACATAGTGTTGTTAGTTTATTTTAGAATTTATGTGAAATAGATAACAAGGTCCTACTGTATAGCACAGGGAGCCCTATTCAATACCTTATAATAGCCTATAATGAAAAAGAACATGAGAAGGAATATATATGTGTATAACAGAATCACTATGCTGTTTGCCAGAAATCAATATGACATTGTAAACCGACTATACTTCAATTAAAAAATAATAATAATAAATAAATAAATAAATAAACGGCATGTGAGTCAGTGTGCTGTGGTAGAGAGAGCCAAGATTTTTGTGGGCAGACAGGATGGGGTTCAAACTCCAGTTCAGTAGGGCGCTGGGTGGGAAACACTCCCCGACCCGCTTTCTTACTTGCTAAGTGAATATAATATACTACGTGTGTTACTGGGTTGCTGTGAAGATTGAGTTTGTGGTGTCAGCAAAGTGCTTACCCTTAGTACCTTCTCAATAAGTATCCGGAGTTATTAGAGATGCTGACACTTCACTGAATTCTTGTGTTCTGCACACGTGCTCAAAAATTAGAGTATTTCACTTCATTTTCTGAAATGCCAGGATGAGGCTCTCTACCCAGGATAGTATATCGTGTCAGCCAGGTTATTGTGGATGCTTTTGGAAAAACTCTTCAATTTTAAAGTCTTGTTTAATTTCTCAATAAGACAAACTATTTACGTATAGAAAATAGGTGGTTACTGTTAATAGATTCGTTGTGTTTTCAGTTGCAAACAACTGACACTTGTCTGAATCTGGCATCAATAGTAAGAAAACTTATGATTGCACAGAGCAAGACGTTCAGAGGTAGTTTTCATTCCTTTCTCTCTCTTCATTTTTCCATCCTCAAGGGCAGCTTCTCCTAAGGCTTTGCTCCTGGGCTCAAAAGGGCCATCACTTTGGGTTTGGATGGGAATCCCACTGGTTCATATGTAATGGGAGAAAGAGGAAAAAAGGAGAGAGTAAGGAAGAAAAGAAAGGACAGAAGAGACATCTCTCCAGCACAGCCCAGTGGATTCTAAATCCCTTCCTTTGATCGACTGAAACAATTTAGGTTTCAACTTCAGACCAAGAGTTGCCAAAGAAATGACACATAGTGATTGGCTTAAACTAGTTAAGATACCCCTCCAGACTTTCGGATGGATGGGTAAGTGAATCAGATTAGGATGCTGTTAGGAAGGAGGAAGGGGTGGTGACAGATGTGAGGAAATAACCCTCAGTGTCCACTGTAATCAAGCACTTAAGTTTAAATTTTTCATTTTTTTGTACTGCGGGAATTTTGGAAAAGTTACTATTACAGCAACTTCTAATTTAGGTGCAAAGAACTGAACCTCTTACCTTTGTTGATTTCTTTGGGCTTTATTTTCACCCATAGGGCGAATAAAACCCACCTTTCAGGTTTTCAAGATGATTAAAAGTAAAATCTGTGTAAGGCTCAGCACGTAGGACAGGCTGGCTTTGAGTAGTTGCACTTGTATTTTCTCGGTCAGAATTTATTTATTTCATCTTTGTCTCATCTGTCTTCCAGTTTTCCACTTCCAAATATTTACATTATGAATCCACAGAGGTGCCTCATTGCCACGTCTAAGTTAATACACCCGAGAAAAATTCATAAAGGTCTTTTCTTTAACAAAACAGTTTACATTTTATAAAGTGTATAATCGTACCATCTCCCATGACTCTCACAGCAATGCTGTGATGTATATAATCAGTTATGCCGTTTAACACATCTCTTTACCTGCCTCCCCCTGTAAAATGTGAGTTTCTTGAGGACAGAGACTCTGTCTGTTTTCTCCACTGTTGTATCCTCAGCATCCAAATTAGTGCATCACACATGGTAGCTGGGTGGATGTCAGTCGGTGTTTGTGGAAAGGAGAGAGCCTAGGAGGAAGGAGTGAAGGTGACTTCCACTGGGGGAAGGACTCTCTTCCTTCATGGCGTTGCGCTGAAGATCCAAGCCCCCAGGCTTGGTGGGCCTGAGTCTTGCATTCCCCCCTCACTCTTCAGCTTCATCCTGCTTCTTTTACCCTCCTTTCTTCTGGCTGCTCAGCTGTATGGACAAATGCAGTTCCCGGGATAATACTTGCTTTTTGCTTCCACAGGGCCTTTGCATATGCAGATTCCCAAGCCTATTCTTCCGCAGACTCAGGCCCCTGCTGCTTTCCTGTACCCAGTTATTGTCCCCTCGTGGTCCATAGAAATCCTGGTTCACTTTGTGTAGAGCCTTCATATTCCAGTTCAAACACCCCTTCCACGATGCTCCAGGTTAAATCATCTTCTCTTCACACCTCCCCATACTGTAAGCATATAGTTTGCAAATGCAGGCCTATCTGTATGGTTATTGTATGAATACTCGTTCTTTACTGGAGCTTCTTGAAACCAGGGCCTGGGTTTTTACTGATTATTGTTTCCCTAAAGCCTGGTGAGTATCTGGCATCTCCTAGGTGCTCAGTAAATGTGTGTTGAGTGATTGCCCCAGGCATTGTCTTGTCAGTCTATTGCCATGTGTTTTCCATAAATGATGATTATGATTTATAGAGGAAAGGTTAGTGTTTTGTATTAGTTCCTCATTTTTCCCCTTATATCTTTTCTCACAATAACCTAAATACTGGAAAATTGTAAAGTCTTCAGGACCAGCCACTTCTTCCCTGCCTCAGATCTGTTTCATCATTTCCTTGTCTTATTTTAGGGTTCAGCATAGAGATTCCCCTCACTGGGCTTCACTTCACTCAAGGCTGGATGATACATCCCTCATCTGAGTGACCGCAGCACCCTGTCCTGTTAATGTAGTTATTACTTCTCTGTTCTTCTCATCTGTCTCTTGGTCGAGCTGAAAAGTAGGCTGAATCTAGTCTAAGATGTTTGCCCTTTCCTCAGAACAGTACTTGGCATAGTACATACCAGAGATATTTTTCCAAATGACTGAATGCATATCTTGCACTTGTATGATATTCCCCAGAGAGCAAAATCATTCCCAGAAAAGCATTTAGTAAACAGTTGTAATTTAATTCAGTGTCTTCAGGGTGGCACGTGCATCCTTTAGGGATTGCTTAAAATAATCTCCTTTTAGTGATCTTAAAAATTACAGTGCATGTTGCACATACAAGTGCCTGGCTGGGAAGGAGAATGGGAGATGAAATTCAGCCTGTCTTTGGCTCACTAGGCTGTTTTTGCCCCTGAGATGCCGTCTTTACAATTTTTTCACAGAGATGCTGTACGTGATAGTATGGCTCTAGATATAGAGAGAAAATTTTAGAATTTTGTATTTCAATTTTTCTCTCAACTTTGAAAACTCTCTGCTTTGTCTGTATTTTAAATATTCATAGTGCAGTGGTACTGGCATACTAATTTATAAATACATGAATAAATTATAAATGGTGGGGATTGATGCTCAAAACCTGTACTGATGATAATACATGATGAGAGCAATTATGGAGAACTTGGATTTAACTTATAATTGCAGTGTCATGGCAGTTTCCAAGTTGATTTGCAGCTTTTTCCTGATGTCATTTTCAGATGCCTTAAGAAAGGTCAGCCTAGGGTCAGGACATCCTGGCCATCGCCTGCGTCACTTTGCGTATGCGTATGTGTGTATGTGCGAATTGAGTGTCTCCCTTGCTCCCATGATTGTGCCGAAGAAGAGAGTGGATGGACTGTGGCTAAAGGGTTTGTCTTCAGGCTTTGATCAGCTCTATCCCAATGCATTCCTTTTTGGGAAAGCAGATAACACTGATTTTAAGACTTATGAGCCGATTCCCTTTTCAGGTGACTATGATGAGCCTTCTCGTCCCCATTTATTGGCGTACTCTAAATCTTTAGATGTAAAACAACTGTTTCATTTCGTCTCTGCCTCTGGCATATGATACTAATGAATGCCTGGTAGGTTTCTGGACACAAAATGGACAAGTATGTTTGGATTCAGAATATCTTAACTGGAATCATGGTCCAGCCACTTTATAAAGGTGTGATATGGACAAAATAATTAACCACTCTGAGCTTCGGCTTCTTTCTCTGTAAGATGAAAATAATGATTGGTTCACAGATTTATTCTAAGGAATCAGTATAATGCGTAAATATGCCATGAAATAGACACTGCTCATAGACTCTGCATTTTGAGCATGCTAACTGCAGAATCCTTCTTCATATTTATTAGCAGTGCTAGAATCACAGCTGTTTGCCTGTGAGGTCTGATGTGATGCTTGCTTTAAAATAAAAGTTTTGTTCCTTCTTTATTTTAAACTAGTTAAAGTGTGGCTAGTTGGTTAGATGACTGGCTAATGGGTTAATCTGTTTTCTGAAGAAATGACAACCTGCTGGCCTTTCCTGGGGTCTACTCCAAGCAGCCGTGTTGCGGGGTGAGTTGTGGCGCAGTGATGGAGCTTTCATCAGTGCCCTGAATACCATTGAGTCATGGGTGCTACTAGGCTCTAGGGGAGTAAAAATCACCTCCGACTGCAGTACCCAGGAAGGCAACAAAGAGATTCCATTTTAAGTGGATTTCTATATTTTCCAAAAGCCTAAGAGGGTAAGAAAGCATCCATATAGAGAGATAACATAAGTTGAAATGGTTAAAAGTTATGTTTATTAAATGAGAAAAAATCCTTACGTTTGTGGTACAGGATTAAGGAGAGGCAATCGAGAAATAGCAAGTGAGACCCTTTGAAAGGCTCTGAAATGCTGGGCTGAAGACTTCATTTGGATTTTATTTGGCAGGGTCATCGGATCGAGATAATTTTCTGGGATGATTATGACTGTAAATTGAAGTAAAGAAAGACTTGAACCCTGGAGACCAGTTGCAGAAATAACGCTGTGGTCCAGCGTCCTAATTCAGGCTGATCCTGTCAGGAAAAGAGAGGGATGTATAAAGAGCTGTGTGCAGTGACATTGCACAGGTGTTGTAGAGCATGATGGTTTTAGATAGACAACAAGATTTTTAAAAATTTAAGCGAAGCCTATATAAACAACAAAGAAACCTAATTCCCAAAGCATTTAGATGAATTAAGATACGAATGATCATCAAGTGACGTTCTTAACCTAGAGCAGTGTGAAATAGAATCATGAAAGGAAGAGCACTACTCTTGTTTCAGGATTTGGAACCACTTCTTACCTCTTTTACTGACACACATACCCTGGTTCCCTTATTCTGTTGTTGAAAGTAGAGGCATCGATGTATCAGCGTGGCTTTCATTTTCATATCAGAGTGAAAGAACGTATATCCCCATGCTGGAAAGGACCTTAGAGACTTAAGTGAAGGAACTGGTGCCAGAGATGTTGTGTGACCTGCCCAAGGCTGCCCAGCCTGTGGAGGAGTCTTCGCTGTGGCTCAAGGGTCCAGGCTCCCCAAGTAGAAAGTCCGTGCTCTCTGGTCTACACCTGCTCCAGGAATCCAGATCCATTTTCCTTCTCTTTTCTTACCATTTCACACTGTTTGCATTTTGTTGTTATTCAAAGGTACTTACCTGAAATTCACAGAAATGTACATGCTACTTATTATTATTATTACTATCTTCAGAAGGTACCCACCTGTTAAGGGTGCTATGCTAGGCTCTGTATTAAGCCAGGTAAATATACACAAAGGCCTTAGCCCCCACTGAGTCTCATATTTCATACACTGGGGTTTGTATCCTGAGGCCACTGGAGTAATGTGTAAGTATCAGTTTTCTCCCATAAATTCTCCATTCTCAGATGATTTTTTGCTTTGTTTTGTTTTGAATTCTGGCTGATAGTTTGGGTTCTAAGGAAGAGGAAAAAGAAATTCACATGTTTTTCTTTTGCAATATGCTATATATAGATTTTTAATTTATGCACGTTGACATTCTTTCTAGAAGAGCTGTTAGTGTACCTTTATCCTAGTTTGCAGGTGAGAAAGCTGAAAGTTGACTAGCCTAGCTGCTAAAGAGAAAAACCGTGATTGGAATTCATATCTTCTCTGACCCATAAAATAGGTCATCTCATCTTGAGAAGTGACATCCTAGTACTGACACTGGCAAATGGAAAGACAGAAAAACACTGAGGATATTAAAAGGCCTGAATGGTATATCATACGAGAATCAGTTGAAGAAACTTGAGATGTTTGGAAGAAAGAGATAGTCTAAGTGATACTTAACCAAACTTTCTAAAACATCTGAGGTATTATCCTCTCAAAGAAGTGTGAACGCTAGATAGCTCAAAAAGACCAGAGTAATTTGGCAATGGAATTGTTTGCCTCAGAGTCTTTGCAGAGGGCTTAGGGCCAGATACCCGGCACTGCTCCACTGTTGGGAAGATTGCACAAGAATGTGTCTTAAACGTTTCTCATTTTAATTTTTCTGTCACTGACTTCCATTTAAAAATGAATTTGATACAAAATGACAATACATACCAGCGATTGACCATAATTTCTCTGAATCAAGGATGACAAGGAGCCCCCCACTCTGGAAGGCTCCCTGAGGACCCTCTCTGAAACACTGTGTATGCAATAATCTTAATTTGAAAATCCCTGGGGTAAATAATTTCTGATTTCCATTTGAATGGCAACATATTCATTTAACTTTAATTTAGAACAAGGTCAGTTTGTATGATTGATTCCTGATTTGTACATGACTTTTGGGGGAAATTCTCACATAGATTTGTACCTGAGCAGAAAATATGTCAGTATCTTAATAGCTAGTCAATGCAACTCACTATGTTCATTGCCAATTAAATCCAGTCCTCATCCTACCCACCTTGAAAGGTATTTGAGCTGCCTAAGAAGCTATTTAACCCAATAAAATGAAATAGAACAAAACAAAATATTGTATTATTTTCAGGATTTTAAAAAGGTGTCTTCGAACATTCTGTACTCAATGATCTTTTTCTTCTAAAAATCTTAAATCTATGCTCAATGAGAAGGTGTAATTATAAGTAAATCTACCTAAATTTATAGGCTTGATTTTTCTTAACAGACCACTTTCGAAAAGAAAGTAAGATGGAGAGTAAGGAAGGACAGATATTATTAAATAAAGTGTTAGAAGAGTTACATGCTCAAATTATTATGTTCTTTGATACAGAATGTTCTAGAGTAAACTACATTTTCACTTTATTTGTATGGTGATCTGTGTCATACTTGGAATCTATCAAATCTAAGAAAATGTCTAGGAAACAGTGGTACGTTCAAACAAGTTTTCTACTGATTGTTGTCCACTGACCTTTCACATACTGTAGACGTTCTAGAAATACTAGCAACCCAAACAACTGTCCATGAATTACCTCTTGTTATGCTTATGAGAACAGACTGGTGAGACCGCTCATATTCTCTCACTTTGAACACAGATATTAGTTAACTTATTGCTTATTTTATTACTCCATCTACTTAATAATAATGTCAAATGTTTAAAAAGATGTGGAAAGTGGAATTGTGCATTAAACAAGGAGAATAAAACCAAAAATAAGCCAGCGACCTGAACTGGAAACAAGTTAAAAAATGTAATTTTTCAGTTGCACAAAAGTTACCATGGCATTACCTTTCCTTTTGTGTCTGCTGGTGATTTAATTTAATAGTTTTAGAAAAAATGTCTATTGCTGTGTTTGAAAATTCTAATTACAGAGATTGGTAAAGAAATTTCCAAGTACAAGGAGTATTTGTAGAGAACTGGTAAAACTGACAAGTGATTGACAGGTAAACAACCCCACCGTGCCCTTATATTCCATCCTGTGATGCTAGACTATAGATACTCTGTAAGCCCCAGGAAGTTACCACCATCCTATTTTTATTAAATGCTTGGCTTCATGGATGTAAACAATATTTTGCATTAGCTGCCTCAATAAGTTGCTTTCTTTTCGTGTTACTGCATCATCTTTCGTCACTGTGGTGGGATAGCTGTGAAATGAAAGAATGGAAACTTTCCTTTCATATGTTTAACTGAATTTAAACTCTGAAAAGGAAAGCAAAGTGCAAATTTCATCAAATAGATTGAAACCACCTAAACGTGAATGAATGGGATAGCTTTTCCAACTTGAAATTTTCTGTTTATGACTTACCAGTGTCTGAGTGAAATTGCGCTTTCTTCTCTGCTAATGCAAAGGTGACGGCTCAGCGTGTATACACAGCATTATGTTATGTGCAATCAGAAGCTGTTGTAATTGTCCTTGAAAGCAGTTTGCTGTTGATATATCTTGATTTTCAGAGTGCCACTTTTTTTTCTCTTGGATCAAGGCTTTCTTTCGCTGCTTCTTTACATATAGTTTTCTTAATTCATATGCATTTCTTAACTGTGTTTCTTCTCATTTTTAAAAAAAAATCCTCATTACTGCCTGCTTTGATAAAAGATTTTGAAGTAGTTAAATTTTATTATGATACTTTTAAAATGGTTCACATTTTTTGTAATAAATTCAAAAGTGTAAGATTTATCTGAAGTAAAACTTTTATGTTTTCCTGATTTTTCAAGTTTGGAAAAAATTCTTCTCTTTGTAACATTTTTATATTTCTAAAATGTTCAAGTGATTGCCTCAGAGTTTGGAGACAAAATAGTCTTTTTTTTTTTTCTCCTTGTACTTGAATGCTAAGAACTTGGATGTTTTAAATGAGTTATTTGCCAGCAGATGACGATTCATTCCAGATAAAAGAGAAACCAAGGACAGTAGAATCTGTGTTTGCTAACCAGCAAAATCTGGAAAATCGCATTTTTGAGATTCCCCAGGCAAAACTGTCGATCTAAGAAATGTCAATAGGACTCACTGAAGTAGGGTAGGGTGAATACGGTGGACTTAGGTCAAGGTTGCTAGAGATTTAGTATGTATTCTTTTTGCTAATTTTTAAAATCCCGTAGGGTTTTTGCAAACAAAAATTATATACCTGTGTAAATCATGGAATTTTCATTCCTTTGCCAGATTGTGAAGGAAAAGTGGGAGGTAAATAAAAAAAGGTCAACATGAATTGACTCCAAGTCAACTGTAATCTATATCCTGTCTTGCTAATATATCTCATAACAAAAATGTTTTGTATCAGTATATTCCAAATGTTTGTAAGTTATTTAGAACTTGGAACATGTTTTCCCATAGAAACAATGTTGTAAATATTGGTTCAGTTCCCAGGCCAGTACATCCAGCCTATTTAATCCATATGTATCTAAGATACAGTACCAATGTTTGCTTGAGTCCTGGGTCCTAAAGGCGTATGTGCAGAAAAGAGTGCCGTGATGGGCATTTTCTCTCAACTTTTCAGAGGGCATATGGTCCTATAGGAGTTTTCAGGAGAAACTATTTTTGGTATTCGTCCCCGTGGTCTGCTTATTCAGTGTCCTAGAGTCCTCCTGTGAATTTATACTAAGGCAGGGACCACAAGGTGTGATCTCAACTGACCTTTCAAAGGAAAGCAATCAGCTTTGCTGTATGTAATGGCATTTTGACATTTTTTATTGTTCTGGACGCTTTGATAAGGCCTATTAATCTCAACTTTCTAAATGACCAGATTTTAAGAAAAATAAGATAAAGTTAAAAAAATTATAAAGTATGAAAAAAGACAACTGGGGTATGACAAAGACATCTTCATATGTTGCTGGGTACTTAAGGTCTTAGTGCTTTGTTGTGATTTTTAATTGCTTTCCATTTTGTCCCCCCTTGAAAATGCCTCATTTCTGTCAAAACTTGGTAGTTTTTACGGCAGCCCTCAGAGCCTTTGTTGAGGTGAGCCAATATCAGGGGGAGGTTGGTATAAAATCTTAGTTTACAAATTGGGAACTGTAATTTATCACATTATTTTTCAATGATGTAAAATTGCTATTATTCACAGTTGTAATTTTACATTTATTTTAGTGGCTTTGTGAAATGGGTTTTCCCCACTATCCTACATTCAAAAGCAAGAAGGGATTTTATTGTTTTTGTTCTCTTTGCTCTGTATTAATTCCCACTACTGCCCCTCCATTTGTTCCCAGGCTGGGGCAGGCAGGTTAAAGACAGCCCACCCGATCGCTGAATCATAACAGCCATTCTCAAGGCATGTAGGTGTTTCTTAAGAGATGTAAGCTTCTGCATTGCTTTGAGCAGTAAGAACATACACACTTGAAAAAAAATTCTTTCTAATGCATATATGTATCAACAAGGGTAAAAACAGATTTTATTACCAGAACATTATTTCAGGTAACATTTTTAGTAAGGAGCGATTGTTTTATTTTCTTGTGTGTTTAGTTCAAAGGTTGATGACATACGTTTTTTAGATGACAGAAGAAGACAATAACATTCATGAAATTATACACCTCATTTGGGCATTTCATTTCACTAAGTTGAAAATTGATTCCAGTTTTCTTCAGTAAGAATATGCTGATTTTCATGGTATCTTTTTATCCAGAAAAAAATAAAAATAATTAAATAAAATTTATAAAAAACTTAGATATCCAGTGTGCTTGTCGGTCTTCGATTTTGTTTACATTGTTCATTTCGATTTTTTTTTTTTTAAAGATCTGATATGTGATCGTCAAAAATGTGGACTTTTCAGGCCCAACAGGAGGAGCCAATTCCATATTCTATGGAGGTTGCTTGGCGTTATTGCTGTTACCCATTTGTCAAAGCTGAAAACACTTCCTTTGGCTCCTCTTGCCCATCTGCAGGACCGCATAACAGATAATCAGTAAAAATGATGCAGTATTTTGTACTAATTATCTTAGTCTGTAATTCTAAATTTATTAATCTAAAATGGTCATGCCTAGAAAAGTTTGAAATAAAATGTCTATTTTCAGGTGTATGATATTTTTATTCAAGGTAAAGGTAATCTTACAATTTTTTCACAGTAAAAATCAATGTAGAAAATATAGAACATTTTAATGCTTACAAAAATCCTTTAGATACAGCACGTTATGATTAGGTTAATAAAGATGGATAATATCTTTTCTGCTTTTTAAACTAATCAAATTTATAAAATAATTAAAGCCATACAAGTCTATTATATGGATTTATTTTTAAAAAACCACATATCTTGCTTTCTTTAAAATAATGTTTTTTGACAAAGTTCAAGGTACCACAATGAATCATTTAGGGTGGTACTGAATTTCCATAATTGTTTGGTTCTGTGTTCTATTCTTGAGAAAGAAAGTGGAATGGTTTTACGTATTTGTATTGCTTAGGCTAGACTGAGTCATAAGACATGCTCAGAGATTAGAAAACTTTTCAGTCTGATTGTAACAAAAGGCATGGAATTATATTGTGCAAGGGCATTGTTTTCACCATTTAGAATACACATTATTTCATAATTTTCTGTGCTATATTTTTTGAAATCTTCATTCGTTAGCTAGCTACATGTACATGTATGTCCAAGGTTATAACATATGATGGATATAGTCAAGTTGTCTCACATTTAGATGCCTGCAAGCACACATATACACATACAAATACATATCCTTTGTGTTTTCAACTGTAGTAAAACTTTGGTCTTCATTCTCCTGTGTATTCAGTGACTGACAGTGATGGATGTATATTATGTACTAAACACCTAATTAATGATTAATTGCTTATTTTAAATTTCAGTGGAAATAAATCTCCAGCATTGGTTCTAGCAAAAGAGGAAATATACATTTTTTTTTTCCTTTATGAAGCTCTTTCTTTATCCTTTGTTTTTTTCTTTGTACTTAGTTTCTGTGGTGCTTAGAGCTTCACTGGTAAATCATCATGCTACTAGGAGCCTAAAATAGAAAGACTTAGTGAATTTGCAGTTTAAAAAAAGTTGAATCTGCTACATACACTTTTCTGATTAAAAGATTAATCTCATTAGTCTTTGGTTTCCCTCAACATATACTACAGTGTTTGCCACTTAGTACATACTTTGTGAAAATATGGGTGAATGAATGAATGAGTGGGTGAATTCTTCCTGGCTATGGGACCTCGGGCAGTATATTTATCTGCTTTCTCGTATTTGAAATGAGATGCTCACTCCCTTGTTTGTTCACAAGGTTGTTGGGATACCTCCAAAAATTATAAATATTGTATAGTTACGAACTTAGGAATAATGATTAACAGTATGCTTTTATAATTGAGAATATTGGTTATTTTGGATGTATTTCTGTTACAGTCTTAAGAAAATTTCAATATAAGAATGTCTTTTATTTTGTAGTGTGGCAGTGAATCATGCATATAGGAATGGCCAAGGAGATTCACATTTGCTGAAGGGAGATCCCTGTTATATCCAATTATCCTTTAGTTCTTCACTCCTCAGAATGTCATTTTGCCCCAGTAGCCACACATTGATGGGGCA
The DNA here is from genome assembly GCF_048773025.1 of Camelus bactrianus. Taxonomy (NCBI): domain Eukaryota; kingdom Metazoa; phylum Chordata; class Mammalia; order Artiodactyla; family Camelidae; genus Camelus; species Camelus bactrianus. The sequence goes on along the minus strand of NC_133540.1, from coordinate 122,566,728 downwards.
TGCTAACTCTTTTTTTGTGTCTGCTACTTATGTAACATTAGTTCCAGACTCTCTACTTTTAAGTGAAGTGCTAGGTAGTTAAATCCTCATGTCATGAATTCTAATTCCCTAGTAGAGCTAAGGAAGAGAACTCTATTGAAACATGTCCCAAATAACATTTCTTTTAAACTGATGAGAGTATTTTGATTATTGAAATATTAGTAGGGATGATGTAGTTTCATTTGTAAATAAGCTCTGAGATTTTAAAAAAAATTGTTAAAGAAGACTATTTTAGAATAATCCTATCCCTCATGAGAGAAGTTGTCCTGACAACAGTACCACTTATAATTAGAAATGATGAATATTTTATTTCTCAAAGGAAAATTCTCCCTCAGTATGCATGACAGTGATTGGGCTAAATGTTCAGCAGGCTCAATCATTTCTAATGCAGAAAAAGATACACTGGATATCAACTTTTGGGCTCAGTAATACCAAGGCTTTGCAGTTCAGCTTAAGGAAAGGTTTTTCATATGCATATTCATATCTGTATTCCATGAGGTAAGAAAAGGAGATATTATTGACCTCATTTTACAGAAAGTTTCATGTCTAATAAGTGGCAAAAATAGAACTAGAGAAATGCAGAATAGTTTTTTTTTTCCTTTTCATCATTTTGCCAAAGGTGCAGAAGCACATGACACATTTCAGCCTTGTGCTTTCACTCGTATCGTAGTCTATTTTTTTCTGTTCTAGAATTCATATCTTTTCAATTTGTAAAATTTTATTCTGAAGGACATGAATGAAGACTTAGCTCAAATTAAAATATCTACTGCAAACATCAGCCTTTTTATCAAGTGTTCAAGGTTTAAGTAAATGACTATTCACATTAAAAGGCAAGTTTCAAACTTCATTTTGTGCAGTCATTTGTTGCATCAGCGATCAGACGTTTATCCAGTGCCTACAACATGCCAGGCCATGTGGAATGTTCAGGTTACGTGAAACGGAGTCCCTAATGGAGGGATGGAAGGACACACTAAACAAAGCAGAGGCCACTGTGCAATGGAATTGCTGTGTGATGTCAAGGATGGCATGTTCGTTCCAGAAGGGAACCACTTTGTGCAAGGAGGTTAAGCTGGGGCTGTAAAGCCCACTAGTGTGGTGAGAGTGTGAGAGACAAGAGCAAGTGATGGAGAATAAGGTGTAATGTTAAAGGGGGGTCTGACTCTAGAAGGCCTTGTGTTTTTAAAGCGAACATTTATCATCCGAGAAGGTCTATTACCGTGAACTCATGGCTTATTGAATTACACAATTTTGTATCTGATTACGTGTGATATGGAGCTTGCAAGATACAAATTCACATTCTGTCATCATCTATATGACTATGTTAAAAGTGTATTCACTTATTGAAATCTTATAACAGCATTACAATTGAAGTTTACTATGAGGCACATTTTAACATTTATTCAAATGTTAGAGAGACTTACGAAAAATTCAATGGATGCAGCCTGGTGATAAATTTTAAATGGAGGTAGTGTTATATGGAATATTTTAGTTTTATAATGTGTAAGAGTTACTTTTAATACATAATCACTGTTTGGACTGTATTCATAAGAATGCAGAGTTTCATTCAGAGATGTTCAGTGGCCTGATTTGGAGAATTTACCTTTATCTTATCAGCACCCTTGGAAGTCAGACATTTTGCTTATTTCAAGGCATTCAAACAAGGATTGAACCAAACTATAGTGGTTCTTTATGTTTACATTTCATTTGTTTATTTTTCACAGAAGAGAAATGTCTTTATTTTTTATTCTTTAAGCATCTTTATTGAGATACAGTTCACATACCATAAAATTTACCCATGTACAATTCAGTGGCTGTTGTATATTCACAGAATTGCGCAAGCTGACAAAGTCTAAGTTTAGAACATTTTCATCGTCTCAAAAAGAAACCCCATTCCTGTTAGCAGTCACTCCTCACTCCCTACCCCTCTGGCCTCAGGCAACCACTAATCTACTTTCTGTCTCTGTAGATTTGCCTATTCTGTACATTTCATATAAATAGAATAATACAATATGTGGTCTTTTGTGACTGGCTCTTTTTTACTTACTATTCTGTTTTCAAGGTCCATCCATGTTGTAGCATGTATTATTACTTCATTCTTTCTTATGGCTGAATAATATTCCATCATATGGCTATACCACATTTTATATATCTAATCACCAGTTGATGAACATTTCAGTTATTTCCACTTTTTGGCTATTGTGCCAAAAATATGAACTGTGCCATATGAACATTAATGCACAAGCTTTTGTGTGTACATGTTTTCATTTCTTTGAGGAAGACCCTGAGCTCAGAACATGTGGAGAGCACTCACTTACCCCCAAATTAAGTTGAACTGTGCGTGTTTAGGGAATGTAAAGCTCCATGTCATCAGGTTTCTGTTTGGGAATCTGTTTCTATGGCATCTGCTAGTCTTTGAGAGCTTCCAGGAGCAATCACCTCTGCTTCTTATAACCTTCCTGTGTCCCAGATCTGAGGCTCTAACCTGGACCCCGTCCTCCCATGTGAGGAGTGGAATTGCTGGGTCCTGTGGTAATATTATGTTTAACACTTTGAGAAACTTCCGAATTGCTTTCTATTTTATGTTCCTACCATCCATGTATGTGGGTTCCAATTCAGAAGAGAAATTTCTTTATTAGCCCCCATTTCTCTTTAGAACATATTTTATCTTGGAGAAGCTCTGAGGTCAATTTAACACATGATTACAACTGTGATGATATTTTTATATCAAAAGTAGTGCATGAACGGCAGCACGTTTCATAGAAATGAAAGAAATTATATGAGATACCCCTTCCTCTGCTTCCTCCCACATACCGAGATGTAGTGAGAGTAGAAAATGCCAAGTTGTGTAACCACGAACGTGGTGCCCACAGGGAGCCTGCTGTCCGTTGAAAGAACAAGCATACAGACCACAGTGGAACGGCACCAGTACTGAGTTGGAGGGATGCTTGCAGTCTGTGGAAGCATATGTGTGTGATTCATTCTTTCTGTCTCTGTTGGAGCCTTAGAGAAAAGTAGGTGAGTGTGGCTCCAGAACGAAAATTGCATGTTCCTGGGGCTGAGACCGGGAAAGAGCATGCCAGCTACAAGGAAGGAAGACACAGAGCTACAAAAGAGAGGGAAGCTGAAGGGGAGCAGCAGAAGATGAACTTGGCAAGGCTGCAGGGTGTGGATCTCATCTAATTATCAGGGGCAGATAATGAGTATGCTCAAGCGGAGCTGTGGCAAATTGAAATCTGTAAGCTAGAAAAATAATTACAATTAGAAGGGTGGATTTGAGGCACTAGGGGCATTTTTTTATTTATTTTCTGCTGCAGAGTTTTAGCTGTGAGGGCAGAGGGAGTATCTTGTTCAGTCTTGTGTCACCCACAGTTCTAACCACATGTATTCCTCACTACTACTCAATACATGTTTATTCACTGAATGAATGTTACTGTTCTTCCCCCTACCCTAAATTAAAAAGCACAAATAGATACTTCCAAAAAACTTAAAAAGAAAGAAAATAAAATAGAGAACTGGAGATTGAACTAAGGTGATGAAAATGGGTACTATAAATGTATTGGGGGAATATTTGAATGGAGAATTCAAAGGAAGGAAGAGGAATTGTGCAGACTATTACATTGGTCCCCATGAAGTACACCCTCCAGTACTCATGGCCTCATGGAGTCCCTTTGATTGAATCTGAGTTTGGCCTCATGACTGGCATTGGTTAGTGAGACATCAGTGAGTGAGATGCAAGCAGAGGTGTGATAAATTTTGGCATATTGGGGATTGTCCTCTTGGAATGCTTGCAGTTGGAGTGCATCTTCTTGGAACAGCTACCATGCCACGAGGAAGCCCAGGAAGTGACGTAGGGAAGTCCACATGGAGTGAAACTGAGATCCCCAGCCAACATTCACATCTTTGCTCCCAGCCAACCCCAACCACCAAGCCATTTTGCAACTTCTAGCCATCTCAGCACCACCCTCCTCCGATTTATTTATCATATAAAGGAAGCAAACTGCTTGCTCAAAAGAGCAAAACCACAGGATTTTGAGATAATGATTGATTATCATTTTAAGTCACTAAGTTTGAGGGTGCTTTGTTACATCGCAGTGTATAATTCAAACAGGAATCAAGAATAGCTTTCCTATACTTGGTCTGAATTGGTTGGTGGATTGTGACACCTTTATTTAGCTAAGATCAGAAATGCGAGAGGAGCAGCCCCTTCCTAGGACACTAGACTGAACTCCCGAAAAGAGGAGTCAATCTTTTTACTGCATTTTAGCTCATAAAAGGGACTCAAAACTGCTGAATGCAGTATCGAAAGAAAGCCATACTTAGATAATGGTGTGACATTTGGTCAGTGTTAGATGGAGAACCTTTCAGATGGCTTTCCTTTTTGTTGTTGCTCCAGTTTATCATGGAAGCCTGTGATCTCACATACTGAATGATGACAGGTGTAAACACATACGTGCGTGCACACATACGTTAAAAAGGAAGGCACAATATCCTTTCAACTAAAACTGGTTAGATCATATCCCCTGGGGAAAAAAATTAAGGTCTATACCATATGTTAAAAAACTGAAACTAATGAACAAATTTTAATAACATAGGGTAAACCAGGCTTATCCATTATGTTACATTTACTCTAACATATACAGAATACCATGCACAGGAAACCTCTAATTACACACACAGCTTGCATACCTGGGTTAGGATGTTTGGGGCCCCATCTGAATGAGAGACAAATGATGTGTTTAGGGACAGGTTACTACTTCCTGATGAAAATGTACAGTTTAGAAGTCCAAAATAAGCTACGATGGATTAAATAAACTATGATAGGATTGCTTAAGTGTGTAGATTTTCAAAGCTCTGATTTCCTCCTACAGAGTTTTGCATAATTCTAACATCTTCATTGCTATCCAAATGTCATTTGACCCAGAAATAAGTCCTGGAACCTGGGTCATGCTGGAAGAAAAGAAAAATGATAGACTCAGTTAAATCAGTGAAAGATGATGAAAGGATTTTTTTTTTAAGCTTCTGAAACTTAAAGCAGCAGGGGGCAGTAGAACATTTGAGTAAGGAACCGGGGGAAAGGAGGACTGGTCAGTAGAGAAGGACATTGACATCTCTCGGGAAGTGTTATTTTAAACTTTTTTTTTTTAATTTTATACACAAGACTCTTTTTCTTCATTACTCAGATTTTCTGCTCTCACCATCCTGCAAGCTGGGGTTGAATAGTCAGATATAGCCCAACATTAAAATTAATAGTAAATGAAACCACTCCTTTAGAAGAAAGAACTTTTGCTCCTTTCTCAACTAAATCAGTCACTAGAATTCGCTTCTGTGCATGATATACAATACCAGTTTGTGTTTTAATCCTCTTTTCCTCTTGTGTATAACTTTGAAAGTCCTAATAAGTAGGGTAGAGGGACTCAAATTAGGAAGCATGAGAATTGTAAACCAGAGACTGAATTGTGTTTAATTTTTCAGTAGGTGTTCAGGGCTCTTTTCTCCAGGAGCTGGAGGTCTTTATCCCACTGCGCTTTCTCAGGCTGCTCTTGCGCTAGCAAGTCAGATCAAACCAATCTTTATTTCTAGAGAAATCTGTTGCTCTCCTGCCTCTGTGCCTTTGCTTACACTGAACGTTTTACCTACATTTCTCGTATGTCCATGACTCCAACTTATAATCAATTCTTCAAACTTATTTTAGAATCCAGATTGTTGGTGGTCACTTCCCATGTTCCCCAACCAAAGTAGCTGCACCCCCACTGCATTCTCCCTAGCGGTATCCATGCACTTAGAGTGCATGATTTTCTACCTTATTTTTTTTTAAATCATCATTTGCATAAAATTGGTATTTTCCTCGTGGGATCCTCAACTCCCTCAGTGTAAAAATTCATCTTTCTGACATGCACACAGCACCTACTGTAGTTCCTTATTCTTGTTACACATCTGAGTAATATTTTTTCAATCCACAAATGCACTTTCCCTTGTTAAATCTTACCTATATTGAATTCAAGTATTCAAGAAGGTGGGAGGTGAAAGGGCAGGAAACTAACATTTATTAAGTAACTAACATTATTAAATGTGTGCCAGGGACTCGGATTTTTTTGTGTGTCAGTTCTCTTCAAATCTTTGTAGCAGCTCTTTGAGATGGGTAACGTGTCCGTGCAGATGAGAACATGGAGCTCACAGGCGGTGACTTGCCCAAGCTCACACAGACGGTGTGAGCCAGAACCGGGATTTGAGACTCCCCCGTCTCCCCTCACAACCTTCAAAGCCCTCATTGTTTTTACTACACAGCAAGCAGTTATTTCTTTTCTCCTACATGCCACATTACTCCTTTATGAACTATTGATTCTACATGGAATAAAATACTATCCCTGTCTTTGAAAGGCTCACATTCCAGCAGGAGAGAGATTAAAGTAATTATTGATTCTGAGGGATCCATGAGTCCATGGCGAGGGGACCCTCAGCTGTATGGAGAGAGATGCACCTCGCAAAAAGCTGTAGATCAGATTTGAGAGGCGACGGGGCCCTGGGGGATTAGCAGTTCACCAGGTGGGGAAGGCGGAGAGGCTCCTCGGGCAGAGGAAGGAGTGTAAGGCCAGGAAATGGGAAGGCAGACTCCAAATATATCACTTCATCAGGTAGGAGTGGACTTTGAAATTTGTGTAAGTGTCCAGACGAGAGCAGAAGATGCTGTCGTCTCATCACAGGGTCTCTGGGGCCATACAAGGTCCCAACAAGCAACCTGATGTGTTAAATTCCAGGAATGCAGTAGCTTGTAGATTAGATGTGATAGAGCAGAGAGAGGTTTATGGGTTAGATATGAAAGCAGCAGTTTATACTGAATCTGTAAGGTCAGACAGGACATATATGAGGGCAGGCAACGTTGATGAAGGATCTGTGGGCTTTGGAATCCCAGCTCTGACACTTTTTACCTACGTGGTATTGACCTGCCTTCTTTGTGCCCTGGCCACTGCCCCTGTGAAATGGGGGCATTAACTCCCTCAAAGACCAGTGGCGGGGGTTAGAGAACTGATACAGCCCTGACAGACCGTGGTGGTGTTCAGTGAACGCACGCTTGTCTATAGGCTTCCCTTCTCTGCACATGAGTATACTTATAAAAATGTTGGTAAAGCACTAAATTGCTAAGACTATATATTTTTATATGTTGTTATATGAAGTAGGATCAAGATTGTAATTATATACATACATGTGTACAGAGGTACATAAATACAGACACATGTATTTGTGTAATATAATGAAATCCTGATGATATAAAGGGCATGAAAGTTTGCACACTTCATCTTCTTACCTTAACCAGCATGAAATAAAAATGGTTTCGTCATTCTTCATTGAGTCTTCTTTTGGGGAGTTTTGAGAGTAAGTCTAATTTTGTGCCATTCCTAAGACATTTTAGGCTTCTAACATCGTTATTAATTCAGGATTACAAATGATGTGATTCTTCTGGTTTATAAACCAGTTTCCTTGGTTTTTAAATCTGTACAATTAACAATAGTGCTGTGCTGGTAACTGAAATAATGTTTGCCAAAAGTCCTATTCTAGGTATTTTTAAGTTGAAAGAGTAAATATTCTGTTTACAATAAAGTTACTCTCAAGTATTTCACAAACAACAATGAAAATTTTTTTTAGTAAGAACTCCAGTTAAAGTATGAAGGACCTCCAGTTAGAATTTCCCGGGCTAGAAGCTTCTTGACACACTCACATCCCTACTTTCAGTCTCTGCATAAGGCAGTGAGCCCTCTTCTTGGTTATAACTAATTTATTTTTTTCTTGATCCTATCTGGTTTATTTTTCACCAAGTATTTCCATTTCTCTTGTATTTTTAGTTCATTGCTTTTTATTAGCCCTTTTCCTCTGCCTGCAAATATGATCAAGATTCCCCTGTCCTTAAAACAACAACAAAAAAAAGGAAGCAAAAAATGAAATCTCTTGTTTTAAACCTCACCACCAACTAGCACCGCTGAAATCTGGATTCACCATCCCAGAACTTCAGATTCGTACTTGAAAATATTTGCTGCCCGTATAACTTGGACGAAAAACGATCAACTCAAACTTCACCAGCACAAAAAAGTTCTCTTTCTCTCTCTGAGCTGTACTCCTTTCACCCCCATCAAGGATGTGTTCGTTTCCTCTGTTTTCTTTTGCAGCTCCCAGCACTACATTCCCTGGGTCACTTAGGGCACCAACCTGGTATCAGACTCAGACGTTCCTCTCCTCCTCACATCCTGTGAACCTTAATCCTTGACAGTTTTGCCTCCTAAGTATTTCTTGAGTCTTTCTTTTCCTTTCCTATCCTGTTTACCATTGCTTTAGATTATTACATTTGTCTGAAATGGTCTTGCTGGCTAGAGTCATGCTTCCTTTCCATCAATGAATTTGTCCCAATTACTGCAGAGTACTCTGTCTCAAAATTGTCTCCCCATGTAATTATGCTGAAAGCTCTTTAATGCTGCTTGGACTCATTCTCTGACTTAATTTCAACTTAGCTTTCATTTATAAAATCTTCAAAAGAAAAGAATGTGTTTGTTATTATCTGTATTCCCAGAACCTGTCACAGGAGAGGTAGTCCATAAATCCTTGTGAACTGAAATCAATACTTTATACTAAAATAATTTTGACAAAAATAAATGTATAGGAAAATTTGGGAAATTAGAAAACAGTTTTGAAGTTTAAACTCTACATCCCATTTTAAGACTGTTGTTATAACAAGATTATCCCTCAGATATTTACATTTACAGGTAAATATAACATTAACTTTTAAAGCTGTGATGAAATAATGTTGAATACCTTTATATTGTGCTAGAATGGCAGTGTTACAAATTAAAAAAGAGGTTGTAATCTTAGGTAGGACTTGGTGTGTTGTAGACAGGCATTCTGATTGTATGTTAAATACAAGTTAGTATGGAAAACAATTTATAAAATTTAAAAATTTTTCCTAAATTTTTCTGAAGCTTATGTTACATACCGTTACTGGCAGTGGATAGTACTAGTTTGGCTGGAAGGTTTTCTTTGTTTTGTTTTACTGTTATAATTGAAATGGACTATTCTTTATAGAATATTCAGTAAATTATACAGAATATTAAGGCTTGATTGATTGCAAAATTAATGTAATTTTGTTTGAAATGCACTCTATTAAGCCACTGAAAATGTGTATCCCATAAGTTATTTGCTGAATTAGTATTCAGATGAAAACATACTGAGTTTCTCAGGGCTTTTAATATTGGTTCTACTTCTGTAAGCATTTTAGCGTTCCAATACAAGGAACGCAATTTGAATTGTTTACTGCTGTAAGCCACTGGTTATTTTCAGGCTTAAAGGAATAATAGTGTTTAGCGACAATGTGGTATTTTCTAAAAGCATGTGAAATATTTCACGAATAAGATTAGCTAAAGAATTTAGTCTCATTTTATGACCATGACAGTTTAGGTGTGCAACATGAGAAGTTTGTATTTTCAGAACAGTTTCTCAGAGTGTTATTTTAAAGAAAATGAAACTCTTTCCTATAGGATCAGATATTGGGTTTCCACTAAGTGTGTTAAATATCTGGTTTTAAGTTACGGTATGGAAAATTTAGGTTACTCACTTATTTAGGCATTTTAATGTGAACCAAGAAGAGCTTAATAATTATAATTATAATTTAATAATTATAATTGAAAACTGTCATACAGATATGATGGTGTGATATCATTTAGTGAAACACTAAGAATTTTTATAATTTCTTCTTTGTCAGAATGTCTTGGGGACTTTTGTTTCTTGACTTTCCCCCTCCCCCCTCCCCCCCAGACACAGTTTGCTGTGTGACCAAGCTGGGTCAGAAGGTTGGAGAAGGAGGGATGGCCGAGGAGGGGCAGTTCTGGGGCGGCTGGACCAGGGGCCAGACTGGAACATTCTCTTCTCCTCTGAGGCAACAGGACTTCAGTAGCTTCTTTTGGTCAAAAATAAACCTAAGGCCTAGAGGAGCAAAGTTTGATGTTTCCTATCGTGATTGGATTTTAGAAATGGCATTATTTGATTCCAGTTAAATTCTTGAAATCTGTAATATGAATGTCTTTGTTGTTGTGAAGATCTTTTAGGAATACAAGGAAGAAACAAAGAACTGGTATTAAAAAAACATTCTTTAAACTCCTGGAAACATCTCCTGGGAAGGAATGTTCCAGTTTTAAATCATTTTAGTGGTTTATTAAATTGACACTCTTTCATGAAAATTAAATGGATGTTAGTGTCATAAAACATCAGAATGGATTTATAAGAGCTTACTTGTTTTATAATACCAGATAAGCATTTCTTTTCATGATTAGATCACATTACGAGTTCCTTATCAAACAATGTATCTCAGAGAAGTACAAATTGTTTTAGATTACCATTTTAAATTAACATTCTCCCATTTTCATGAGTAACCACCATTCATGGAATGTTATAGAGATTATATGCTATGGTTCTAGATAAATTAAAATACATACTAAGGGAAAAAATTCCCAGATATTATTTAGAGTAGAACTTATAATTAATACTTTCATCTCTCTTCAGATAACAAATGTACAACAGATTTTCTTTGTTTTAATAACTATCATTCTAATAATTTACATGGGGTTCTGTCTATAAGAAATTGATTATAATTTTTGCTGCTTGATTTTCAGTAGAGGTGCTGTTATTATTCAGCTATTTAAAATGTATTGGGTCAGCATTCACCTTAATCTAAGCTTTCTGTCTTTTAAGAATGTTCTGTCACATAGAATGTTGACAGAAAAGAAGTCTAACCCTAACCAAAAAATAATACCAAGGTTTTGGATTTCAACAGCAAACTATGTGGCTTTGGGGTTGGAGGGTTTTCATTCAATCCTACTAGCCAAGTGAGTCCATGGCAGTGTTGCGTTCTAGCAGCAATGGTATCTGTCAGCCCCAATGCTGACACTGGTAGTCGTTGGTATTTTAGCTAATAGTTCGTTATTTGTGCCATTGCTTTACCTTTATCAAATTCCTAGCTGAGAGATTTGTATTTTGATCTAACTTACAATGAAAACAGACTGTGGTGAGTCTGAATTAAAAAAAAATCCAACAGTTTTGCCTGAGGAAATTTTTTATCATATTTGCTAACTATAAACACCTAGGTGAACTTGTGACAGCCAGTCACTAATAATTCCTGGCAATCATTGCAAGAAAAAGCATTTAAAAAATGAAAGAAAAAAATTTACTGATTTGGTTGCATAAATAAGAACATTATGGAGTTTCAGAAAATAGTCTGATCAGTGATAATCATATGTTATGCAGTAGAAATTACTAAATTATGTCATTCAACAGCTTGGAGAGATGTATGTGTATGTGTGTGTGTATACATATACATATATACATATATATACACACATATACATATATAAATTTTTTTAATTGTTCCTTTAAAGAACTGGGATTTAATCTGTATACTCACACTTATGTGCACACACAGACACACAGACACACAAGCTTAGTTAATCAAGTTTACATCTTTCTTACTTCAAGTTATTATGAAATTTATTTTGTAGCTTGAAATGCTATTATTTGATTTTATTGTTAAACATATGTCTTTGACAATCTCTGTGTGATTGTGTTAGAATTTGACATGATTAAGAGAGTCTTCAGTTCTGTAATTCGTACTGGTGCTTCTAGACTAGTTGTAAGATATTGTTCACAAACCATATTGATTTAATCACATTCTCCTGTAGTCTTTTGCCACAGTATTTGGCTTCTTTTAGAAAGTAACCTTCTTATTGCTTTCTGCCTTCTATTTTTCTTTTTTCTTTAATTTTTCCACATCACTGCTTAAATGTCTTAGAGACCATATTTTTACAACTATTTTTAGGGTCTCAAAAATAAATGTTTTATGTATTATAACTGCAAGTGGAATGCTATTCTTGGTTTGTGGGTCTTAGGTTGTTTCTCAGTCCTGAGGCAATTCAAGTTGAAAATTGAATGATGAGTGTATTTCTGGCAACCCCAGGTCAGATATACATTCTGAGAGGCAGGATGACATAGTGGAAAGTGTTGGCCTCTGGTGTCAGAAAAACCTGAATTTATATTCCAGCTCTCTACTTATCAGTTGTGTTGCCTTGGACGACTTTCTCAGTCTTTGTTTTCTCATCCTTAATACAGAAGTAATGAGATCTGCTTCTCAGGATTAAATGAAATGTTGAGACATGTCAAGGATTAGAAACACTGCATAATGACAGAGTTCAAACAACCTTCATTCCCACCTGGAAAACAAATATTTTACAGCTTTAGAGGTTAATGTATATATACAGACACATTTATTCCAAAATTTTCTATAAATAAATAAATGTATAAGTAGGTATTTACTGAGTTCCTACTGTTTGCCAGGCTCTGTTCTTGATTCTTGAGATACATGATTCAACAAAACAAAGACAACTCCCCTCCCCCCCATCTTTGTACAACTTAGTAATTTGGAAAGTAAACATTGTAAACTTTCTTTCAATGTCACTAATGTTTGTTTTAAACCAGTCCAGCAATCTGGGCTGTCTGTTTTCTTGGCTCACACTATATTCATATTTCCACGAAGCAATGGGGAGAAGAAAAAGTAGACCTGGTTAAGGGTTATTTACTTCTCATATAGAAAGAGGTCTTATGAATTGATTCAGAAAGACAAATGATATAAGGGAAAGTGAGTAAATGATATTAATAGGTAATTCACAAAGGAAGACCTGCAGATGGCTAATAAATTCATGGAAAGCTGCCCAAAGTCACCAGCAGCATGGGAAATGCAAAGAAAAGGATATCTGGTATTTTGTTTACAACCTTGACAAAAGGGAGAAATAGTGATATTCTCTACTGTTGGTGAAGGTTTGGGGAAAATGAGCAAGTTTCTACATAGATGTAGGGGTTGTAACTTTTTTGGAAAGAGATCTGTATTACCTAGTAAAATTAAAAAATAAAAATAAATGTGATCATACCCCTGATTCAGCTGTTTCACTTTTAGTAATCTATCTTGTATAAATAAATGTACAAATATGTAAAACTATGTTTTCAACACTGTACTACATTACTGTGTGTAACAGCATAAAGCTAAGAAAGAGTACAGCGTCTCTCGATAAAGGGACATTTCCACACAAATGCGCTAATATTTGAAATATATCTTCAAAGCTATTCTTCATCAATGTGAGAACAAAAATCTGGGAAAATTGTGAATCTTTCTTAATAATGGAATAGTTCAGTGAAGTATGGTGAACCCAAATGCAGCATTATGTAGATATTAAAAATGATGAATTAGAGCCTTCAGCATTGACCTCAGTGGATGTCCATGATATATTATTAAGTGAGAAAAAGATGTAGGCTTTTGGACCTATTATGATTCCATTTTTGTTTTACTAATTCTGTATACATGGTTATATCAGATTTGAAGATGTTTTATAAACTTAGAGAAAGGGAAGAATGTATGTGGAACTGTTACCTCAGTGTGGGGGTTGTTGATGGGAGGGGGAAGTCACAGCGCTGGACCTTCTCCCTGATTTGTTTGAGTTAGTTTAATTATCATGGATAATGTAGTGATTAAATACAAAGTAGAAATACTAGAATTTCAAGCTATTAGAAATGGTCTATTTAGAGTTTCATTGGTATATCCTTTATCAGAGAGGAGGTCAGTACAGAATGCATTGTGATGCTCTGCATATAGTAGGTGTTCAGTCAATATTTCAATCATTCATTAATTGAAATGTATGGAGAACTCTATATTCAAGGACTTTTAACACCTACATATATGTATGTGTGTCTCCCTCTTTCTTTCTCTATATGTACATAAAATATTTACTTTTTACAATATACGTCCATGTAAAAATACTTTGAGAGCTATTGCATGAAAGGTACTTTTGTCTCGAAATGACGTCCCTGCTTTGTGTGGACTTCTATCTTCTTGGTGGTGGGAATGAGCCGAGCAAGGATAGTAACAGAGCCTGCAGTAAAGTCACCTGCCTCCGGCTTCCTCTCAGTCTCCAAAAATGTGAACTGGGCAAGGCATAGTGAACTTTATGCATTCATTCACTCAGTTACTCCAGGGTTTATTGCTTGCTACGCCTTATGGGGGAAACAAAGATTTATTCTTGGGTCTTTTGCCTACAAGGAGTTTACAGTTCTGCGAGTTATAAACATGTCATCAATTCCATGCCACTTAATTTCTTTCTTTTCAGCATTGATTATGGTTTTATTACATACTTATTATCAACTTTTACCCCAAAATCAACCCCCCAACCCTTAAATACATAGTATAAGGAGGTGAAGCCAGGCGGTGGTTTTGCTGAGGGAGCAGAGAAAATGTTCTTATATAAGTTTATACATGATGTTTTTTATGTATAAAAAACTAAAATAAGATATAGAAGACAGTTTAGAGGTACTATAAAAATGTCTACCATGAGCATTATACTTATTGGACTAAAGATTCTAGTTTAACAAGCCTCAGTGACACTCATCTGCTAACAAAATTTTCTGTCTAATAAAACTTCCATTCTTTAAGCCCAGAATTCTAGTATTCTAGTAGACATTTATTCCCAGGATTCTCATTGTGAAAGTGTTGGCTTTTATTATATTTATGTTTTATCTAGTTATCTTAAAATATTTAATTATCAAAACTATAAAATTAAGTATTTTGTATAATATAAAATATTTCATACTGTTTTTATATGTTTATATTTGTATCTTGAATATTCTTTTGTAATATAACTGCTAGAGTGACTGCCATACATACTTTTAGTTATACATTGCTGTCCATTGATATATTATCCAATTTTAATTCTTGTGAATATTTTTAGGTAGCATTATTCCACTCTGAGCCTCAGTTTCTGCAGCTGTAAAATGGGATATCAGTAATGCACTTCTGAATTTGTCATGGAAAATACTACTTACCAAGTACACGTAGCCTGCTCCCCGTAACTGGTGGTTTAGCATTCAGTTAACCACATACCAGTATTGTTTGTAATGAATTCCTATTGCAAAGCATCAACTGTGACACTGGCTGCCAGAATGTACTTTTCAGAATCATTCTTTTTCTTCTCATTAGAAGATAAAAGGACAAATGGTGAGACATTCCTCAAAAGTGTACTTCTCCATGTTGTGACTGATTCTCAAAAAAAGGAAAAAAGACACTTAAATGAAGGATTTCTGTTGGATTTCTAACGATAGAGAAGAAGCATTTTCCAAAATGCTGATATGTTGTAATGTAATGATGCGTTCTTTGGGGAGATGGTCCATTTTTTGCACATTCATCATGGCTCTCAAAGTGAGTAAGGATGAAAAGCATGTAGTACTTGCCTTGTTCTTACATCAGAAGAATTTTTTCTTTTGTCCATTTTATGCTTGTTTCCAAAGGCTTAAAATGAAAGCTTTGTTTCTGCAATAATGGCTTAGTGTAGGCTTACATTGTTGATCCCCTCAGTAGATGCAATGTAATCCACTTTGGTAATGTGAATTTTTAAACAATCATCGGCCTTTGCCATTAACCCTTCTCTCCTAATGATAATACTCTACAAAAACTACAAAGGAACCCAGGCCCAGCTTAACATTAGACTTGGAGCGCACTTAGCTGAATTTGCATTTCTTATTTTAGTAGCAGTGAATTGCTGAGCATATGTTGAACTTCATCAATACCAAATGTAGAATAGGTGATTGTGAAACTAATGTTCAAGTGCAAGCATTCAAATACAAACACGGGAAACTCGGGGAAAATAATGATGAAACGAAGCAAAAGGGCTTTCCAGTCCAAAACTCCCCTTAAAGGGGCTTCGGCCGCTGTTGCTTTTTGCAATATTTTTTAACTTGACCTGTTGCTTTGCTTAGTTCATTGTAGTGCAAATGTCTCGAATAAAGCTGTACATGAGTCATTTTTTTTTTCCCTCCTCAGTTCAGGCTACTTGGATAATAGCGCACTTTGAACACAAGCATGGGAACCTATTGAATGCTTCCTGCATAAAGCCTTAGAGCTTGCCTCAGCAGCCTGACATGTTTCTTTAGGAAAGAGAAATGGTAAATTAGCTCGGGGTAATTTTATTGCATGACATATTTCCAAACTAACTTTGAGAATGCATTTCCACTTAGTGTTTAGATTCCACTTTGGGGACTTCAGAAAGGTTTCCTGCATTTGGTTAAGTTAATATAGTTGGTGGACGGCTAAATTAAGATGTTCTTCAGGGATTTGTAGATATTTAAAGTTTTACCTAAAGGAGAGAGGACTTCACCGCTACTCGTATTGAAGCTGCAATACTGGATGCCTTCAGGGCTGTGGGTTTAATAAACAAAAGATCTGTCACTGAGCTTGGTGTGCGGTAGGGGGTAGCTGTAATTATATACTTTAAAAGGGAAAAGACTGTTGTTATTATTTTACATTTATTGAGTGCCAACATTTTGCAATGTGCTGTACCTAATGTAGAATTAGACACAGTCCTTGCCCAATGGACTATCTATTTAAATTAGACACAATCTAAATATTTCTCTTAAGTAGTTCCTGTGTTTTCAGATTTGTTACACAGTCCATTGTCCAAGTACAGAAATATTATTGTACTTGCAAATGTTGTTTAAAACTACGACGGCTCTCAAAGACAGGTGGGAAAATGAGACGCGATGATTAGACTATAAAATCGTGCATGTTTTTGAGGTCTTTTCCTTTAACTGTTATTATAGATCTAACTTGAAATGGGAAGCAGGAGAGGTGTTACATTTAGAAAAGGATGGATATATCCTTTTGATTTTTACTTTGGGGAGAAAAAAATTGCAGTTTAATATTAAATGCCACCAATTTACTTAACTGAGTTTGGAGTTTTATTTATTCGTGTGTTTGTTAAATTTTTATTTATGTATGTATGTATGTATGTGGTTTTTAGCTAACTGCAGTCTGAAATTCCATGAGGGCCAGCATCACATGGTCTAGTCCAGTGCTCACTCATTAAAAGTTGTTGAATGGGTGAAGGAAATGGGCTTGCAAATGGACTTTCATGTTAGCCATTGTTTTCTCATGACTCTGAGTTTAGAGCCCGAGGGGACAGTGCTATACTGGCTTTGGACCAGCACTAAAGAAACCCAAACAACAACAAAAACAAAAACCTTCCTGGGAATACCTTCAAAGAGCCATGATTTGGAATGTCTTCCCTCTGATAAAGATGTTTCTCATCTCTCAGCAAGGCTCAGGCGTAAAGATTCAGCAGATATTCTGGGGCAGTGAGAGTCCTCAGGGCTGTCGTGATCCCCACCAGTGATCAAAGGGCCCTTTCACACCGGATGCCTGGTTTCAAGGCGGGTTAGTCACCATATCCAGCAGTCAGCGTACTGATCTGTTGTGTGGACACGCACAATTTCTCTTAACTCTGTTGTGAGTAAGGCTGGTATTAGGGAACATGTGCAGATAAACATAGAGCAGAATATGTCAGTTGGCCTGTTTATGTATTTGGCTTGTATATTGTGACGATTTCATGCCGACGGCTGCCCCCAGCATCTTCATTCAGCTCCATCCTGATTTCACACAGTGCACAGCAATTCTCAGTTGCCAGATGTAGCTCTTCTCTCAGGGAGTAGAAATGAGGAGCCTTGATGTCACAGCGGAATCATCCAGCCATAAGTTGCATCTCTGGCCTGCTACTTACCACCTAAATCCAGTTCCCTTTTCTAAGCTCTGGGCTCTTTAGATGTAAAATGGGGATAATAACGGTACTGAGCTCTTAGAATTTGTGTGACAATTAATCTAAGCTATGTACTTTGAGCCTAACCACTCTATTGTTATTACTATTACTACTATTATAGATGATAATCTATTTATCTTACAGCGTCATTGTCAAGTACAAATATCAAAAGATCTGTTGCACATACACTCATGATTTTAATTTAAAATGCAAAATATTGGCGTTAAAAGCAAGTTTATAAGCAGTTCTCGTTCTGATGTGCCAGCAGTACAAAAGTGAAGTCTTCCGACCCAACTGAACCCTAATGCTTTCCCATTTAAGCCTTGACTTCTCACTTTCAGTCATGGCCTCACTCTCTGCTTTGGTGAGCATTTGACCCAGTTTCCTGAAATGTTTCTTCTGTTTTCCTCTGGACCTTTCTCCTCCCCTCCTGTTTCAGAATACAAAAAGTTTCTATAACATTTGAAATCAATGATTACATCTTACCTTCATAGTCTACTGTTGCTCCTCCAGTCTCTCCATAGCCCATCTTTTCCCCTTTTTCACTTGTTTCTCCTTTTTGATCTACTTGTGTCTACTCAGCACACGCTCTCTTCTCTCTGAATCTTGGTGGATACTGTGTTCTGAATGTTCACTTGTTATCTGATCACCAAACCCGACGATCTCTTTAATCACTTACCTTTCTTCCCCGTCCCAGCTCTCTGTTACTCCTCTGTGCTTTTGGAAGGTAATGGAAGGTTTTTCTTCTTCTGTTTTGAGCCTCCCATCACTCCCCACCCTCCTTCACTAACATGTAGGCCTTATATCAAATGTTACATTCTGTACGTGACGCACGGATCTGTATATCACACTCCAATCCGTATCTCATGTTCTGGGCCTTTTATTTCTGACTGTGCCGACACGCCCATCTGTCTGTTTCTGAGGCGACTCCAGCCAACCATCTCAAAGCCCAGCTTACCACCTTTCCTGTAAACTAGCTTCTCCTCGTGTTTTTCCTTTTTCTGTTAATGATCCCCAAATTCCCCTTCAATGCCCAGGCTCTAGATCACTGAGACATTTGATAACCAATTGATTGTCAAAATTCTGCTGATTCTTCCTGCATCTCTGTCCTTCAGATCTGCCACTCCCCTTGCTTTCTCTGTGCCTGGCTTGCACTATCTCTTGCCTCTGCTATTAGCAGGAAATTTCTCCCTGGCCACACCGTTTCTAGTCTTCGTAGGAAATGAGAAGCCACAAAATCTAAATGCCTTCCCCAGACATTCAAGGTAATAATCCTGCAATGACCAGCTTCCAATCTAGTGGCCAGGAGACCTAAACACACAGAGATTATTTCCCGCCTCTAGGGCCCACCTAGGCTGCATAGATGAGATACTTTTCCAAGAGAATCCATGAGAAATACCGTATAACACTTACTGCCCGTGCACTGGATTGAAGTCATGAGGGAAGATTCACAAAGCATCAAGTGCACAGGAGGATCCCCCTCTGTTCAGGCCAGTCAGATTCCAGTTTTATGTTTCCTGCTTTCCTCTCTCCTGGACCTCCCCTTCACACGTAGCCCTTTATGATCGCAGGGTCCTCTGTGTCTCTCATATTGTTCATCATTTTTCTGTTTGTTTAATCCAACCATTTTCTCACAGTCTAGGCTTACTTCTCACTTCCATGAAACTCTTCTGAAATGAAATCTTTAAGTGTTTATTTCAATAGTGATCCTATTTCTTTAAAAGTGATCATGCATTATTCTCTTTAATCATTATAGTTCATGTCTTATGCCCCAAAATAAGCTCTAGGAAAAGAAAGTCAATGTCTAAGACCCATTTTAATTCCTCGTAGTGTCTAGCACCGGGCTTCTTTATGGTCTTTGATGAGTTTTCAGGACCACACTCACTAATGGTATTGAGCTTCCTGAGCTCTTTATTGCCCCTTGTCAATAGGACGTCACCTAACCATTGCTCTTAGGGACACCGAGTTTATCAGTGGATTAAATAAATAAGTACCTCTTTAAAGTAGCTTCAGAGTGTGCAGAGTACTTTCATAGAAACACGTCACTAGATCATCATAAAAATCCTGTGATGTAAGTACTTTTATTATTTCCATTTTGCAGATGAAAGGGCTAAATATCATGTTTGGCAGTAATACTGTCCATGTGAATACATAGCATGGAGATTAGAGCAGGACCCTCCCACACAGGCCAACATACTAACAATTTAATGCTCTCTGTAGAAGGTTTCAGCTGAAATGTATATTGTGACCTTGGATTTCCAGAATATTCATTCATATCAGGGTTCTGATATCTTGCTTTCCAGGCAAGAGTAAGCTAGCCTTTTCAGTCAAATGTAGTTGAAGAGAGTAATACAGATAGAGAAGAGAGTGGATTCTGTCTTTGAATGAAGACATTAACATTTAAGGGATTGTAAACCATTATCAGAATAAATGCCTATATGTATACAATTCATATTTAAAATTAACATAAAGTAAGATCCTTAGGCATATAAATTGAATCAACAAGATTCAAAAACTTTTTTTTTTACATTATGACAAATAGACAATAGGTACAAGTTTAAATCTTAGTTTTTGTTCTGAGGGTTTTTTCGCAACGGAAGCAGAAGAGGGAAATAATCCAGTATATATGTAGATCCCACAGTTCAGCCAAAATAGAACTTGCCCTTAATGTTCTATGGAAAAGGAGTATTCCGTATGGAAAAGGAGTATTCCAATTCAGTTAGCTATAGAACCCTGCCGGCCATAGAAAATATATCTGGCTGGACAGAGTCAAGATTATCATAGGGAATGCAGGTAGATAGAAACTTTTATAAGCTAAATTCAGTTACTATGTCACTTGAAGAATTACCGCAAGATAGTGTGTTGCTATTTCCTCTTTAATCTTCCCATGTGTCTTGCACAGTGTAGTGCATATAGTGTGTGTTCAATTTGTATTTACTACATCATTTACTTTACACCTAAAACAATGTTTTTAATTTCTAAGTTCATACCATGACCCTTAGGCGCGCTTTGGAGAACTTTTGGTTAATGACAACTAAATTTTGCAAGAAGGGGAAGAAATAATAAAATGGGAGCAGTCGTGAGAAAAAAAAAGATGAAGCAAATTAAAAGCACGAGACTAGTGAAATGGAGCTTGCTCAAAATACCTAAGATTGGCTGTTCATCATGGCACAAGCAAACCAGTTTGAGGCCAAACCATGCGACATTTGAGACCCCTGGAATAGAAGACCAGGTCACCGTCTGGGCATTGACCTCGCTGGTTTGGCTACTTTCATGTTCCCAGGGCATTGTGGCAATTTGGATAAACTAAAATGTTGTATTGGTGAAACGCTGCTCATTCTGACCAGGCATTTCCCTGCTTTTCTTCCACTGGTATTAGAGCAGAGGCATTGATTATGGTGATATTCTTTTCCAAAGCTCGTTTAAAATAGTAGATACATGAAACCAAAGGGCAAAAAAGCCTGCAAGTCCTCAATAAGCCTTGAAAATAGAATCAAGAATTGAAAAGCCATGGGAAGGAGCCCAAGCAGCCCACCTCACCCCCCCCTTCCTCATCTCTCTTCTCCTTTTCTTCTCCTCTTCCCTTTCTCTTTCCTTCTCCCCTTCCTGACCTCTCTTCCCTCCTCCTTCCCTCACCCCTCTGCCCCTTTCCTCCCTTTCCTCCCCTCTTCTTCCATCTTATCCTTCGCTAAGTGCAAAGAGACACATGAGTAGAAGATGGCTTTCTAACTGCTCTCTAGTTTATCTCCCTTCTGTGTGAAGGAGCAGCCCAAACTCAAGAAGATAATCTCAGAACAGTGTTTGGTAAACAAGCATCTTATAGGACACCTTTAGTCTGCTGTCCAGCTCTGTTCCAGTGAACTGTGGCCAATGGCACAGGGTCATGAAATACAAACCCACCCCTATTATTGGAGAAGGTGGGGGTAAGGTGAGGCAGGTTTAAAAAGAAGAAGGAGAAGAAGACAAAAAGAAAAGAAAATGTCAATTTCAGCTCAGCAAATATCCTGAAAATTATGGGCTACCCCAATCATTCGTCCAAATTACTACATTAGATTGCCAAAATGGAGCTTACCTACGTCATTTGCATTTATCCAAATATTTTGTCCTCAACTTGACCAGGGTTTGTTATTAGCCCTAATTAGAACATTAACAGTTGTAATTTTGCTAGGAAGGACACCATTTATTCTTCTTAATTCCTATATCAGATTACTCAAGTGGAGTATACCTGCATTATTTATTCTAAAGCATTGCCTTTACATAATATTTACAAGGATTTTGCCCCAAGTTTCATCAAAGTTTGTTTTAAGAAATAGCCTTAAATAGAACATTTGCAGTTTAGTAATTTTGACAAAAGGAACACCATTCCTTCTTTATGCTGATTGGTATCTCCGGTTTAAATATCAAAACAAAAAAAAATTCCTTTTTGAATTCAGAACTAAAAGAAAAAATTAGCTCCTGATGAACTGGTCTTCCTTTGTATTTGACCATAATTTTATACATGTTATGTTATCAAAAAATATTTGCTTCCATGCTTCCATGACAGAATAAATAAAGGAATGAAAGAATCCATTTTAGCTTTTGCTTTGCATACCAGAAACCCAGTGCTCAGTTTTGTGTGAAATGGCAGTAGCTTTTCTTAGGTAAGTGTTGCTGCTATAGTCTTGCTCACCCTCATTTACTATTTTAATGTTCTTTTATGATTTTACTCTATCTATGCCCTTCAAAAATCTGTTTTGGAAGTAGCTGGCGTATAAATTGCATAAAAAAATAAACTGCATATTCTGACATTTACAGTTGTAACGATAATTCCATGTTAAGGATGATTCAGTCTGAAAGTAAAGTTATTACATATATGTCTAAATATATTTTAGAATTATTTTGATCGCTACATAGCTTTTCTAGGATGCTAGTGTTTCTTGTTTTGTTGGTTTACTTCCCATCAAAACATGCATAATGACTCAGTTTGGCTAATTTTATCAAACCCATGTTTTGAAGGGTATTTAACTCTCTTGAATCCTCTCACAGGCCTTAAATTTTCTTAGTTGTACCAATTCCAATATGGAGTTCTTTACGCCCAAAAGTATAGCTCCCCATCAGGCTCATTTCAGTCTGTAAGCTTGTGTTCTTCCTGGATCTCTTTGTATTTGCATGCTTTTTTACCACGCTCTCTCTTCTCTCTGTTTCCCAACCATTCCATTTCTGTCTTGTCTTTCAAAACCTGGCTTAGGCTTAACCTCTGTTGGTAAGACTTACTTAATGAACTCTAAGTGACTCTTATTCCACGTCTCCTTCGAATTATCTACTCAGTTTTTACTCTATTAATTCGCCCTTATTTGTATGACAAGTTGAAAGCATTCTGAAGCCTTTTTTTTTTTTTTAAAGTACAAGAATGAGTTCTGACTCTCCATTTAGAAAATTTGCTAATTGTTTCTCAGACTGTGTCTTCTTTTCCTTTTTATATTGTCCCCGGAACACATAGTTCAATGTTCCATGGGATAAAGGCATGTTCATTAAATGATGTTGGCTCTTAGCCGCTCAGATTAAAACATAGAATATTGATGATATCTGTCATAACAAACATGTTTTTAGGAATGAAGGTGATAATTGTTTCCAGGAAATTTAAATTCAGACTTAGAGAGGTGAAGTGCAGCGTGATTTTTGACCTAGCTGTACATTCAACCATTTCTAACAACAGGTTTCTAAGCTGGTTCCTTTGTTTCTCCTCCTATTATTCATGTTCTTTCCAGACTGATGGAGGCATATGGCTTTAATTATCAAGTATATGCTGAGGATATGCAGAGCTGCAGCTTTTTCCTGACTTTCCTAATGAAGCTAGTTCCTAACAGCAACATTTGCCAGATTATTTTATTGTATTATGACATTAAACATGGACCAGCTGAAATCTAGCTAATTGGGAATGATACCGTTTCCCCTAACTGCTTATTTATTTTCCAGGAAACTAATTTAGTTTGGTTATAAAATGAAACCTCATAACTCAGTATACATGAGTTTGGTCATATAATATCGATAGCTAGGCTGAACAAAATCCTATAAATAAATAAACAAAACTTCTGAGAAACTGTGTTTAAAAAAATGAATAAATGTAGCCTTATTGCTGTTACTTACAGCCTTTAAGACTGGACGTAACATTGAATACTTGTTTTCCGGCCTTTTAAAATGAATTGGCAAGTGTTATTTGTAATTAGTGAGTTAATTAAAAGCAGTTAATTTTATTTCACTGGAAAATAGGCAAAACTTGCTCCTTATGCTTAAGTAATATGTTTCAAAACATTTTTATAGCTCAAATTTAAATATAAATGTTCCAAATGTAGTTCATAGTTATTATAGGTATCAAAACTTTAAAATTACATGAAATCATACAGCATTGGTCACCAACAGCCCACCCCTGTAATAAACATTATTTATCTTATTTGAATTGTGGCAATCTGTTTTCTGTCAAAGAAGAATCTATGTTGCTTGTTTCATATATGTTAAATTTTTTAAAAGAATGATAGTAGCCTGAAAGATGTTTACAAATTTGGAGCTTCAGTTTCAATCTCATGGCCACATATTAATTTTAAAAACAATTTCAATGACTACATGGAACATGATGCATTGGCTTTTAGAGTGTATTGTACATCAAAGAGTTGCAGAATGGGAGAGAGTCATCAAGATCCTAGTGAGTGCAGTGATAATCAAAATGTGTTCCAGGGAACCTCAAGTTTCCTTGGAACTATACCCCAGGAATTTCCAGGGAGAAGAAAGGAGGTGATGGTCATGTTGGAATGTCTACTTCAGTTCTTTTAATGGTTTTAATGCAGACGTAGAATTCAACCCATAAATTTTGAACACTGTGAGCCCAATAACTTCTTTTAATGAGAAGCTATCCAGACAAGTGAAGTAATTTGACAAATAGCAAATAAATATATTTTCCTAACACATTCATTTGAACCCAGTACTGTGAACTCTTAGATAACTTCCCTTTCACTGCAAGGATAAAACCCTAACCCATAATTGTTCCTCGAACAGTCTGAGCTGGCTTAATAGTTATGTGGACAGAGCGTTTGTTTCTTATTTTCATTTGCAATAAAAATAACCAGACAGGCACTAATTATTTGCCTGTGAATGAGGTACTTAGGGTCATAACTAATCCCACTAGTTCACATTCTTCATTACAGGGGGACAGGCTTTCCTTGGCTTACCCACCTGCTTAAGGTTTTGTCAGATTGTGTGCCTACTCTAATGTTGTCATTTTTTATTTTCTCCTTTGCAATCTTTCTTTTCCTTCTCCCACTTAGGTTTTTGCTTTGTTATGTTTTGTTTTGTTTTGTTTCCACTGAAACCTTACATCGTTAGCACTGCTCTACAAACTTTCTCATTTTGCATCTCAGTGACCACAACATTAGCAGCATTGGCTCTGCAAATCTAGCTGAGTGGTCAGTTGACTTTGTGGTTCTTTTCTCATCAGCTGTTTGGTGTATAAATTTTTCTTTTCAACTAGTTTAGAATGAATCAATATTCCAGGAAATAGCACAGCTCAAGTCAGTTGAGTCTGCCATCCTCATCTCCTCATAGAACTTGATTTCTGTTTGAGGTCTTTAAGTGCCCCTGAAACGTAAATGTAATTGTACAAAGTGTGAATAAAAACAAGGTGTTTGGTGATAATGATGTGGTGTTAGATTAGCACTATTGTGAATTATTTTTCTTTCATAACATTGCATCAGCTTGTTTTTTGAAAAATGGGTTGTTCTTTTCATTTGAGTTTTGTCCTAGAGGGTAGGGAGAATGATACTTGCTGATTCCAAAACACGTTTGAAAGGAAAAAATAACTAATAGCTTTAATGCACTTAGAATCCATGATGTGTTATATTCATAATAACTGTATAATCCCCCAAGATAGTTGTTTATGTTTGTCAGCATATGCTCACTGTCATTTCTCATGCTTGGTTTTGGGACTTTTTTGATTTGGGAAGGGTATTTTCTTCCTTTCTGCAGAAAAATGATGCTATGGGAGGAACATGTATAATAGTAGGATTCTAACAGATAATTATAATGAAGTTAAGACATGAAATCATGACCTTATGGATTTAAAATGGTCTTCTGGATTATTTGGTCCAACTTTTGACAAGGAAACAAAAGGCATAAAATATAGGTAAATTTGTAAAGTCTCAGAGTCAAGACTGGTTCCCCTGATTAAATTAAAATTAGGTTTCCAGTTGCAGCTGTCTTTAAAGTAAGACTATAAGAAAATCATCAAAAACAAACAAAACTTGCAGTAGACAGTTAAACTGCTATATGTAAGAAAATGCAGCTTTTTACTGAGAACAGACATATGTCACTGTATTGTAAACTCGTTCTTCATTTTTGCAAAAAGCACTATTAGAGTTAGTGGTTGTTTAGTTGTTACTCAGTGTCTTTTGTGACACCAGGCATGTTTTTTAATGTGTTATTTTCAGTTAAATTCCATATGGATTTCTGTACATTCACATAAGGAACAGTATTATAGAGAAAGGAAATTATGATGACACAGGAAAAAAAAAGTCCTACTTGGAGACAAAAAAAAACCAAACGTATCAGAAGATGGCACTTTCTAGATATAAAACTAATAAATACATGTTACAGCTATTGCCATCAAATGATATTTATTTACAAAAGCATGTTACGGGTTTGTAAGAGTAAATTAGTCAAGTAGTGGTTAGGAATATTGCATTCATCTTGAAAAACCAAGTGTTCTATATTGTTATTATAATTTAAAAATCAATTTTAATAAGTATGTTTGTTTTCAAATAGTAATTACAGTTAATTATAGCTAACATGTCCTGAATACTGTGGTGCCTGTCTCTGTACTGAGAACTTTTTATGAATTTGCTCTTCTATTTTTTTCTTATGTCAATCTTTGGTACTATATTTTTCTAAGAACTTAGTAAAAATAGAATTTACATAATGTACAATTTAATTTTTAAAGTGTGTAGTTCAGTTGTTTTAATATATTTGTAGAGTTGCACAGTCATCACCACTAATGTTACAATATTATTATCATCCTTCAAAAAGAAACCCAGTATCCATTAGCCATCACCTCCCATTCTCCCTACCCACTACCTCCATGCTCCTCGCAGTCACTGAACATTTCAGATCAAATGGAATCACGTAATATGTGACCTTTTGTGACTGGCTTCTTTCACTTAGCATATGTTTTCAAAATTCTTCCATGGTGTAGCATGTATAAGTAAGTTATTACTTCTTACTACAAAATAATATTCCATTGTGTGGTTACACCACATTTTGTTTAACTATTCATAAGTTAATGGGCATTTGGATTGTTTCCACTTTTTGGGTTTTATGAATAATGCTGCAGTGTACATTCATGTACGCATGGCTCATTGTTTTCAGTTTTCTTGTGTGTGGACTTAGGAGTACAATTGCTACATCTTACGCTAACCCTAATGTTTAACATTTTGAGGAACTGTCAAACTGCTTTCCAAAGTGGCTGCACAATTTTACAATTCAACCAGCAGCGTATGAGTTTTCCAATTTATTCGTATCGTTGTTAATGCTTGTTATCATCTCTCTTTTCAATTTTAGCCACCCTATTCAGTATGAAATGGTATGTCACTGTGGTTTTGACTTGCATTTCCCTAATGACTAATGGCATCTTTCATGTAATTATTGGCTATTTGCATATCTTCTTTGGAGAAATGTCTATGCTTATCTTTTTTTTCCCATTTTTCAATTAAGTAATTTGCCCTTTTATTATTAAGTTGTGTATGAGAATTTTTTTTGTGTATTATGAATACAACTCCCTTGGCAGATAGTTTACAAATAGTTTCTCCCATTCATTGTGTTGTCCTTCCATTTTATTGATAGTATAATTTGTAGGACAAATGTTTTTAATTTAGAGTAAGTCCAATTTATGGGTTCTTTTGGTGTTGCTTTTATTGTTATTGTCATGTCTAAAAAACTGTTACCTAATCTGAGGTCTGAAGAATTAATTCCATGTATCTGCTAAAATCTGTAGCTTTAGCTCTTGTATGTAAGTCTATAACCTATTTATAGTTAATTTTTATTTATGTTTGGAGATAGGGTGCCCAGCACAATTTGTTGAAAAAGTTATATTTCACAACTTAATTGTCTTGGCATTCTTGTTGTGTGATTAATTTCCCATAAACATGAGTTTATTTCTAGACTTTCAATTCTATGCAGTTGATACATAAGTCTATCCTTATGCCAATACTACACTGTCATGATTTCTGTAGCTTTGTAGTCAGCTTGTAATCAGAAAGTATAAGTCCTCCAACTCTGTTCTTCCTTTTCAATATTATTTTGGGTATTCTTGGTCCCTTGTGTATCTACATGAATTTTAAGATCAGTTTGTTGATTTCTTCAAAAAAAAAAAGCTAGTATTTTGATCAGGATTATATTTAATTTGTTGATCAATGTGGAGAATATTGCCATCTTAATAATACTGATTCTTCTGATCCATGAACATGGGCTTTCTCTCCACTTATTCAGGTTTCTTTCGTTTTTCTGCAGTGGACGTTTGTGATTTTCAGTGCACAAACTTTTGTACCTCATCAGTTAAATTTATTCCTAAGCATTTTGTTTTTTGTGATGTTAATGCAAACTGAATTGTTTTCTTAATTTCATTTCAAATGGGTTATTGCTAGAGTATAGAAATATAATTGATTTTTGTGTATTGATTTGTGCCCTCCAACCTTGCTGAATTAGTTTATTGGTTCTAATTTTGTGTGTGTGTGTGTATTCTGTAGGATTTTCTATACACAAGATAATTTTGTCTGTTAATAGAAGTACCCTTACTTCTTCCCTTTTGAATCTTGATTCCATTTATCTTTTTTCTTGCCTAAGTGCCCTGGCAAACACCTCCAGTACCATGTTCAAGAGCAGTGGCGAGAGCAGACCTCTTTGCCTTGCTCCTGGCCCCTGGGGGCTGCTGCTTTTCATAGCTGCCATGGATGTGAGGCTGCTAGTTTCCAACTCTACTAAGGAGCTGGGGAGAGGAGGTTTGTAATAGACTGGCTAAAACACGACAAATCGTGCTACTTTTATGAAAATTCAGCTTTTTAAAAAAATAAAGTCTTCTCAGATTGCTCTAAGTCTTTGGTTAATTTTCAGAATTCTCAAAAAGTTGATCTTTTGCTGTTACTTTTCTTGCTTTTCTTGAGTAATGGATTTCTAGAAGTTCTGACTCTGCCATTCTAGAAGTGGCACTAGGTTTTCCATGGGGCATATTTAGGGGCAGTAAAGGGAAAACTTAGTATAAAGCAAGGTCTAACATAAGTATTCTTTCCTATTTTTAAAAGATAAGAGATAATATTTTCCCCCAGATATATTTCTTAAAATACAGTGACTTCTAATTTTTTGAAAATGTCAGTTTATTTAAGGGTATCTATCAGTTTCCAGTTATAAAGTGATTCAGCAACTTTTTATAAATTATCGTTTTATTTGAAACAAAAAAGTATTTAGAGGAGAATGTCCTTATTCATATTAAATTAAAATAATGTGCTCTTAAAATCTTCTGGGAATAAAGAAACTTTCAATGTATTGACGATTGACTGAGACACCTTTTTTATGTTTTACTTTGTGAGCTGAGAATTTGGCTATGTGCTAACTTTATGATTGTCAGCACACACTATTTTTAAACAATAGAGGTTCTTTGGGTAGAGTAAACCTGAAGACAAGATAAATTTCCTACTGTTAATCCAGAACATGCTCCTGAATCATTCCTTAAGCAATTGTTCTTAAGTTATTGTATGATTACATACCTTTTACCTCCTTTTCTTTTCCCCTCCCTCCATTGAGAATAGATTAACTTTGGAACACTCTACAGTTGGCTTTGCCAATCACATTCCAGTAACTGAGAAACTTTCTTTTGAATGTATCTGAACCAAGAGTGTAGCCTATTCTTAAAATGTTTCCACTGACAGGTGTTTCTTTGTAGTCCTCTGTTGCTACATAGGACAAAGGCAAAGAAGCTTTGGCCAATTGAAGTTGCCAAGAAATTGATTTTTCAATATTTGTTTCAAGCCACAGAGAGTCCTTTTGTTAGTTTGTTTTGAAAAATATCTATTAGGTAGTAATAGGTAGTTAGCATTTAGGAGAATATATTATGAAGAATGGGTTCAGAACAGAACTTGATGAGGGACAAGTTAAAATATTTCATCAGTTGCATTTACTTTGGAATGTTGCTTAATAGATTATAAGAAATGGACACCTGCTCCAAAGATGGGTGCCAATTAACTTAATTAATTGTAGTTTTTGAAATATTATTCAGTTTATTTTTCTAAGTCCAATTGTAATTGGCTTGATAGATAAAACTAGATAAAAGAGAGAACTCTGAAATTTATATATTGTATGCATGTTTTCCACATGTCTATGTTTTCAACCATTTTTTTCATTATCACCTCTGCCCAGGGAGAAAAATTGTATTAACTATATTTCTACCTTACTAGAGAAATTACATACTAAGGTAAAATGTTTTGTTATATTGCACTGAGGTTTGGAGAGGCACAAACCTTTGTAATATCCATGACTTCTGCAGCCCCCCAAGCCCAATTACATTGCCCCCTTGTGGGTGACACTACCCCCCACTGAGTATGCATGCCCTATATTCTTCTTATGCAGCTATCTATAAAAAGGTTTTATTTTATTTAATTTCATGTAGACTTTCCCTGAATTCTGAAGTTTGTTTTTATAAAATGACTCTTCTACTGAAACTTTAATTTTAATTTACCAGTATTCTAGAGTTAGAATAGAGGTATTATTGTGTGTATGTGTGTGTGTGTGTGTGTGTGTACATACAAACATATATTGGGAAGCTCTTCTGTACCTAGAGTTGCTGAATTCAGTTAAAGATGTATTTTGTGCAAACGTTTTATACACTTATTGAAATCCAATCCACAAAAAACTACCAGTCCTGTATTACTTCTCCCCGATTATATTCCATTTATTTTTTTTTAATAGTGCTATTGAAATATTGGTACCTTAAAAGATTGTATGAGAAATGTGTTAGGTTTTTAATTTTTTAAAAGTCTTGTCTAATAATACAAGAAGCAAACAATGACCCCTGCGCTTTTATGTAAAATACAACAGAATTGGCGATGATTAGGAAATTTGTCCACAATAAAATAGGTATTCTGAACTCTCAAAGTCAGTGCATCTATTGGATTTTTTCAAATTTAAAGAAAAAACAACTTGGCATTCAACCCATATGACATGAGCCCCTCTAGATCAGATGCAGGTTGCTGTTGCCAGTGAGGATGGTTGTACCTAGGACGTCCCTGCCACACAGCAACCCTGGATAACCATTGATGGTACGTTTATATCTGGGATAGGTTTACTTTTATAAGTATATAATAATCCACAGGCAAAGGTAGTGGACCATTTTAATACAATTTAAATATAATCTTTAGATTATCAAAAGTTTACCAGTACCAGACGTGTTCTAAGCATGAGAGAGAAAATGTGAGTAAAACATGGCCCCTGCCCTCAAAAACTTACCTATTACAGTACAGTTGGCACACACAGTCACCAAAGTGAAGCTCATTTTAAGACAAAGAGAATCAGGAAAATAGACTTTACCAGAGTGATTATTTTTAATTAATTTTGCAAGAAAAGACCAAGAGTTTATAGGAGGAAAACCGTCACATATATCTCAGCTGAAAATTGCTGACCTAACATTTAATTTGTATAACTGATGATGCCATCATATCTGAGGATTCAGAGTCTATTTTTTTCCAGTTCCTAAAGGATGCTTACTAGCTACTTTGTTTAAAAAAAAAAAGGCATTGCTTCAGTGTGCCAGATTCTGTGCCAATACATCACATGTATTATTACTTCATTTAATCCTCCTAACCACTCTGTGAGGTTTTATTGCCCTAATTTTACACATGAGGAAACTGAGACTCCTAAAGATTTAATTGACTTGCCACATTAACCAGGATTCAAACCCAGGCAGACTCATTTGTAGGATACAACTTGTACAAAGAAGAAGAGTGCATGGGAGTACAGAGATGAATTCGACATGGACCCGTCCCTCAGGGGGTTGCAGTGAATTCAAGGAAGATGGCATTCGGTGGACAAAGCAGAAGTGACTTAGCGCCGAGGGAAAGATCATGTGCTTTCTCTTAACTCAGAGCTTGTACCAGTTAGAACAGGACCAACTAAGTTAAGGTCAAATATTTCTCCCAGACAATTTTTACATTAGTTTTATTTGATCATTTATCATTGTCCTTCCAAGTACTTTTTGAGGTAGAAGGGTGAGAAGAAGGAACTTAAGCCATGAAATATCAAAAGTGGTTTCCGTTCTCTTGTTCCTGCGATATCTAGACAATACAGCCTCCATCCTCCTCAGACTCATCATGATGGCGAACGAGGGAGAAAAAAGAGCCGATATCAAAGGGCCTAGGAGACTGCTGTGTGCCTTGTCCTGATAGAATTAATGTGACCCATTAGAATGAGCATGCAGGGGACTAACCTCACAGGACCCTGGGATTCCTTCCTCTCCAGGTGGGTAGGAAATGGGAAAGTCTAGGGGGGTAGGTTCAATTCACCGAACTGTCTACAAAAGATATGCGTGCTCTAAAACAGCTCATGCTTCAGAAAAAATAGTACAGTTGACACATGGCCTGGTTTGTATGCATATTTTTTCAATAGCAAATACTATAGCACCATGTGATCTGTGGTTGGTTGGTTGAATTGGCTGATATGGAGGAACTGGCTACAGAGGGCCAACTGTCAGTTACACTTGGATTTTCAACTGTGCAAAGGATTGGTGCCCATAACCCTTGTGTCATTCAAGGGTCAGCTGTATATGTAAATGTGGAGAGTTTAACCATGTTGGTAGATGGTTACAAAATATAATTTTGATTTTATTTCTTATATGTTTGGAAAGGTGCAAATGAAACCCATTAAAATGTCATCCATATGCAATCTGGGAGTTTTCTGTGTTGCTGTGTAGACAGCTAAAAGTTTATCAAGAGAGGTTTAAATACAGGAACATAGGACTTGAGAAGGATTGTCAGGAAAGGGAAGAATTTATAAAGGAGATGGCTTTTTAAGATGGCCCTTTAAGATGGATAGGATTTAGACATGTGGATATAGGGGTGGTGGGTAGGACTCTAAGCAGAAATTAAAGATGGAACAAAGATGTAGACTTAGGGAAAAGAATGAACGTGTATGAAGTACTGGTTTATGTTGAATAATTTGTTTTGACTTGACTAGTTTATGTTGATTTGATTCATAAATAAATCATTGGCACTAAGATGGACCATTTCATTGAGATAATTTAATGAAGTTCTTTGAATGTCAGGTTAAAGCGTTTATATGGTATTATATGGCAAATGGGAATCACTGAAAGTTTTTGACTGAGAAAGTAACAGGTTGAGTCAGTTATTCAGGAAGATATACCTGGTAGCATGTGTGAAATGGATTGAAGAGGTAAAATCTGGGAAAACCACTTTAGATTATTTTAATAGTTTAGGTGAAAGTTCTAGTTCAGGACAGTGATAGAGAGAAGAGGGAATGGAACCAGAAAGTGAAATGCAAGAAGGCCCGTGGAGGGGGCTGCTGATTGTGTGTGGGGAAAGCGGGGGGAGAGTCCAGTCACTGGTGATGACCACTAGGTTTTGACTCGGAGTATCCAGGAAGATTCAGGCTCCATTAATGGAAATAAGAGAATCGTATTTGGAATGGGAGACTTGAAGTTCAGTTTTTCATCTTAGCCCATTAAAAATACTTAGGCATTCATTTCTGGTTATCCAGCAGTGGTTCTGAAGCAAACAAAAAAGTCGTGTTGAAAATGTAGAGAGAGGGCAAGGATGACGGTACACAGTAGATATTATTCATAAAGAGGAAATATTACTTTTAAGCTGTTAATTTGCATGAAAGTTTCAGTGGAATGACTAATGAGAATGAGATTAAGGCTACTACATTTTCAGGGACTACCTACATTTGGAGAATGAAAAAAAAATAGGGAAATCCATTGTGAAAGGAAAAGAAGAGAGGATTTAGGAACAGTGTGTTCCAGAAAACAGAGTTAAGGAGGGTAAACACTGAAAAAATACACTTGAACTTGGTGATACTTTAAAAAAAATTTTAAAACAACTTTATTATGGTATAATTTCTGTACAGTAAACTACACATATTTCAGATGTACAGTTTTATGAACTTTGATAGATGTATATATATCTATGAAACCACCACCACAATCAAGAATTTGGTGATAAACAATTATATCTAATTAAATTACATGTATGCTATGTACACTGTGTTCTGTTTTTAGCAATTAGAGATGATAGACTGTCTTTCATTAGGAGTCTGGGAATCAACAACATCAAAATGAAGACTACAGAATTATTAAAGCATCTATTGAGTATCTATTATGTACAAGGCTGAATCTATGAAAAGGTGATCCTACCTTAATTAAATCCATGTTCTGTGTAATATATAGAATGACATTGCATTAATCAAGGCCCCCAAAGTCATTATGTGGGACATTGTGCAGAGATAAGAAACAGCAGGGGATGGTGACACACTTGGGACTAGCAGCAGCCAAAAGCCATTCTCTAGGTCAGAGGACTGAGATGGAGCAGTGTTTACCAAAACCCAGTGAGAGCTGGTGCTAGGGAAGAGGGGCGCCACTGTCAGAATGGAACCAAGGCAAAGTCGCAGCCATGGTCTCGTAGCGGTACCTCCCCTTGGACGGACCAACCTGGAAAGGGAATGACTAGGGAGTCTGAGTGAGTCTTCTCAAGAGTCAGACCCATAGTGCACAAATCAGAAGGGAGAATGGAGAACGGATCTGAGGGAAGGGGGTGACAAGAATCACCAGTGTGCACAGTCAGCGCCAGTGCTCTTTACTTTTAACAACAGAAGTTGAATCAATATAAAGTCAAAATGAAATGACACAGTTTATTGTTTAATGAATGTGTGAAATGTGACAATACTGTATAGCTGATTGCTCTTTGATGCCATGGATAAAAGGGTATGGTCGTGGTGACTGAGGTTTTCTTTTGAAGCAGAGTGTGTAAAGAAATAAATGACTTTTAAATATTAGTAAGTTTGCTAGGTATGCCCCACCCCGCCAAAATGTTCTCATGTCAGAGCACAAGGAAGAAAGACTGCTAGTTAAAACGCAGTTCAGGAATCCGAGAATCAGCACTGGCTCACTAAATTTCAGGTCAGAAAAATAGTACACTTTATTTGTGGCTAAGTATACTAGAGACAGACAGCAAACCTGTTTAAAGACTTCTAGTCTCGAGACAAAGTTGATTTGGGTGTGTAGGCTGACATAAACCAGCAGATGGGAAAATCAAAGACATACTGCCTCAGGTCTACTAGCCTGTAGTAGTAATATAGTTATAAAATGGATAATGACTACCATTTATGGAGGGCTCACTGAATACCAGGCATGATGCTAGATACTGTATAATTTAGATCTGAAATTTTAGATGTAGTTATGCATTCAATCTGGAAAATTAATTACATTCTGTTCCCCGTTTCATAGCTTAGGAATCTGAAGCTCTGAATAGTTAAGTAACTTCTCCACGACCATACAGTTAATGAGTGGTGTTGATAAGTCTGCCATGCATCACCTGTGGATGCTGTGTTCTCCTGATGTGTTGCGCCTCCTTCCACCTCTTGCAGTCTAGTGAGTTATTAGCTTCCTCTTCTCCCAGTTGACTTATTTCACTTTTAATGTCAAATGCTACTTGTCAACTTAACACCTCTGCAGTCACTGATCCATTGTAGACTGTCATGCTGTAACTGATATGCTAGGTGGTGCATAAAACCTTGAGAAACTCTGTTGCCTATGATTAGAATTTAGGCATTCATTCATTAATCCCAATATTGATCCATCCCCTGTGATATGTTAAGGACTGTGCTCTGGGCACATCAGATACAGAATGTACCAAGGAGAAAATTTCTTGCTATTTTGTAGAGGAGTCAGACAGTAAAAAGTAAACAAATATAAAACAATGTCAGGGTGTGGTGAGTGCTATCAAAAAAAAAAAGAAAAAAGAAAGAAAAGAAAGGAAATAGGAGAGAAGACATAGGCTCATTGAAGATCCTGTTTTAGATAGACAGGTGCTGTTCTAGATGGCAATCACCTTCTCAAGAAATAATATTTGAGAAGAGAAAGTATGTGAATAGCAGGGGAGGAACATTTGAGTGAGAGTGAACAGGAGATGGCCAGGCCTTACTTAATGCAGGGCTTACTGCTCAGATCCTTCAAGGGAAGGCCAACACTGTTCTATAACACAGACACAGCACTCCTAATAACTGACAGATGGAGAGAGAGACAGAATACTCAGGTTAGCTAACAGCATGTCCTTTGTGATGTGTCTAAGATGGAGATTATCATGTCAAAAAATCCACCAAGTTACATTCCAGGTGCACAGTGTATGACTTCTCATCCTGCGGTGACATTTAGGTACGTCACAGTTTGCACGTTGCTCAAGTACATTCATCAGCATAATGCAGTCTTTGGTGTCTCTCTAGTCCCCACTTCCCTCTGCCAATGAGCTGAGATTTGATTTTCCTTTAAAATGTGAAGATACAGATTTATCTTATAGCAGCTATAAGCGCAGCTGAGGAATAGTTTTCACATGATCAGTGTCGATGGGGGCTACCTGGACCCCATTAACCTTTCAGCTACTTACTGCCCCTCATTCATTACTGCAGTTACCTGACCACCATCCACAGCATCTGTAATTCAGAGGTGTTGCTGTCATACAGGACTTCCACATTATTTTCTTCTTAAAAAAAATTAGTGCCTTAAGAATATTTGTTTGAGGTTGGCTTCTGATAAAGCAGTTAGGAATTTTGCACAATTTTTGCGGGGGGGGGTCTAATTGCTTCCCTATTTCTCTCATAAGAGTTCTCAAAGTGTTTTCTTACAATTCTTTCAATGCGCTGCTACAATGGGATGTGTAGGTGTTATTATTGCTTTTAAACAAAGGGCAGGTTAACTAGCAAAGCTTTTGAGTAATAGCCACATCAACTGGGTAGTTAGAGTCAGGACTGAAACTTAGACAACTTGACATTGATTTCATTTGTTTCTCTAGAGCTTAATGCTAAAAGATGATAATGATACCTCCACATAAGCAAGCCAAAATTGGACTTCTGTACAAATGTTTTGGGGCCAATATGTACCTGAATGGGTAAGAAGCAAAGAGGCTGATCTCCTTAAGCAGCAAATAGCCTCCATCTTCTCTTCTCAACTGATTAAACTTTGATCTTTCCCTCTTTGCTTTTCCTGAAGAAGAACCAAAAACCATAAAGGTACTAGTCAATTATATTTTAAAAGAAAAAAAAATGATGCCACTAAATCTGCTAGGTTTTTCAATGAATCAGAATCTCTAAGTTCAGGGCAATTGCTTGAAAGCTGCTTAATAAATTAGCTGTAAATCCAGGGGAAATGCAAGAAAACCTTCCAGATGCCACTCATTTGAAAAGGAATGCTCATTTTGGGTAGATTATTAGGTAATTTTTCAAGGTTATCACTCACAAGTAAGGGGTTTTTTTGAGTGTATTTAAGTGATTCACATTTTGTCTCATAAATGTTTAAATTTTTCTCATTCACAGTGTCACAGCCTGACAGGGTTGCTCATAAGGATTTCTCTTCCTTTGTGTTAAAATTACAGAGGATGAAAGTATTTTTAAATATCTGTTGCTCAAGCAGAGCAGGTGCTATCCAGCTTACAGTGGTCCATTTCACTCCATCAGTGCATTGTTGGTCACAGTGACTCCCTTTCTGATGGCAAAAATTGCTTCCATATTATTAGAATGAATTAAGCTGGTGCTGCAATCTGTCCCTAAAAGATTCAGAACATGATCCTTTGATGTCAGCTTTGGGTCAGGATATTCCCAGCATCGCATTTAGTCAGAAATATGGAGGGTGTATGTTGACATGATTTACATATCTCACTCCCGTGGAGTCTCTTGGTAAATAATAGAAATGGGCAAGGAGCCCTGCATCAAGGCAAATTCACATTATTTCCTGACACACACAGTGAAGCTTATTTGGGGATAATGGCTACATATGTTCAGGAAAATTGGGCTCATGAGCCCACTGTCTGAACATTTTCCAGAAAAGATAAAAGAATGTATTATTAGGAGGCATCAGGGAGGGGTCCCTCTGTTATTTATGTAATCCCTTTTTATGAAAACAGATACCACTGATCTATTGTTCCCTTGATCAATAAATGGACTATTGTGATTAACCGAATATTTTCACAAAATGACATACATTGTATATTCCACATTTATTGCAAATCTTTTATAATATTGAAAAAATAATAACCACCTCTTGAACACAATAATACAACTGAACCTAATTTACTTTATTTTTTTGAAGGGGGAAAGTGGGGTTTCTGAAAAGGCGGTTTAGGATTTTACAGTTTCTTAGGGGCCAGCTTGCTGACTTATTCAAGAAATATTTGTTAAAAGCCGTTGTATACCAGAAGACTCTTAGTACCAGGAGTATAAATAGTAACTGAACACACTCCTTGCTTTCTAGTGACTCAGCACTTAGCATCAAGACAGGCGCACAAACAAGGACTTCAGGAGAAAAGGGGGGTGTCCCTAATTCCCCTTACGCTGTTTAAAGGCATCTTCAGAGAAAATGTCTGAAAGAAGTCTTAGCAAATGAGTTTGTATGTAGTTTTCATGTGGACTGTGGGGCAAAGGGTATTCCAAGAAGGAGCCCTAGCAAGTTTGTAATTAAAGAGGCATGAAGTGTCGTTGCCCTTTTTAGGTGCCATAAGGGCTGGGGGGTGGCTGGAGCACAGGTTGTTCTGAAGGCAGTGAAGTGATCTGTTCCTCCAGTCTAATGACAGGCCAGGGCACCATCCTACAGTGGCTTGTATGCACTGCCGAGTCTTGAGTTCTTCTCCTGTAGGGCCCCAAGTCATTGGAAAACAAAGCAGTCAATGTAAAAAAAATCCAATTAAGGTTCAGAAATACCATTCTGGTTCTTAGCACATTGTATATCATCATTGTGTGTATTTCTAGGGCCCCAGTGGTTGCTGACACACTGTCAGGTGAATCTAAGATTGTAGTAATTATATCTGTGGCCTAAGCACCTTGCCCCACCAATCCTGACTTTTCCAAAAGCTTGTTTTCTCCTTTATCGTCTCTGTCTCCCTCTTAATCTAAGTGTCCCTCTCTTGCTACTTTCTCGCTTTCATATTCCTCCAGCCCTGAGGGAGAAGGAGGAAACGACAACCACAAAACCAAACACCCCTCGACACGTTCAGTTGTGTGTTTTAGTTACGAATTCATCTGTTATTGCCTCTCTTAAGCCAAGGGAGGGAATATCTGCATCTTGTTCATTAAATATTTATGGAACATTTTTCAGGGCTGCTTCTCTTCTGGGTGC
The DNA here is from genome assembly GCF_048773025.1 of Camelus bactrianus. Lineage (NCBI taxonomy): Eukaryota > Metazoa > Chordata > Mammalia > Artiodactyla > Camelidae > Camelus > Camelus bactrianus. Next base: position 122,527,635 of record NC_133540.1, on the reverse strand, counting down.
TAAGATATAATAATGAACAAAATAACCAAAAAAAAAAAAAGCTGAGACTCATAAAATTTACTTTATGGCCAGCAGAGATAGACAATAAACAATACATAATTAATAAGTAAATTGTATACTATATTAGAACGTAAGTTCTATGGAAAAAAAGAGAAAGGGTAAGGAGGATTGGAATGGTTGGTTTCAATTTCAAATCGAGTGAGTGGCTGGATAGTCCTGCTTAGAAGGTGAGATAAGGACAGATACCTCGAGGTGGAGCGGGAGGTCACTATACAGATACGTGGGGATGGACAGAGAAGACGGCCAGTGCAGGGGCCTTGAGGAGGGGTCACCCACAGTCCCCCAGGTGGTGGAGGTCTTGTACCTGGAAGATGTGTTTGCTAAGTATATTGAAATAAAGAGCAAGGAAGGCATTGTCCTTCATCTCAGAAGCATAGTTTAGCAACGGGCAAGTGAAGGAATTGCTTTCCCCTTGGACACCCGTAGAGCATGTGCCCTCCGTTGGGTACAAAAGAATTGGATGAGATATTATACTGAGTCAGTGTTTGACGCCAACAACTGCTTCTCCCTCAAGCTGACTTGAAACTAGCTTCTGGAGCTGCTTACACTGCTCCACTTATTATTTTGTTTACTGTTACTTTTGGTGCCTCATAAACACATTTTCATGTGCATTTTAATCGACTTGTTTTCAAATAGAGAGAACGAAAATTTCCTTGAGGCATTTGTCATTCCTTATTCAGCCCGGAGCTGGAGCAGCAGTGCAGCAGTGAGTGGATAAATCCATCTGCGAGCTAATCTAGTGGAACAGCACTGAGCTCCCTCGTTTGACAGAAGTAATTATAGCACGGGGGAGGGCTCAGGGCGCCACTTTGCCCCTAACACCCTGCCCTTCTCAACTTGTGTGAGTTGGAAAAATAACAACAGCAACAAAAAATTCGCTCCAGTAAGTAATTAATTCTCTATGGACAGACACACTTTTTTAAGAGATTAATTAGTATTCAGTAATTATAGTGCATGCCCACACTAGGTATTTGAAATGGTTGTAGCTTTTTTTCATGTAAGGTAGATTCTCTAATGTGTGCCTTTACTCAATTTTTTAGTCATTTTTGAATGTACTGATTTTAGATTCTGGTTGAGCTAATATTTGTGAGATAGGTTGCTGTAAAGTTTTGTGTAAAATTGCTTTTTGTCCAGATGGTTCACTTCGTAGAACTTGTTTCTGGGTGTCATAATCAAAGATAAATTTGTAGTAATGATATTAGATTAGAAAGGCCATAGGACATATTTTGTGTTCAGTGGGTTGAATTCAGTTGCTAGATTTCTTTGTATGAAAGGACAGATTGGAACATGATTTTTAGAAATGTGTACGATTTGTGATTACTAATTATTAATCACATTTCCAGGAAATTAGTGTCTTCCCTGAGTTTCTGTCCCTTTGTGCCTTTAAATTTTATGAACATCTGCTTAATGCTGTATGACAAAAATCTGTGGTTAATAATGTAGGCTCCATAAGCACCTTTTCCTGATTGGTAGAAACATATTAAAAATAATGGAAATTAAGGTAAATTTTATAATATTTCATAATCAACAACTCATGCTGACACAACAAAATGAAGAATTACAGTGCTGTGTATTTCAGTGTTGATATCAGCAGTAATCAGGACCCATCACACATGATAACAGGGTTGTACCACGTCATTTTCCCTTCATAGATTCTCTGTGTAACTTTAGAATTAGGGGACAGTGGGTATGGAGTTTGAGCCATGCCATACCTAAATCTGAGCTGTATTTCACAAAAAAGTTTTAGCAAGGCTAGGACACTTAGCAGAAGTCTAATAAACCCAGGACCAGAATCTAAATTTAAATATCCTGCTTTAAAATGAAACCATTGGTTTAATTGATCTATTTGGTCCTTTTTGAACCTTTTGATGTAGGTATCTTATGGTCATTTGAGTCAATCCTACTGTTCATCCACTCACTCAGCAGATCTTTATTGAGCAACTACATGTAGTCACTGTCCCAGGTGCCGCATATATAGACACTGTCAACGGCATGGCTGTCTACCTCCAGAAAGACTGGTTAATGATTAGAAGCTTAAATGTTTATGTTAGGAAAGCAGTCAACCCTCTGTTCCTGATCATGATTTTGACCTTCAGAAACATTAAGCTTTTCCTACAATTTTTCATTGATATTCGTTCACTAATCTGTGTTGTTTTTCTTTCTTTTTTGTTTTGTTTTGTTTAGGACCTAGTCTATGCAAAGTATCTTTTTAAATACAGTCAACACCACAAAGATAGAAATCTATGGTCTTTCTTCCATTATAGCTTACAAAAAATCTAGCAGGCAGGGTAGACGGACACAAGGGGACACCCCTCTGATCAAGGTAACAATGACACAGGTACTATAAAGAGAAAATAAACAATCTGCTATGGGATTTGGAGGGATATTCGTTCTCATTGGGGTGATCTGGGAAGAATTCTTAGAGAAGTTTTCTTGAGTATTATCCACCTTTTCATTGTATTTTGATAATATTCTCCTTCCCACACTCCTCCTACATTGCAACATTACTAGCAAAAAATGTGACATTACCTTGGCATATGAGGGTTTAAATTAATAGAACAGCCATCTGTTTCAGGGAGAGTGGATCTATAGTCAACATTTCCTCTCCCTTTTCCTTTTCCTGCCAAACTCCCCACACTTGGTTTGTATCCTTCTCTTGTCTCCCTCCTTGACACCCTGGGGATTTAAATTCCATTCACTCTAGTGAATCATTTTCTGAATGGTCGCCCTTGACCTCCATCTAACCAAACAGAAGAACCTTTAATCTTACTAATCCTGCTTAACCTGCGGGTTGGTAGACACTGCTGATAACCCCTAGCTTCCATCTTAAAACAGTATCTTTCAAATAATTTTCTCTTCTTTTCTTTTGTTCAGACAGGAGAGCTTTTTTTTCTTCCCCTTCTCTGCTATAATACATTTTTGGAAGGCAGGGAACCATGGTTAATTTCATTTCCTGTAATGCCTACCTTGCCAAGAATATAATAGGTGCTCTACACATACTGCAGATTCATCTTGGGAGGGTTTATATTGGTGGCACCTACCATCAGTTATTGTTTGTGGACTGCGCAGGGGATGTGGATAGTGTTTTACTAATTTTTGTAGGAAATAACACTATCTATCATATAAATCAAATTACATTTGATTTTAAATCCACATTCCACAAGGCAGGCGGAAACTTAAATCTGTCATGTTGACATCCCCCAGGATCCTATAAAAATTGAAGGTATTAGGCACTACCAAGAAAATAGTACCAGGACCACTCTCTTTAGTTCCTCTAGGTCACTCTGATGTGTTTTCTTCCAAAATCCCCATAAGTCCTTGAAAACCTGTGGCTCCTTTGCTCTTTGGCTCTGTGCTTTAATTGGGGCACAGCAATTTTTGCCAAGTCTGAGATCTTGAGTGTCCTGGGCCAGCATCCTTTTGCATACTTGGACCTTTTCCCTGCAGAGGTCCTGCTACTCCCTATGGGTGTTTTAAGGACCTTTGGCCCTCTCCTCGTCTGGAATCAATTCTTCTTCCTATGTGACTGCCCTTGATCCGGTTTCTCCTAGCTTGATGGAGCCAGCTTCCTGGACGGAGACAAACCTAGTAGCAAGAAGTCTACAAATTCTGCCAATGCTCCTGTAACTCAAGATTTCTCAGCCTCAGCACTATTGACACCTTGGACCAGATGAGTCTTTGTTATGAGTGGCTATCCTGTCTGTTGTAGAAGGTTTAGCAGCATTGCTGGCCTCTACCAAATAGATGCCAGTAGCATCCCCCACTTGTGACCATCAAAATTGTCTCCAGACACTGCCAGATATCTCCTGGGGAGACAAAATGATCTTTGGTAATGAGTCACTGTTATGACTCAAACTTCCTGAGATGTGAAGAGCTCTGTATAAACTATACTGCAACAAATATGTAGGCAGAAGATAGTAATTCTCCTTTAGAAAAAAATGAGAAAATTAGTTGGATTAGTAACCAAGTGGGGGATGGTAATGAAAAGGAAGAGGAATGACACTTATGTGTCAGCAAGATGTTATTCACATTTTACTGAACACTAGGAAACTGTATCTCAGGACTGCTCATTCGTTAGGTAGAAGAGGCAGGTTTCAAGCCCACATCCATCCAACCTCAGATTTCAAGTACTTTTCATGATACCATATACTAGTCTAGCTGTGCAGTTCACTTTGCCAAATGTTTTAGTGCCTGCTTAAGAAGCCTTTATTCTTTGCCTTACTCTGTAGTGTGGCATTTTGTCTCCAGATTTCAGGCATAAACATAGTTCACCAAAAATGAGTCAAAATGTGAAATGCCCATTCAGTTCATTCAAATTTGAGTAGCAGATGTATCTAGAATTCTTAAAGGTTATGACTTTTATAGACTATCTGCGTGAGAAACATCAGGATGAACTCAAAGCCTATGCCATTTACGATTTTGCCAGCCTCTGGTTCTTTTAGGACAAGTGAGGCAACTAAATAGAATGTGAGAGAACTGAGTGAGCAAAAGTGGGAGTGGGGGAACTTCTAAAGAGAAAGAATGGCATATGGAGATGATGCAGAGTGTATAACTACAAGTCTGACAAGGCAGATGCAGCAATGCCCACGATGAAAGGAGAGAAATGGATTTGCAGTTGGGCATTTGTGGTGGGGTCTTTTTATATACTCTGGATTTTATTCTCTAAGCCTTTGGGGAGCCATTGAAGGATTAAAAGCTGTAGCGTTTCATAAACAGATTTGTGTTTTAGAGGGAAAAAAGTACTGCTGTTATAATATGAACGCTGGATTTGAGTGGGCACAAGTCTCTGAAAGAGAAGAGTTAAGATGCTCTTGGTGTATCCAATCAAGAAAATTGAGGTTCTGCACAAAAGTAGTGCCAGTGGTGACTTTTTATTTATTCACTTACTTTTATTAAGTTTTTTTTTTTCCTAATTCACAACTTCTCAAACTTTAATGTGCATCCAAATCACCTGTTAAAATGCAGGTTCTCATACGTTAGGTTTAGATGAGTCCCAGGATTCTGCGTTTATTACAAGCTTCCCAATGGTGCCCGTGCTTCTAGTTCATGGACAGTATTATAGGTAGCAAGGTTCTCAGCGACATCCACTGTGCAGCATACGGAAGGAATAAGGCAATATTATGTCATGTTGAACTTGTGGTCCCAGGTGACTGCAACATAGGTGTTCCAACTCTGTCATTAGGAGGTGGTTTGCCTTTGTCTCCAGCTTTGACCTTCCTAAGTTGGCTTCACTTCCTGGCTTCACATAGTATCCTTCTGCAGCTCTGGGAGCACATCCTCCCAAGTTCAAGTTTGGTAGAAGTAAATTCCTGGCCTCTTTTCCAACAGCCTCTGTGAAAAGTCTCATGGCATTGCACTGGCTCCAGTTGAGTCACACGTCTGCTTCTGAATAAATCACTGGGTCAGAAGGACTGCGATGTTCCAGTTAGCTTGGCTTGAGTTTTTCTGTTCCTGGAATCAGTAGTAGAGTCAACTCCACCTGAAGTACTTGGACTGACATTGGGGAAAGTGTACCAATCCCAAGGGAAAAACTCAGGAAACTGAACTAAAAAGGTGATTTGATTTCTGCTGTATGCAGTGACTGAATGTATACCAGAGCTTTCCAAGTGTTCTTAATTTCTTAGGAATTTTTTTCATGGAGCTCTAGTCCAAAAGAAGCACCTAACAGTTAATTCATTTGGTAGTTAGGTCTTAATAACTTAATAAGGGTTTCTATTCTAACAACTTACTAGAGTTCTGTTTATTAAGTAGTTAAATCCAAACAACTTAATAAGATTTATGTCCCAGCCATTAGGTAGCTGTTTGATAAAATAGTACATATAAATTAAAAGAAAACTACTGTTTCTGTTTCATTCATAAGTAACTACAATCCCCTCCTCAAGGGATGTGTGCACTTGTTGGGCTCCACACAGATTTTCTTGACCTCAGGTTAAGATTGGATAATGCCACCCTCATTTCCTGTTCTACACTAATTTTTTGTGCAGTAATTCCCCCTTTTTTTTCCTTAAGATTTGGCAATCCCTATAACCCCAGCTTTACAAAACTGTGATGTCATCAAAAGGAATGTAGTGTGAGCACCATATTTCTTGGAACTGTGCACTGCCTTAAGCTAATCGTTGGTGTGGTCTCCAATCGATGCTGAGTATCGCTCTGCTGCTCTAGAAATTTTAAAATATCATGGCAGCCCCTTTGAATTCCCCAAGTTGCCTTGGTGCACATACCATCGTTTTAGAAATTTTGTATTTGAATTTCCTATTAGACATCTATGTAGGAACAGAGAATCAAATGTTGGCCATCTAGGTTGAAATTAGGTAAGAGGTCTTGGCTGGTGGGCAGTCTTAGCATAGAGGTCTGGTTCCTTCTGCATCTGGACCCAGAGAGCTCTAAGGTGGTACTGTGCACCTTTACCTTCTCCTCGAGAGTAAAATGTCCTGTCACTACTCAGCTACCACACAGCTTCACAGTACACGCTGTTACTCTTTGATCTTATGAGTCCTAAATCTGTCTGATTGATGTCCTCCATGGAGTAACTTATCTCGGTATTTGCATTTTATTTTGTATTTGCATTTAAAATAAACTGCACCGATAGTGGTGTTTTTATCTTCTAAACAATCTCTGGATTGTTCAGATACTGGCTTAAATAACTGGGAGGTGGGTATCATGTATTTTTCAATAACGTGGTTAAACTCTCTGAAGTTTTAAACTTTGTTCCTTTAAATTTAACCATGTGTACCAGAGCTTAATTAATAAGGACTGAGCAGAGCATTTGCTTTTGAGCTTGAAGTGATTGTTTCTGCCTGAAAATAGTTGATAGAGTATTTTCTCATTGATTATGCCTTTCTTTTAGCTTGTTTGTTGTTTTAATGCTGTAGAGTCAATATCTTCCAGACTGATTTTTTAAATAACTTAAGTGTAGCCTGGAACCAGATTTTCCAAAGCATGTGCAAGCTTTCATTTTACTAGAGTCAATAATCTTTCTATCTGCCTAGTTCATGCCTGAGATATAATGGGATTCTATCATCACTGTCTCACTGTAGCTCATCTATTACTCATCATCTCATGAGACTGTTGCTCCTACTGACTGTGCAGAATCACTTCTGTTTCAACCTCTTCCCATAGTCCAAAAATTAAAATGTATTGAGTATATTAGGTGCACCACTGTTATGTGAATGTTTAATTTTTAAAGTTAAAAAGCAAAAGCTACTAATGGGTATTCAGTTTCTACAGAATACTATATTGTTTTATTCTTTTTTTTTTTTAACTTTTTTTCACTCTTTGAATATCCACATAATTTCAACTTTTATTTATGAAAACAACATAATGTTAGAGTGCTTATTTTTTCTTTCTGTTAGGTTCTACTTTTAAAATCTTTTATTACTGCAATGAAATGTTTGAAAAGTATTAGCACAACATTGTAATCATTTGTAGTAGCATACTTGGAAGCATGGTATCATTGTCCATGTTTATTTTTGAGGTTTGATGTTTGTTTCTTAAATGGCATGAACACTGCTTGGCTATGACATGAATTTTTGACTCTGTGGTATTTTAGGACGTGTGTTAGTAATGAGCGTCTGTGAGTCTTCATCACATCGCGTAAACAAAGGTGCCCTAATGAGGTGTTGAGCAGTACTCCTGCCTGGGCAGCTGAGTTTGTTTGTGATCGTGAATGTCAACAGAGTTTCATAAACGATCATGCAGCTTGTGTTGTGATGATTGTCTTTCTGGTGGGGGTCGCTGACAGCTTTTCTTACTTCTTGTCACAGCATTTATTTATTCATGATTGACATGTGACAGTCTCATTCCTGGGTTTCATTTGTGTTTTTTTATCATGCAGATATTTGAATGTCTTTTATAGAACGAGAATGACACTGCATCTGTTGCTTGTTGAAGACACTCTTGCTCTGTGTCTGCAAAATGTCAGTGCTGTATGCCTCTATGTATGTGATTTTTCTTTTGTACAGTCATTTTTCTCTTAGCATGGCAATGATTGATGGAACAACTGTGTGATAGCAGTACTTAACGTGTCACTTACTGAACTTCAAATCCTCTCCATAGCTCACTGCATAGCTCTACTCATGGTCTGCTGATCCTGTCACTCCTGCTGGTTGTGCAGAGGAGAAGCCACTTCTCACCTTTCATTTTTTCCTATTACGGATCTAGTGTGTATATTTTATGCCCATGGTTTAACTGGCATTTTGTTATCATTTCCCTGGTGTTTATTATTAAGAGTTAGGATACTTTTTCACTCAGATTAATACAAGCTAAAAAGTAGAGCACTTTGTTAACGCATATTAAGTATTAATCACCAAGGCTAGAGATTTTGGACATATACATATATCAAATTGGATAAACAATACTGACTGTTTTGGCTGTTGGAAAGGAAAAATTAACTTGGATCTTCAAATTTCCTAATTCTCGAAGCAGGTTAATTTCATAGCTATCAGTGTTTTGCCTTTTAAGAAGTATTTGGTAAATAAATTTACAGTAATACAGAAAAAATATTATGTAGGAAACACCTTTATGAAATCTACTGCTGTATAATCAGGAGATGCCATTTGAATATAGAAGTTAGGTAACTGGGAGAAGCATCAGATGAGTTGTCAGAGTATGTTACATCCTGCCTTTGTTCTAGATTCTAGCCTATTTTGACTAGAGCTATTATAGTAGGAAAGTTAAGTGTATATTGATTCAGATTTGAGGTGCATTTTTGCAGCCATGCAGTTACATGCCTTCTGAAAGAGAATTAACACCTGGCAAAGGTAAAACCTTAGGCTTTCATGAGAATTCAAGTTTTAACTTTACAGGAAAAAAGAAAACTTTATTTTAAAGCACGACGACATTGTGAAATTGGTGCAAAGTTCGATTATTTTGTTTTGAACTTAAAGACGATACTTTCAAAAGGCGTCTTAAAAAAACCAAGTATAATGACAATAGAATTAAGCTTGTGATATAATAAAACTTTTAACTGTATCCAGACATGTTGTAAAAGATTTTTTTACAAACTGCATAACCACCAAGGCAGGAGCCAATGCAAATAATGCATAACTTTTAATAATAAAAAAGCATTTTAACTGAGAACAGATATGTGTATTGTTTACTGTACCGTATACGAGTATTTAACAACCCTGTATTATGGATGTTTTTTCTTGCATTTGGAGAGCTGCACAGGTAAGGACGTCAGAACCTTACGGATCCTGAATGCAGCTGCAAATAGTGTCCCTTAAAAGAGAGCGCAGCTGGTTTCCCAGTCTTTTTTGTGCCAGACAAGGAAGTGACTTTCCTTAGAGAAGAGGATTACAGTCATATCCTCCAACGAGGAAACTAGAACCAGATTTCTTTTTAGAACTTGCAGTGGGGATTCTGAAGAAACGTTGCACTGTACTTTAGCTTATTCTAAACTCAAGTTACTAAGATTTCAGTAACTCTGCACGTTCAACTTCAGAAATAGATGGGACCACAGAATAATGTGTACTTTTTGTAACTTAAAAATAATCCTGTTCCTTGCATGGGATTAAATGGTTAGCTCTTCTAAAACCAGAAGAAACTGCAAAGAAAAGTGAGCACTACATTAGCAGTTACTCAAATATCCTCTCAAGTGTTTCTTTAATTTGGTAATGAATTTTTGTATTTGTCTTCAAATTAAATGCCAGGCAAGCATGATTTTCTCATTTTTTGTGTATCGTATAAAAACATCTAATGCTAAATTAAGATAGGAAGGTAGTGTTTTACCTTCCCTTTCTGGAAAAAAAAAATCAAATATTTATTAACTGCTTTCCATTGTTGTCTTTCTCTTTAGAAAGTAATTTGTGGTCAGTGGAGCCCAGCAGGGAAGCTCCTTTTCCTCCAGATGGCTGTGACATTTGAGAAAACCTTGGAGGATTAAAGGCACTCTAGTGAGCAGTCACTGCAAAGTCCTGACACAACTTGACAGTCCTAATCTGGGTCCCAAACTGATTGGATGACCAAGGGCACAAAATTCTCATCCAACTGTGCAATCACCATGCACATTTTTAAGGGCACTAAAATTGTTCCAAAGTTTTGGTGACTGTTCAAAACAAAAAATATATAACCCTTTTCTCTATGGCATGTGCTTGGAAAGGCTCAGGAAGGTATCTCATATGACTGAAAGAAAAAAAAAACCTAGGGCTATTTTTGCGCGAATGAGCACAGCATGCTATAAATGTCTTTACTCTTTATTAAGGAGTGTTTGCAAACAATCTAAATGGTTAAATGGTAGAGGAAACTATAGAAATTGATCTCAGTGAGCAAAGCCTACCAAACCTAATGGTATATTGTCACCATCTGCTGAAATATGATAACAGAATTAATATAATTATTGTCAGGATTTCAAAGAAAAAAAACTTCCAAAAAAATTTCACATGTGGAGTGTGCGTCTGTGTGTGAGGGAGGCAGAGGAGAGAGAGAGAAAGAAGAGCAAAAGCAACAAAGAGTAGCACCTTATATGTTCTTTTTAACTCTTCCTCATTTTGTCAATTATTGTTTAAAATAATGAGAAAGACCTTTTCCTAATTTTTGAGCTGATTGAAGCTATCAAGTTTTGGCAAGGTGATTTTATGAGTTTGAAATTTTAATTACATCCACTGCAGCTTCCAAAATTGCCATGGCAACAGGTGTGTAATTATCAACCTTGTACATAGCTTCAATGCGTAATGCATTTCTTCCGGCTGAATGAATATTAAATCATACTGCTTAACACCTCCTCTACCAGCAAACAGATAAAGCTTTGGCCATGGCCTGTAAATTGATCCTTCTTCTATAGGTTTCTCTTACTACAAAGCCATTGAATGGGGTAATTTGTGCCTTTGAGGGTTTTCTGAATTTGTTAGAGTTTGACAGAAAGCTAGTTTTACTCCATTTAATGGGGGAAAAAAAAAAGTGACGTGTTTAATTACTACTCACATTTCCTTTTGTAGAATTCTCTCCAAAAGAATATACTGCCGTTGTTTTTGGTTGCAAGGTGTGTGTTCATGACAGATGACAGTTTTTTAAAAAGGCCTTTTCTAAAGACACCTTGTGTTTTATTTGCTGCTCTTTGTAACAAATGCAGGTGGTCTTTGTGTGGAGCACATGTGCAACGAAACCTTTGAATTATAACATAAATTTAGTCTCCTAATACATGTCAACTCTAAGAAGACAGTATAATCCATGATTTGTCAGTGAAGTCTAAACTTTACATTGTTTCTAATATTCCAGGTGGTCCTTTCAGACTGATTCCCACCTGTAAATAGGCGAAAGAGGGAATGATTATCTATCAAGTATTATCTTTTATTTTTCTCTGATTGTTATCACACTGAAGATCTTCCTTACCTATCTAATGAAAGAGATAACAATGCACTTTTATTATGATTATTACTATTTTTTTTGATTACCCACTATCATTTAACTTATAAACCCAATATTTGACTGATAAAAGTGAGGCTTTTAAGAAGCAAGCATTATAAGAAATCTATTTATGTTTAAAATACACAGATCAGGTAGTGCTGCAAATGATAGGGATAAATAGGAATCCAGCTACATGATCACAAAGTTATATGGATCTTTTCAATATTCATTCTCTGTTTTAACGGGTATTTTATTCTGGAATGACGTTCAGGAACTTGTGATCATTAAGTGAAACAAACATGAGTTGATCTGTGTAAGCACAAAAGCTAGCATAAGAAGCTATGTTTAAAATTTGGTGTCTAGACATTTGGATTTCCCAGATGGATGAGGCTACAAAAGACTAGAGAAAGACTGTACACGTCATTATGTATTTTTCTACTTTGCTGCTCCCTCTCCATCCCGGCCAAATACCCGACAATATGATATCCTTTAACTATCATCGACTTTAATGTGTGTTTTCATTTCAAACTAAAGTTGAGGTTACCAGTGGCGCAAGATCACATCACCTTGTTATGTATCAGAGCACCGTAATACACAGCCTCCCCGGCTGCATTCATAATATGAATTGACAACTAAGAAAGAAGGTGAATGCTTTAGTCACACAAATAGGTTAACATTCCTGAAGCAGTGTCCATGCATTGAAAACCATTAAAAGAACATGGAGAATATACTGATTTTCTCTAGACCGGTTCTCTCCAGGATTTCTGTCTTTATTATTTCCTCTAGCTCATATTTAAACTGTGTGTTTTTTAAAGAGAGGAGAAACACACACACACACACACACACACACACACACACACACACACACTCTCTCAGTGTATTTCTGTAGACTTCCCTTCAATGGATCTCTGCCAGTGGTAAGCATTGTTTCAGTTGCTTGTGGCTGCTCGACTGTGCATAGTTGCCTGGAAACGCTCCTTCAGTGCAAAGCTCTCCAGCCACTTTCCATACTTCCCCGTCCAGGGCTTAAAGATTCAGGAAATCCAGCCACTGGTGTTTCTTTTCAAAATCTTCTCAGTGAAAGAATCATCTTATATATGTTGAAAATAGGAAAACAGCTCCCCAGTCGATGGGGCATGCCATATTTAAAACAAAATGAAGAAAGTTCTCCAAAAATTTTATAATTGTTGTTACACATTAAAACAAGTTAAAAATTTTCTTCTCAAGTGAACTGGATGTAAAATTTTGTTAAACCAGTGTTTTGGAAAGATATAATATTAATGGGGGATATTTAAAATGAACGTCTACCACGGTCTCTCAGTCTGGAGATTGGGTTCTTTTCCCAACAAGGTTGCATCATATTCCCACGACCCCTTTCAGTTGGGAAATGTTGAAAGTCAGATACCTTGATTTGGAATATTGATGCTTTTATTACATTTTAAAATAAGTTAATGTTGTTAGGTAACAGGTTGTGATCATTATTTCTTTTTTCCTTGGTTTGAGTTAACTTCAAGAGGTTTGGGGAATATAAAATTGGTATGATGTCTAATGATCCTCAATACAGCTGGTATTACTTGACTTTGCTATCAAGTCATTTTCTCTTTGAAGTACAGCACAGTCACTTTAACAGCAAATAAGAATTGAAGATATCTTTGATATAATTTTCCACTATTAGTTCAAATCCTGATTTTGAAGTATAAAATGGAAATATTATATCATCGTGCGTGAGTTAAATACCTGCCACCCCGTGATACCCATATACCATTACTAGCTTTAAAAAGATTCTTTATAAAAATGGCACTAGGTGGTGTTCAGTCCTTTTCTTCTGTTAGATGTAGGAAAAAATTATTGGTTTGGGATACAGGACAAGAAAGGAAACGTGTGCTCTGCAGTGTTTAAAAGGCATATTATCATCAGTTGTGTCTTACCTACGTTTAAAATTTGTTAGACTTTTCTCTCCTAACTGTTTTCTCTCTTCCCTGCTTACTTTCCAACTCAGATTGTTAGTAATTCTAATTGTGCGGTATTAATATTGCCGACAACACACCCTCTGACAACTCTCTGTTGATAGATCACATGGTTAAACTGGTTACTAGATATTGGAACTTCTCTATCATATCATGTACATTCAAGTGTATTTGATACTTGTCTCTAACGTATTTATTTAAATAATTGCTTCTACAGATGCATGAATTGTAGTTGCTGCAGAAATGCATTTTAAGATTACTCATAATGTCCATTTTTAGTTTTAAATGCCTGTATGACTCATGGTTGATGTACTAATTTGGATTCATTCATTATGTTGTTTCTGAGGTTAAGAAATTAATCATCAGTCAAAAAAATCAGATGTATTTCTTCCCATTCTCTTTCCTTCTATGTCGTAAGCCAAAGTATCCCTCGGGGTAGATCATTGGATCTGCTTGTCAATTGCTGATGGAATTTTTTTTCGTTCAGATATATCTCAGGTATCATAAAGTGATCAGACTGGCTTGATCACATAGAGTATTGGGAGCCAAGCGGAAGCAGAAAGCAGGGGTGCATTGCCACATGTTTAAGGCATGTATCCACTCTGTTGTTAATGCAAACAATTAATTGTGGGCCGCAGATTACTGCAGTGATTAGAAATCTGGTGTTTATTATCATCAGGTTGGGAGTCTGATTTTGATGTGAGTTTAAATTGTTAAGGCAGGTGGAATATCAACAAGCTTATCATGGTGATTTTGAAATTATCATCAAGGAAAAGATGAGAGAATGAGTTCAAGCACTTACTCTGACTGAGTGAGACAGTCCATCTCCAGGGTGCTTTACATATTTCACTGCACTCAGTCCTAGGAAAGGTCCTATGGCTTAGGTGGCTTTGTTCTCATTTTACAAATTGAGGAACTCAAGCTCCTTGAAGTTAATTAAACTCAGACTTCTCCCAGTCATTTCTAATTCCAGAGGAAATACTTTCCTGCTACGCCTCCAACTTCCTCCTTAATAAGGGAACAGATGATGTCTCTGGTGACATATAAAGTAATCACCTGAAGGATGGATAAGCTAAGCGCCAGGGATTTGGATCGTTCCCATCAGTAACATACTAAAGAATAACACATTCACTATGTGAAAAACAACCACCACCACAACCAGGGCACCATTAAAGTTTCTGTAAAATTGGGCCACACATTTTGAGCTTTTAACAGACATGGCATGAAGATTAATAGATATTCTGAGATTTCCATGGAAACCAGGAAAAATACTCTGGACCTTTGAGGACCATCATGCGCCAAGCCCACAGTAAGAGATATAAAAATAAGTTAAGACGTGGTCTCTGCCCCCATGGAACTCCTACCCATGAAAATCACAACCCTGAAAAGTCTTTATAACCCACTGTGGTCATCGTGAAGTCAGGGTATAATGTGCTGTGGGCGCATGGATGGCTTCAGTGAGGAATAACATTTGAGGAGGGTCTGGAAGGATGTGTTTACCCAGGAGGAAAGAGATGAGGGAGATTTCATGTGGGTGCAAAGGCAGAGATGGGTTGATGAGCAACTCCACGGAGCTACCAAAGAATGTGTTTTGGTGAGTCAGGAGAGGGTTCTGGTTAGGTCCATGAGGCCAGTATCCCAAAGTGCCTTGAATGACGTGCTCAGGTATTCACATGCCACCTTGTTGGATAAAGAGGAGATCTATAAGTCATTTATTAATTATAGACCAAAAATATACAGATTCATATGTTGGAAAGATTGCATTTGTAGTACTCAAGAGAATACGGTAAAGGGAGAGAGATTAGAGTCAGTAACATTGGTAAAAATATTACCTTCACTTCAAGATCTTAGGCTCTATACAACCAGTGCTTAGGGCTTGAACCAAGCATATGAATAAGACCAAAGAAGAGAGACTCAGAAATCTTGACTCAATGTCTTCCATATATTTACAAAAAAAAAAAAAAATCCATGTCTTGCTTTTAATTCTTTTAGATTTATACCTAGGAATGGAATTGCTGGATCATATGGTAAGTCTATATTTAACATTTTGACAAAACTCCAAACTCACTGGCTTTTATAATGAGGAAATGAGAGAGAACGTTCTAGCACTAATAAAATACACACATGTTTCTCATAAAAAAAAATCTTAGGAACCTAGTGTTCACTACACAAGGCACTCAGCTTTTATTTTTAATTTATTTGTTTTTTAGTGAATGAATCCATTTGTGGAGGCAGTAAGGAAAAGTCATCTGTGACATCCTGATCACATGTTTAGCAGACCTTTAAAGACCTGAAGCAGGATTTAACATGGTAGGATGGAGATGGCTTATTAGAATGAGAAAGTGAAATGAGATGGTTCTTCCCAAGAGTGGGACTGTGCTTTAGCGAGGATGTGAAGATGAGGTACTCAGTGGGAGAGAGGAGGATTCGGTGAGCAGCACCGCGGAGGAAAGGGGTAATACTTAGGTGTGAAAAGGAATTCCTCGTTTTCTCCTCTCGCTTCTGTCCTCTGACGCTACTCTCTGCTCATCCCTGTCTTTACTTACGTCAAGCTCCCCTGAATGAAAGATACACATAGGAAAGTTGTATTAACTCCTCACTTTTCCTCTGCATTAAGTCCTCCTACTAGGAAGAAAGAAAAACTAACATTAATTTGATACCGATTAGTTGTATCTCTCCTCCATTGAACTGAATAGAAGACATGTTATACATTGGCGAGAGTTTTAGTTGTGTCTGAAAGTGGAAGGGAAGGCATTTCACATTTTGGTTCTATCTGCCCTCTTGGAACTTCTAAATGGTTTTACCAGCTCATTTCATCCCAGACAAACCCAGGAAGGCTTTACCATGAGAACCCCAGGACTCCAAATTATGGATATATGCCTTCCTTTTGACAGGTTGTTTTTTTAAAAGGAAAGAAAGAAGGAAGGAAATAAAAAGGAATACTTGAATGGCATAACAGGTTTTTGTTTTTGTTTTTTTAATTAATGTAACTTCAACGAAAGTAAATCCCAGAGTTTTGAATGTTTTATGACCTTTGGTAGCTTGTTTAAACATTCAGGACCTCAGGGTCCTCTTTTATAAAATAGGGATAATGATTTTATTCCTTTTTTGAGAAATAGGCTTTTTCTACGCACTGTGAACTCAGTGTGAAAATACTTTGTAAATTTTAATTTGCTTCGGAAATGGGTTTTCTTTGTACAGTGAATCCTTAGGGACAGTAACTTTCACTTCTTCATCATCTTCTTTACAGGAAATGTTGTGTCTCAGAGTAGTAGGAGACGTCAACAAAATTATAAAAATCATGTAAATTAGATAAAAGTATATGTGATAAGTTAAAGCCAGAATTTATAGAGTAGGTTAAGTTCGATTTGTTAATATAATTTACTAAGAATTGTGCATGGCATATTCCAAGCCCTTAAGAGCAATCATAGCTGTAAGGGACGGTGTCTTTTGTTTGTTTGTTTGTTTGAGTACTTACTAGGTGCTAGGTACTGTTGTAAACACACTGCATGCATGAACTATAATTTTTACAGTCACCCTGTGAGCTATCATCCCCATTCTATGAACAGAGAAATTGAGGGATAGAGAGTTTAAGAAACTTGCCCAACATTAAATTTATGGTGCAAAAATGAATCTATATTCTCATTTTATATTAACCAAAGATCTCAGTAATTGATAACCAGAGCTGATTAACAAATGATAATCAGCATGTTCAGTATTCGATATTTTATTTCCTTTAGGAGGCTATTCTTAATTTTTACAGGTTATTATTTATTTTAAACCACAGTAGATTTATTAATATAAAGGCTCCTTAGGTGAGTGGTTTTCAAATGGTACCCCGAGGATCCCCAGGAATTCCTTGAAGAACATCATATCTTCATCACTATTCACTCCAGGTATATCCATTTTATATATCAGGTGTCATTATTAGAGCCTGACCTTCCTTTTCTTCTTCCTTCCTCTCTCCTTTCCTTCCTTCCTTTCTTTCTTCCTCCCTCCTGGTTCCCCCCTACCCTCCTTCCTTTCAGTTCTTCCAGCCATTATCCATCCATCCATCCATCTGTTCCTCCAGTTATCTATCTATACAAACATCCAACCAACTAACTAATCAACAAATAGGCACTGGAGTCTCCGTATATATTAAGCTAGCAGTGGATGCTAGCATTTGCATTCCTATAAAAGAAGGATCTAAAAGGTTTTTTTTTTCTAATTTTCAAAAACCACAAAGGGTGAATTTAGAACACAATTTTATTTAATAAAACTAAGCCCATATGAAACACTTTGGAAACATATTATTTACATATTATATGCTATAGCCTTTTTACTAGAATCAAAGATGTTCCCTCTTAAGAAGGGGAGATGTGAGTTGTTTGCAGCTTTGAGGAGTTACGTAGACCTTGGCTCTGGGAATGCAAATGTACTTTGTTGTACTGTACAAATGATTATTTCCCCTTTTAAATCTTTTACGAACTTCAAGACAAGGAGGGTGACATTTTCACAAACATCAGGCCTTGATGGTTTGATTGACATGATTTGAACTCACAAGTAATCAATCTGAGTTGACACATACTAGTAAGGTCTTTGTTCAAAATGGAAAAACAGATTGTTTCTGAAAAGGAAAAAAAACAATTAACTGTATTTTTACCCTTAAATATTTAAAGTACTTAGGATGAAAAAGAAGAAAACTCCAACAGAGCATTTGCAATTTTAGATTTCAGGATCTTTCTAGAACTTGTGCAGATCACTTCATTAATGTCAGCAATATTGTTAAATCCAAATGTATAAGCAAAAGTATTAGCTACTAAGTACCAGTGCATTAAAAATTTTGGTCCTTCCTGATCGAATGCATAGTACTTGAAAATACAGTTCTTAATTTTAACGTAGATCATATGCACCCTTTAAAGACTCTATAACAGAAAAACATTTTTTTGAGTAAGAAATTTAGATTTCTCTCAATAGTTTTTCTTAATAAGCATATTCAGAAACTTCAATGGGATTTTCAATCTTGACTCAAAATACACTATCCATGATTTTTTTTGTTTGTTTTCTTTTTAAGAAAACATTAAGAAAGAAAGATTGAATAAATCGCTGGTTTCTCCTGATTAAAAGGACTTTCCCAGGGACAGCCTAATTAGCATATGCCTCCCCCTCCTCCCCTCCCTCCTTCCCCCTCTCCTGTCCCACCTTAGAGGACACCTTCCCTGAGGCAGGTGGGAGAGCCTGAATCTACACTTGGTGAGATTATAAAACCAGAACAAAGGACGTGCTGATTTCTCTTGAAGATTGAAACCATCTTATTAAAGCTGGTTCTATTTACCTAACTTAACACTTTTGGTGGGGCTTGGAGCCCAGGACTGGTGGGTGGTGAGGGGAGAGGCAGAGGACCATAACAAGGACACTTTGCGAAATCTCAAGGGGATGGAGTAAGGGTATCAGGTGCTTGAGAAATGAGGGGCTCTGACTGAATACATTTACTGGATCTGGAGGATTTGGAGGTTAAAAAAAAAGAACAGCTTGTTTTTCATGGTTTAATTTTCTAAGCAGATTTACAGATTGTCCTAATTTTGATGTGGGTTACATACATTTCAGTTACATTTTTATAATCTGAGAGTGGTATGTTTTAATTCTTTGCATTTTGTTTTGTAAACTTTTGTAATTTTTTTAGTCCCTAGCAATGCACATATTCTCTTATAATTAGATATTTCTATATCTAAAACTATATCTAAAATACGTATAAACAAACATATATTTTTCCTGAAACTCGATCCTGAAGATTTTGCTTTTCTAATTAATTTTTATAGATTAATTTATTTTAACCACACACTTCTCCTGTAGAACTTAAACATTGACAGCGTTTTTGTTAATATTAAAATGTCTCCTTTAAAAATTCATTTTCCAAGAGAAACGAAAGTATTTAAAGGAGAGGTTTTAATGTTGAGAAGTTGCTTTGGTACTTGGTCTGTAGGTTAAGTACACCTTCAGATATTGGAAAAATAACAGCACTTATGGTTGATTAAACCCTGATAATAAAACAATAAAATAAAAATAAACCCTTGAACTATATTCTGCCTCAGATGTCTATTCAAAACTATCTGTTATTAAATGGGTAAAGTACACTGAGTCTCAAGAAAAAGTAAATATCAAGTGAATAATCATGACATTAAAATAAGAGAATACAAATATTTGGGATTTATTTCATTTTCTTAACTTGAAACATGTGTATGATCTTTAACATATAGAGCAAAAAGTAAAAATACGATTAAGCCATTTTGAATGCCATTTTGAAAACAAGAGAAAGAAAAGGTATATTTCATTAATCTGCAGCGATAATTTAAACTATCGTACTGTGTCTTCCTTACCATAATTATTTCTGCAGACAAGGAGAATAACTTGGGGAGAATTTGCATTTACTTTTGCTTAACATTGTTTCTGTCCTTGGGTTTCACTTCCGTCCCATGGTGATACGTAAAAGTAGGCCCACCTGTTTTCCACTGGGCTTTTAGTTCGGGTAAATTCTTACAACACAGCAATGTATTCCTAATCAGAGTTCTTTTGGAAATCTGAGGTAAGCTAATGATAACAATAATAATAATAATATAAAGCTGCAGTCAATAAAATGAAAGATCTTCCAGAAAGACTGCACCCCTCAAAAGAAAAAAAAAGAAAAGAAATCCACGAACAGACGCACAAACTTCCTGTGCCGACTTAAAAGCTTTATGAATCAAGTTTATGAATAAGGAAATCAGTTCACTTCCGTGAAGTCCAGAAAGGGAATATTTAAACATAAATCCTGATGGATAACATATAGGCAGCATGTATTTTCCTACAACAAATTATAAGAGAATGGATCATTATAGCGTATAGATTTTAATGAGCTGGAATTATTTCTGTCTTTGAAAAGATTTCTGTGAACTGGAAAAGGCAGAGGAAAAACTATTTTTTCTTCAACATTTGCAAAAGTATTTTGAATTAGTGTTCCCCCATTTCTATTTTAAGTTAGCAAAAGTGAAAGTTATTTTCTTGTTAAAAAAATCAGTTCAGAAAGGCCGTCTTCCATTGATTTTTCAACTTGAAGGGAACAAGGAGGGGAAAGTTGGTCTTTGCTCTCTGTCCATGAGGGTATTATGCCTGTCAGCTTGTGCTTAAATGGTTTATTCTGAGAAGTAGACTTTACACTTAGAGAAATTTCAGAATGGAGCATGTGCATCCCATGGAGTCCTTGCAAATGGAAAAATGCATCAAGGAGGCCAGCTTCATGTATCCTGTCCCCCTGCACTTCTGTAAGAGCTCATTTTCAATGATGATTCAAATAATTGAAAAACAAAGGGTCTGCATTTCGGGATAGCTGAACGGTTCACCAGCTAGCTCTTCACTGCAAAGAGGAAAAGAAAACTTAACTGCCCAGTTGATCATGTTAGCAGATAATTAAGAATAAGAAAATCTAAAAAATTCTTAAATCAAACTAAGTGGTACAACCTAAAATTCAGGCAGTAACCATCTTATCAAAGTTTGCTTTCTAGTTTCCATTTTTCTCTAATTGCAAAATTTTTATGCTTAATAGCTTAACTGCCATTTTGTGTAATTATATTGAAAATTGTTTCATGTAAAACATTTTCATATTCTGAAGGTTATTTTGAGAAAAACTTGAACTTCATTTTCTCTCACTCATATATGTAAATTAGCCAGTACAAGCAAATAGCTGCTATGAGAAGCCAGGTGTTTTCAATGATCTAATAACTAATTCCAGGCTATGAATTTTATAACTTCTTAAGTTCAATTTTAAAATAAACGTTCAGGGGTGAATTGAGTTCTAGGAGGTCACAAAATCAAACCATTAACTGCAGTATACTCTGAAGTTCCTCCTAATTTACATGCTGACGTCACAGAATTTCTGAGAGTTGTTCTCAGTATTGCATTTGATTAACTCATCAGTATAGCATGTTTCATCTACATGTATATATGCAATTTTATATGTTCTCTACCAAATAAAATTCTCCTCCATAGAGTGATATTTCAGGTCCTCCAAAACCCAGTCCAAGTGAAGTCCTAGTTCTAGTGAAGTTTCCAACTTGAACTCTCACTGCTTCATGCTCCTCAGCTGACTGAACTTTTTGTTATTCTCTGATTGCTTAATGACAGGTTCAGCACAGATACCAGCTATTCAGAACATACATTCATACACCCTATAAATGTTTAACTGCTGGATATCAGATCTAATTTTTTTCTCATACATGTTCTGTAATTTCTAACATCCCTATATCAGTTAAGAATGATTCATGTAACACAGCATACAACTGCCAAGTCTTAAACTATTGGTATTTGTATAAGAAAAGTCTAGAGGTAGGCCAGCAGTTCAGGGCTAATGTAAATCCTCAGCAGTGACTTGAGGGACCCAGGCTCTTTCTGCCTTTCTGCTTCACCATCTTTAGTATGTTGGCTTTTGTCCTCAGGATTATCACCTCGTATTCACAGTGTGACTGCTGTGCCTCCAACTTTTCATCCATATTCCAGGCAAGGAAAAGTGTTAAGTGGAAAAGAGCAAAAGTAAAGGACTGTGCCAGTTTGTGGTTTTTTGTTTTTTCTGTAAAGTAGAAGACCTACCCAAGCAGTCTTCGGTTCACATGTCTTTGGCCAACACTCTACCATGGCTGTCCCTACTGGAAGGTGGCTAAGGAGGAGGAAGTGCGAGTGGGGATGGGGTCATTGAATGAACCCATTCCCACAACTGCCTCTCACTCACGTGCATCCCTCTATTTGGAAAGGTCTTTCTGTCGTCTCTCCTGTGCCTTTCACCCACATCTTGTGGACCGGCTGCCCATTTTCTCCGGTTCTGACTGAGGGCCCACCAGCTGTTCTTCATGTTTCCCTGTACAGTATCACTTCTTAAACCTTCATAACACAAGGCAGAGTACCTGTAACTAGCTATGTGAAGCTGTGCCTTAATCTTGAGTTGAAGACTATATGACTCTTTCAGTTGCAGGTGTCAAAAAATAATTTAAACTAGTTTCTTTCATAACTCATTTTTTTCACATGGAAGTCCGAGGATTCGCTGGCTTCAGGCATGTGTGGAACCAGAGGCTGAAATGACGTGCCCCTTGGTATCCCATGTGTCTGTCCTCATTCTCAGGCTCATCCCTCTCCCTCCCCGCCCCTTCTCCCTCTCCTGACTCCTCTGTCTCTCATATCCTTTATTCTACTTTCCTCTGTTTTGCTCCATTCTGAAATAGGTTCTCAACACATTGTGGAAAATGTAGCTATTTGTGGCTCTTAACTTGCCTGGTTTTTTATTATGACAGAGTCAGGGAGCCCCTCTTGCTCCCAAGTGCATTTGCCAAATGTTTCTGAAAGAAATATGATGAGCCTTGATTGGCCACGTTTCCATCCTTTAACCAATCACTGTGGAGGAGATTAGAATATTAAGATTGGCTAGGCGGATATCATGTGACCATTCTGCTGGCCCAGGGGTAGAGAGAACTGTAACTGATGGTCCCGCCACAACCATGTGGGATGTTGGGGGTAAGTGCTGTGCAGGCAAAATAATAGCTGGTGTTTTTCCTATCGTTTTGTCCCTCCGTGTGTCTGCCTCTGACAAAGGAAGTGGGAGCCCAGTAAGTGCTTGAAGGAGTGAATGGAAAGGTAGGATAAGAGAAGAGCTGAGCTGACCCATAAACAGGAGGAGAAACCCAGGTAGCATCTCAGTGGTTCACAAGCTGTGTTTAGATCATGCAGTGCCATTTTGTAATTTGAATCCATACAAATTCCCGGTAGATTAGTCAGTTTTCTTTTAATAAGAAATTTCAACCCAAAATCACATCCAAAAAATATGTTATCTCACCTTCTTTTCTTTCAGCAGTGTTTACTGAGTGCCTCCTCTGTGCCAGGGCACAAAGTGGAAGGTGTCGTATTCTTTTAGTGACGAGAATTGAGGTGTTTTTCTCTAAACGTAATGAAAACGTTACTCTGATAGAGAAAATAACAGGTGATGACGTAGTTAGCAAGTGAAATATATTCGGGGAACCATTTGTTTCCTTAAAGCTTCCTATATAACTATATAGTGTTGTATCCAACGCTGGCTTATGGAAATATGAGAAAATGAATTCAGGTATTTAACCTCCTTGATTTTAAACCAAGTAGCGAGCCATTTGATACATTTTTAGGTCTCTCAAAAAACATCCTAAACACAAGCATGTAACTCCAAATAAAATAACTTTATATTTACACACTTTATTTCTGTTATCCTGTTGACTGACTCAGAAGCCTGCTGGCGTGAAAGATTTCAGCATTTATTTCTCCTGATTTTTTTTTTCCATTTGCCTTGAATAACTCAGTTCATGAAAGGCCCCTGAAAGGTTCACGGCCATCGCGCTCTGTCTTTTGCCATCAGTGTTTGGGATGAGGGAAGGGTGAACTTGAAGCCTGGTTCCCTCTTTGTCACTGCTGCACCTGGTCATTATCTCTCCAGAAAGCAGGTTGAATCTGTCTGGAAACGCTTCCCAAGGCTGCGTCCATTCAGCCCATTCTTGTAGGGGTAATGAGACTTGGAACTTATTTCAGTGGGCCTGCCCGGGAACAGCATTCCTCTTAGTTTTCTTTTAAAGATTGACTGGTTTGCAATGGAAGGCAGATAACACTACTCTTTTTCTCACTTTCTCCCTTTTTTTTTTTTTTTTTTCCATTCTTGAAAACTTGATGCTGTTACAATGAGAAGTCTTACTTGACAGATTTTGTGTCCATGTTTTATGCCCTTCTCTAAACCTGATTCTTGAAGCTGAGGAACTTTTAATGGGACTCTTTAGCTAAGCTGAAATCACTTATATAATCTAGTTCTGTATCGTTTTTTTTCTGATTTTTGAAATGGTGTGATGAGATAGAAAAAGAGCGGGGAGTAGCATGGAAGGAGACATGGAAGAGAATTTCTAAAACTTGTCATTTTGCAGACTGACTCAGACGAAAGTTCTCCACAGTCTCCTGGAAAGAAATTTTAAACACAATTTTTGGCCTTTTTAGGAATTAATTAAGAATAATTGTATGGGTTTGTAGTAAACTACAACAATCTCTCTATACTGCAGTCAGTGCTCAAAATGTGCCCCTGGAACAAGTTAATGAGGATGTTTCACAGCAATAACTGTAATTCTAGTCAAGGAAAAATCAATCCAAATAAATTCAACATAACATTTAAACACCTCTTCTGTGCCCTGGGTCTTTTCCGGGATCTAGAAAACTACTTTAAGTAATTTATATAATTGAGGCATTTGTTTTAGTGGTGGGAATTTTTAAAAGTTAAAAAAGGCTCATGATAAAATTTGACAGGTGCTCTGAGAGCAGTAAATATGAGGAATTGAGGGAATCCTTACTTTTGACATCGTAGGCTCTAAGGAAGTGTTTTATATCCTGACTCCAGTTTTGGGAGGTCTGCTGCATACTTACAGGATGACAGAAATGATTTTTTTTCTCCTGTAGTGGGTAGATATTTATACATCACATTCAGATATATAAAAAAAAAATTCTGTTTTATTTGTCAGTAGTTGCATCCTGCCCAAAGTGATGGAGAGAGAAAGTAACTTTGCTAAATAGAGTTATTCAGCCACCTTTGGTTTATACTAGTCTCTTTCACATGAGTTCAATTGCAGTAGACTAAATCCTCAGTCAATTTGAAGTTGACTGGTCAGGAATGTGTCTTCTGTCAATGAGTCCGTGCTCCTTCTGTTTTCTCCCCAAAGTGGCCCTGAGAGAAGGGGTAGATCCACATGTTCTGTAGTCAGAGTGCAAGGTGCCTCTGGTCTGTGTGCTGTGTTTGTCCCCATTGATTTCTTCTGGGAGCAGAGGTATTGTCTGGTGGTGTCTGGATACAATGCTTTGTATTGTTCCCAAATATCTTCTGTCCTTGTCCACCAAGGTACGGCTATTTTGGGATGGTAATGCTCATACAGTCTGTGAAAGGTCAGAGGTTCCTTTGCTTCTGGCTTTTGAGATCCCCGTAGTTTATAGCAGGCGTTGGCAAAATATGGCATGCAAACAAAAATCCAGCTGCTGTGGGCCAAACCCAGCCACACCAATCCATTTATGCATTTCCTCTGTCTGTTTTAGTTCTACAATAACATAGGTTAGTAGTTTCTACAAAGATTGCATGGCCCACAAAGCCTAACACACTAAGTGGTTCTTTTCAGAAAAAGTTTGCCTCGGGGAAGGTCGGCATCTTGGCGGTAGGAGGTGCTCTCTGTCTCTCCCTTTCAATCTACAACTGGTAAAACACTCATGTCTCAACAGAGTCTCCTCTGCCCAGCACACTGGGGAGATCCGCACATCTGTACATCTGAAGGTGAATAAACCAGAGCACAAAGAGGAGGCAAGCTGGGGGAGCAGCTGAGGTGGTGGCTGTGACTTCCCCCCGCCCCCCGGCCGTAGAATCCAATAGTAGCTGGGGAAGCAGTACACAGGATTCCGGCTTCCCAGCTGCAGCAGCGTCCATGGCCTAAAGGAACCAGGCGTCAGTGATGGTGGGGCCTGTGACCCCAGTTCCTCCAGCTGCAGCAGCACCCGTAACTCTGGTCCCTCTGCCTGCAGCAGTGGCACCCACACATACAGCATCCCTGAAGCACTCCTGGCTCCCTCCGTGCGACCCCACCCCCTGTTGTGGTGGGGACACCTGCCATCCCAGTGGGATGACAACAGCGACACTGGCCGTAGGCAACAGCCAGGCACCAATGACCCTAAAGGCATGAGCAGCCACAAGAAGGGCACTGGCAACACCACTGGCAGAGGCAGGAGAGGGTGCAAAGTGCCGACTGTCAAATGGAGCCAGAGGCTGCTCAGGTAGGAAACCAGAAACTTGTGCTGTAGCACCACCTACTGCAAAACAAAAGAAGGGCCTCTAATCGCCAATCTATCAAATTATTAGAATCAAAATTTAAAAAGCTTTACCTAAATAAGAGAAGTGTTTGCTACTTCAAATATGTAGGCAGGGGAACAATTCATCAAGCACCGTGAAAAACCACAGTAACATTATGTCGCAAAATGGAAATGACATTTCTCCAGGAACCCAACTTAAAGTCATAGAACATTGCAGTCTAACTGATGGAGAATTCAAAATAGTTGTCATGAGGAAACTCAGTAGTTACAAGAAAACTCATACAGGAAGTTCAAGGAGTGCAGGAATAATGAACAGAAGGGATACTTTCCCGAAAAGATTGAAACGCTAAAAAAGAACTAAACAGAAATTTGGAGCTGAAGAATTCATTACAGGAGATGAAGACTGTCTTAGAAAGCATTGTAAATAGAGCAGATCGTATGAAAGAGAGAATTGGTGAGCTCAAAGATAGAAATATAGAACTGATTCAGATAGATGAGGAGAGAGAACTGAGGTTTTTTTTTAATAAACAAATGTTAATGAGAACTATTCGACTCCATTAGGAAAGGCAATGTAGGGATGATGGGTGTCCCAGAAGGAGAAGAGAGGAACAGGGGAGCAGAGCATTCATCTAAAGGAATAATCACTGAGAACTTCCCAAACCTGGGGAAGAACCTGGATCACACAAGTCCACGAAGCTAAGAGAGCGCCTGATTACATCAGTGCAAAAGACCTTCTCCAAAACATGTAATATGAAAATTGTCCAAAGTCAGTGACAAAGAATTTTAAAGGCACACAGGAAAAAAAAAAAAAGATAGTAACCTACAAAGGACCCTCCATCAACCTGTCAGCATATTTCTCAACAGAAACTCTATAGGCCAAGAAAGAGTTGAATGATATACTTAAAATATTGAAAGGTAAAAACTGTCAGCCAAGAAGGCACCCAGCAAAGGTATCTTCAGATATTAAGAAAAAAAATAAAGCCTTTCCCAGAAAAACTAAAATGAAAAGACAGCCTACCAAATGGGAGAGCACGTTTGCAAATCATGGATCCAATAAGGGCTCAAGATCCAAAAAAGCATGAAGAACGCATACAACTCAACAGTAACAAAACAAAGTTGAAAATTGACTTGAGCATACAGATGGCCAACAGGCATGTGGAAGGATGTTCAACATCACTAGTTATTATGGAAATATAAATCAAAACCACAATAAGATATTACCTCACACCCTTTAGAAGGACTGTTATCAAAAAGACAAGGAATAATAAGTGTTGGAGAAAATGTGGAAAAAAGAGAACCCTTACACACTGTTGGTGGGGGTGTACATTGGTGCAGCCACTGTGGAAAACAATACAGAGTCCTCAAAAAATTGAGAATAGAACCACCATATGATCCAGCTATTCCACTTCTGGGTGTTTATTCGAAGAGTACAAAAACACTAATTCAAAAAGACATGCACCCCTATGTCTGTGTTCCTTCCAATATTATTTAGAATAGCCAAGATATGGAAACAACCTAAGTGTCCATCTAGGGACAAATAAAGATGTTTATATATATATATATATACATATATATATGTGTGTGTGTGTGTGTGTGTGTATACACACGCACACGCGCACACACACACACACGGAACTCAGGCATAAAGAAGATGAAACCCTGCCATTTGTGGCAACAGGAATGGATCGTGTGGGTGTTACGCCGTGTGAAATGACTCAGATGAGAAAGACAAATACCGTGTGTTTTTACTCGTGTGTGTAATCTAAAGTCAAACAAACAAACAGTACAAAACAAAAGCAAACTCATAGATACGGAGAACAAATTAGTGGTTACCAAAGGGGAAAGGGAGTGGGAGGAGGGCGATGTTGGTCAAGGGTGACCACTGTATGGTGACGGATGGAAACTAAACCTTTGGTGGTGAGCGCATTGTAGTGTATATAGAAGTCGAAATATAATGTTGTACACATGAAACATATAATATTATAAACCAGTGTTACCTCAATTAAAAAAAAAGTGTTTGCCAACCTCTGATCTCCAGACTCTTTGGGTAGACCACTCTTTGCCTGCCCTTTTCCTTGGTGGTTCATCTTTTCCAAGCACACGGGGTGACTGGGTTTCATGCGCAGCAAACCCGGGCTGGGGAGCTAGGTCAGGTGCGTCTGTGTAGAGACCTCCCTGTCCCTCTCCTGCTTCACTGCCTTTGTATCACCTCGAATGTGAAAAGGGAGCGAAGCACCAGCCAGTCTCAGCCTGCCCCTGTCGCTCATCAGACCTGGAGATTTGGAAGTGGCTGTATTTTAAGATTCCACCCTCTTGATGGAAGAACTTTCATATGTTCTTACAGACCCTTGTATCATTTCAGCATACTTCTGTCTCTTCCAAATCTCTATTCTTCTTTCCATGAAAGGTTTTCTACTTTGTATTGACAGGGGCTGGGAGGAAGAGGCCTTTCCTTACAAGAATGATTCTCAGAGTTCTCTATGTCTGCAGTACCACATCAAAGGAGACACTGCTAGGAGTGAAAATTCTCTGGCCCCACCCCAGGCCACTGCATCAGAACATGTAGGGGAGGGGCATGGCAAGCTGTGTTTCAGCGGGCCCCCTCCAGGGGATCGTGGTATCTCCTGAAGTTTGCGAACCAAAGCCTCACTTCATATCTGCAACTAGAACTGGATGATCAGTGTTAACCAGGTTTCCTTCTTGGTATGTGACAGGGAGCTTTCAAAATGCAGAATGTCCTCTCTCTTTCTACAGAGAAAGTTCTGTTTTGAAAATTGAAACAGATTCCTTTTTCTGCTTGCGTTTCTGGTCTAATAATTTTCATCCTTCCTGAGGCACTCAGTGCCTCTGGTAAAATAGGGACATACACAAGAAGAATAGGCGTCTTAGGTGGGGAGAGTTTTACTGAATGCTGCTCTTCTGTGTGCTCATGAGACACCTTTGTCTAGCTGGTGGGGTTCGTGCCAGGGGCCAGCAACAGGACTGGCTGAATCAGAAGTTTGAACTCTAGCCTCTGTGATGGTGGTTCCAAGACAGAATCTTCAGCTTGCCGGGACAGTTTCACTTAGACCTGCCGTGGGCATCTCAAACTTGGCAGGGGTGAAAGGTAATTCCTTTTCTTTCCCCTCAAACCACCCTCCCTTTCCTGATTTCCCAACATTAGCGAACAGCTATGCAACAGTCACTCCAAGCATCTGTTTTGAAGTTAGACTGATCTAGATTCAAACCAATTTCATCATTTATTTGTGTTGTGATCTGGGAAAACCAGTCTTTCTACACTTTCCTGTAACATGGAGTAAGTCCCAACTCCCATGAGATTTGGAGGAAACATGCCTGATAAATTGTATTTATTATCCTAAGCTCACCACCTCCTCAACATCTTCTTAACAACCAAGTCACTAGGCAGCACTTTCATAAATACCTTTCAAATAATATTGCTTTCTTTTCAACACATCACCCCTGCTAGCAAAGACCATCTTCAGTTATTTGGGGGATGACATGGCTTCTTGTTTGTTCTTCCTACCTCTCGCTGGCTCACCTCTTAGAGCTGACACGTATGGGGATGCAGGCGCTAGAACACACAAGACCCCCAGCTAAGGGACACCCCTGAGATGTCAGGGAGACCTCACATTCATATATGTGCACACTAACCACATCCACACCTGCACATTGCCATGTGCACAAACCACACACACTGACAGAGACATTTAAACACACATGTACACACTAAAACTCAGAGATCACCTGCCACACACACCCACTCACACTCATTCACATTCACACATTTGCATCTTTATTATGAAAAAAGAACAAAGAACTTTTTTTCAACAGCATAGACATTTCTTTGACTGTATTGGGAAAGGAACACCGTTCTTTAATCCACAAGGAGGTGTCACCGGGGCAACTCGGCTGTCCTCACTCATCTTTTCTTCAAGAGCTGCCAGAGTGATTCCAAAAGATGCTCCCACCCCGTCAGGTTCTCTGTGCCCACCTCCCGTAGCAGTTTGTGCATCCTGCATTTGGAACCCTCTCAGACAGTGCATCATTGTCTATTGTCCTGACACTCACTTGAGATTGAAAAATCCCTTCAGATTATCCTTGGTACCCAACATTGTGCCTGGCCAAAAAGAGATGTGTAACACATTATTTTTCATCCACTAAATGGGCAATGGATTTTGTTTGGGGGTATTTTCCATATATATGGATTCCGCCAAAAATATTGTGTTCTTGTAAGAGTTTCTTAACTTACCTGGTGACTGCATATTTACTTATTTTTATTGTGATTAAGAACTCAATAAAACATGCCTAACCACTTCTTGCATTTTGTTAATAACCATTCTGTGTCCTGCATTTTTAGCAAAAAGAGAAACTCCCGTTCTCCATCACTGTTCTCATCCCTCTGCTTCTCTGAGTGGGCTAAAGGGTTCTGGCTGTCTTATGCTCAAGCCACT
This sequence comes from Camelus bactrianus, assembly GCF_048773025.1. NCBI lineage: Eukaryota > Metazoa > Chordata > Mammalia > Artiodactyla > Camelidae > Camelus > Camelus bactrianus. The sequence continues at coordinate 122,496,965 of NC_133540.1, read as the reverse complement.
TTTAGAATCAGAATAGCTAACATTTATGGGGAACTGTTTATATGCACCACCCACTGAACCAGATACTTTTGAAGCCTAACTTCATTTAGTCTTCAAACCAGTCCTGAGGATGGGGTGATATTTATTCCCATTCTCCACATGGGGGAAATACATTTTGAGAAGAATTTGCTTGATGTCAAATGGTGCATAAAGGACAGAACTTGGCCTCAGATCCAAGTTTATCTGCTTTCAGAGCTTGTGATTTTTATAATGATTACTAGACATTCTTTTTAGGCCTCATCACATTTTATAAAAATTAAAGCGGAAAAAGAACCCAAAGAAAAAGATGAAACGCAGTTTAGTATAACCATTCTTTAGACTTTTAAAGAAATTATTTTTATTACCTAGGAAATATAAAGATACATTTACGTTTATATATGAATTCTCTAACTTCCAAAGTTAATGTTGTTCTATTTGTAAATGTAAATGGTCTTCTGCTGATTTTTATATTTTACTCTGTCCTAAAGCATGGATCCTGCAATTGTGACTTTTACATTGGGGAAAATCCTTATTTTCCATTTTTATGATCCCTGTTGGTATATATACTCTCTCCATTTTGTGCATTACTTCTATGAATACTGGATAGGATAAAGCAAAGCATAGACAAGGAGACATTTAAGGCCTTTCACAGCTTCAAGCATTGTAACACCAATATTGAAGGCGACCGTATCACTGTTGAGTAGTATTTATCGCTAGAGTTTGAAAAGATCTCTGAGATGATCTTTTATTATGATACACCATTTTGTTTTAAAAGCTCCTACAATGGGATAAATATCTTATTTTATAAACCTCATGGGAAGGACAAGGTGCCTTTAAAGAAACCACCAGATATGGATTTATTGGGGGTGGGGGTGGGTTTGCATACACAAGTGTTATTTTCCCATTGCCTTCTCAGTTCCTTGTAAATAATAGGTGTCGGATGCTGAATGTCATTATATTTATATGTGAAGCAGCGTTTTTATTCTCAAGTCACTTCTTTCAACGAACACATCTGTCTTTGACCTCCCTCCCCATGGCGTTTTAGAGTTGCTAGGGAATTTATCATCAACATTAGTTTGGCAGCTTTCTGAGAGATAGAACCAAATGTTCCTTGCTGGAAGAAAAACATCAACTTATTCTGCCTGTATTATCACGCTCAAGAAAACCACTTTTGGCCATCGAGTTAAACTCTGTTGTTGACTTCTATTGGATCAGCTCTCCTGGATTTCAGTTTACAGTGTGTGTAACGTGAACCCCAGTGTTTGAAATGCCTAGCTCATTAATGTATGCAATGTTCCATAAATAGTCTGTTCCATTTCTCTGAAGGAAAGTTTTAAAGAAAGTCAAGTGTTTCTCTTTTCAAATATAAGTTTAATGATAACTGGTATTAAAGTCTGGGGGTCATTTATTCTAAAATCTTGCCCATCCTTTAATATAGCTACTATGTGTGTGTATGTAATACACATGGGAATGTGTGTGTGAATTTAGTAAAGTTAGCTCCTACAGGATTCCTTAGGGCTTCCTTTACCAGTAATTTGCTCACTTGATAAATATGTATTGAATTCTTTTGATGTGCGAGGCTCGCTTCTAGGAGCCACAGATACGAAAATGACCAAGTGTGACCCCATTCAGTTCCTCCAGGGGCTCAAAATCTCCTAGGAGAAACAAGCAATTGAATAGCAATTATAATCCCATATAGTAAGTGCTTCTCTAGGGTAATACATAGAAGCGGCCGCAGCCCATTCTGGGAAAGGTTATGGGATAAGGAGTATTTGGCTGGAACCATATGGGGCAAGAGGGTTTAGGCAGGGGAAACAGGGAGCAGGGTCTAGAAGAAAGTGTGCAAAATCCGGCAATGTTTGTGTCCTAAGAATCGTTCTCCTCTGTGAGAGGCAGTGTGTATGGGGGTTAAACTCATGCACTCTGAGGTAAGCTGTCTCAGTTTGGATCTTGGCTCTGACACTTACGGAATGTGAGTCATTAGCACCACGTCTGTGAGTCTCAGCTTCTCCATGTGTGTGGAAGAGGGTTTTAGAGGCACAGCTGCATGAAGGCAGGGTGAGGATCACCGGTGGTGATACATGCGGGGTGCCTGGAGGAGTGGGCAGCCGGCACTTTGAGAGCGGTTTATGTTGGTTTGCTAGGGCTGAGTAACAGCACCACAAACTGGGGGGGTTAAACAACAGAAGTTTACCGCCTCACAGTTGGAGACTAGAGCCCACAATTGAGATGTCTGCAGGGTTGGTTCTCTCTGGAGACCGTGAGGGAAGGGTCTGTTCCTGGCCTCCCTCCTTGGCTTCCAGGTGACCAGTCTTCCACCTGAGGTCTCTCGGTATCGTCTTCCCTCTGCGCATGTCTCCACGTCCAGATTCTCCCGTTTTCCAAGGACGCTAGTCATATCGGATTAGGGCCCAATGTAATGACCCCATGTTAACTATCGACATCTGGGACAGCCCTGTTTCCAAACACGGTCCCATTCCAAGGTGCTGACGGTTAGACTGGAGGGGGTTACAGTTCAACCCATCACAGTGCCCAGTAAAAAACTGCCTTTTTTTTATTATTATTGCATAAAAGATAAATATTTGGCCAAGGTAGGTGAGAAGAAGGAGAACATTTGAGGGGAAGCAGCTTTCCCTTTGGAAGGTAACAGTCATCGCCCAGCGCTGCAAAGGTCTGTCCTGGCGTATGTTTGATACTTCTGTGGAAAAAGCCAAAGTCTATTTTTTCATTATGTGCTAGTTAATTTTTTCACTTCTTAAATTGAAGATAAATTTTTACTTTGGTTGCCTTTTACTGAAAATTCATAGTTATCTGTTTCTGAGCTGTGATGGAACTTAGAGATCAGCAATTTCAGCTAACCACTTAGAGAAAGGAAAATGGCTAGGGTCGCCTTTATTCCCACCTTCATAGTCCCTGTGTATCTATCTGTCTGCCCCTCTGGCATCTAAACCCCTCGAGCGTAAGAAGAGCCAGTGGCACATACTTTGCTGGTGCCTCACAGACACTCCCTTGCCTTCCGGCAACATTTGCTTTTTCGACCTGCCTATTTGTGTGAAGAGAAAAGACTGCTAACAGAATAAATGGATAAAACTGTGCTTTAATCTATTGCTTTCAATTTTACCCTAACTACTCTTTCTGTTTGGACTTTTGATCTAGATTACCGTTTCTCTGTTAGGGCTGAAATAGCCTCTTCTTAAGCAGCTCAGTCCGTTTTATTACCTAAGAGCCAGTGATTTCCTGCAGACCCTCCAGCTGATAAATGGAGTCTTTTGCTAACTGAGGTCTGCTCTCCCACTGCTCCCTTCCTGCCCCCTCCTCCCCTCTTCTTTTCAATCTTTACTCTCTTTCCTTTTCTCGCCTCTCTCCCCTTCCCTTCCCTTCCTTCTCCTTCCCTATCTCCCCCTCCTCCTGTTCTTTGCATCTTCCTCCTTTATTTCCCTGTTCCTTTTACAGGCAGTAAATAGCTTCAGTTGTTACTGAATTTTCATATATTAATACCTTGAAAGAAATTCTTTATGGTTTCTTAGCTGTGACAATATAAACTCAGAGTTTATGTTCACTCAGTACGAAAGTATTGATCACTTTTCTTCCAATTCTAAAACCCACAATTGTCAATAAGCCCACAAAGCTGAAATTCGTTAACATTTCAGACATCAATGTGGTGCTGTCAAATTTGAGATTTAGCCTTTTTTTCTATCGCTGTATTTTTTTTTCTTACAACATCATTGACATTCTAATTAGGAAAAATGGAGTGATAAAAGCATGGAAAATCTTAATTAGGTCCCATTTGTTTATTCTTGCTTTTATTTCTATTGCTTGGGTAGACTGTCCTAGGAGAACATTTTTGAGATGTATGTCAGATAATGTTTTGCCTATATTTTCTTCTAGGAGGTTTATTGTATCTTGTCTTATGTTTAATTGTTACAGGGCCAGTATGTATGTATATAAGTGAATGTTAAACAGTTAGTCATAATTAATGTGATTTCTAAAATTTTTAGCTTGAGAACTGCCACTTTTATGTCACTCATCATGTTTTCCCCCTTCAGATCTTAGGTGGATTAATAGTAGAACACACACCCACGCACTGTGTAATTGTTGAAGCAAGAGTGGTGTAGATTGAAAAAGTGTATACCACCTGAAAGTTCAGAGTTATGGTTTATTCCGGGCACTTTCTGAAGACTTCAAGCCCTGGAGGCAGCCTCTCAGATCCCTGGAAGGGACTGCTCTGAAGAAGTGAGGGAGGAGCCAGGATATATAGGAGTTTTTGGAACAAAGACCAGGTAATTGAAACATGAAAAGGTTACTATTAATTAAAAAAAACAAGATCCCTCAAGTTGGAATTTAGCACTTTTTTATGTATGGGAAGGTGCAAAAGTCAGGGCTCATGGAAATCGTAACTTTGATCAGCAGCTGATCTCTCTAGGGCCAGTGTCCTGTTGTTTCCCATCCTGAGTCCTGTCAGGGTGCACCTGTCTCCATCCTGAGTTCCTGCCATCATAGTGGGCAGGGGCAGTGGCTGATGACTTGATGGCCAGAGTCCTTTGTTTACTGGTATGGCAGGCAATATTTTTCATTCACAGTGACATCATCAGCTCTTTCGAAGAATTTTGTTCTTCAAATTCTGCTCTCTCGTTGCATATGATGGTAGAAAATGTCCAAAAGACTGATAAGTAACTAAAATAGGCAGATTATACAGCAATGAACATGTACAGCTTTGCCTAAAATTTTTTAGTGATTTTTTTTTCCTGGTATATAAGTAGAGACCTGGAAGAATATTTACACTACAAAAATGTTTTAATAAAATGATTAGTTTACTTTGAATAAAAGTATTTTTTTTATCAGTCGTAACACTGAAGAGCAAGGATTGGTAGAGCTGGGTTCTAGCTTTAGTTTTGCATTAGCTAGCTGTTTAATTTTGACAAGCCATATAACCAGTCTTGGCCTTGGGTTCCTCATCATTAAAGTGAATATATTGACTTCTGAGCTCCTATAGCACTCTTTATTTAAATTTTACAAATTTATGTTTTCATATGTTTAATGACCCGGTCGTTACAGTTACAATAACATGTGCATACTAAACCCGAAAAGGGTCTCATTTTAGAGTTTCATTTTATACTTTGTAGATTTCTGAGGAAGAAGTGTGACAGTGGCAAGGATTAAAAGGTCAGATACATCATTTTTCGTATTGTACATCACTGCCTCCAGCTTTAAGATCTCAGGATCCCTATAATCTTAGAACTTATTGAGGAGCTTGTGATTATGTGAAATATATATACATATCATTTTATAAATTGAAACAAAATGTTAAGATGCTTATTTTTTAAATTATGTTTAAATAATTAACCAATTATATATTAACATAAGTAACATATGTTTATAAAAACATATTTTTCAAAACAAAAAAAGTGAGAAGAATATCAGTTTTATATTTTTGCAAATCTCTTTAATGCCTGGCTTATTAGAAGACACCTGTATTCTTCTGTTTGCTTCTGTATTGAGACTGCTGTGATAGCAAACGATGTGTAGCCTTCTGGAAATTCCATTTATCCTCATGAGAGATAGGGAATGAAAAAGCGGAGACATCTTAGTACTTTTATGAAAATAGTTTTGACCTCAAGAGACCCACAAAGAAGTGTCTCATTGATCTCCAAGGTCCCTGGAACACTCTTTGAGAATAACTATTTCACAGTTTTTTTTAACATGAGATGATTTTGTTGTGGGAAGTGTGACTTCAAAATTTGGAATTCTGATGTATCGTTCAGTTTTCAAAATTTCAGTTTGACTTTTAACACTGAAAATCTCTTGCCTATGCCTCAGATTTTTCTAATTCTTACGCTTATGATAGTTAAAAGCATGCATGAGACACTCTCCAAATAATTTTCTTCTCATTTAGCCACTTTAAGAGATCTTACCTGTTGTTTTTTTTTAATATATTCTGTATGTTTGTGTTCTTCACTTTGCCATAAGCTCCACAAAGGGGTGGGGGAATGATCAGTAAGTATCCTATGTACTTACTTGCTCAAAAAATACATATGAAATTACTGAATAGAGAAAAAAGGATAGGAAGGAACAAATGAACATATTAACAAACCTTGAGTAAAAATGTCAAGCCTTTGCTGGAGGAAATTAGTTCTTAAAATGTCTAAATCATTCCCAAATGGAAAAAAAAGTTACCAAAATTTAACTTAGATTGAGAATATTTTCTAGTTTCTCAGGCAAAATTTGTAGAAGCCCACTGAAAGTGAATGTATCTATTCAGAAATTTTAAATGGAATGAAGAGAACCTCTAACAGTGTAAAAGTGTATGTACTTGCCTGAATTGATGGAAATATTTGTATCTCTATATATTAAGCAAGAGGTATTAGCATCATTATAAACTAATCATGAGCCTTAGTCCCCTCGGGCAGAGTTGTGACAAGGGAGCTGTGAAAGGCAAACAAAGAGCCTGCACGTCCCTTGGAATCAGATCGCCTGGATTTTGGTGCTGATTGCTCCTGGCAGCCTGATGATAAATTCCTTATTCAGTCTCTCTGGACTTACATGTCCACCCACAGGAGAATATTCTGACAATGGGAACACTTTAAAATGTAACAGCTGCTTGTGAGGTCGTGAGTTCCTCACTACCAAGGGTTTCAGGTCCAAGAAGGTAGATCAGGTTTCCAGGACATTGATGACAAGGATATGTGCAGGCTTGATTGCATCAATGTTCATAGACAGCATTTCTCCCCTTTGAAAACAATGGCCAAGGTATCCACACTCTACATCCGAGAATAAATGAATTGGGAGCAGAAACCAATCCATGGCCATTAAGGCCCTCGAGGTGAACCATAGACTGAGAGCACAGGAAAACAGTGTGTCAGACCAATGAAGTTAGTGTGTGATTTGAAGTGGTTTTTTTTTCAAGTTTTATAGAATTAGGCAACGCTGAAGGCTATGTGTGTGTATGAAGCAGGGAAGATATGGGAGGTCTCTGTACTTTCTGTTCAGTTTTGCTGTGAACCTAAAACTGTCCTAAAAATTAAAGTCTATTAAAAAGAAAAAGCTCTCCACCGGACAAAAAACAAAAATTCCAAAGCCAGATGTCTTCACTGGCAAACCCTACCAACCTTTATTGAGGAAATAATGTCAAATCTACATAGCCTTTTCCAGAAAATAGAAGAGGAGAGAGTGTTTCCAAACACATATGATAACAAAATCAGACAATTTCATTACAAAGAAAGCTGCAATCCAGTATCCCTGATGAACATAAGTACACAATTCCTTTTCAAAAAATTTAATTACTATAGCAATAAATGAAAAGAGCAATACATCATGACCAAGTGGCGTTTATCCCAGGAACGCAAGGTGGTTTTAAATTTTGAGAAATCAGTCATTACATTTTAACACATTAACAGATTTTTTAAAAAGAGAAAACACTTGACAATGTGTAGCATTCATTTATAATAAAAACTCTTAGCAAACTAGGAATAGAAGTGAACTTTTGCTAACTTGACAAGGGGCACCATTGGAAAACCTTACAGTTAACACCCTCCAATATGGTAAAATGCTCTTCCTCTGAGTCTGGGAACAAAGCAAGTATATCCACTCTCCCCATTTCTATTTGATGTTGTTCAGAATATCCTAGCTAATAAGTCTAAAAAAATTCATACAGCTTGGTAAGGAAGAAGCAGAACTCTCTAACATTATTGCTTTTATAGAAAATCTTGAGGAATCAGCATGAAAAAAAAAACTCAAACTAATAAGTGAATTTATCAAAGTTGCAGCATGCAAATTGCTCACTACTCTTGGATATATTTCCAAGAGACATTATAATACTAGAAATTAGAAATTCAGAGTCGTTTTTAAAGTAACAGTCAAACAACAAAAAAGAACTCATTGTTTATCAGCTATGACTGTGGTTAAACAAATGTAATAGTGTCCAGAGACAATGGAACTCTAATTCTTAGCAATAAAAAGGACTGAGCTATTCATACCTGTAACAACTCTCAAAAGCCTCATGCTAAGTGAGAGAAACTAGACATAAAAGACTGCACACTGCAATTTTATTTATATGATATTCTAGGAGAGGCAAAATTCTAGCAAACAGAAGTATGTCTGTGGTTGCCAGTGGCCGAGGCCAGAGGAGGAATTGACAGGAGATGGTCATGAGGGAACTTTTTGGGGTGAAGGAATAATTCCATATCCCGATAGGTTTAGTGGTTACACGACTGGAAGCCTTTGTTAAAATTCTTTGAATAATGTACTTAAAATTAGTTGATTTTATTTTTCATGTATTTTACCTTCCATAAAGCTGTCTAAAAATAATATTCAAGACTCTATCTTCAGGTAGCTCTTAACAGTTGTACTGATGGAAGTGTCACCAAGGATGTTTTTCAGTAATTGGTTCAGAGTTGTGGGCAGATAAACGTATTAAAGCAAACCCTCCAAAAAAGAGCTTAATATTATTTTAGAAAAACCGTTGAAAGATAATCCTGGAAAATAGCCACGGAAGGAAATCAGTAAATCCTAGCAAAAGTTTAAATCTTCCGCTATTTAATGAACTTGGGCCAAAAACTGCAGTACTTGTTAGAAATTATAACGGTGGTGACACATTTCATATGTAGATGCTTTCCAGTTTTGAAAGCAAGTTAGAATCTATGACTGTAGTACCTGAACGATCTTAAAAGCCTTAGATATATTCTGGCCGTGAGAGCAAGGAAATATGTTCACGGGTAAAAATAGGCATCATCAGAAATCGGGATGCTGTTCAGAGTCAGCCATTCTGCTAGCCTGTCTGCTCCTGCTGCTCCTACTTTCGGAGGATCTGTTTTTGGACACCCCACATTCCGGCTTGCTCAGGCAGGATTTGATTTGACTGAGTCATTCTCCAAGATGCTGGATGCCCACTGGGAAGACTTTTTTGCATCAGATCACTTCATTGCCCAGGGGCAGGAGCTGTTTGGGGGACAACAGCAGTCCTTGGTCTGGGTGGTGTGACAGAGCCATGTGCACAGCACAGTGATGACAGTTTTTATCAGAAGTCATTGTGGCTGACTGATATTTTAGAATATAAAACTTCTTGAGTGTGTCATTTCACTTGATCCCTACGACAGACATTTTAAAGTTTTCTTTTTACAGGTGGGTGAGTCTTTTCAGCTCCTTGTCCAGTAGTGGCTCTGAGTGGACACTCAGTAAACATTTATTGAAAGAATTCATGAAGCTATTAATAAGTGGATCGATGGAGAAATGAGGATATCAGTGAGGTCTACAGAAGTTGTGTGACTTGGCCAAGGTCATAGTGCCTGGCACCCATTAAAGGAAAGCAGCAGAAAACTGAGTAATTAATCAGGCAGACTTTGCAGTCAGATCTGGACCTTAAGTTGCTTAGCCTCAATTTTTTCGGGTGTGAAATAAAGATAGTGATGGCACTTACCCTTCAGAGTCTTAAGTGAGAAAATGTTCGCAGACAGAACAGCATACACCAGGTACTCAGGGACCACCAAATAAAATCAAGATCTCATAATTTCTGTGATTCTTGTCATTACATTATGCTTGTGAAATAAATGTTTTTTTTTTTTCTTGTAGAATAAAGGAAGAGAATGAACACAGTTTTTATCTTAGCAGAAATAAAACCAAATAGTTTCTATCATCCTTCTGCAAGTTCTACCTGTTACTATCTATCTGTGTGTCCTTTTGTGATTATTGTTTGGTTGCAACTGGATAATGTATCTTCTCAAATTTAGTAAAATCTAATTTCTCTAAAAACTACTCTTCACTTAATTTCAGCTCTTTATAATATGGACAAAGTCCAGGAAGTGAAAATAAAAAAGAACACTTTGACCCTCCCACCAAGTAAATGCTGCAATATGTCTGATGCAAGTTTAAATGCATAAAAGCTCACGTATTTGGCTCATAGGAGAATAATTTGAGATTTACTCAAAGCTTGTTTATCCTTTTTGAATATAATTCTCTTAAGCTGCATTTTCTGGTTTTTCCACACAGAGCTGATTGAAACTAGCCACCAAAATGGGAAGAAAGCTGACAACAGTAGGAATTAATAATTTTTCACAAGCTGTACTGTGTGTTAACCTCAATAATATAATGTCTGTTTTCACCTGAGACATAAATATTACTTATGCTAAACCTGTTTCTTTGATAAAGAGTTGTTTGTGTTAAGCCACACATATCTTTACAAAATATCCCAAACATGAATAACTCAGAAAATATTTCTTCATTAAGCAACATTTGAAGTTTTACAAATTGGATTAAACTTGTTGAAAATATGGATAATGATGTGATAGGCCTGCAACAGAAGAAACTAGAAGTAAGGTGTGCAAATCTTTTTCCATTTTTAAATATAATATCTAAAACCTGTTCTTGGGTTCTCAGGCACTTATTTATTGAGGGCTGTTTATATGTATCATACAGTCAGATCTCTCCTTAACGGATATTGGGATAGACTGACACCACACATAATCTGGAAATGTGAAAATATAAATGTTTAAGAGGATCGTCTGGGATTTATCACCTCAACAAAGACCAAAATAACAGAGCTCTCAGGCTGTGTGAGTGATACCTCGTGACCTCTCTTGTATGCAGACAGTTTTAAGTACTTTGTTTCAGTTGGAGGTACTGACAGGTAGCGTGGTTTGAATACGAAGCACAGCAGATGAACCCACAGAGGACTGTTGTGTTCAGCCTTTGCTATAGTTTGAGCTTCCTGGCCTCTTGTGTAATTTTCCTTTGAGGGAAGAAGTGGGTCGTGGTGGAGGCAGGGTGTGCCTTTCCTGAGTCATCACTACTCTTCCTATTTCCAGCTCTCTGTCTTACAGGATAGAATTTTCTGGCTGCTTTCTGCTAGGTTGATTCCATTACTACTTCTGACCCGTCAGATGTGAGCAGCAGTGATGGGGTCTTCTGAGCCAGATCACCTCATTGCTGGTGTGAGACTCGCGAGAGCCATTCTTAAAATTTAATTTTTTTTTTTTTTTTTTTGTCTCAAGACCCCTTTACTAAGTCTTGGAAATTTCTGAGTATTGTAAAAAGATTTGGTGTATGTTGGTTATCTATAGCTCTACAGTATCTATATATTTATACCTGTACATTGTATCTGCATTTACTGTATTAGAACTTGGAATTTTTTAAATGTTTATTAAATCATTTAAAATAGCAAAACAAACCCATTACTATTGTCATAGTATATATTATGTATATTTAGCATATGTAATATACATAGTATTCTATTAATAGTACAATAGTGTATATTCACACTAAAAATAGTGAAAAGAATCACGCTGTTCTACATGACTGCAAATTCTATTTTTGGTCTCAGCAGAAGGCAGCTAGATGCTCTTATCAGCTTCTGTACTCAATCTGTTGGAATATCACGGTGTCTTGCAGCCTCTGGAAAACTCCACCGTACTTTAGTTAGTAAGGAAATGAGAGTGCAAATGGAAAAGATGAGGTGCAGCAGAAGATGAGGAGGCAGAGGAGACATGGCGGCATGAGAAGGAGCCCGTGTGCCCTTGCTGGTCGAGATGTGGGACCCACGTGCACGGTCCAGGGAGAAGCCCCAGGAACCGAGGGCAGCCCACGGCCGCGCAGTGGGGACACGAAGACCTTGGTCCTAGGACTGCAGCTGACTGAGTTCTGCCAGCATGCTGAGTTAGCCTCGAAGTGCCTTCTCCCCTGGCACCAATAGGATGGAATTTGGCTCTGCTGACACCTTAGATCTGACCCTGAGAGACTTGAAGTTCACTGCACTTTAGGTTTAAAGTTGGTGTTGTTTTGGAGGGAGGGTATAGCTCAAGTGGTAGAGCACATGCTTAGCATGCATGAGGTCCTGGCTCAGTACCTCCTTTTAAAAAGAAATTAAATAAATAAACCGAATTACCTTCCTCCCCTCCCCCCAAAAAAGGTTTGTGTGGTTTTAAGTCACCACCCCAACAAAAAAATTAATGAATGTAATTCATGATAGTAACAAACTAAAAAAGAAAGACTGTATGTTCATCTTATACTCATAGAAAAGACACTTGACAAAATCTAACATCCTTTCCTGATAAAAATCTTCAAGAAACTAGGAAAGAGAATTTCCTCAAGCTCATAAGTGGATCTGTGAAAAATCCATGTAGAATGTCCTACTTCCTACCAAAAGACTGAATGCAAAGATTTCTTAGATATGACACCAGAAGCACAACCCTGAAGGACCAAATTGAAACACTGGAGTTTATTAAAATGTAAAACTACTCATCTTTGAAGGACACTGTTAGAAAATGAAAAGACAAGCCACAGGCTAGAAGATATTTGCAACTCTTATACCTGATCCTGAATTTGTATCCAGAATGTATAAAGAATTCACAAAACTCAAAAATAAGAAAACAAAAATAGCCCAATGAAAGACAATGACTTTTGAGCTAAAATCTGAAATACATTTAGGATATTGACAGGAAAAAGAAAAAAAACAAAACAGGCTGAAAAGAGAGATGTGAACTCTCACTTGGGAGGAGCAGCATTAAAAATATTGCAGGGATGTGAACAAAATGAAAGTTTTAAAAATGTAGTTAGTTCATTATAGCTTGAACTTAAAATATCTGTTCTTGGCCTCCTCATCTTTAAATTTATGTGTGTATGCCTGGTGGGTAGTTATTAATACTTACCTTTCAAGAATATAATAATCAAATGAGATCATTTCTATGAGTATAATTTATGACTGTAAATTGCTGTTAAGAGGTGTTATTACCATCATTAATATATTTTAATTATTATTATGGGGTATCATCATCAATATATTATTGTAGTTATCATTATTATTAAAGGTGATCATCAAAAGGAAATAAAAAATAGGCAGTAACATCTTAATATTATTACGAAAATAGTTTTGAACTTGCAGATCCCCAAGAATCCCTGGACTCCACTTGATCATTATTCTGTGACTCCTTTGCTCTGACGCAGCGACCAGACCCAGTGACTGTCTTCATTTAGGTGAACACAGCAAGTAGCAGAGTCCTCAGCTGATGAACAGTGAGGCATGTAAAGAGAGGGAGAAATAATTTTTTTTAAGCCACTGAAATTTTTAGAAGGTTTTGTTTTGTTGTTATAGCATAATCTAGCTCATCCGAGTTACTACACTATCCAGAACAGAGGTGGAGAGGTCCAGACAGTCACTGGGTTGAAGCTCAAGCAACCAGAGGTGAGCACAAGCCTTATTTGCATCCAATCAGGCGTCTCTATCTATTTTTCAAATCCAGAACAGATGTTAAGGAGGAGGGACACGTAAGGGTTTATTCCATTGGGATTCCAGCTGGCAGAGACCCGTGGCAGCCAAGCCAGTGGTGCCTGCAGCCTTGTTCACTTCTCATTGTTCAGCTGTGGAGACTTCCTGCACAGACACTTATGGATGTCTGATTTTATTTTTTTGACAAAACATGAATATCTTTCATCTTACCGGTTTATAAGCTTGGTTCTCCAGTCTTCCGCTAAATTTCCTCCCTGCTTAGAGTACCCAGAGTTCTATTCTTTGCATATAAGAGCACCAGCTAGCTTTGTACAATCAGATAAATGAGGTTTTGCTCTGTCAGAAGTTAGAATTCTGAACTCTCTAGGGGTTGCCAAACTTCCTCGATTGTACTCTACATCAGGAAAAAATGTGAGCATATAACCCCAATATATCTCCCTGCCAGAAACTAAGATCACTTTTATAGACCAGACATATCTTGCTTGATCAGAAATCATTATTCTAAAATTTAATCTCACTATTCTAATTAAATACAAAGTCAAGTTGTCCAATGGAAATGCAGAATTTTCTAGGTAAGTAATATTTGAAGAGGAAAGATGCAGTGTGTTGAGTAATTGGTCCTATTCATCTTACCTTCACAAATAAGCATCTTTAAACACAAAATACTAACAGGGCTGTGGCAAATACTATCACAGCATTTTACAGGTTTATGCTTTGCCGTGGATTATAGGAAGAATGATATAGAGATAGCATTAGGACGTGAGTTGTATAGGTTTTGATATCTTCTGACAGAGCGGTTCCAGGGCGTGGATTGAGTTCCTCAAACCACCTAGCAGGTTGAGTTGAAAAGTCTTTTGAAAAATACATCACGAAGTTACTGTAGCACTGCAAGCCTACTTCTGTGTTAAAGAATTAACTAGTTTAGGTTTTTGTCCTATTTTCCATCTAGAAGAGGTGCCTCTTTAATTGACATTTTAAAATCAAATTTATTAAAATAAAACATAATTAAAACAGCTTTGAAAATATCAGCTCATTATTTTCAAACTCATGATTGTTGAACATTTTGAAAAAGATCTATGTTTTCAGAATATACTAAGTTAATTACACTATTCCTAAAATACCTAAAAGCAGTGGGGTTTTTTTGTTTTCATCGAAAATTACTGAAACTCATTACCTAAGGACATGCTACGAAATTCTTACAACAGTACCTGATTGCTTTCAAGCTAATTTTCAAGCGAATTGAAGCAAAACCCCCACACTCCCTAGAATACATAGTCTTCCATAATTTTGTTTCCAGAATTGTAATTGTATAGTACCCATAAATAATCCATTTAAGGATGGAAAATACGCTGCGCCTCAGGGACTATCCAGACGAGTTGCTTTTATCACAAGTATCTGTTTTGTTCGAAAAGCCAAAAAGCCTTTTTGCAAAAACTATTACTTCGAGTTGTTGGTGTGATTTTTTTTCTATATAAATTAAACCACAGAACTTGTTGTAAAACCATGCATGTAGTTCCCCAGGCTTCTCTTGTTGGTAGTTTTCTAAAGTGCATCAGCCACAATACACATAACCCGTCTCAGAAGCATCACAGTATTCCTGTTGCGTGAAATGACTCTTCTGAACAATAGGCAAAGTGCGTGAGATGGAGATGTAACAGGCAGGGAAATGCACATGATCAGAGGCCACCGAGAGAACTGCTAGTAATTTCATTGCACCAAATGTTTATTTAACTGTGGAAAAAATCTTATTTGGCATAGAAAGTACATTCTTTAGAGAAGCTGACTGCATTGTTCAGCAGATAAATTGCTTTTATGGCCGATGCATTAGACTGAAGTTGGAATTTTTACGAAACAATTCATTTGTTGAAACTATATTGTTGAAAATCTGAATACTTTAAAGTACATGGTTAAAAATATGTTTCAGCATGATATTTGGTTTATCCAACTGTGTAGCACTGATGATAGAATGTTTGGGTGAATGACCGGTGTGTTGGTTATCTTTCTGAATGGTGGATTCTGAGAATTCCTAAACGGACTCATGATGTCAGGAGCGGTTTCTGAATGTGGTTATTGTAAAAGGTAGACTCAGTAAAGACTTCTTGGCATCTTTGTAGTCCTTTTCTTTCCTTTATTTGTTTTGAAGACAACTTAATTCTTATTTTAAAAAAAATGTTCAAAACAGGTATCATTGGCAGCGCTAGTGTGCTGACCCCTAAAGGAAGAAACAGGGTACTGAATTTCAGAGACAGGACTGCAAGATTACAAGGAATACCAGCAGGCAGTCCAGTGGAGACTATAAGCCCGTGTTCTTCAGGTGAAATTGATAGTATGCCAGTTGTCAGCACGAGCGTTGTTAGTATCTAATAATTAAGAAGCACGTATAAATGCTTTCTTGCTTATACTATTAGGATTTCTTCTGATTTCTCCCATTTTTTTAGAGTCTGCAGGGGAAACAGAAGCCTAATCAGATTTCTTTGCTTCTGGTCCTCAAGGTATCCTGACCCTTGGGGTGAGTTCTAGGGTCAGCAGGAAGCATTAGCCAGATGGTTGGCTATGGTTATATCTTCTGGCAAGCCGAGTGTTGGCATCATTACTTGTAGTTAGCAAGTGTTTTCCCATAGGATTACTTTTTGCTCTTGAATCTCAAAAATCTTTAAAATCTTGACTATTTGATTTTTCACTACCTGTTTACCTCTTGGTTGATTTAGAGAAGCCACCCTGGCTTGCTTGGGCGCTGCTGACGCTACCTCGTATAGCTGGCGCGTGTGCCAGTGTCGCTAGGCACACTGTGAGTTAAGAGTTAAGCCATGTGAGTTAAGAGGTTTCTAGTCACTACAGTTCGGACTCGCATGCTTTCATCATGCTGCTCTTCCTTTCCGACTTTCCGCTCTACACGAGCTTTCTACAGAAGAGGATGAAGCCATTCTCATTTCTTACACTTTGAAAGGTGGTGCTCGTTACTAACAGTTCATGGCTTGTCAGGCTGAACCAGTATTAGTGGTTTCGGTTCACAAGCCACGTGCATTAACATTTGCTGTATTGGTGACCACAAGGGCCAAGGGCGACACTCTTGTATATATATATTTTTTATTGAAGTGCAGTCAGTTTACAATGTTGTGTCGATTTCTGAGGTACAGCAGAATGCTTCAGTCACACATGAACATACATGTATTTGTTTTCATATTCTTTTTAACCATAAGTTACTATAAGATATTGAATATAGTTCCATGTGCTATACAGTATGAACCTGTTGTTTATCTATTTTATATATAGTAGTGTGTATCTGCAAATCTCGGACTCCCAGCTTCCCACCCCTTTGCCCCACTGGTAACCATAAGTTTGTTTTCTATGTCTGTGAGTCTTTTTCTGTTTTGTAAATAAGTTCATTGTATTTTTCTTTCTCTTTCTGGCTTACTTCACTTAGAATGATATTCTCCAGGTCCATCCATGTTGCTGCAAATGGCATTATTTTATTCCGTTTTATGGCTGAGTAGTATTCCATTGTATAAATACACAACAATTTCTTTATCCAGTCATCTGTCGATGGACATTTAGGTTGTTTCCATGTCTTGGCTATTGTAAACAGTGCTGCTATGAACATTGGGGGGGTGCATGTGTCTTTTTTGGATTAAGGTTCCCTCTGGATATATGCCCTGGAGTGGGATTGATGGATTATATAGTAAGTCTGTTTTTAGTCTTTTGAGGAATCTTCATACTGTTTTCCATAACGGCTGCCCCAAACTACATTCCCAGAGGGCAGCACTCCTGACTGGGACACATCCAGTTGTGTTTGCATCTGTATGCAGATTGCCTCAGCACAGTGTGACTTGATAAAACATGGTCAGTCGTGGTGGTATTACTTTATTACAATTACAATGACTTTTTCTCAGTTGCATTAGCATCAGCCTCAACTGCACAGTAAAATAATTCTTGGTGATTGGATAGGAGATGTAAGAACTGCCAGTATTTGACTACTTCAAATGGTGTATTAACGGAGACCTTGCTTTAAAGTCTGGCAGGTATAAAGGGTTTTCAAAGAACCAAAAAAAAATTAATTAAAAAATACGTAACTACTGAGAAATATAAAGCTTTGACAGTGTTTACAGGATAAACCCCATTTCAAGATTGCATTTTATTATTTTAAAAAAAGTCTGTTCATCTCCCCTTAGAAATAGCACAGCCTTCTTTACAAATTTCCCTCAAGATATTTGACATTCTGTAAAATCCCTGTTTAGAGTCTTTTTGGGTTACTATTACAAAATAACAGGGTTTTCCGCCATGGGTATGTTCTATAGCATTACACCTCTCTAAGCAACCTACTAATCTTGTCTATTCAAATGGGAATTTTTTAAAGAACTATGTTCCCTTATAAATAGAAAACTACTATGCACATATCCTGCTATTCTTCAAACTGGACGACCACATGGAGAGAGAGCTCCAAATCCCCCTAAAGGACTTTAGTTCCCATCTTTTTCATGCTCCTAGAAATTGAATCCATTAGAAGCCAACAAAGCCCGTGTGTGTTCCTGTCCCTGCTGACTGTCAGCACACTGCATTTCAGTAATTCAGCCAGAAGGCATTTTTATTAAAAAAAAAAAAAACAGATCTATTCTTGAAAAAGCATTTGTATACTCATTATGCAATTCTATCATTTGTCAATAGGGCGTTGTGTAAATAAGCCACTGAGGTCTAAACTGTAGTAACTGATGGCAGTAATCTTGGACAAAATAATTTCTTTTTCTTTATATATCTTAATAGTTCACAGCCAGTCAGGAAATAATGATCTTAAGACTTTGTTACTGTTGGTGGTGGCTGGATATTTGAATAGTAAACCATAATGGCTCAGAGACTCTCTGGTAAAAACTGTTGTTTTTTATTTGCATAACCACCTGTCCTGAAGATTTTTTACTCTATTTACCTTAAATTTATAACCATGCTGTCATTCACATTACGTAATTTCAATTTCTCTATATCCTGTAAACATTACACATTTGTGAGTGGGTATTAGAATGTATGAATGTATTGGAATAATTAGAATGTAATTCTTGAGCTGAGACTTGAAGTATAAACAGAAATTTGTTGGCCCATCCCAGCACAAGGACTCACATACACACACAGAAATTGGAAGGATGGGGAGAACACAGCATCCTTCAGATGACCGTTTTGACAGGTGCCTGTAGTGGGCAGTGTTCCTGAGGGTAAGGGTGCGTAGGTAGGGACCTGACTAAGGGCCTGGACCAAAAATTTTTAGGTTTTATTTTGTAGGGATTAGGGGCCTTTGAGGGACTTTCTTCAGGAGCTATGTGATCCAGTTTACTTATTAGGCAGAGCATTGCAGCAGCATTATGGGCATGAGCCGTTATTTTATTCTCTTGCTTGGCCAGTTGTAATAATCATAGCCTCATTGGTCAGACTGCAAATAAAAATGCCATGTTCCCTTTTTAAATAGCTGTATGCTAGCTCTTGGCATAGAGCATTCCATTTTTAGAATTTTAACCAGTTAATTGCTCTAATACAAACCAAAACTTTTAACTGTTAACAAATATGAATCTCATAATAAGTTAAAACGTGATCTTGTACCTTCAATAAAATCCAGTTACAAAAACTTTTAAGAAGAAGGCTGACAACAAAACCCCACGCTTTTTAAAGCAGTTTATTATATGATGCTAGGATATTTGAACTAGCCTAGACAAGAATTGTTTTGATTTTTTAATTTAAACATCATGCTATAATTAACTACTATAAGTAAAATAATATTTTTGCAAAATGAATCAGAACAATAAACTACCTGCAGTAAGCATTTAAAAGTACTCCTAAGCTACATTTTATTATTCTTACATCCATATGCACACCTTTTAAATAATTTGGCCTGGAACATATAGTAATAAAAACAAAAACTGATCATGATTTTGTTCTATCTTTAGATCCCTAACTTTGAATAGAACAGCTATTTAATAAATATATACATAAAAAATTTTATGTATATATTTAACAAATACCATGTAGGCCAAATTATGTGCAAGATATTGTTCCCAGAACTTGCAAATTATTAGCTAATTTAATTAAAAATAAATTAATGAATGAAGAAGACATTAATACTCAGATATTGCCCCCCATTCTTGAGAGATTGCTCACTCTGCTGTCTGAATATGCTGTGCTGAGTGTGGACTCCTCACCTGGTTATAAAAATGGGCAAAGTGTGTTACATGTGATTCTTTACACATGCATATTATACCATCCTCATAACAGTCTTGGGTCTCGATGTTATGATTCCAGAGAGGTTAACACAAAAGAAGCACAAAGGAGGGAAGGAAGTTTTTCTCCTGAATCCCCATCTTTTTATCTTTCTTATTTTTTAATTTTATTGTGCTAAGAATACAACATGAGATCTACTCTCTTAACAAATTTTTAATGACCCAATACTGTATTGTTGATACTAGGTGCAGTGCTGTCAGCAGAACTCTAGAATTTATTCATCTTGCTCAACTGAAGCTTTTGCTTCTAGTTTAGCAACTCCCCATTTCTCCTCCTCCTAGTCCTTGGCAAACACCATTCTATGCTTGGATCCTACAAATTTGGCTACTTTAGATACCTCATGTAAGTGCAATCATGCAGCATTTGTGTTTCTGTGACTGACTTATTTCACTTGGTATAATGTCTTCAGGGTTCATCCACGTTGTTACAAATGTGGGGATTCCCTTCTTTTTAAAGGCTTAATAATACTCCATTTTGTGAGTAAAGATGCTACATTTTCTTTATCCATTTATCTGTCAATTGAAATCAGGTTGTTTCTCCACCTTGGCCATTATGAATAATGCTGAAGTGAACTTGGGGGAGGCTGATACCCCTTTGAGATCCTGGTTTCAGTTCTTCTGAATAAATACCCAGAGTGAGATTGCTGGATCATAAGGTAGTTCTGTTTGTAATTTATCTGAGGAGCATCCCCACTGCTTCATCCCAACTGCACCATTTTGCATTCTCAGCAACAATGTGCAGGAGTGCCAATTTCTCCACATCCTCACCAAAACTTGCTTTTGTTTTTTAATAGCAGCCATCCAGCAGTGTAAGGCAATAGGTCATTGTGGTTTTGATTTGCATTTACCTACTGATTAGTGATGATGATCAATTTTTTCGTATACCTGTTGGCCATTTGTATGTGCTTTTTTTTTTTTGAGAAATGTATGTTTAATTCCTTAGCCTATTGGGTTACTAATTATTTTAGTCAGGTTTTTAGTGTTTTTGCTATTGATCTGTAGGAGTTCCTTACGCATTTTGGAAATTAACCTCTTGTCAAATATATGGCTTGCAAATGTTTTCTCCCATTGCATACGTTGCCTCTTCATTCTGTTGATTATTTCCTTTGCTGCATAGAAGATTTTTAGTTTGATATAGTCCCACCTTTGTTGTGGTGGTGGTGGTTATTGTTGTCTGTGTTTTTGGTGTCACATTCATGAAATTATCACCAAGACCAACATCATGAAGCCTTTCTCCTGTGTTTCTTTCTAGGAGTTTTATGTTTTCATGGCTTATGTTAAAAATACATTTTGAGTTGATTTTATATATGGTATAAGATAGGAGTTCAATTTTGTTCTTTTATTTTTTTTCATTTAATTTTTATTTAGAGGGAGGAGATAATTAGATTTTATTTTTTTTAATGGTAGTCCTAGGGATGGAACCAGGGACTGTGTGCATGCTAGGCACGTGCTCTACCACAGAGCTATACACTGCCCCCCTAATTTTATTCTTTTACATGTGGATATCCAGTTCTCCCAACACCATTTATTGAAGAGACTATCCTTTCTTGGTTGTGTGTGCACAATTGACCATACACATATGGTCTCATTTTGGGGCTCTGTGTGTTCTATTGGTCTGTATGTCTTTTTTTTTTAAATCAGTACAATATTGTTTTGATTACTATAGTTTTGTGATGTATTTTGAAATCAGGAGTAGTGATGTCTTCTGCTTTGTTTTTCTTTCCCAAGATTATTTGGCTGTTCATGGCCTTTTGTGGTTCCTATGAATTATTGAATTATTTTTTTATTTCTGTAAAAAATGCCATTGAGATTTTGATAAGGATTGCATCGAACCTATAGATTGCTTTGGGTATGAACATTTTAACAGAATTAAATATGATAAACAAACACAAGTTATCCTCCCATTTGTTTGTGTCTTCCCTATTCCTTTTACGTTTCTTATATCCAGGAAAGAGGCAGGGCCAGAAAAAGACCGGTTTAGAGCCCATTAATGGTGCTCCTCATCAGACTACTTTCAAATGAGATTTTCCTTTCTACTCTTCTCTGTATTCAACACATCCTATAAGGCAGATTTTAAGGTCATGTATCTGGCCAGACCACCCCTAGTTATCCTTTGTTTATAAACCGTCTCTATATATCACTGTTTGTTTTCCATACTATTAGTCAATTATACTACACTCTTTGTTAAAACTTTAGAAGCCAGAATTAAACTTTGGATTGATTTATTCATTGAGCAATCAATTAATTTCTTTTTTCAAATCATATTTTCTGAACACGTTTTGTATGCTGGTGGGTGACCCCAGGAATAGAGAATCTATTAGGTAAGACATCACTGGGTAGTAACAATTATTTAAAGTGTTGTATGCAAGGACCTACCTGACTAACTTTGGCCAAATCATGCCAATAATCTAAGGCTCCTAGTCTTCATTTCTTATTGATAAAATGAGGATAAAAATGTTTGTCCCCCTACCTAAAAACAGGGTTGGGGTGGTAATTAAATAGAATAACAGATAATAAAAAAACACTTTCTAAACCCAAAAGCACTGTGTAGAACAAATGATTTAATATAGCTCACTTCATCTCAAAGTTTTTTGTTTACCAAATAGTTTGTTGTTTTTTAAGAATCTGAAAGCTGCTTCTCTGTAGTTTTTCCTAATGAATGCTGCTTTGTTTTCAGAGTCCACTGAACACATTTTCCTTTTTCCTCTACAAGTTTGCAAGGTAGCTATCATAACTATTCTTAACTTTCTTTGTGAAGATGAATATTTCAAGTGTGTATTTTTTGTGTTATTTTGGTATGAAATAGTTTTGACTCTTCTGCCATTGCGCTCTCCTGTCTACTCCTGAGTATTTTTTTTCAATTAATAGGTTTTAATTTTTTCAGAGTAGTTTCAGATGTTTAGAAACATTGAACAGAAAATTCAGACAGTTCCCATAGAGCCACTCTGCTCCCGCACACAGTTCCAAGTTAATTTTTCTATCACATGTGGCTGTCAAAATTGGACACATTATCCCAGCTGTGATCAAGAACTCAGTTCACATGGATACTAAAGAGAGAGAGGACTCAGGTATGACCCCCAAATTTCTGGCTCTTGTAACCGTATGGATGGTGCAAACATTTATGCATTTAGATCTTGAATAAAAGAGCACTGTTGAGACGGTAGAGGAAGATTTCAATTTCTGATGTGTTGTGTTTGAGGCATCTGTGAAGTACCCATGGAGACATGTCCATGGGACTTTTCGGTTGGGATGACAGAGCTCAGGAGAAAGGTCTTGTGAAAAGAGATAGCATGAAAGTAGCTAAGAGCCCTGCTTAGAATGTGATCAAGAAGGAGAACAATGAGGAGCTAGTGGAGGACCCAGGAAAGACTGAAAGAAAACTGAGGAGGTGAATGTTTCAAGAAAAGCCAGGTTTCTGTTGGTTTTATTATGTTTCCTTGTAGAGAGGTCAAATGAGAGAGTCTTTGCATTTGGTTTGGCCGTGTTGGCTTCAATAGATCCAGCTGAACTTTTGCAGCATAGTCTGAAGTGGGTTCAAGAGTTATGAGACGTAAGGAAGTAGACGTAGATGGTACAAATGGCCCCAGAATTTGGAGTTTGAAAAAGATAATAGAGAATGCAGTGTTTGAGAGGACCACAGAGAATCAAGGAGGTAGATGTAGCATTATGGCCAGAATTTTAGGGGATGCTTTGTGCACTTTAAGTTGGGCTATCTCCTATCAGCTAGACTTCCACAGGGGACTTTATTATCTAGCTGCCAGACAATAGTCTCTGATTTTTTAACCCAAGTGTGTACTGTTTTGTTGCTGTTGTTGTTGTTCCCCAGCTCCTAATATAACATGCTGTTCTTTCGTATATTGATTCTCGGTTTCAGTGTTGCTGTTTATGCATATATTCCATTCTGCTAGTCTGTGGATTCCTGTGTCAATGGTCAGTTACAACTTCCAGAAACCCTGGAACCAAGTATGTTTCATTATATTCTGTAAATCATCTGGGATATATTTCAATTCTATTTATGTGTAGCTTAGTCAGTAATACCTATCCTTTGGATAATGTTATTATAAATTGATTTTAGTTATATTTTAAATTAATTGAAAGTTTTAGCCATGGTAAACACATAAGATTATCACTGAGTCAAAATATAGAACATTAAATCAAGGGTTAGTTTTAGGATAATACAAACGTGCTTTGTGGCATATGCACAATCTTGTAAAAATGATAAGCATCTTAATATTAAGCTAAGACTAATATGAAAAATATTCAACATGGTAAAAATTTATAAGAAATGTGTTTTCTATATCAAATGCTTCATTAATGGGGAAGTTAAACTTTATTCTTTTCATACTATGGCTGGATTATTTAAAAAGCAGAAGTAAGTAGCAGACTGTAAATTCTCAATACTGTGCTATTTGGTTTAAGAAAAATGCTCTGTTCAAATTATGGAATAATATTAATTGGATTCATATTATAATTACAGTGCCCACCCCACAGTCTTGGGTCTGAAGCAACACAGGATAGTCTGGGTTTAAGTGCTGGCTTTGCCATTTATGAGCTGAGTGACCCTAGGCCAAGTGCTAAACTCTCTGACCCTCAATTTTTGCACCTATAAAAGGGGTCGATAATGGTATCTACCTCACAGGAAGTCAGGAGTCTTGATTAGATCAATATATGTAAAATGATCCGAGCAATAACTGAACATATTAAGTGCCTTGTGAGTGTTCGCTAACATCATAATTCATCTGCATCTTTACCCAGTTCTTTTCAGTGTGCCTGCCGTTATATGAGTATCAGTGGGAATGACATTTTATCCTTATGTAGTGCTATTCTCATGATAGGGAGCTTAAACTTAGGGTTAGATGACAGAACTGTTTTACCAAATGAAGTAGTTAAATTGATGATACAGTTAAGACGAGATTAGATCCTATTTAAAACCTATACGAAGTATGTCTCACATAGTATGTTGACAGTTAACCTACATTACTTGAATCTACTCTCCTTTTTAGAGACTTAGTCAGTCAGTGTTCTTTGAGTATCTAATAGGTATCAAATATTAAGACAGGTGCAGTTATTAAGCCTCCAGGCAGCTTACACGCTGGAGGGCGAGATTTGTATCAAACAAATAATTACTGCAAAGAAAAAGTTACAGTGATATCGGACTGTAAAGGAGGGCACCTCTCCTGGTACTGAGCTGCAAAAGCCGCCCTAATTGAAGTGCTGTAGTAAGCTGAGATCCAAGAGTGACAGTGTGAGCTACCCGAGGAGGAGAAGAACCAGGGAGAAAGTATGGGCTGTGGGAGTTTACGTGATGTGTGTACTGACTGTAGAGAAATACAGGTGTGACGTGACGCCAGGGACTGAACTCGTAGAACTCAGAGTTCCTGTTAAGGAAAGTGACTTGATGCACCCTAAGTCTTTTCGTTTGTGTTTTTTGTTTTCTTACTTGCATGAAAGTGAAATATTAGGGTTATGTTTTTAAAGGGGGTTTCACTTTAACATTCTGTACTTTCCAACTGTGTGAGTGTGATTTAATAAGCATACCTGTAAATCCTATGCATCTTATTTTGATGATTACTGTGACTACTGTGGGGAAGACTGATTGAATCGGAGCTGGGATGCAGAGAGAGCCAACAGGAGGCAATTCAGTAATGCAGGAGAGAGATTATTGCATCTTGGCCTAGAAGGATGGCTCTTGGAAAGAAGGAAGGTAGATACTTTTAGAATCTTTAGAAGAGAGGATTTGTAAAATTTGGGGATTGATGGATAGAAAGAGAGATGAGAGTACTATGGTTCCCAGGGCTCTGGTTTGAGCATATGAGATGTGGAATATAGGATGAGGCAGAGTTTTGGTTGTGGGGAAGTTTATAAGTTTAGCACTGAAGTTTTATTTTTTTCTCTTCAAATTAGGTCTGGACTACTGTGGAGCGAAGGAAACGTTAAGATGGGTATATGGTTCTGGAGTGCAGAAGAAAGCTCTCGACTACAGTATAAATCTACAGGCCATAAACATAGGGATGGAAATGGAAGACACACAGGTAGATTGGGTTACAGTGTAGGGAAAGATACAGAATAAAAAAGAAGAACACCTAATGCCTGAAAAAAAGCCAGCATCCAATGATCAGTTAAAGAGGGAGGAACTAATCAGGGAAGCTAAAGAGAGAAGTGGGAATGTGGTACGTCAGATGTCTAGGAAAGGAAGTTTTGAAGGAGGAGGGAGTGGGCCCACAGGGTGAATACTGCTGTTAGGTCAAGTACAATGAGAGCTAAGTATATTTCATGGTTTAGTGAAATGGATATTGAGGCCAAATTAACTGTAGTAAGAACACACCAGGAAAAGTGGTTAGAGTAGAACTATTAGAGGAAGCAGGAAGTGAAGAAACAAAGAATAAACAACTCTTGTTTGATACTTGACCTTGGAAAAAATGAGTAAATTGAGCAAATGCGATTGTCTAGAAGAGGAAAGGGAATTGAAAGAGTTTATGTGTTTTTGTTTTTGTTGCAAGACGGGAGGTAAGATTTTCTCCCTTATGGAAAGGAGTCAAAAGGAGAGAGTGACTAAAGGTACAGGAGAAGGTTGGTAGTAGACATCTCCAGGGTCCTGAGGAGGTAAGAGGGATGCAGAACACAGAAGTAAGGGACAGGTGCCGTGCAGAAGTTGGTCAGCTCATAGATTCAGATGTTGGACATTAAGAGAGTTTCTGTTTAACGCCTCTCCATTTCCTTGGTGAATAGAAAGCAATTGCTTCTGTAGAGTATGAGGAAGGCCAGTGGAGTGGGGTCCAGGAGTTGGAGAAGAGTTGAGAGGTTCAGAGCAGGAGAACCAGAGAATGAGAGAGCTGACTAGACAGACACATGTATCACCATGCACTGGTAAATCCTGCTCAAAGGTGGTGACCATACATTTTATACAGATGCTAGCTGACTCTGAGATTGTTCCATGAGTACTCAGCAGCTAAGATGCATGTACAGAGAAGATAGGTATTTTGGGGACTTTAGGGCATTTGCAATAAAATCCCCAGACAAAAGTGAGTCTAAGTTACTGGAGAGGCTATGGTTGCAAGGATGAACCACTGCATCCAAGCTGGATGGGCTTCATCTTTGTCATCATTGTCTTCACCCGTTATCATCTTCTGAGTAAGGGTGGAATTGAAGTCAGACAGGTGTGATACAAAGGAAGAAAGGAGAAGAAGTGGTTGGTAAGAAGTGAATGATTCTCGCATCTCATCATGCCGCTGTCACCACAGAGACACTGTGTTGAAAGAACATTGTCTCTCCATCCGATTCTTGGGACGAACTCTAGCTAATTGTGTTGGTCAGAGCTAAATATTTGTTGAAACAAGTTTTGCTGTCAGACCAGAATTTTGTACCTCAAAAGTAAGAGCCAATCTGGCTGATTCCTTTGTGACTCCCCGCCTCCTGGCTTTCTCCTCCATTTGCTCGCCCTTCTGTTTGGTGGATGCTCCATGCATCATGTTTCTGGGTGAGAGGCAGAGCTGGAAGGGTGTGCTCTTCAACTGGGAAGGCCTTCTGCCTGTGCTGACTCTCCCCTGCTCCATCCAGCGGACGTGCGCCCCCATCCATGCAGCCAGGGTGTGGGTTCGCCATAACCAGCTCGGTGATATCTCAGCAGACACACTCGAGTGAGCAGTTCTAAGATCTTGATTTAGAGCGGAAGGTAAAAGATCCTTTTTAGCCCCAAATCTAAACTGTGTTCTCCCATCTGATATAATGGAGAAGTTATGAATGGAGTCTGTGGTGTGCATCTGATCCCTAAGTGAGGGTCTTTGACCAGCTTACTTAGGCTCCCTGATTTTTCATCTAAAAGTGGGACCCTAATAATACCCATCTCACAGGTTGGGAATGAAGATTGAACAAGTCAATGCATGTGAAACATTTACCTAGTACCTAAAGCATCATATTTAATAAATATGTGTTTTTTAAATTAGTTATTATTTTATCAGTGGGCTCTTAGTATTGTTTTATGAGGTGCTTAGATTTCTTTTTAATTTCTAACATTTTTATTTTAAAATATTTGCTTCACTCTTGTCTCATTTGATTGGTGATCTTAGAATATGTTCCTCTTTTTTAATCTGGAGGGAAGGAGGGAAGGAGGGAGAAGTGGGAAGCTGGGGACACTGAGCCCTGAGGGGCAGAGGAACAACACAGCTCCTGGAAGTACCTGAGAGGATACGAGGGAGAAACGGGAGGATGGGCCCTGAAGGATGGGACAGTGGGAACAGTGAGTAAATAAAATGCTTAGAGTCACATGACTGGAAAGATGCTGGAACCCAAAATTTGAATCAAAAATCTCCCAAGGCTTAAATCCGCCCTTAATACCATTATCAAGTTGTTTTTACTGTACCTAAGAAAATTGTGTAAAAGTTATTGCTTAAGTCAGAAATGAAAAAGAATTAAATTATCTGTGTAAAACTTGAATTATCTGTTATATATGTAATATATAACAATAGTACTAGCTGTATTTGTTTTAGTAAGAGCAAAGTTATAAAGACAATACTAATTCTGTTTCTCATTAAAAATGAAAATTTCCATGTTTCATATTTATTAATTCGTTTTTATTGTTGTTATGTAGTACATTTTTAGTTACCTGTATTCAGTTTATACACTGAATATTTATTACATATCTCATTAAAGAAATAAAAGGGATTTAGCATTATTGCTATACTGAGGAAAAAACAATCTGCTTACAGTGGATAATGTGGGATGTTAGTTTTAGCAAACTCATTGCCCAACCGATTACCTTCACCCCACACTTCCATACTTTCTGCCCCACACATTTCACCTTCAGCATCCAGAATAGTTCAGCGTGTGCTGGTTCATCCATTGCTGGGTTGATATATTTCAACAATGCAAGTGGGAGTCTGGAACTCAGAGGACGAAGGGTTTTTCAAGCTTCACCAGTTATCAGTGAGTGCCCTTTCTCATCGTGGCTCTTCTGTTCCTTTAGGTAAGATGAGGACAGCAGCACTGACCCATTTTCAGTCTCAATAAAAAAAAAAAAAATTAAACGCCTACATAAAAAGATGTTAGTATTCTTTTTAACTTTGAAATAAAGATTTAAATGTGGAAAATTATAAGAGAGCAAACTTTTTAAGTTAAAACATGGTGAAGAATTTGACTTAGATACACTTATAGTTTTAAAACAAAATATCAAGATACTCAAAAAGGTAATACAAGTGGAAGCACTGTGTAAGCTCTAAATAGTCTATAAATACAACAGTAGTGATTTTACAAAACATTTGTTCATTTAAAATTCTCAGATTTCTTAAGGGAAGTATCTACCTTATTTTAATTATAAAAATGTATTTAATCACTGTTCACATCCAATTCCATTTAGATCTAAAATATGTTATTTTGTAGACATATACATTTTTAAAATAGTTGAGATTGTTAAAAATGAAGGCTAGCTCACTATGGAAAACAGTATGTAGGTTCCTTAGAAAACTAAAAATAAGGTTATCATATGATCCAGCAATCCCACTCCTGGGCATATATTCGGAAAAGATGAAAACTCTTTTTATTTGAAGAGATACATGCATCCCAGTGTTCACAGCAGCACTATTTACAATAGCCAAGATAATGGAAACAAACTAAATGTCCATCAACAGATGAACAGATAAAGATGTGGTATTTTATATGTATGTGTGTGTGTGTGTGTGTGTGTGTGTGTGTGTAAAATGGAATATTACTCAGCCATAAAAAAGAATCAAATAATGTTATTTGCAGCAACATGGATGGGCCTAGAGATTATCATACTAAGTGAACTAAGTCAGACAGAGAAAGACAAATATCACATAAGATCACTTATATGTAGAATCTGAAAAAAATGATACAAATGAATTTATTTACAAAACAGAAATAGACTCACACAGAAAACAAATTTATGATTACTAAAGGGGAAAGCAGGGGAGAGAGGGATAAACTAAGAGTTTGGGATTAATAGATATCCACTACTATATATAAAATAGATAAACAACAAGGACTTACTATATAGCACAAGGAACTATATTCAATATCTTGTAATAACCTATAATGGAAAAGAATCTGAAATCACTTTGCTGTACACCTGAAATTAGCACATTGTAAATTAACTACTTCAATAAAAATTATTTTAATTAAAAAAATTTAAAAAGGAAGGCCAGCTATATTTTATTTTAGGGAGTTAAAATATGCAATTGGAAAGCTGGAGAAACAGTAACAATTTAAAATATTGCTATTTCATACCATTTTTACTTAAGTTGACTCGGGAAACACAAGTAAGTGTCATTTAATGAAAATACGTATAGAGGTAAGTATATAAGGTAGATACTCAGTGATGCAGTAATGCTTCTAATTTGACTTAACATGAATCTTTGCTTAGTATCATGTATTCAAATACTGTTGGCAAACCACACACCAATTTCCAGGAGTTTCCCCTGGAGACAGTGTTACGAGAGGCCATTGAACTTCACTTTTTTGAACTTTTGTTGCCGGGGCATTGGTTTCTGGATTGCTATTCTGTTAGCACGATGAACTGATTGACCTAGCAGGACTCCCTGTAGAACAGCAGCTTCTGCTTAGTTCATCAAGAGTACAATTTGTTGTTTCATTTCCTCTTCTAGTCCCACTGGGGAAATTGAATTGTGGAAAGACTACCTACTGGGAGCATTCAGCGCTCGTGACTGAATAAGTAACTTATTTATTTATTTGGTACTGTCTTAATTAGCAAAGGAAGGAGGACTTTATTAAGGAAGAAAGTACTGTGATTTTGATACAGATACGTGCTGTTAGCAAAGCATTTGATTCACAGAGCCTTCCTTTTCAGGGCCTTTTGCAGGTGCAGAGCTTATATAAAATTTTAAATTTTAATTTGCGATGCCAGAGTTGTTTGCCATTCTAGAAATGGTTAGTCCAATGCAGAAGTTGAAGACAAGTCAATGGTGGTGTTTAAAAAAAAAAAAAAAAAGCAAACAAAACACAGCTGTGAAGTTTGGAAGATTTTTTTCTTTGGACCACACAGACTTTAAGTTTTAATTTTCCTCCAATGAGGATTGCTTGTCCATAATAGTGTCCAAATGTGGCCTTGAAAAACTTGTCCTTAAGTTTTAAAACCTTCACAGTTTTCCAATTGCATCATTTTCTGTTAATGTATGCACTCATACACAACAGCAGAGATCATGACACCTTTGATGATGAAAGAAGTCAGGTAATATATTATATATATATATATGTGTGTGTGTGTGTGTGTGTGTGTGTATTTTTTAAGGATGGGGTACTAGTTTCTGTTGTATCTTAGCAAACTCTTAAGTGTAATAAGGAAATTTTCTAAGATATGATTTAAATCTACTCTACATTAAAGCCTGAGACGTTTTCTAGAACACCAGTTTAATTAGCTGCTTAACCTGAGGTAGAGGCAGAACAGCACATGATTACAGACTCTGGCTTGGGAACAAGACAGCCTTGATTCAAAATTCTCCTCCGTCCCTCACTAGCTCTGTGACCCTGGGCAAACAGCTTAATTCTCTGAATCATATAAGGTTAACTTACTAGGCATAACGAGAGTTCATAGAAGGGAAGCTCTTGGAAGAGTGCCTAGCACACCAGCACATAAGAATTGCTCAGTGGGTGTTATTGGTTATTATGTATGTTTCTTGACAATCTAGCACAAAACCTAGAGTGTCATGTACTCAGTAAGAAATTCTTAAGTGAATTGTTTAATGAGTGAATGGACAAGAGG
Source organism: Camelus bactrianus (assembly GCF_048773025.1). NCBI lineage: Eukaryota > Metazoa > Chordata > Mammalia > Artiodactyla > Camelidae > Camelus > Camelus bactrianus. The sequence continues at coordinate 122,465,749 of NC_133540.1, read as the reverse complement.
AAATGTTGTCCAGAAAACTTAGAATCATTATAAACCCATGTCTGTCCTATACTTTTAAACAAAACAGCATGTTTCTCTATAGTTATAAAATTATAGCCAAGCATGAGAAAGGTTCTGATGAGCTTAAAAATCTGTATTTAGATAATGGAGCCCTATTATTCCGAAATCATTACTGTTTTTTTCTAAAAAATCTGAGCGTTGTTTGCAGCATTCTTGGAGTCTGGATGACTAGAAAAAGAATTTAAAGAATTCATGTTAATAAAATACTATGAAAACCTTGTAAGGATTTTTCAAAAATGTGCCTTACAACCTTTATAAAGAAGAGCTCGTTTGTATATAGTTCCCTGATGTCTGAAATGGACAGGCGGGGTGCGGAGGGGTTCAGGGGGTTGGAGCAGAGGGAGATACTTCATGGACTGAGTTCCTTATGTTCTGCACCAGATGCAATGAGTATTCTGAACAAAACAAACAAAAAAACTAAAGCATGGTCCCTACTCCCCACAGAGGTATAATCAATTTACTTGCGTAGACAGTTGTAACACATGATAACTAGAATTACATACATCTATACATGTACTATTCATATATGGATGATATATAATAGCATATACAGCAATACATAGTACATAAATATACCACCTACTACGTATAAAATCAAGTACTTTGTAATAAAGTAATAGTCTATGTTTTAGGAGTTTAAGAAAGTAAGAAAATTTCCTTCCAGGGCTTAGAGTGTTCTGCTTCTCTTTGAGAGAGATTTATGTGAAACTGTCGGAGTGAGGGAATTGTCTTAATCATTTTTCTAGAACTCTCAGAAAGTTCTGAAGTCTATGAAAAAGGTGAAAATATAAAATTTTCATTATGGGAGTTGGGTTATTTTGTATTATACTAAGGAATATGAGCAAGACAGATACATCATTGCTAATGATATATGTACTTTTATTTAGCAATCACAATGTTTTGGTAGCATTGAAGGTTTTTTGTTATTTTCCCGCATGATTGTTACTTAAATGGTAAGATGTGTGGAAATGCAAAGCAATGTGCCTGCCATATAATTTTCTTTGTGCTTGTCTGTCTGTTTGGCCTTCCTTCACTTCTTTTTTTAATTAATCTGTGGTTATCAACAAGAAAGCATTGAGACTACTGTTACTATATTCAACCCAAGTGGAAGATAGTATCGATATATAAGTAGTACCTGGTGGCCACAATCAAACTTCTGTAGGATCGGATATTTGGAAACCAACGAACTGTCACGTTATTCCTACCTTTAGCTAATTCTTAAAAATCAGTCTCCACTTGGGTTCTTTCTTATAAAGGAATATGTTATTATTTACTCTCTCCAATGCATGAATAGTAAAATGATCCAGAAAGTATATTTTCATATGACAGACGAGTGGTTATCATCTTGGCAAATATTACAGCAGCAGTAATATTCACAAATATGTCATTTGCTCCTCTTGATGCTCTTGCTGTTAGCTGGGCCATGTGACTAGGTCTAGTCAATAGCATGTGATGTGTGTCACTTTAGGACTGACTCAGCTTTTGTGTGGTAGTGTAGTCTTTCTTCCCTTGCCACAAGGAAGTGACAGTCTTTTCAATAAATAGTCCTAGGTTAGTTGGATTTACAAATGAGAACAACTGTATCTTACCCCTTATCTCAGATAGACACAAAAATTAATTTCATGTAGATTGAAGACTCAACTATGAAATGCCAAACAGTAATACTTCTTGAAAATGTCATAGAATATTTACAAAATCTTTGGTTAGGCACATTTTTAAAAAATGAGACAGTTAGAGTAGAAACCTTAAATGAAAAGAATGAGAATTTGACCTCTTTTAAAATTTAAAATATTATCTTCATCAGAGATACTATTTCATAAATAAAATGAGAGAAGTATTTGTAATGTGTGTAACTACTGAAGGAGCCATTTACAAACTGTATATTTTTTAAAGCTTCTATAAATCAATAAGAAAGAGTCGATAACCCAATAAAACAAAGTGAGGGGGTGTGGGACAAAAGTCTTAGGCACTTCAAAATGAGAATATACAAATGGCCAATAAACACATTAAAAATGTTCAACATCACTAATAAAAGTGTCATATTCTTTTTTCTGAAAAAAAGAAATTCAACATCATTGTTCATCAGGACAATGATAATCAAAGCCACAGAAAGATGCCATTACCCATCCAATAACATGGCCATTAAAAACAAACCAAAAAACTTAACACCAAGTGTTGGCAAGGACTGTAGAACTACTGAAACTCTCAAAAATTGCCATTTGGGACATAAATGGACACAACCAGTTTGGAAAACCGTTTTGTTATGGCCACTAAAACTAAATGTATTCATTCCTTATGGTCCAAAATTTCCACTTCTAGGTATATACTCAACAGATAAATATATAGATTTGTATTTTTTAAAATGTGTTCCAAAATGTCCATAAGAGCAGTATTTTTAAAACCTCCAATGGAAACAACCTAAATCTTCATCAACAGTGGAACACAAAAAATAAATTGGAGAATATTCATGACATGGATATGAACACAGCATGCAATGAAAATAAGCCATGACTACTTACAACAACGTGGACGCTTACAAACATAATGTTGAGCCGAAAATGCCAGGTGCAAAAGGTATAGACTGCATGACTTCTTTTCTAAAAATCTGATTTATGTAAAGTCTAAAAATAGACAAAACTAACCTGCTGTAAAAAGAATCAACACTGCGTTTCCCTTTAGGGAAATAAATGACCGAGAAGAGTCATGGGGGAGGGGGTTACTGTTAATGTTTTGTTTTCTTACTGTTCTTACATGAGTGTATTTATTTTGTTAAACTTCATCGAGCTGTTTTCTTATGACTCATGCACTTTTAATTGTATGTTATAGCACTAACAAAATTCAACACCGAACCCGGAAGCAACTTACTATAGAAAAGGCTGCTTTGATAATTACACTAGTAACGTCTCCACTCCTCTCGAATCGGCCGAGTCTCATTACTTTTAGTCAGGCTTTTGTGTGGTCTAAATCTGGTTCAGATGTGCACTGCTTCTATTCCCAGGATGCCGATGCCTCTAAACCTACAGGATTCCTGCCCCAGGATTTCAAAAGGATCCAGTGTATTACGTGAATGCTAGCAGCTTCTTTCGTGATGAGAGAGGTTTATAAAAGCACACACTGTCAGACTATCTTCCAGATACTAAATTTTAACTCCTAGTGCCTACTCTTCCCCCTCAATATCTATTCTAGGTTAGAGTTTTGTCTTTAGGAAAAACAAAAGAAGGGATTGGTATGGAAGAAAATCAATGGACAGACATACCTAGATATGTTACCAGAATCACCAGTCAGTGTAATCTGGGTCAAAATACTTATTTCAAGTTGTGAAGGACAAAACTGGACTAAAAATATTCTAGAAATATCTGCCAATTATTATTTCTTTCCAGTTTTAACTAAATAATGTCTATCCTTTCACTGGTCCTGCCATCTTCTCAACTATTCTAATTCAGCATTCCGACTTGGCAGGCAGTAGTGGAGAACTTCAGAATCTCAACGGTTTAGTCCCAAACAAGTCAGCAAAACATCAGGACCCTCAGCTGGCCAGAGCATGAAATTATCTTCAGAAGACCAAGTGATTGATGTAATGCAGAATCTCTGCTTGTCCACCTTATTTGAGGAAGCTCAATGGGCAGTGATTTCAGCACAATATAAGGTGCTCCGTGTTCTCAAGCTTTTGATTGAGTTCTGGATGTGGATGTAGCTGGGGAAAACTAAAAATGTCCTTGCCAAGTTCAAGCTCCTACATTTCCAAGGAAAAATTAGCATAGTGGAGGGGAGCCAAACACCAGAGATTCTATCTCCTACACTGTGAAAAGCCTGTTCTAGGATCAGAAGCAAAAACAAAGCAAAGCACTTTGATTGGCAGTGCGTATGACAGACAAGTCTTTTCAGGCAGATGCTGAGATGGGGCTGCAGATAAAGAAAAGCAGAGGAAATCTGAGAACAGTGGTGATCAGCAAGATTTTTCCTTATCTCCACCTGCATCAAAATAGTATGTGATGTTACTCATTTTCTTTAAGCTCATTTGTTCAACAGAGGCTTCTTAAACAGCTTTTTAGTCTCAGTGATTAGCTTGGGACATGATGTCCAAATGACATGACACCTAGTTCAAGGGACTCACAGCCAAAAAAGGAGAAATAAGTTGGATCGAAACAAGTTACTACACTATAATGTAATAAAAAAGAAATGTACAAAACTAGAGTAAATCCACCAGGAGAATGTAATCCCCAACTCCAAGCTCATGACGAAAACCATTTTCGAGCCTCAGTTTTGTATGACTTTCTCTATGCTCAGATCGGAACTTAAGCATTGCTTTGCCCCAAAGCTGCCCTCCACTCCCTTTTCCCCTACAGGATAAAGCTTCAGTTTACTGACCCTTCTCTGTGCTCAACCAACCTCCCTTTGGTTTATGACATTGCACTTGACTTTTACCATCTTTCTAGTCCTACCAGATTATAAATTCCTTTAGGGGAAAAGCCATTCCTCTTTCATTCAGTGTGGAAACCCAGCTTCTGACTGTGAAACTTCATTTCTACTCGTTGGGTCGATGGTGAGTGAGCCTCAGTCTAGGAAGCCCAGGGGACTTAGCCCGCTTGGTGGAACGTGGAAAGATCAGGAAGAAACAGAGCTTGTATCGCTGCAGCTCATGACATCGCTCGAAGTGACCATTTTCTTTTATAAGTTTTTTGTCCTACACAATACCTAATGGAGGAAGAAAGAATACAGTCCAGTATTAAACTTAGAGCTCCTGCGGCGTCTTAAATTTGGTCTGTGTTCCATGAGAAAATCAGATAAAATGTGTTGACGCTCTTCCATTCCCATCTTTCACATGCACTGGTGCCCATACGTGTTTGTGTATAATTTCCTAATTAATGATATTAGTAGGCAGCACTTCCTATGCACCTAGCGTATTGCTTCATTTAATCACGGTAACCCATTTATGAGATCAGTCAGCTTGTCTTCAGTTTGCAGATGAGGACACAGCATTGGAGAAGTTAAGTGACGTGGCAAAAACTTCACAACTTGTAAGGGATGGAGCTGAAATTCAAAGCCAGACAGTCTGGCTCCTGGGTCCTGCTCACATCCAACATTCTATCCCAACTCTCTAGAAACTTGGTGCATTACATCCTCTCAGGGTCTTTCCAGGAAGTAAATAGGCTTATACCCATTTTATAGAACCAAAAAACTTAACGTCAACAAGGTATAATGAATTATAGGTCACTGACATACTAGTTTGTGGTAGATCTTGAATATGAACAAGATGGATCTTACTCTAAAAACCATGGCCTTTATACTATGTCTAACTTCAGAGCATCTGTCACATGGTAGGCACCCACTTCTGGAAGGACAAAGATGAGAAAATGCAAATGTAGGGTTGTTGGAGCCAGCGTATTTCAGGCTGCCGGGATTTTGTCCATTTCTTGTCAATTTCTGCAAAATCAACAACTAGTATTTTGAGAGCAATTGTTTTGAAACTGCAGATCAGTTTGGAGAGTATCTTAATATTAAGTCTTCCAATTTATGAACATAGGATGTTTTTCATTTATTTCCTTCCTTCTACGTACTGTAGCTGCATCAGATGAGTTTTGTTTACCATGTTGTGATTGCATTTTCATTCATGGAATGAATGAATTATGGCCCTGTGGATTACAATTAACATCTTAATTTGGATAAATACCAACTTAATTTTAGTAGTATATAAAACTTTTGTTCTAGTATAGTTTTTCCCCTTTTCATCTCCTTTATGATAATACTGTCATATAAATTACATCTGTACACACTGTAGGCCCAAAAAGATAACTTCTAACTCTGGCTTCATGTAATTGTCTTTAAATTAAAGAAGAGTTATAAAAAAGATACCATTAGACTCTCTTTGATGTTTACCTGTGTAATTACTTTAACAGTGCTCTTTATTTCTTCCTGTGGATTTGAGTTCCTGCTTAGTTTATTTCAATCTGAATAACCCCTTACAGTATTTTTTGCAGGGCTAGATATGTTAGCAACAATGCTCCTTTTTCAAAATAAATCTGGGACTGTCTTAACTACTCCATCAATTTTTGAAGTTTAGTTTTGCTGAATATAATCTTGGCTGACATTTCTTTTTCTCAGCATTTTGATATGTCATCCCATTGCCGTATAGCCCCCATGGTTTGATGACAAACAATCAATCCTGTTGCAGTTCCCTTGTATATGATGACTCACTTTCCTTTCTTGCTGCCTTCATGATTTTCTCTTAACCTTTTTCTTTCAAAGATTGGCTAGGATGTATTTAAGTGTGAACCTCTTTGATTTTATCTTTATCGGACTTCATTGAGCTTCTCGGATGTGTTTTGGGTTTTTTTTTTCCCCAAATATTGGAAGTTATCAGTCACTATTTCTTTAAATATTCTCTCTGCCCCTTTCTTTCTCTCCTCTACCTACTGTACTCCCTTAATGTAGGTTTTGATGCATTAAAGGTCACATGGGTCTCAGAGACTAATTCTGAGTAAATTTTTTTTGTATTTGAACACCCAGTGTACTTGTGGCATCTAAAGAAGTTCCTATTGATGACCCAAACTAGATGTAGCTCTATTTTTGTATCACATTTTGGTTGATTATGACATACAGAACTGATCGAGGGTAGATGTAATGAAGTTCAGATACTTTCAGGGAAGGAATATCTATCTGTAAGTATACAGTGTGGGAGAAATATCTAATTTGAGTTCATGAAAAGTGTAAATATTTAGGGTGCTGGGAAATGCAACTGGTTGGAAGAAGTGTTTAATCCTAGGAGTGTTTCAGCTGTTATAGTATTAGGTATCATTTTTTGATCACTTACTAAGTTTTAGTCTTTACAAATATTACCACATTTAATCATTTACATAGGTATAATTACAGAAGCTTTATGAGTAGGATAAAACTTTTAAAGCAATTTATAAATAAGCCTATTTATCTGAAAGTCCTAACTTACTTTACTACATTTACAACTATCACTGTCTCTTGGGGGAGAGCAGGGTCAATGCACTCTTCCCACAAAGCATGAAAGTTTGAACCTTTGTAGTTCATGTGTAGAGCAATTCTTTATTCCCATTTTACAGATGAGGAAACTAAAGCTCAAAGGGATTAACCACTTTACTCAATGTGATTTTTTTGTTGTATTTGTATATATCAATGCTGGATGCACTTATATTCAAGAAGGGTAGATTATGAACACTTTGTCAGCAAGGGTCTTATTTATTCAATTCTTATCCTCGACTACAGAGACATAGTATTAAATTAGTCAATTTTATGTTCTATCCTGGACCTGTTGTTTAGGCACGTGTTCCTTAAGCTCTCCCTTTATGTTCCTAAATCATTAGAAAAAGAAAGGAATATGATCGTTATGTGTTAAAAATGTTAGTCTTGAATGTATTATTGTCATTCCTCTGCCAAGACCACCAAAACAGAAAACCATACACTGGGCGACTTAAATAGCGCACTTATTTTCTAGAAGTCCAAGGTCAAGATGTCAGCAGGGTTGGTTTCTGGTAAGGTCTCTCTCCTTGCCTTGCACACAGCCACCTTCTCTCTGTATCATCATATGGCCTTTCCTCTGTGCACCTGGCGGGTGTGGAGGGGAGAGAGAAAGAGAGAAATCTCGTATTTCTTCCACTTCTTACAAGAAACCAGTCCTATAGGATTAGGGTCTCACCCTTATGACTTCCTTTAACTTTAATTACCTCCTTCAAGGCCATATAACCAACTATCATCACATTGGGAGTTACAGCTTCAACATATGAATTGGGGGAGCCACAGGTCAGTGTATAATAACTTCTTTTTTTAACAGTTCTGAAATACTGAGGAAAATGATTTTTCAAAAATGTTTACAAATAGTGCTCGCTTCAGCAGCACATATACTAAAACTGGAACGATTACAGATACAGAGAAGATTAGCATGGCCCCTGCACAAAGATGACTCACAAATTTGTGAAGTGTTTCATATTTTGGGGGGAGTTTTGAGATTTGTAAATGTTAGCCACTATACATAAAAATAGATTTAAAGAACCAAATTTCCTCTGTATAGCACAGGGAATTATATTCAATATCTTGTAATAATCTTTAATGACAAAGAATATGAAAACAAATATATTTATGTAGATTCATGACTGGAACATTGTGCTATACACCAGAAACTGACAATTGTAACTGACTATATACTTCAATTTTTAAAAAATGAAGTGACTTTTCCCCTTAAAAAAATTTAGAAATGAAGAAAAAAATCATGTCACCTCACCCCATTTAACTTTTAAAGTTAAAATTAATATTAAAGTATTACCTGTTTTAATAATGCCTTTTCTTGCATGTGTTTTAAAGACTATAAATCTCATTAATCAAATTCAACACAAGCTTTAAAGCAATTAAGAAATTTCAGAATGAACAAAATTGTTCTGATAACAATTAGAAAAATATGATTTCTGCTCAATAAGTCTTCCATTCAGTTCTTCATTCAATTCACCTAAGACTTATTTGGAAAAATTTTCTTGTTCTGTTAGGGTTAAGTCTGGTATTAGATGTATCTAACCTGCCTTCTGTGTTCTTGCAGCCATGGGAAATTCCTTCTGGCAGTCATTAAACTTTTATAGAATCTTTTCTTCACTTAAGTGTGACAAGTTTGACTATGACTCCCCGAGCAAGGGGAAACAAAATGGAGCCTTGGGTTCAAATCTGGGCTTTCCTTTTTACTCACCGGTGAGGCATTGAGCAAATTACTTCACCTTGTCCTTCATTACCTTGTCTTTGGAATCGGGATACTAAGATCCACCATATACGGTGAATGTGGAGGTGAAAAAAGATGACATACATGAGAACCTGTCTCATTGCTTGGTGCCTCATCCTAATTTCCTTCACATTTGCTCACTATGTTCCTGTTTGTGAGTAAATTTTCATCTTTGTCCTCTGGCTTTAGAGATCAGACTCCTGCTTCCTCTGCTAACTTACTTCCTATCACTCTCATCCTCTGTCAGTAACACAAGAGCTGTCTTCTCTCCTGCCCAGCGCGCTCCCACTTAAAGACTTTGCATGTGCGTTTCCGTCTATCCTGACTCTTCCTGCTCCAGACATTGGCAGAGCCTTCTCATCCTTTTGGCCTGCACAAAAATCACCACTTCTACGGCCTTGAACCCCACTTGACCTAAAAACATGCCTTCCTTTCTTTAACATACCTTCCTTCCATCTCTAATCCTAGACACAGTAACTCTTTAACCTCTATCTTGTCAAGTTTCCAGCACTTTTCTCTGTATGAAATGATCTTAAGTGTCTGTTGAGTCTCTTCCTCACTGGAATGTATGACATTTTCTGTCTTACTCATTATTCTGCACGTAGTAGCGTTTGACAATAAATATCTATTGAATTTTATACGAATGGAAGAATTTATACATATAAAACCAAGTAAATAACAATTTAAACATCTTTTATTTGACTCGGGAGCATATTTTATCCCTTGGACTGTCAAATTAGTTTTAATTCTCTGAAGTCACACATGGTAGATAAAGTGGTCCAGAGAAGTCCCAGGTGACGCTGGAAACTGAGACAAGGAATCAGAATGTATTGTAGTTAATTTTCAAAGTAGGTAAAACACACATGGTTAGGTAAGATTTATTATCTGCCATCTTACAGGTATATCCATATAAGAAAATATTTTTCTTTGTTCTGTGTTTCTGAAAATTTGGTAATGTAACCTATTGCTGTCATTCTCATTCCAAAAGTCTAGTTATAGTTTGAGGGTAACAATTACATCTACCATGGGGTATATTGAATATTTAGTTTCCCTTTGATACAAGATGTCAGATGATCCTTTGACAAACAGTAGTGAAAGCTTCAGGATGATTTCACTGACTCAAACCTGATATTATGTTTTACACAAACTAAGACATCAAAGACTTTAAATGCTGGTGAAATTCCTGGGAGAAGTAACTGCCTATTAGTCTTAAGAATCACTCCTCTAACTTGTCGCATATTGAAATTTGGTTTTAATTATTCATTTAAGTGATTAAATATTAATAATTAAATGTTAATTTTAAAAGTCACTTTCTCTTGTTTCTGGCTCAAGTAAAAGGCAAATAACTCACACATACACACACCTGCAGGAATGACATCCAATTAAAAGGGAGAAAACAAGTCTAAGGGGGTGGGAATCTTCGGCTTCCCAGGACACTAACTATACCCATTAAGCGCCCCCCAAAAAATTTAAAAGTCACCGATCAATGGCATTTCCTCATGAAAAGAATATGAGAGTATATTACTTGCCTTTTCCAATAAATGCGTACACGGACACTCTCTATTTTCATAGTTCAGTCGCTTCCCAGTAGATGGCGCCATTGTGACTCAGTGTTGCTCCATCTTGGAAAGGAGGTGTTATGAAACACTTTGAATTTCCAAACATTTGTAAATAGTGAGATATAGTAACACTTGCAGTGTTGCCTTAGAAAACAAATCCTCCCACAATAAGGAGAAAATAAGTCAACTGTTGAACACCAGTAAATGTCACAAGAACTCCGACTGTGTATGCGTAACTTTTCGTATCTAATGATTTTTGTCGCTTTAAATTTAAATTTTAAAGACTGTGAATACAAACACGTTCACATATTTAACCTCTTGCTCCTCATAAATTCTGAAACCTTCACAAGAATTTCTGTTAACTCGTCACATTCTCGCACACGTGATCACATACGCTGCAGCTGTGCCTAGAGCAGAGCATGAGGCTCACTAAAGGTCACACTTTTATCCTAGACGGCCAGGCTTCTCTCCCTTCTGGTTGATTCAGCTTTGTCCTACCTGTGTGTATACGGATTACCTAGACGCAAGGCGGCTTCTCAACCTACAAATGTGTAAATCTCTCTGAAAGTTACAAGACGTTACATTTGGTTTTCTGTGCTCTCAGTTCCTATAGTAATATCCAGTCAAACTTTGCTAGTAACTTAAAAGCAATTCCCACATTTTAAGGCTTAAAGATTTATGTGCAAGCTTTCTATTTAAAATTGGGAACACGTTTTTCTCTAGCAACGATATTTTAATGATTATTAGGTTGTCTGGGTAATCCATAACAACATTTCAAGCTGTGAGCTGATAACTCCTCTGTGACTTTGAGAAAACAGGACACAGTGGTCAGAGCAAGAGGACTGAGGTCTCATAAATGTCAGTGGTTTCAGTACCTGCCCAGGTAGTTATTAACTCACTATTTGTAATTATTCACTTATATTATTACTTCCTACTGTTGTTAATCATTACTTGCTGGATGAATTTTGCCAGGTCACTCAAAGAAACTGAACATTCCCATGGGCTTCAGGGAGTATGTGGCCCCAGTTGTTCCTATGAGAAAGGGCTGTGGGATAGGGATTCCAGATCCATACATGACTGGTCACAAATCCCAGCTCTTCTCCTTGTTGCCTGTATAACCAAAAGCAGTTGACATAACCTGTCTGAGTCTCAGTGTTCCCATCTTCAAAATGGGAAAGGTAGCACCTACCTGGTAAGGTTGATGTAAAAGTAAGGATTAAACAAGATTTGTGTGTGTGTATGTGCATGTGTGTATAAATATAAATGTATACATTTATATATGTGTGTGTGTACAATGCATATGTATGTCACAAATATAAACACACAGCTGCATTGCTATACTGCCTGTATTGAAGTTGTGATAAAAAACAGGAGATTGATTATGGCATGTTTTGTGACCTCACAGAGTTTTCTACATCTTAGAATAAGTGCAAGCTTTCAGAGATTTCCTCTGGCCTGTGTCTCTGCTTTTTTAAAATTTTAGTCCTAGGAAGCACCACAGCTTTAAAGTAACTCAATATAACACATAAACCTGGCTCGTAGGGGTTCGGTTAAAGTTCCATGTGGACCCTTTGAACGAAATAGAGCTAGCCCAGGCATTTTGAACAGATATTCCAACAATAAACAAAAACCATGGCCTGTAGTATCCAAATCATTCCTGCTCATCCTTCTTCTCCTGACTCATAATACATAGCACCATCACCCTAAAAGTAATTATGCAAGACAGTACCCCACTTTTCCCACTCCTGATCATGCAGGTTTAGCAGCAGGCTTTGGTTAGGGTCTCTGCCCATGTGCTGCAATGACTATGGGTGGATAACTGGCCTGAATTCTCACTTGGCTACATAGGGTTAAGGTGGATTTGCAGCTCTGGGGGGCCTTTGGGACCCACACTGTGCTGATGGAAGCTCTCCTGTATTTCCCTCTCCAAATGACTAGTCTTTCATTAATTCATTAACAAACATTGGTGGAGCCCTTTGTATGCCAGTTCCTACATCAGGCACTATGTTTGCCCTCCTGGTCCTTCAGCTTTGTCTAAAAATAGTATCCATCATTTATTGAGCACATACTGGGTGTTGGGTGTTTTACAAGCATTGCCTAATTTCATCCTTGTAGAACTCTATGAACTAAGGATTAGAGACTACAGAGCTGGAAACGAAGATGTAGGGGATAAGAAAGTTAGAAAAAAAAAATGAAGGAAGGAAGGAGAAAGGGAGGGAGAGGGGGAGGGAGAAGGAGGGAGGAAAAGGAAAGTCAAACACTAGGAGAGGGTGGGTGGCAGACCTACCATTCCAGTGGAGGCTCCTCTGACTCCAAAGCCATTTGCCGTGCGTGGCTGGGTGCACTGCCAGGTGCTGGCCCAGAGAGGCCTTCTGACGTCAAATACGAAGGATAAGCTGTATTAAATAATGATGAGATATGATACACTCTGTACATACATAGATAGTTACAGAGGTATAACTGAGCTAAGTTGCTTAAATATTTAGGCTTGCATGTGGTTGGGAAAGTGACGAGAGCTTCTGAAATAACTTTTGTCCTCTTGCCCCTAGGATGAAATAGCAAATAGGGACCCATAAATAAATAAATAAATAAATAAATAAATAAATAAATAAATAAATAAAACCAGATCATTTTAAAATTACGTTTGTGAACTACTGTTGGAAGTTGTAACCTAAAGACAATATCTCATTTTTAATCAGCCAAAATTATGCCCAACATTTCAAGTTAAGTGTTTTTTTGTTTTTGTTTTTAGCTTGAAGGTGAGACAGTGTTAAACAAGATTTGGAAAAGTCACCAAATGGCCCAAGTTAACTGTGTGAACTCGCTGACTTTTTGCTTAGCTGGGCTCCTTGTGTTAGATGACTCCCTTGATGGAAATGTTGGCTCCTCACGCTGTTCTGATGAATCTGAATCTCAAGAAGAAAGACATTTTTGAGTAACTTTCTAGGAAAGGGAAAAAAACCCCAAATCTTTGTATCTAGAGAAAATAATTGTCGTCGTTTCATGTGTGTACGTAAGAATTACAGTAGGATATTTTGGGAAAGTTATGAAGTGATGGTCCAGAAAACTGTGATAAAAGGCACATACTGTGGAACTTCCTGACTTACTGTTCTTCTCTGGCACCGATTCACAGAGCTCGAGGGCACATTCTAACCTGAGCATCGATTCTGGCCTCTAACCGCACTGCCTGGCTTCCATCTAGTGGCTGCCCCCTGAGACTTAGCGGGCAATCATAAATCATAAAACAAAATCAGTAACCACTCAACATTGACCAAATAGGACCCTGTCAAGATATGAAGGCCATTTATTTACCAGTATTACTGCCCAACTCCTTATTGGATGACATGTCAGATTACATATTTTACTTTATTTATTTAGCTTGAGACAAATCTTAAATTCCCAGGGCCTCAGTTTTCTCATCGGCTGGATAGGGGAAAATAAAAGTTTTACTTCACAGAATGTTTTCAAAGTTTTACATGGAATAACCCAGGTACTGTTGTCACATAGTGCCTAGATCGTAGTAATTACTTAACAAGTAGCTTTACTACTGTTCTTGGTGTTTTGGATGGTGTTGTTTATAACATGAATGCCTTGGTCATCTTATTTCTATGCTCCAGACTCCTTGCACGTCTAATTTCTCAGAGCCTAATCGTATTAATGGGTCTGCCTGTTGGGGTAAATCTTAAGTGAGAATTTAAGGGCAGTGCAAATAGTAATTATATCTTGAACAAACATTGAAAATAATAAATCTAAGAAGATCCTTTTCTGTGTTCATCCTGTGTTGAATTTGAGCCCTGTGTGTTTGCTAGCCACATGACCTTGAGCAACTTACTATTCCTCAGTTTCCTGGCCTGGAAAATAGGGACTGTAGTAGGACATACCTCTGAGGGTTGTGGTGAGCAAAAAGAAATGTGCTCAGTGCAACACACGGTTAGCATCATAAGAAGGTTAACCATTGTTGTTTTCTTCTTGTATCTTCCAAGGGTGTTTTATTGCCTATCTTAAAAATTCTTTCTGGAACACAGTAAAATCTTTGTTATTCATAAATGTGTGCAGACATTTTTAAAGTATTGCTTATCATACATTATAGCTGTTATATAATGTTATTATAAAATTCCCTGTAAGTATGTGCAAGCTAGATTTTTAAAATAGACTTGACCAGTAGACACCAAGGTGAATGAGATCCAGGCTAGAATATCATTAGCATAAAGATCTGATTTAGCCCTAGAGAGGAGCAAAGATGGCTACTCTCTGGACAAAGACAAAAAAGGAAACAACACAGCGTTGTCTGAGGTTGAGGATAAAGTCAGTCAAAGCAGAGAGCTGCTGAACAGGTGGCCATTCGGTGCTGAGTCACTGTTTCAAAGTCTCACCATTTGCTATCGTGAAGAATGGCCAGACTCCAGGACCAGTTCATAGGTTACAGGTTGAGGTATGAAGGGCGAGGGGGCGTGTTAGACTGGGTTCCTCGGCAGCTCCTCTGACGCAAGGATTTACAGGAAGTTATTTGTAGGAAGAGTTTCTAAGAGGAGAGGAGGAGCTGGGAACAGGGCAGATGAGGTGTTAAGCAGTTTAGCAGAGCATCACATTGGCTCAGTCGCAATCAAACCAAGACTTGCTCGGAGCAGGGACTGGGGAGCTGCAGCCGTGCATCAGTCGCTGGCTAAAGGGGTGGGGGAACGCCAGTTCCCAGGCACTTCCTGTTTGCCGTGTGCACAGGCAGGATGCGTTCTGGCCTTCTGAGAATGTTGCAAATGAGGCTGTCAGCTTTGGGGAGTGAAAGCGTAATGAGGGCTGGCCTAGACAAAAACAGTAAAGGAACCCATCCAGGGACAATGGCAGAGAACTCACAGCTTCTGCTACAGAGGGTGTGGCAATGTGGGTCTAAATTCAGAAGAAAAGCTGGAAAGGACTAGGGAGTCCCATTGCTGCTGCGTTTACCTCGTTCAGGACTGACTTTGGCAACTTTTGTGATGCTGGTTTTATCCTGACCAATAGCTCGTTGTGTATTCTTTCCAATTCTTAAAAATATGTCATCCCATGGTTTTGTATTACTAACTAAAAATACAGATCACAGAGATCCTTTAGATACGTATAGTGTCTAAGTACATACACATACATTTCCTTCTTGAACCTGTAACAACTCTATAATTAGGGAGAAACGTGAAACCTTGCCCTCATTCCTGAAACAAAGTACTTACATTGCTAGATGACATCTGAGTTACAAATTAAACTCAGAAAAATGTTCTTCCTTGTCCAGCAACTTACACAGACCTACGACTGAAAGATAGGTTTAGACGGTTTGTAAACGCTTCGTCACAATAATTATGATCGCTGTTATCAGTGTTACACGTTACTGATCATAGAGTGGATCCTATGCATTGTGTGTGTGTGTTATGTTGCATATATAGAAAACGAGATAAGATCCAATTCTGTACCTGTAACCTGTCTCCCAAAACATTTAGTGTCACATGTGTAAGTCTGCAGGTACCAGACAAATGTTGTTTTCCCAGGAGGTATCTATGTTTTTGATTGTTGATGAGAATGAGAATGTTAACCAAGAGCTTTTAGCTTAGACTCTGAAGGTCCACCCCCATTAGGCAACTGACAAAAGCCATGGTTCAGCTAGAAACCAGCCACTCAGTAGCAATGCCAACACTTAGATTTACCAGTAAGTTTTCTCAACTAAGAGTGAAGTTAAGGTGTGTTTTCCACCAACCTTGCTCTATCTCCATTTTGTACCGTCCTTTTCTTTCTTCGACCTTTCCTAAAACTTACGATTTTCATAGCTCCATTCAGTCTGCCTCCATTTACTGTGGACTGAATTGCGTCCCTCCCCCCAAATTCATATATTGAAACCCTAACCTGCAAGGTGACAGATTTGGAGATGGAACGTTGAAGGTAGTTAGGTTTAGAGGAAGTCATAAGGGTGGGACCCCTAGTCTGTGAATAGAAGAGACAGTAGAAAGCTGACTTTCCCTTTCTCTCTGGCATGTGAAGACGCAGTGAGAAAGGGATCATCTGCAAGTCAGAAATAGAGCTGTCACCGGAAACCAACCATGCTGCATCCTGATCTTGGACTTAGCCTCTGAAAGTGAGAGAGGAAATTCTGTTGTTGAAGCCACACGGTTTGCAGTATTTATAATGACAGTCCGAGGAACTGGGGCACTATTATTGCTCTTTAAGAACTAGTTCCTGGGACAAGAATAAAGGAATTTAAAAGCAAAGTTAATTAGCAATACTAGTACTTTGTCCAGACATTAAAATGGAGATAACTTTCGGTTCCCTATGCTTGGTGAAGAATCTGATGAATCTAACTTTTGCCTTTTCCAGGAAGTCAGGCACAACTTTCAAATCCAAAGGATGTTTTGAAAGTGACTTAAGTCTGATTGTCACATGCTGCTTAGAAATCCCAGGCTTGCTGGTGGAACATTTTGTAGTAACATTTAAAACTATAAACATTTTATTTTTCTCCTTCAGTGGAGAGAGCTGATTCATCATGAGCTCCTCTGTCCCTCTCTTCACCATATGTCTCCTCCTCAGTGTTGATTTCCTGTTGACATTAACATGACAGACATGTATTAAGGAATTAGGATGAAAGGTTTAAATTTAATGATGAACTTTTTTTAAAAACAAAGGTCAAATTTTCTACAAAACCATTTCAAATGCATCCTGGACCATTGTTCATATTTTGCATTGGAAGCATCAATACTCCCTTTTCCCCAAAAGGCTAAGTAAGGTATCATAAATAGATTTATTTCTACAATGTAATGAGAGGAGGGGAATCCTGTGAGAAGCTGATAAGAGTCTTACGATTCAATAATACACAGCCTATCAAATCCAGCTTGGATGGCAAGGGGCTCTAAGCATTTTATAATTCCTGATGGAATGTTTCCTTTGCCTTCTTCCTTGTTCTCCATTTGATGGCATTTATGCACACCCATGCAGGATTATTTGGCACATCTATGCTTTGATTTCATGTTCATTTTGTTAGATTGTTCAGCCTACACTTAGCAGAGATCAACAGGAGTTTTCCAGAGTGGTACTAATGGGTGCATGGATGGAGTACCATCACAGTGTGTTTCTGCTGCCCCTGGGCTTTGTCATGAGGAGATACTCATATTTCAAAGGACATTCCATGGTTCATTTTTTATCTTCTTTATCTTACTTCATCCCTCCTAATACATTTTGAATTGTCATGTTAGTGAGATAGCCTGAATGTATACATCAATATAGCTATATCACACAAAGATCTTACAGATTGGTTGCTTTTTAACTTTGTGAATCACAGATAATCAGCTGTAAGAAATTTCAGAATACTTTCTAGTTTCTCCAACTTTTTGTCAGTATGTCAACATAAGATCAGATAAATGTACATCAGGAAAACATTGGGACATTGAGATTGGAAACACTGAGATTGGTGGGATCTTTAGTTTGTTAAATTTCCCCAAAACCATCTTAATTGGGATGGAGGAAGGGGATTTAAAAACCAGGAAAAAAGACTTGGGGCAGTGGAAAGATTATAAATACATACCCACAGCGAGCGTATCACAAGTGCTCATTCTCTAGATTTTTTGCTGTGCTCTTGAATGTTTACCAAAGTGAAGAACCTCTAAAGTAGGAGTTCTACAATTTATTGTTTTAGTGCAACTAAAGCAGAACTTGATAAATACAGCGTTTGACATGTTTATACTGATTTGTCATTTGGAATTTAAACTGTATTTCAAGGTGGAAAAAAAGAGAGCCCTTTTCTGATTATAAATGGTTAATGGTAGAATTCTCACTTGCCCAGGAGTCTGCATTTGATTCTCACTGCTTCCAATTCCCCTAGAACCTCTCCGTTAAGCCTTTAGCACTGTGATCGACATTTAATGCACATACAATAATCACTTGTCTACTAAACAAGCAAATGAAATAGGGAAGATACAACATATAAACATAACTCAAATATAAACGTTTAGTCACCATGCTATGTGTTAAAATTATTTTCATGAGTAAGGAAAGTTGTAAGCTTGATTTATATTTATTTACACTGCTAATAATGATTATGAATTTGCTTAAATATTTGAGTTTTAAGTATAGCTTTTCATTACATTTCTTTTTTAAAGGAATGCAGTCTTGGCTCATTGTGGTCATTTTGTTACACCCCTTGTGTGGTTATGTAGTTAAAGGATCTATCTCTTTACTCATTAGCTTTTTAGATTGCTTTGTTGGGCGAAGGGAATATTTTGCATTGTTTCATAGAATTTGTAAATTAAATGTACAAATGAAACAATGTGTTTATTGCTGAATTACCTATAGTTTCCATGGGTATAAGATGCATGGGACTAATGTTTTTATTGGCACTTTTTCCTTTGACTGCCACTTTCCAGGAATGTTAAATTGAATCAAGTAGGTACAAATTAGCCATAAAACATTTTTATCTGCTTATCAATTTCAGAGCATCTGAAATGACAAAGTCTCATTGTTCTCTGACAGCTCTTGCTTTTGAATTAGATTACGTACCCATTATAATATCTATGGAATTTTAGAATAAAATTCTAGTAGAGACAAATGTTGAGAAATAATTTGAGAAAGTAAGTCATGAAGTTGAAAAGATTCAAAAGGCCTGTGAAATGTGTCATAGCTTTAAAAATACCAACCATGTTATAGCATCTTCTATAATAAAATTACACAGATATGTTGTTTTTTCAATTATTGTAGGGAGCATTTATTCACAAATAAACCTTGAAAAGTTAACTATTATCCACATGTGTTTCATGTTATAAACTGATATTTTAAAATCAGCAGTGGCGTGCTTTTTTCTACTTGAAGATCTGTACGTTTTATTATTGCAGATTCATATAGTGGATTTCAGTGTTTAAAATATCCAAATAATTTAAATAACAATGTTTACTATTTTAGAACCATTTCCTGTTTCAAATTTTATTTCAGATTATTGGTCAAATTTATTAAAATACTTAGGATTAACGACAAAAATACAGTAGTCCTGCTTAATTCTGCAGAGCTCAGTTTTCTAGTTGACATGGTTTTAATGCAGCATTTGTTACCAAAAAGCATTTAAAGTTAATGTACACATCCTCTCTCTGGTCATTTATATATTTTTATAAGTAGTCATAGGAAGGTTGGTTAGGATACTGTGAGAGGCCCTCCTGCTTTCAGAGATTTGCCAGGTGGTGATTACCTTTGTTTCCCATCTGCAGGTATCCCTGGGTAGTTAGTTTTGTATCCATCAGTCCATCAGTCCTTATTTGCCCCAATTTCACAGTAACGCACATTTTAAAGTAACAGTGAGTGAGACTTCATACTGTATCAGATTTGTAAACCCAAGTAAATTAGGTCTATATAGTTCCCCTTGATTGCATACTTTACTCTTGCTGAGTACTTTAGTTGACCAATAAGGCATGATTTGACTTCATGAAAACCTTTGTCTGTTTCCCCCTAAATTGTGTTTGCTTATTTTCCCTGAGTTTTCCGTGCATTTTAAACACTGTTTAAAGTTCATCGTAAGTGTTCCATGAAGCTCTGTTTTAGCTCTAGTGATTTCCAGGTTGTTTTTGACCTTCAGACACTATGGACTTGGGAAAACTTTATTTCTAATAGATGACTTTTCTTTTTATAGAAAAGGATTTTGCTATTTTGTCACAGTTTTATGCTTTGTTCAGTTTGTTGTATTTTTAAAGGTTTTTTGTTATTACTTTGAGGTTCCTTTCATGCCATTTCTTTAAACCTGTGGCTCATTTTTTTCTGAATTTTCACCATGATTTTTGGTTTTGCTTTTGTTTTAAATAAATATGCCCATGCTTCTGATGGCTTTTATTTTATAAATGAAGTAGTCTTGGGGGAAAAAGTCTGTAAATGTGTGTGTGGTGTATACTAATTACAGAGAGTAAGTTCTCATTTTTAAAACATGACATATCGATTAGATACAATTAAAACTTACCCGAAGTTATTTTGTTTTCTAAATCTTCCTGTACACAAGTCAGTTTGACAGGGAGAAAAATAAAAAAGCTGCCTTCAACCAATAGAAATTCCTTTAGCAAGTTTAATTTTAAGTTCTTAGGAAATGCTTAGACACTTTTAAAAAGTCAGAAAAGATGATATATTTTATATGGATACTTTATGTTGAAAAATGGCTCTTTAGCTGAAAGCTTAAAGTAGTGTATGGAGAAAACTCAAGTTTGGGTTAATTTCCAGCTGTGCTAAACTACTTGCATTCCCCAGCTGGTTTCCACACTTTTCCATGCATAGCTTCCTTTGTCTGCCAGTCCTTCCAACCCCAGCCATGTGCACGACCATGTGTTTTTCAAGACTCTTCTGTAACATTCCTGACCCCTCAGTTGGGCTTTGATGTCATTTTTGGTGCTTCTTTAGAAACCTGCGTTTTTCCCTCTCACACGAATGTGTGAATGGGCGTCCTTGGTCAGTGCTCCTTTCTAGACTGTGAGCTTCTTGAGGGCAGGGATGCTGCCTGCTTCGTCATTGCATTCTCAATGACTAGTGTGGTACCTACCTCACACCCTCTGCCTGAGGCTCAGTCAGCACCTGCACTGGAGGAAGCAGCTGTGAGCCTGGAGTGCGGAGGTGGAGGGGAAGAAAGGACATCACCAGGACTGTTGACGGATGAGCACAGCATTGACTAGAATAAAATGCTCATAGTGTAGGAAGCTGAATAGAAGGGGAGGGTTTGTAGAATGCTATCTATAAACACAAAGTTGAAACTGGGGAGAGAATGAACATGGGGACAGGGAATCAAATTCTTTAGAGAATGAGGAGTTTAGCATCAGGGAAGGTGGTAGAAGAAAAATAGTTTTCTAAAACAATCATATTTCACTTGATGTGGGTTATCTGATCAAGATGACCTGGAGAAAATTCACTGTGTACTATTACATTAATTAATGGGAAAGACTCCAGAGTTTGACAGGCAGAGTCATTTGTCTGCTGGTGATAACTAAAATTGTAAGGAATGATTATATATTGTAGCTTTAGTTTTTGCAAATGTATTGAAGAGGAAAAGAAAAAGAGGGAGATCTTTAAACTATAACTTAAGAAACAAGAGCTGGAGCTCAGAAAGCAGGACATGAGACTTGGCTGAAAAGCCACTGATGCAGTATAAAAAGATTACCTGGAGTTTAGCAACAATAATAATGAATGTATGTGTGTGTGTATATACATATATATACACACACACGTACACATATGAATCACTATATATATAAAATAATAAATAGTGTATAACAGGTTCCAGGCTTACATTATTTCATTTAAACCTCATTTAAACCTGGGGAAGCATTCATTGTTATTTCTAAAGAAGTCACTAGTTACTGAGAGGCAGGCAACTTACCCTGGGTCCCCAGACTAGCGCATTTTAGAGTTGGGAGTGGAACCCATTGAGAGGGTTTTACTTTTATACCCCCTAGTGTAAGTTTTAAACAGATTCTATACAACAGTCATGATGTAGCCGTCCAGGGCTTAAGAATTATGTTTATTTTATCTCATTTGATCTTCATAAAAAATAAGCAGAAGTGTTACTATCTTCAACTGAAAGGTAGAGAAACAGGTCTAACGGGAAGCTGAGAGAGCAGCCCAGGTGTGTACAGCCTGTGAATAGTGGTGATCCCGCGGAATCAATGGCTTTCAGTTCTTTTTTTCGTAAATTTAAAGTTTGTTTTTTTAATTGAAGTGTAGTTGATTTACAATGTTAGTTTCAGTTGTACAGCAAAGCGTTTCAGTTATACACACACATACGTATTTTTTTCAGATTCTTTTCCATTATAAGTTATTACAGGAAATTGAATAGAGTTCCCTGTGCTACACAGTAGGTCCTTGTTTATCTATTTTATATACAGTCATGTGTATCTGTAACATTGCAGTTGCCACTAAACCATGCTACCTCCACAGACGGGGCTCCATTTGAAGCATGGTATTTAGGTCCGTATTTTCATTATAATGCAGTAAGCATCTTGTGTCTGTGACACACATACTTACGCTAGAGCCTGCTGGATGCCATGTCACCAAAGCCAAACGTCGTAGGCAGAGGTGTATTCTTACAAAATGGATCTGTACGTCTAGAGAAGCAAAAGGTACTTTGTGAAAGTATTATCATTGTGGATTCTAAAGGTTGAAAGCATGTGGCTGCATGTTTAAAACCTCTCTACATAAGGTCCTTGTGAGTACGGTGTTTGTGTCTAGAGTCAGTTAACAGCAGCTGCAGGCCAGAGCTCGCGGAGGACCTGCTGGTGTACCCAGTACGGCCAATGTCTCGGAATAAGAGAAGCGAAGCCACAGAGGGAAGACTCTAAGATCGCATTCTTCTTTTTAAGTGAAGCCTTACAACAAAGTCAGATAGTAACAGTCGTCTCTAAAAACGTACCAGTAATGATCAGACACGCTCCGCAGATTATTACTGCTTTTTTCCTCAGCTCTCCACCCCCTGCCCCTCCACCACATGCAGAATGTTATCTAAAATCACTTCCCTCAAGCCTGTGTTCTCTACCACTTTTAATCATGTTTCCATTCATTTCTAAGGCTTCTGTCTTCAATTACTAACTTGAAGGAGTTGAAGAAGGCAGTTGGGGTTGGGAGAGAGAAAGAAAGAAAACTCGTTTGGAGGCTGCTCAGTGATCCATCCTGTGCTAATTGCCTTCCTGTTCATCAGAGCCAAACGACAGCCCTGCAAAGTCAGTGTCTTTACAGCCACGCATCCCGGAAAGCAAACCAAGGCTAGAAAAATGAAATCACTTGTGTGAAGTCTTGCAGGGAGTCAGGGAGGGGACTGAAACCCAGGTTTGACTTTTGACACCATGCTTCTGACCTCTGTACCTAAAGACACTGGCATTCAAATCTGCTTTCAGTATGGATTTATAATTTTCTCCTGTGAAATGTGACCATGATCGGGAGTAAATCAGGTCTTGTGAGACACACCCACGTGCGCGCCGACACAGGATCATACATAAATATACAGAAGAATTTAAAGCAAATGCCCAAATACCTGCCATTCAGGGCAGAGATGGAACCTTACCGCCGCCCTACACCTGTCCCCTTGTGTCTTTCCCTATCACACCTGCCTCTTGGCCACCCAGGAAAAATACCATTCTAATTCGTGGTTGTCACTTCCTTGTTTTTCTTTTCCTTGAAATAAGTAATAAAGTTGTTTTTTGGGGGTTTTTTTGGTTTTTTTGTTTTGTTTTGTTTTGTTTTTTTTGCAATTGTTCCCTAAGTAAGGAAACAGTTGTATCCAGGTGAGGCGCACAGCTCTTCATAGGAAGGTGTGTGGGAATGTACTGCAGATATACTGTCTGCTGTTCTCACGCTGAAGATCATGAGTCTTGAAATGTGGGCTCAGGTGGCCATTCTCAGACTTCGAGTGCCCCTAAGTGGCCATCACAGAAAATACAGCCTTTGACAACTCTGGCACTGTCCTTTCAGCGAACAGCCAGACTTTCCTTTGGGTTCCTGGCCTCGCTTCTCCTGCGCTCTGCATCCTATTTTTTTGTTAAACAAGGGCTCCAAGTACTTGAATTTGACCCTGCTAACAGAAGGGCGTTTGTGCAGCATTAGCATTAAGCGGGAAATCGCTGACAGACGAAGTGGCCGTCTGTCCTGCTCCCCACCTAGGAGCCCACTTTGACCCTTCTCCCCGCAGCTGTCGGATCAGATTGGGACTAGCTTTGGCCCTACACCCACTGGCCCATGGATCTGCCTCTCTTTTCCCTCACATTCACAGAGCTTTGTGTCTTAGAAACAAGTCCGTTTGTTCTGGTTTTGTTCTGAGATGTCAGGTCGTTTAGCGGCACAGATGGACATCTGATTTCCACTCTCTTTTGGAGGAACTTCGTGGGGAGCAGGCTGCCTGCAGACACATGAAGTTTGTACACATTTACTGGACACGGGGAGGTATTTTTAGTAAAGGAAAAATAGTAACTTAATAATGTTTTTAAGACTTACACTTAGTGGGAGATTATTGGATCCTCTGTTTCATAATCAAGGCAGAAATTCTTTTTCCACGTGTCTCCCATGAAGTCCCATATGCCACCCTAATCTTCTAAAGGTTAAAAAAATGGCCTCTAATTTCAGTTATTAGTTGATATTTTGAAAGATACAGTCTTTCCTAGTGGAAATTTTGGTCCGTTTCCATATTCAGCAAATATTTACGGAGGGACCTATTACATGCCACCATGATCAGCATAAACAAGATGAAGAGGTTCCTATTTTCATGACACATGTTCTATAGAAGAGAACTAGAATGAGTAAATAAGTGAATAAGTTCTAAAAAAAATCAATGAGATCATTTCAGATGGCAATGAGAAATACGAAGGAAATAAAACAGGTTCTTTGGCTGGAGAATGACTGGGAGGAGAGAAGAGCTATTTTAGAAGGAACAGTCAAGGAAAGCTTCTCTGATCAGAATAGGACCTTTGAGCCTGGTTGTCAGTGCAGAGCGTGAGCCCTGGGCTGGACAGCATGTGGGACAGAGAGACCAGACGATGCAGAATCCCAGCCACACAGATGTATTTTGATGCATCTGAATAACAGAAAGAAGATCCGTGAGAGAAGAGAGTCGTGAGAGTGGCGTTGCTTGGTGAGGAGGGGCCGTGTGTGTGGATTCAGTCTGCAGCGGCCATTGCTGGAAAGGGCGATAACAAATTACATTTCCGTGTAGACTTCTAAAGAAAAACTAAAACTCAATTAATGGGGAGGGTTATGAGTTTTTTTAGTTGTATCGGACATAGGATGTTGGTTAGATCACAGTGAAGCAAGCACCAGCCAAGCAGTGGAGGGAGTGCAGAATAGGAATGACTGGTTTTAGATCCGTTTACAATTTCTCAAAGCTCTTGTTTTTCTCTCGTTGTTTTCCCCCTCGCATTTCCTTTATGGACACACCTCAGTTTGGGGGATTTCGCTAGCGTCTCACAGGCTAATCTGCTGCAGGGTCACATGCTCCTGCTCCGTTGCGTTCGGTCCCAGCGCGAGGAGTTGCGGTCGTCCCTCCGTCTTCCTGGAGGGACGTCGTGAGAAGCTGCTGTGGCGCTTACTCCCCTGTTTATGCAGAAACGTGTCTGAGGACATTAGGCACCGTCTCAGCACGTGACGGCTCACGTAGTTGTATCCCCTGCTGCAGCACTGGGGAAAGTAAATGTGTGTTTCCTGGATAGCTGGGCTTCTTTTAATCTCAAAGACGGGGCCTCTTTCCTCTTTGCCAGAAACACGGAATTAGGTCTGCTTCTTACCTAGGACAAGGGTTTCCATAAAGGAACACCTCGTCTCTCACCCTTCACCACAAGTTCCTCGTCTATTCCTGCATCCTCTGGTGTAAACTGCCTAAGATCCTTTCTGCATCAGATACCAGAATGTATAGATACCATGAAACTTGCTCCCCACCCGCTCCACCACCCTCAAGCCTGTATTCTCAAACTGCTGCTACCAGGTCCTCATTCGGCCTTTAATTTCCCGGAGCGGCAGGCCGTGGGTAAGAGTGTGTGTCCTTCCCTTCCCCCGTAGCCTGCAGCTCCTTCCCTGCCCCCGTGCACCCGCCGTGGACACGCACACACCGACACAGGACACACACTGACTCTTTCTCATGTGCCGAGAGACTGTCTGGGAGAAACCCAACCTGCTGTGTCTTGACAGACTCCATTGGCTACTAAAGATGATTAATACATCAAATATAAGCACTTTGTACTTGGATCTGTTAGGCTGACAGTCTTGTATCCTTACCTGGGGAATCTACACTTTTCTCTTGTTGGTAATATTTTTTCTCAGACCCCAGAAAGATGTTAAAGAGGGAACTTTCCTCTAAAACACACCATAATCTGTTCAAGATCATTTCTAAAACAACCCTTTCCTGTGCTACCAAGAAAAAATAATGCAGGGGGAGAGATGCTATTTTATTAAGGTTAAAAAGTTGCCTATAATGCCAAGGGCATAAATGGGGCTAGGAAGACCAGGTCCTCAGAGGCAGCATCCTGCCTCTATGTTTACAGCAAGTATTTGGTTTTTTCTAAGACAGAGCAGCCATTCCAGAGCTGCCTGCCTGGCAGAAACAGAGCAGGAAGGGCCAAGCACATCTTTTTATGGAAGTCAGATAAATTTCATGCTCTCTAACATCGCCTCTGACTGCAGGCCTCTCACCGCAGTCTGGCTCCTTCCCCAGTGGGAACAAAAGAGGAAAAGTGATTAAAGTTCCCTCAGTAATAGGCAGCAGGAGGCAGTAGTCTTGGCGTCTTCTACAGAGGCAGGGAGAGTCCTTTAACAAGACTTGTGAGAGCTCTTTGAAGCAGAGCAGTTGAGACTCACGGGGCTGGTAGAGGTCTGTCGAAACATTTGTTCATTTCCTCTGCTTTGTGTGGCTGCTTTGACTTCCTGTAACAGCGTCACCCTCTTCATTAAAATGTTCGAGATAAAAGAAGGAAAGTGAAGTTGAGCTCCTAGCGGGGCCAGGGTTCACTGTGCTCTGCTGTGTGAGTAGGAGTGTTCAGAACTTGACTTCTGTGAGGCTTTCAAAGAGAGAAAGATGATCACCAAATCCAGTGTGTGTGTGTGTGTGTGTGTCTGTGTGTCTGTGTGAAAAAGACAGAGAGAGAGAGCAAGAGCGTATGAACGAAGGAATGGATGCATGACAGGAGAGGGTTTTCTCGCTACGCTTAGGTGGCCCAGGATTTTGGATGGCCAGCATTGTCTTTGCCTCGGTCTAGTGGACTGACTAGCGGACCAAACCCCTGGACCTTTCTCTCTCTTTAAAAAGAAAGGGGAGGGAAGAAAAAAAGGTTTGCAATCAGTATTCAGACATTCTTATAACTAATAGGATTAGGGGCGGTACAAAGGGATTTGAACAAGATAATTAGTTTACTGCTTAGTCGACAGTGGAGCAAGCAAAATCCTTCTGAGAAAAGGCAGACAAAATAGGTCAGAAACTGTGTGGGAAATGAGGTAAGATCTCGCGACGCGGACCCTGACTGACTTGAACATTGTGAAAGGGCTGAAGAGCCTTCACTCACTGCGGCAGACTGTGTGCCTTTTTCTTCTTTTTTCCCCTCAACTTGGCCACCAGAGGTGCGAAGAAAAGTGACTTAGAGTTAACGGGTCTGTCCTAAGTGCATAAATGCTGCCTTCAAAGGACTTCTCACCGTGTGATATGAAGAGAATATTTTGGAAAATCTGTCCTTATCAGGCATTTTACAAGCTAGAGAAAAATTATACAATTAGGAGAACACTTTAAAAAAAAATCCTTGATGTTCTTGAATAGATTCATTACTTTAATTTCCAAAAAAACCCTTGTGAACAGAAACATGAGGGGTGTGTTCTATGCTTAATTAAAGTGTTTGTTTGAGTATGTGGGCTCTAATTTGGACCGTTTTGGCTGTGATAAAATATACTTAAGAAGAACCATAGTTTTTTTTTTTTTATTACAAAAAGTAATTTTTTTTCTTTTTTAACTACGTTGCATTCTCTTACCTCCTCCCCATCCTCTTAAAAAACCACGTTACCTATGGTACTATTGCTGTCAGTGAATTAAAGAATATTTGCAAAATAATCATAGGGAAAAAAGTCTTCAACGCATCTTTGTGTGTGGACACCATACACTTTATTTGGTTAGCTTCTGAATCAGCCACCACCGGCCAGATCAAAACCAGTGGGAGTTGCCAGAAAGCCTTTTGGCCTGGCGTTGGCACAGCCTTGGCTTAAGGCCGACAGAGGAAAGAGCAGGCATTTCTGCCCCGTGACCCATCCAAGGGCTCCACGGAGGTGGAACTTTCATTACCTACCCAGAGGTGAAAGAAGGGCAGTTTGACAAAAGAATTTGTTGGACAAGGAAAGCAATTAAACCCCCTTAATGACACGTTGTTAAAATATGACCTGATAATTAACGTAAATAAAGAAGCCCAAATATGTGTTTTTATATTCCCAGCAATTGGTTTGTTTATAGTCCTTTCTCCTGTTTAGACAAAATACATTGTATATTCTTTTCATGTCAAAATAAAACCACCATGTCATTTCCCCCTCTCAGTGTAGGAAGCTGTTTCTGCCATCATATCATCATTCTTGGTCTAATTTTAGGATTCAGTGTGAAATTAATCTCCCAGAAAAAGAGAGCAATAATGCAGAGCCACGTTACATGGTTGATGAGCGAGTTACTCTCTGAACAAGGATACCCAACTGGCTAGTGGGTTTTTAACTCCAGCTTTCCGAGCAGAAGGAATGCCTTCATTATTTATCTATAATTTGTCTGCCTCTTTCTAATTTATTCAAAGATGCTCTGTACACGATGATAGAGTTTAATGATTAGTACTCATCTTTAATTACTGTGAGTGATACATGTGTTTGGAGGGTAAAATTCCTTGGATAACTAATTCTGACTGAAAATCAATGTATTAATAGATGGTTTCAGACAAAAGTTCTCTTAAATTGCATTTAGTAAGGACTTAGGCTGTCAAATACTTACCTAATACTTAATTTGAATTAAAAGAGTTACAGACTCTCTTGTGTCTACCTCTCTGTGTTTTGGACTTGGAGAAATATCAACAGGAGAAATAACAGGGTTCCTGAATTCCGGAGGATAGCCCTCTGCTGAAGGCAGATTCTGGCTCTGAAGCAAGGGCACCGAGCAGACTGGGATGCAGGCAGAGGGGTGGGAGGGCGCGGAGTGGGGGGAGGGGGGTGGAGGAAAGAATGTCTCTTGCGGGAGATGAGATTTCAGCTCATTGGACTTCACCATTAAAATAAGAAAAAGGACTTATATCTTGGGGTGACTGGGTCTGAACCTTGAGAAAATGCTGAGGGGTGGTGAGGGGAAGGCATGTTCAATAAAGGATTGGATTGGATCACAGATGTATGGAATGTGGTGGGATATAAGTGAGAAGATAGGATGGAATAATTAGAGGAGGAACTTTGTCGTCAGGTCGTTACTCTGTTTGCATTAGAGATCCACTTAACAGATTTAGAGAAAGAGGTGATTAAATGAGGTTCACGTTAAAATAAAGAAGTGATGGCACAATCTGCTAGTTGCTTTGATTTTGGGAGGGGTGCTGACGGGTGGAGATTTGAAGGAGTAAATTGGAGCTAGAAAGTCTGTTTTTAGGAAGCTAATATTACAGTTTAGGTGAAAAGTGTTAAGGCCTGGCCAAGAGTAATGGTGGTAGAAATAGAAAGAAAATTACAGATGCAAGGAACATTTTGAAGTTATCCAAATTCTAAAAATTGAGAACATATCGCATATGGAGTTTCGTCTCCCGCATAATCGCTTACCATAGCAAAATGAACATATCCTCGTATTATTAATTATTCTTGGGATCGTTAACTTTAATTATTGTCTGATAGTACTGAACTATAATTTATATGTCCTGCCATATATATCATCTCATAGTAAGCATTCGAATCATAAGAATCCTGTACCTAATCAAACTTACAAGCTTTTGCACAGCAAAGGAAACCATAAACAAAGCAAAAAGACAACTTATGAACTTGGAGAAAATATTTGCAAACAATGTGACTGACAAATGCTTTATTTCCAGAATATATACATGTCTCATACACAACTCAATAACAAAAACCAAACAACCCAATCAAAAAATGGGCAGAAGACCTAAACAGATATTTCTCCAATGAAGACATACAGATGGCCAATAGGCACTTGAAAAGATGCTCAATGTTGCTAATTATCAGAGAAATGCCAATCAAAACTACAATGAGGTATCACCTCACAATGACCAGAATGGCCATCATTAAAAAGTTCATAAATAACGAATGCTGGAGAGGGTGTGAGGAAAAGGGAACTCTCCTGCACTGTTGTTAGAAATGTAATTTGGTGCAGCTGTTATGGAAAACATTATGGAGATTCTTTAAAAATCTAAGAATAGTTACCCTGTGATCAAGCAACTCCACTCCTGGGTGTATATCCAGAGAAAACTCCCATTCAAAAAGATACATGCACCCCAGTGTTCATAGCAGCACTCTTTACAATAGCCAAGGCATGGAAGCAACCTAAATGCCCA
The DNA here is from genome assembly GCF_048773025.1 of Camelus bactrianus. Classification (NCBI taxonomy): domain Eukaryota; kingdom Metazoa; phylum Chordata; class Mammalia; order Artiodactyla; family Camelidae; genus Camelus; species Camelus bactrianus. The sequence goes on along the minus strand of NC_133540.1, from coordinate 122,435,411 downwards.
TCGGCAGGTGACTGGATAAAGAAGTTATGGTATATATATATACACACGCGCGCGTGCGCGCGCGCACACACGCACACACACACACACACACACACACACACACACACACACACTGGAATGGAATACTACTCAGTCATAAAAAAGAATGAAATAATGCCATTTGCAGCAACATGAATGGACCTGGAGATCATCATACTAAGTGAAGTAGGTCAGACAGAGAAAAGACAAATATCTTATGATATCACTTATATGTGGAATCTTAAAAAAATGATACAAATGAACTTATTTATAAAACAGAAACAGACTCACAGACATAGAAAACAAACATGTTTACCAAAGGGGAAAAGGGTAGGGAAGGGATAAATTAGGAGTTTGGGATTGCCAGATACAAACTATTATATGTAAAAGAGATAAACAGCAAGGATTTACTGTATAGCACAGGGAACCACATTTACTATCTTGTAATAACCTGTAATGAAAAAGAATATATATATATATGTGCAATAACTGAATCACTGTGCTGTACACCAGAAACCAACATAATATTGTAAATCAACTATACTTCAATTTAAAAAATCATTGAAGTCCTTCTGAAGTTGTGAGGCCTCATATTATGAACAGCCACTTTCCAGAGCAGAAGATTAAGTACTCAAATGAGCAAATGACGTCCCTGCACAAAACGTCCATTAGCTTCCCCAAAGTCACACCACCTCTTAAAACAATCTAGGTAACAACTGTGTAATTGCTAAGGCAGTCAGTACTTCCATATGAGCACCTGGCCTCCTTCCTTCCATCATGTTTCCATCCCTAGAACCCATCTTACGGAAAATCTGGAGTTGTCTCAGATGAGGCCCATGAGGTCATTTTTTTTTAATGGAGTTTCCTGGATTCTGAGATACTCTGAATCTCAAGACCACTGTAATATGAAATCTGCAAGCCTCTAATTTGATATTGAGAGCACCTTGCTCAGTGACGAAATTTTGTGCTACTTTTCTGAATATTTGTCTTCTGATTTTAACATTTGTCTTCTGATGTTTTTAATTTTACTATTTGTCTTCTGATATTTCAACATGAAACATTAAATTAATTAAAATTACTTGTTTAGATCAGGGATCTGCCAACTACAGCCTACAAGGCAAATCCTGCCCTTTGATAGGTCTTGTAAGTAAAGTTTCATTGGAACACAACCACATCCATTTCTTACTACAATCATAGAACTGTAACAGAAACCATATGACTTGCACAGCCTAAAACATTTACTGTCTGGCCCTTTACAGAAGAAGTCTGCTGACCCTTGGTTTAGATACAAAATAATTGTGTTGCACTGTTTCTTGATCAGCAATGCTTAAATTGATGAAAAACAGCTTTCTTTGTAAAAGAAGACAAAGTCTGAAAACTAGAGAGAATGTAAAATGCAAGCTATTGAATCACCTTAGGGTTAGCTACAAGGATTAAGGAGATAACATACATAAAACATTTAGAAAATCATCTGGAATACAGTAAACGCTTAATAAATGTAACATTTTTGTCAAATTCACTTCGTGACCTCATTCAGTTTCTTGAATTTAGATCCTCTATGTACTCCCAAATTTGTATCCCTAGCCAGCCTCTGATCTCCAGAATCCAGACTCGCATCCCACTGCCTACCTTCCATCTCCATTTGGATGTCTGATTGGCAGAATCTCCATCTTACGTGCAAATCTGAGTTCCTGGCCCTGCTTCCCAAACCAGCTGCTCCTGCTTATTTTCTCTTCTCAAGAATGGCATCTTCTACTTGCTCAAGTCAAGCAACCATGGTCTTCCTTGACGGCCCTCTTGAACACCACTCCATATTCAGTCCTAAAGCAAATCCTGCTAATTCTACATTCAAAATAGATGCAGAATCTTACCACAGCTCATCATCTCCACTGCTTGGCCCAAGCTGCCAACAACACTCACTCAGTTATCAAAATAACCTCTTAACTGCTTTTTTAGCTTCCACTTTACCTCCTTTCCTGTGATTTTCCAAACAGCAGCCTGAGTGATGCTGTTAAAACCTGCTAGACGATGTCACCTCTGCAGTGGTCTGTGTTGCTGTGGCCTCCTAGAAGCCGAGTGGCTTCATCACGGGTCTTCTAGTCCCCACCTGATCTTGACTCCCATACTCTCTCCGAGAAGTCACCTCCCGCAACGCTCACCCTGCTCATTCTGTTCATCAACACTTGGCACCTTGCTGTTACCACAGTATGTCTGAATATTTCCACCTCAGGTCCTTTGCACTTGCTGCTCTCTCTGCCTGGCATGTTCTTCCCCCCGTTAGCCCCACAGCTTGCTACCTCCTTCATATCCTTTTTATAAATCTTTTTCAGATTTTATCAATGCAGGCAAGACTATATAAAATTTTATTCTTTAAACTCCTTACTTCATATTCCCCTTCCCTGCTCTATTTTTCTCCAGAGTTTCTTATCATCTGACATACTGTGTTGTTTACTTATCTGCTACTATCTGTCTTCTTTCACTAGGGTGTTAGCTCTGTGAGCATTAAGTCTCATTTACAGCCATCATCCAGAAAGTAAAGTAGAACTCTGCACAGGAAAGGTGCTTGATATATATTTGTTGGGTGGATTATTCTTTTCCTCATCATTTTCAAGGGTACCACCTACTGCATACTAACCGTGTTAGACACAGTGCAGAGGTATTATTTCCATCCTACAGATGAGACCCACAGAGGCTAAAATGTGTTGTTTGAGGCCAGTGCATTAGTTTGCTAGAACTGCTGTAGCAAAGGGTGACACAAATGGGGTGGCTTAAACAGCAGAAATGTATTGTCTCCCAGTGCTTTTGGCCTGAAGTGGCAGGTGTCAGCAGGGTTGGCTCTTTCCCTGGGCTGTGAGCAGGACTCAGTTCCATGGCTCTCACCATACTTTCTGGGGGTGACGTTCCTTGGCTTGTTGCAGAATCACCCCATCTCTGCCCTCTCTATGTGGCATTCTCCCTTCATGTACGTCTGTCTTGGTGTTCAAATTTACCCTTTTTATAAGGACACCAGCCTTCTTGGTTTAGGGCCCACCTTCATGATCTCATTTTAACTTGATGACCTCTGTGAAAACCGTCTCTCCAAATAAGGTCACATTCTGAGTGTCTGGGGTGGGGAGTTGGGACTTCAGCATATGAATTTGAGGGGAACACAGTTCAACCACTAATAACCACTCATTTCTTTAGTAAAGGGGCTTTGTTTCAAACTTGGATTACAAAGCTCCCAATATACTAATATCTGAATCCATTTGTGTGGATTTAGTGATTGTTATTAAGTGTTTGCTTTGTGCTGTGGACTCTGCTAGGAACTGTAGATAAATGGAGTTCAGCCCCTGCCCTTGAGAAACACTGCAAAGCAGGAGAGAAAGACATAAAGTTAAGACCTAGGACTCAAAAATGGCTCATCTGCCATTTTTGAATGTATAGCGTTTTCCATCTCTTAGGGTTCTTTTGCCAAAGCCTTCTAATGAAATAGTTCCACCACTTAATTTAATTTTCAGTGAGGTTGCCAGAAGTGCAATTAATCGATAAAAGTCCCAACTATGAAAAGTTCGCTTTGGACAGCAGTCTGCCATATCTTTAAATACCATTAAATTCAATCATACGCTGGTCATCCTGGCAGAACATCTTGATATACTTGAAGAAACATAGTAGGGGAAATAAAAAAAAAATGTATATTGTCAGAGCTACACTGTGGGGTTTCCAGATACAAATGTTAGCACGATGGGGTTATACCGATCCATCATTAGGCTGCATCTCCCTGGAGTTGAAACTACATCTGGGCTTGGCAAGGATGCATTATCACCAGTCAGAGTGCGAGCCTTGTGTCAGTCTCCCAAAGAAGATACATTGTCCTGTGTACCGTTAGGATTGGATATGCTTATGTTGCAGACTTTAAATCAATTTCTGAAACCTTTCTACAGATGTTGACTGCTGCAGGTTTGTAAATAGCATAGTATATTGTGAGCTTCAGCAGATGCATACAGCCTCAGAAAGCACTGAAATATAGGCAAGAGAAAACAACACAAAGAGTAAAACAGGGGCCGCACAAAATCCACTGAAATGATCTCATCGGTTTCGTGACGTCTGTTAAATAATATCACCGATGAAATTGAAGTTGCCATTTTCTCAGGTGGATGCAGAGCCTTTGTGACTTAAATTCTAGAAGCTACTTTAGAACCCTTATTTGACATGGATTGGATTTGTTTGTAAAGTGCAGTGTACGCCGGCCAATATTGAGATAACTTCCATTTCTTCTGTGTCCAACTAAAATGCATTTCGTTAATTATACGCTAGTGTTTGGAGAAGTGGATAGGCATGATTTTTAGCAAATTCACCAGTGAAGGAGTTAGGATGACCCGACAAAACCAGGCCTTTACAAAGCACTTTAGTTTCTCTGCACATCTGAGCACAGGTTTTTCCCTGCAATCAAAATTGTACTCCACCCTGACTAAAATATCTGACTTGGAGTCGACAGGACTTTTTACCCAAGCCCACAACAGGATTACTTGGAAAGGGGAAGCTTCCATGTGAAAAAAAAAATTATCTTCTTAAACAGCAAATGTTTGGTTCCTAAACAGCAAACTAATAAACAATGTGATTTTAATATGGACTTTAAATCCGCTCCTGGTGAACACCTGTGGTGGTCAGAGCAGCAGAGGGGGCGGCTGTGTCCTGGTCCAGCTCAGATCCTCTTCTTCTACAACCTGGATTTTATCTCATTCACTGATGCCCTTGTCACTAATATGTCTTGTGCCCCATGGACAAGTGACCGTTTCCTTGCATCTTGATGTCTTTATACTTCTTGCAAAGAATTTACAATCTTTCATATAAATTTGGCACAAATGCAGAGGTTTTTTTTGGGTGGGGGGTGGGGAGATAATTAGGTTGGTTATTTATTTATTTTCAGAGGAGGTACAGGGGATTGAACCCAGGACCTCATGCATGCTTAGCATGCACTCTAGCTATACCTTCCCTCTCAAATGCAGTTTTAATACAGCCAACAGCATGGTTTGTTTCCTTCCTATGCGCACTCGCTGTGAAATGATAGTGGCACTGGTAACTGAGGCCCCTGCTGCCTTGTCCAAACATACACTTTCATTCATTCATTCATTCATTTATTCACTCACTCACTCATTCTCTCTTTTTCTCTTCCCCTTTCTCTCTCTCTAAAAGACAAACAAACAGGTACTCACACAAATACACAGTATGCACACACATACTCATAATCAGTGTCCTTTACGTCTGAGTTAAAGATGTTACAGCCTTTGAGGTCTGCTTAGAAGAGAGCAACTTAACTTCCAAGGTGCAAGAAAGGCTTCTCGACAACACCTGCCCCCTGCCCACCAGGCGCCGACTATGGTCCCTCCTTTGTAGATCATCGAACATCCCGTCTGCAGACATTGCATCTTCTGCACCACAGCCCAGAACTTACTTGTTAACTAGTTTGTTTCCACTCAATAAAGACTGTAAAGTCTTTTACTGAGAAAAAGTTTTCTATGTAATTATTATGTCCCAGGCATGATTTAGCCTAGTTGGAAAACCCAACTCAGATTGTAATAAACAAGAATAGAATAATATCACAACCAAGCAAATGAATCCATCAAAGTATGCGTAGGTCACTTTGTGAGAGTGGAGAAAGAAAAATACAAATGTGATGGTCGTGGGTGGGGAGGAAAATGGGGAGAAAGGAAAACGAGTTTTAGATGGAGGTCTTAATGAGCTCATGGCTACTCCTCAGGGGAGAAAGGAGGTGTGTGTGGGGTGAGGGGCAGGTGGACAGGGTGGTATTACAGGGGCCCCCAGCCAAGTAGGAGGAGGCGGAGTGTGTTGGGAAAGGGGACCAGCATCATGAATGCTATGGAACATGGATACATGGATGAGGCTACAACATGAAACTGGAAAAGGAACAAAATCACACACTGCAGATTTCAAAAGCTCTGTAAAGTAGGAGGAAGTGAGTATGTTTGTGTTTTAAGAGTTACTCACTTGGAGCCGGGGAGGACGACTTGGAGAGGGCACAGCTTGGAAGCAGAGTCTTCATGTGCTCGGTGAGATTTATCTTGAGAGTGAGGCAGAAATGTTAGGAGGCTTTGCTGCATTGCCAGTGAGCCCCATGGAAGTTTCCCTTCAACTGAAATGATGGCTAAAGTTGCATGTCTGCTTACTGTTTTCCTAGGGGATGTTTAGACAGGTTACAGATTGAGACTTTTTCAGTTGTGAGAGAAGGCTGAGGAATATAAAAGGAAGTGAAAATTTTGCTAATAACATATTGAAATAGAAAAAGGTACTTTTCCTTGCTCCAGTAGTTTGGAAGTGACTAGAATAAGTCACATGAATATGAGTCTTAGACTTGAATAGAATTTTGTGTCTCATAGGTCACATCATGCCTGGGAAGTCTCTGGGTTCTTTATAGCAATATATCAAGGAATGCAGTGGCATTTTCCCCATATACTGTGCACATTATTTGTGGGTGCACACACACAGCTTTGGTGATTATAAAGTCTTTTATTAAAAGACAAAGTATTGAGTAGGGCACAATGGATTCACTTTGGTCTTTTTAAAAGGCCTTCTGAAATTCTGACTTACATTTTACTGTGCACAGACACAAACGGATTGGATTTAATTTCTTTCCACATGAGAGATAGCTGCCTTCTTGGAAAAGATCTAAAATATTTCTTGAGGACAGAACCTTGGAGACTAAAGGTTCAAGAGATCGGTGCTTTAGGGGACAAGGCATATAAATGATACATTTTCTCATAAAGTTTAAATGCATTTTAGCCCAAGCAGTTAACTTTTAGCTCAAGGCGCTTGCATGAATTGGTCATTCATTCATTCATCACAAGTTTATTGAACCATGGCTAAGAGATCATGTCATCACCAGCTATTGGGCAGAACAGGAGACAACCCAAAAAAAAGAAACTAAAAATGTTATTTTGAAACTAGACCATGAACGGCTTTAGAACTAGGACTACCAAGTATTTATTGAACACTTAATATTGTACTTTGCAATTTGGGTGCTGAAAGTAGTACATTCTAGAAGTCATCCTGGAATATTTGAGGACAACGGAATCCTTGAAAGTACATGACTTAATAACCCCTGCAGAGCATCATTATATAATGGTTTCCCTGGAGAAGAGGAATAAAAGGTGAGATCGAGGTGGAGCACTCAGTGTGGCGAGAAGAGAACCAGGAGACAAAGACTTTTAAGGAAGACAAACACGTCAGAAGTGGCGGATGCTGGGCTGGAGCATCTATCGGTTTGGTGGTGACAACACCATCTGACTATCGAGACAAAAGGAATATTAATTTAGCACATACAGGAAGAACTCTGTGAGACACAGGATGTCCTCAGAGATGAGGAGAAGCTGGGCGAGGGCCACCGCGGGCCCAGGTACACTGATCAGCGTGGAAGGGGAAGGAAAGCAGCATTCGCTAGAGGGCTTCCGTTTTCCCAGCAAATTAGAAGACAGGCTTATTGTCGAAGATTCAGGAGGCTGAGCATAGGGTGGGGAACTTGAAGAGAATGATCAAGTGACCCCCTGCCACTGATTGCATTGTGGCAAGTGGAAAAGGGGGAGACAGGCTGAAGGAAGGGGGATGGTGGAGAAATCAATGAAAGAGAAAACCGTAGATGTATATAATGTTATCATCTTGTTTTATTTTTATTCTCTCGTTTTCCCAAAAAGTTACCTTCAGAAAAAAATTCGACCGAGTTAATATTTAAATGTAAGTGTCATATAGGTTTTACTGCAGGTGTGGTGGCTTTCATTGTTGGTGGGGTTCCTCGCCTCTAGGCTCTGAGTCAGACACATGTATGTTAGAATCCTGGCCTCAGCTGTAACTCAGGAGCCTTCATCAGCTATAAGTGGAGAACATTTTGACCCCATCACTGGGTTTTGTTTTTTTAGAATTAGCAATTATGTAACAGTGCTGTCACCCAGGATGCCTGAGCGTGATAGATGCTCACGGTTGCCACTGTCATTTCTATCACTATCTTTTAATAACATAGAATTTGCCTTTTAATTTCATTTTTGAGAGAAAACTTCTTTAACGTCTCTTAGGCTGTCGATTTCTCAATTCTTTGTCTCTGCCTTCTACCACACTGAAATCCCTCTTTATTATTTTTTTATTGAAGTATAGTCAGTTACAATGTGTCAGTTTCTGGTGTACAGCGTAATGTCCCCATCATACACATATATATACATATATTTGTTTTCATATTCTTTTTCATTAAAGATTATTACAAGATGTTGAATACAGTTCCCTGTGTTATACAGAAAAAAATTTGTTTTTCATCTATTTTTATATATAGTGGTTAATGTTTACAAATCTCGAATTCCCAAATTTATCCCTTCCCACCCTCTTTCTACAGTTGCCAGGTCTACCTCTTCTGTGAAGCTTTCTCTGAAACTGTGGGTCCCTCCTCTCTGCACTTGCTCCCCAATGCCCATGTCTCTGTAATATCTTTTAAGATTTTTTTTGTGTATATATATATATTTTTTTTTGAAGTACAGTCAGTTTACAATGTTGTGTCAGTCTCTGGTGTACAGCATAATGCTTCAGTCATACATGAACGTACATATATTCATTTTCATATTCTTTTTCATCGTAAGTTACTACAAGATATTGAATAGTGTTCGCTGTTCTATACAGTATGAACTTGTTGTTCATCTATTTTATATGTATTAGTATCTGTAAATCTCGGACTCCCAATTTATCCCTTCTCTCTCCCTTCCTCCCTGCCCCAGTAACCATAAGTTTGTTTTCTATGTCTGTGAGTCTGTTTCAGTTTTATAAATAAGTTCATTTGTCTTTTTTTTTCTGATTCCACATATAAGTTATATCATTTGGTATTTTTCTTTCTCTTTCTGGCTTACTTCACTTAGAATGACAATCTCCAATTTAAATTCATTCTGTCCAGATATCCTAACGCACACTTTCTTTGTATCTGCAATGGCATCAACCCTGTTACTTGGACACAAAATGTGTCCCCTCCGTATCTAGTACATGGCAGGGAGCTTTGGAGGGGTGACTAAGCAGAGCGCCGGCGGCACTGGTGAGCCCCACCTGCAAACAGCCATGTCTGTCTCCCCCATCCTCCCTGCCCCTCTCCTGGCCATTAATGCAGAGAGCTCTGCACCCAACCCTGTTATGAAATTATCTGCGATTAAAATGATAAATTGTTTTCTGCTCCAGTAATTCAATGTGCTTGAAGACGACCCTTTCCAGAATCATGTTTTTATATTAATGTGCTACTTTAAAAGGAGATATTTCTTACCTGAACATCATACTTTCAAGAATGCACTGTTTATTTCTACTATTAATTTGGATCCTTTTTAAAAAGATATTTTAGAGAATGTTTTAAAATTAAGTGTATTTTCCACAAGTCAGAACTGTAGGGGTGTTTACTGAACACTATAGAACATGGTAAAAAGGGTTTACGTCGAATCAGAAGCCTGAAAGGGGCTTATGCCGGCGCCTCGCTTTTCGGTATTGCCGTTTCTTCTGCACGTTATTGCTTTCATCCCGTGAGCAGGCCCGGCTCCTGCTGTTACTCTGTTAGCAGCCGCACACTTCGTCACCAGGAGGCGTCAGGCTCTGTACTTTGTGCACCAGCTGCAGACACGGGTGTATGACCTTGGCTGTGTCCATGTGTATTTTTCCAGGATCAGTTCCACAGATTTTGTGAGTTTCCATGAGTTCTCAGTTCCCTCTGCCCTCGTGAAGTATAAGAATCACTGCTGCAGTGGAAAGGACCTCTCACGTCTGTACGATTAGCTTCTAACACAAGTCCTGCCGCTTGCTTGTTTTGCAAACTTGGATGAATGAAGTGAATCTCTAACCTTAGTTTCCTTTCAAATTCCCTAAGGGTGTCAAATGGGGTGAGATGAATAAAACAAAATGTAAAGGCCCATAGTGGATGCTTCCTAAATTCTATGGAGACGTCTTCCTTTTTGTCTAAAAGCCATCATTCCCACTGGAGCGTTGCTCTTATCCATTCATCATCGGAGATAGAATCCAGCTGCTCAAATCTGTGTGCACAACTGTCTGTGTGCTTAAAGTACTTAAGCAAGCCCTTGCCTCCTTAACCGTGGGTTAATTCCTTTGACCCTTCTTCGTAGCCAGTTGTCAGATGGGAATTTTCTCAGCGGTTTGCCCACTTAAGGCAGCATGTCTCTGGAGGCGAGCGGTGGAAGGCTGAAGCCAGTATTGTTAACAGCAGAGCTGAGCCATGAGCTTGGGGACTTTGGGTTTTGGGGTAGCCCCAACTGTCTCTGCTTTGCAGTAAAGGCGAGATCAACCCAATAGAATGTTACATGGTCCCCATCAGCCCTGGAACACCACTTCCACCTAGAAATGGGGACTATGTGTGACGAAGTACTACTTTTTAGGGGATGGATAATGAAGAAGAAAGAATGAAGCGGCAATAGTGGGAGAAGTCTGGAAAAAAGTGTTTGAAATTGTATCCAGGACCTCCAGCCAGTCTGGAGCCAAGAAAAGCCAAAAGTCAGTATGCAAAATGAACCATCCAAGTATCTCTTTCCTTACTGTCAGAAATGAATCAGGCAGCTTTTAAAAGTGAGGACTTTACCATTTCAAATTGCAAATTAAGAACAGATCAAAGAAAATATGCATTATTTAATCGAATCGCTGTCTCAGAAGGGCCCCTTCCTTACATATTTATCTTTTCAAATAGTTAGCTAAACTCTAAAAGCAAAATATTCTAATCCTGAATTTAAGACCAGCTATTCATATTTTTACAACTTTGTGTACAGAGAGTAAATAGGTAACACCATCAAAATAAATGATGTTCAGAAAATCCAGTATATACCCAGCTTCTCTTTATTGGATCAAATGAGAAAGATGAAAATATACATTTTCATTTTTGGTCTAATTTGTTGTTATTTTTTTTTTCCCAGAACAAGGGCAGGAGAAAAAGTTAGAGGCAGAACCTAGGAGTCCATGATATGTAGGAACTGTGAGCAGGGCAGAAACAAAGGTGGCCCTGATAAATGCCTGCTTAAAGGAGGTGGTTTTGCAGAAAGAAACAGTGTTCTCCGGAAGGCCATCCTTCGGACACACAATATTGATCCTCTTTCCTTGTTAGTCACACATAATCCGCAAGATTCTGACTTCCTATGACTATTAACAAAAAACTCCTAGGTTTCTTGTTAACAGTGTTTAAGCCCAACAGTTTTGCTTGTCAGATGGGAAGGCAGCACATGCTGTGAGGAGCCAGAGCCTGCGGTGAGAGATCTGGGCACCTGGTGTTCAAGGGAGAAGGGGCCGGGCAGATGCCACTGTCCAAGATGCAGAGGTCCCCGCTCTTGCTGTGGTGATCCGTGGTGAGCACCATCATGAGTAACATATCAGAGCAGCTGAAGTAGCTTTATTTCCAAAGATTCTATTTTTTAAAGTCCGCTCAAGGTTATCCATTTTATAACATGGCTCTCATTTGAATCCCAGCATCTTTTCTTGGTTTGGGGAGAAAAGATGGAGCTAATCGGTAAGACATTCTCATGGGAAGAGGCCGTATGCTGTGTTTCATGGAAAGAAGTAGGTTGCAAACTGCTGCTGAGAGCCAACAGATATGTGCCCTTTCTGCAGAGAAGGGGGCTACAGGAAGGCAGAGCATCTTTGTTTGCCAAGGCATGGCTAGTTGAAAAGAAACTGTTCTTTAGAAAGAAGTAAAACCTAAACAACACCTGCCTCTCTCTCTCTCTCTCTCACATACACACACAAACCCTTGATAAATAAAGCAGAAAATGAATTCAGAAGCAATTGCTTCACAGTAGCAATGAAGTGAGAATCGTTGCATTTTTTGACGACTTGACTCACTAGAGAAAGGAATGGGAAATCCTATTAGAGGAATCCACAGATCTTCCTCAATGAAAAAATGTTAAGAATGAGTCTGAAGAAAGAGAATAACGATTGGTCAAAAGGAAATGCAGATTTCGTCAGCTGTAGTCTCACCAAGCCCGCACCCACGCAGTCACACTGAAAGCCCAGAAAGTAGCGTGTGCGAATCTGTGTCTGTCTGCTTAACTTGCCGTCTGTTGTCTTCCTGAGAGACTTAAGAAATTGACGTATTTCCTAATCTTTCAAAAATATTCACTGACAGTGATGTGCTAATAACGCACTAGTTTAATGGCACTAAACACCCTGATTGTGCATTTACTAGTCCACACGTCGGTATGATCCAATGGCCATAGCTGTTTAAACAACGCAGCGTGTGATTTTTCAGAATTACTTTATCTTTGTGGGAACAGGAAAAGCATATTCCAGTCATCCCTGTAAGGGTCTTCCGTTTTGATTTATGTATGTATTGTGAAGAGTCATTGCTTTTCTTGAAAATTACCTCCATTGCTTCTAATTGTTACTATTAACTGTGAAAATGGTGATAGTCTAAATGCTCAGGGACTGAAAGAAATCTAGGGAGGAGCATTTGAAAACTTAATTTCGTTTTTGAGTTATTCTTAATATTTTTTATTTATTGGGAAACTTTGTCCCTGGGGAATTAATTGTTAAACATTTTTTATTCAGTCAGATTATTTGAAAAGTAGACACAATGTGTAAGTTTCACCCTGTTGCATTGTTTTCTAATTTACAGAGAGAAAACATTTTTTTTTTAAATTTGCTTAGAAAGAAGAAAATAGGACATCAATAATACAAGTATTAGCTAGACTATTAAGGAATTGAAAAGAATAGTTAGCAACTGGAAGTATTATAAGGAAAAACAAAAGTGGTATGACAGAGTATTTAAATTTAAAAATACAATCATGAAGCTATTTAATTAATAACTAATGCTAAAAAATTAAAATGCAATCTGGAGCCCACTGCTGTGACTTATTTCAGAATTGACAGCTCAGTCTTTTTATCCGAATTCCTAAGAACATGATTTGAAACGTCTAACCTGCCAAGAGTATAGTCGGTGAACAAGAACTTGTAACCTTTTTTTCAGTCATCAACTTCAGTTTCCTTAATGGAGGAAAAGTACCTTTGATAAATTCTGAACTTGATCAAAATAGAGTTGGGCAACTGAATCTTCTTGCATATTGATGCTACGTCTTTTATCTCTAGCAGACCATTAGACTTCAGCCTCTCCGTATGTAAAATGAAAGCGGTGTTACTTTTCTTCTGTAAGTGATGCTCCAAGGATGAATATAAAAACCCCATCAAACTGACTGAGCCATGCAGATATTCTGTAATACTGGGCTACATTTCATTCAATGGGACGTTAAAAACAGAGCATCACAAATTAATTTTGTATTGACATTTTTTATTTTAAGCCACACTTTAGATATTTACGGTTGTAGTCCATTGTCTTCGACCTGAATTTCTTATGATCTATCGTGCTAATTAATCAGAAAGTGCAAATGATAGCCCCTGGAGTAGAAGGAACCTGGAAGTATCACTTCATCTCATCCCCTTACCTATGGTCAGAGAACATGCAAACTGCTCCAGATGGAGGAGACCATATCCTGTTTTCAAAGCTCTGCTCTACCGAACACCGTATACATGTATTTCTGATGAAGAGGGAAACTTTGATCCAGCTAGGGTTGAGGATTTTATTAATTACACAAATAATACATAAAGGAATTTTTTAACTCTCTTCCAATTTTAGCAACCTTCTCTGCTGAGTCAAAATGTTACAAAGAATTGCACAAAGATATTCTGTTCATTAAATATATTCAAAAAGCTCGAGTCTAAATCTAACATTAGATTTTGAATTACACTCCTCCCTGTAACACAGTGAACTTTATGCTGTGTATTTCACAATTCATAATATCATCAGTTACAGCACCTGAATATATATTTGAGGTGTAGTTAACTAGAGTAACAAAAGAAAAAGAGAGTCCTCAGTATTTGTCTCAGAATAATCTATTCTTACAAAAAAGTAAAAAATTCAAATTCATCCAAAATGGAAGAATATGAACATTAAAATATTGAAATATTACTCAGCTATAAAAAGAATGAAATTCTGCCCTTTGCAGTAATGTGGATGGACCTAGAAAATATTATGCTTAGGGAAATATGTCACACAGAGAAAGACAAGTACTGTATGATGTCACTTACATGTGGAATCTAAAAAATAATACAAATGAATGTATATGCAAAACAGAAAAATACTCACAGGTATAGAAAATAAATTAGTGGTTACCAAAGGGAAGAGAGAAGGAGGAGGGAAAAATTAGGGATCTGGGATTAAAAGATACAAACTACTAGGTGTAAAATAGATAAGTAATAAGGATATATTATATGGCACAGGGAATTATAACCATTCATTTGTAATAACTTTTATTGGAGAATCTGTAAAAATACTGGAGTCAGTCTGTTGTACACCTGAAACTAATATATTGTAAATCAATTATACTTCAAAAAAAGAATATTAAAATAATGCACATTTGTGCATGTGTCTACAAATACGCATATTTGTTAAACCTCCATAAAAGGTTTTTATTTTCTTCAATTTAAAGTCCCCTAGCAGCCTTAGCCCGGACACAGGTCACTGGTGTGGCATGGATTACTCACCAGTACTGGAGGCTACACTATGTTACCTGCCTGAATTCAGTCCACTGTCAGTAGCTGTCCCTTAGTCCCACTTTCTGCTATGACCCATGTGACTTCTCTGTGGGGGATAAATCAAAACCCATTTCCCCCTCCGTGTTAAGGTTATGATTTCTTTGGAATTAATTCATCAACTTTAAAAAAATTCATTGACATGTACTTGATTTACAACATTGAGTTAGTTTCTGGTGTGTAGAAAAGTGATTCATATATATATCCTTTTTCATATTCTCTTCCATTACCGTTTATTACAGGATATTGAATATGGTTCCCTGTGCTAAACAGTAGGACTTTGTTGTTTATCTATTTTATGTATAGTAGTTTGTATCTGCTAATCCCAAACTTATTCACAGAACAGAAACAGACTCACAGACATGGAAAATAAACTTTTAATTTTTTTGATCTCAGGTAGTGCAGACAATGCTTCGTTTTGCAGATGGCCCCTTTTCCCCCTGCTAACACAGCTAAAAGAAATACTACAATCTGAAAAGGATGTATTGGATTTTGTTTAAATGTACACAATTTTCTGAGCTCTTGTAAATAGAAAACTATTCATACTTGGTGGGTTAATCTCCTACTAATACACACGTGTGTGTTGGAATTATTTTATCAATGAATAGTCCTCACGAAGATAGACTGGGACTGAGAATTGCACTCAAATGTGAGCCCTGAATCTGCTGCAGCTAATTTTCTATATATAACAACTAAGCAGAGTTTGCACATTTATCATTTTATGCAGTACTTTTGTAGCAAATTGATTTAAGTGCCTTTTTGGAACAGTTGTTGGGCAGAATGGATTCGATGGCCGATAGATTGACTTACACAGCACAATTGTGTTTGGGTTTATACTGGCATCTAAATAGAGCTTTAAGCAAATGGAACGGTCAGTAGTGCTGGAGTACGTTCTCCATCAACTTAAACTGTGAAACGCCGTGACGTACATCATAAAAAAGAGATTCAGTAAAGTACGGTGGGTTAAAATACCCGCTGAGAGCTGGCAAAGAAAAACAAAGTATTTGAGCTGCATTCGAAGTTTTAAAGTAGATTTTGCCTCCTTGAAAAGGTAGAATCTGACATGGTCTAAGTGGAATTGATGAGCTGTTCTAATTGTGAAACCTTGCGTCACAAGAGAAAGAAACAACGCTCCAAAGTGGATAGATGTGGATGGTGTGTTAAGTGTGTATATTCCATGCCTTTGTACTTTTTCTCATGCACACTCCTCACATCTTTCCAAACCCAGAACAAATCCAGCCTGGCTCATTTTGGGGTTCCTGAAGGCAGGAACTTTCTGTTCACTTCTGAACCCCCAATTTCTGTTAAATGCTGAGAGCAACTTCCCTTAATTTCTAAAGGTTCCACTTCCTCCTCTGTGTGTTGGCAGTAACAGTGCCTGCTTCTCAGTGTTGTGAATAATAAATACGTGTTATCTTTGAAACAATAGAACATGTCTGAGTAGAAGCACATTCCTACGAAGTATGTGAAAGGAAGAAACTGTGCCGTTTGAAACCTGTTCTGTTCTGATTTCTTCTTTTGCACAAGTCGTCTTGCTGTTTGTTTTACCTGCACCATTGATCAGTTTTTCCTCTTAATCTCATCCTCTCTTGCTTTGCCATCCCACTCTTCTGACGCCCGGTCTCCCCCTGCCCTCTTCTTCTTTTCTCCCTCTTTCTTTCTTCAACACAGCTCTGTGTTGTTTCTTTGATTTTCCACATCTTGCTTAATTCTCTCTGCACTCTGACCGTTTCCTTTCGGCCCCATCAACATGGTGCTCTGGGGAAAGCGGGCAGCCGGCCGTGAGTCGCACCCCCCACTGATGCTTCTGAGTTAAGACCTTTCTCCTGGGAGAGCAGGGGGCCAGGGGTGATGGCCATCCCAGTGCCCACCCCAACTCCCTCCATCTCTGAAGCCCCACCCAGGGTAGCTCACCGAATTCAGAACCAGAAGTTGCTTTTCAGATTTTATATCTGTAGTTAGTTCTTTTTTAGATACAGTTCGGAAATCACGGTATCATGAAAACGTGGCTTCAGATCTCAAAATGTCTGCTAGCTACATAATCAAGGGTGGTTTGTGCATTAAGTGGAAACATTAGCTTAAGATTGCCTTTCAAAAATTATAAATGGCTTTTTTACATTCAGACCATTATGACATATCCGGATACAGGTTATGAACCTCTTATCCTGCTTTGTAATGCAGAAACTGTATAGGATGAATTTAAATTCCCTGAATTTAAAATGTACCTTAAAATAGCTCACAACTCACTGAGATTGTTTTAAGTATTTATTGGTAATGACAGCAATATAATTCACAGAGACAGTGTTTAACTGTGCAAAAGGCTTTTCTATTTTATGCTAAATTGTACTTTTATAGATACAATTGGTATGCTAAAATTTTCCCTAAATTATAGGATATCTTCCGAAATCCTGTTTGTTGGTATATATTTCCACATTACAATGATAATATGTAACACTGACTGAATATTAGTAATACTTGTGAGGTCCTGTGTGAAGTATTTCATAGGGAGAAGGAAGACCCCTATGAAGTATGTCTTAAATATTCGTCTTAATTTAAAGATTAGGAAATTAAAGCATAGAGAAGTTAAAAAAAAAATGAGTGCAAGGTTGTAGAGCGAATGAAGAGCGCATCCAGAACTCCTGGATGATAAAGGCAGAGACCAAGCCTTCAGCTTCACCCTGAAGTGGCGGGAACAGAGAGAAACCTGCAGAGTTGCACGTGGCTGGGGCAAATCTAGGTTTTCTCTGGTGCTTCCTCCTCGCTGAACACCCACCAAGCATTGCACAAGCTTTATCCCAGCTCTTCCAAGAAATAACCTTATGAAGTAGGTGGTTTTATCATCCCCACTGAACCGACAAAGGGGTGAAGGTTTAGAGAGGTGGACTGGTCAGAGAGACAGGAGGTGGCAGAGCCCAGATGTGGGTCCTGATGCTCTGGTCTGAGTGACGTGGCTCTTACACACAGGCTGTGCTCTTCTCTCTTTTCGGCGGAAGACATAGGGTTGTTCTCTGCCGGTGTGTGTCACATTTAATTAAGATTCAAATGTACTTTCTTTTCTTCTGGCAGTGACTCTCAGGGGTTCCTTTTGTTTTATTTTTATTGACGTGTAGTTGATTTACAGTGTTGTGTTAGTTTCTGGTGTGCGGTATACTGATTCAGTCATACATAGCTATATTCTTTTTCGTTATTGGTTATTACAAGCTATTGTATATAGTTCCCTGCACTATGCAGTAGGACCTTGTTGTTTATCTGAAATGTACTAACTTTCGCCTTCACAACCTTGCTTTTTTTTTTTTTTTTTTTTTTTTTTTTTGCCCCCTTTAGAATAACTACCCTGTAGTGAATTCTGGGGAAGGAGAGAAAGCATTGATGGGGAATAATTCTCCTACACCTCCCAGCCTTTCCCCAAACTTGCAAGAGTTCCTTGGGATGTGATGCTTGAGATACTCTAATGATACTAAATAACTCCATGAATGTGTAATACAAGACTTTACTACATATAAACTAGTCTTTCTCTTGAACTAACACAGACATCTCTGTCTCACATGAAACTTTTTTTTTCTTCTTATCTGCACATAGCTGTTTGGATCTTTGGATGCATAAAAATAGTTATCTTACATGCAATGTATTATTCGATTGTATATTATAATAAAAAGTTTCCTTAAGTAAACTATACTCTTTTTTTTTTTAACAACTTAGGAATTTTAGCTGTGATGGCTTTTATAGGTTGGCACAATTATTTCCTACCCACATTTATATTTATTTACTTTTATAAGTGAAAATCAGGGCAAACACTAATTTATCATTACTGAGTAGTTTCCAAAGTAGTCCATGGGAGTACAGATTTATGATATTCCTGGTCATACTCTAAGAGAGGTTAAACTGTGGAGGAAAATAAAATTACCAGTAATTAAATTTACAGGCAGGTTTGCCGTCTAAAGCAAATTTATTGCTTCATAGTAAAAGATAGTTTAGACACTTTCACATAAAGCGAATCCATTTTTACATGATATAAGTATTATACATTGCTGTTTCAATTTATATAATTAAAATGATATCATTGCACTCCGAGGTTAATGGGATGCTCAACTGGAAACCATACGTCGTGAGCAATAAAACAGCAGCATTGCAGTATTGGCTTTTTTGTTAAAAGCTGATACAGTATTTTAGCACCATTAGATTACATTCTACCTTTTTGAAATCTTTAGAACAAGTAAGAAAGCTGTGCTGATGAAAAAGAGTGTTTTCTTGAAAGTAGTTGCCTTTATTTTTTCGGAATAGAAGGATTAAATGAGGCTCTATAAAGAGTGCTTTGGAGAAATGCATTTTCCAATTATTTTCATTCTACCTCCTTCTTAAAATAAATTTTCTGGAGAATTTTCCAGAGAATACTTCAAGTGAGGCTTCTAAAATTATCATTAGGAATTATAATATAGGATTGTTTAAAGGGAAAACATTGAGGTCTATTTAAATCTGGAAAGAAAAACTTCTTAGATCATAATATTTTACATTTTTTCTACCTACATTATAAGTAGTGAGAAATAAGTAAGATATCTACATAACTAATATATATCTCTATATATACCCATGTTTTCAGACAGTGAGCTTTTATTTCTCTGTATCTTTCTCTTTTTTTCTCTCTCTCTCTTTCTCTTTCTTGTGTCTCTGTCTTTCTCTGTCACACGTCCATACATATGGAAAAAAATACATATGAATGTAATGTAATATTTATTTAGATCGGCATCAGTTTGGGTATGCATTTGTGGATAAAAAGCAGTGATAGGGAAATACTTCTGTTCCTATTTTTGGATACAGTTTTATCCCAAGTTCAAAACAAAACAAATCAAGAGCTGTTTTTATAGCCTATGCAAATTCTGTGAGCATGATCAAAACAATATGTCATGTATTGTAGAGCTGTTGTGGGTATATGCAGGGAAAATGAAGGAAAGAACACTATAACTCACTGTACAGAGTTGAACCAAAGCAAAGAAGTCTTCTAAGAGAGGATGGTATGTGAAAGGACTCAAGATGATCTAAAGTAGGACCCACTCCTCGATGGCCATGGCCCTATAACTGGGCTTCTGTTATACTAAAATACAAAAACATTAAACTAAGTACAAAACTATCACAAAAGACTCTAAGAGCATATTAAGTATACTAGTCCCTAGCACAAGTAGTTACTAATATTTTGTCTTACAAAGCCTATTGCATGTATCAATGGAAGAGTGGATAAGCAAGTTTGTCTATACAGCGGAATGTTATTTGACAATAAAAAATTAACTGTGGATACATGCTACAACGGGGGGGAAGGAAAGGGAGTGACTACTCATAAGTGCAAGGTTTCTTCTGGGAGTAATGAAAATATTCTAAAATTAGATTATGATGATTGCTACACAACTCTAAATAATCTGAAAACCATTGATATATATGGTTTAAACTGATACTCTTGTAGGTGTGTACATTTTATCTCAGTAAAGCTGTTAAAATCTATCTACAAAAATTTTCTCTTTGGGGGGTTTATAATTTGTTCAGATTTGATGTTTGCCAATTTTATTTATCAATCATAGATTTGTAGGTTTTCTTCAAGTGAAGCTTGTCTTCCACTGAAAATGTTTTCATAATTACCAAGGATCACTTTTTTTGTTGAGATCTATAGATTCTGGGAGGAAAGTGTGATGATTGGCTATCTTTATAGACCAGAAGTTTTTATAAAGTCAGAATTGAATATACACATGGACAATGACTTTTCATTTACAACAGTTGGGGAGGAGAAGACAGAATTTTCTGTTCTGAAGTAGTTAGATGTTGCCTAGTCATTCTTGCATGAAGATTTCTGAAACTTTTGTTTCATCTTGTTTTATTACTTGCTTATCTTGTTTCTTACTGATAATAAGATTAACTGAAAACTCCACAGTCATATTTGAATGTTCTGGAATCCAAACACAACCTCTCTTTCCTTCTGATTAACTGTTAAATGCAGCAAAATCCTGTCTTCTTGACATTCACTCCCTGTGATGTCACCCTGTATATACTTGTGTGTCTCTGGTCTCCCCATGCTGGTCTCTTCTTTAGAAACAAATTTCCATCTCTTCTTAACAAACCGTCCGCATCACTTTTCCTAAGACCCAAATGCCTTCCCCTTGCAAAAGCATTTCCTGATTTATATGTTGCCTCACTCTTGTCCTGTCTCATTATTTAATTTTCTGATGCATGTCATCTTGAGTTTGTGTTTGCCATGTATTCGTACATACATACTTGGTCTTCTTTACCATATTGCAATTATTTTGATGAGAAAATAGCATCACATTTTTGATAAGTCTCAGCAGATGCATAGTGCAATTCCTGACACAAACTCACGGCGCTACATTCAGAAAATTAGTATTTCTTGGTTGGTATCCATGTCTTATTGACTAGATCATGAAACTCACACATATCCTTGTGCCTCATATTGAGAGAATGAAAGAGTTTTTAAGCCCATCAGCTGATACCAAGACTATTGTTTGGGCCGAATAAAGATTTTCAGTGACTGTTTTCCACTTGAAATATTAGTAATTACACTAACACAATCATCCAAACTTTTTTCTTACCTTTATCTTACTGATCTCAGTAAAGATATTTGGATCACAAAAAGAGTATTTTTACTGTATTTTTGGGCAGCAAAGAATAAGTACATGATGGTCTTAATTTACCAGAGTAGATGATGATATTTTCATGTAATATGTCCTGAGAAAGACATCAAGCATCTATTAAGTAAGTAACTTTGCTTGAGAACCTAAATGTCACTGAGTGTAATACTAATTCGCTAATCAGTTATGGACATTTTTATTTATGCTTTACAGACCACAGCCAGGCACTGTATCAAGCACTGGGGATGCAGTGATGAATTAGTCAGTATCTGTTCTCTGGGAACTTTTAGCTCTTGGGGGATGTGTCAACAAGCAAATTAGCAATTAAATCCAGTATATCAGTTAAGTATAACATGTTAAGGAGCATGAGGAAGGAAGCCTACTCCAGTGGTAGGATATTTCCAAGACAATTTTTAGAACAGAGAATATATAAACTCTGCTCCAGAGGTTGACTAGAAGGGTTAATGAAGTGAAGGACAACATGTGAATATTCCAGGCAGGGGGAAATGGATATACAGAGGCTTGACGGGAAAGCATGCATGTATATTAGATTGTGTACACATAAAGTCAGCCCTCAGCCCTCCCTATCCGTGGGTTCCACATCCAATTGTGTATTTATCAGAAAAAAGCCTGCACGTAAGTGGACCCATGCAGGTCAAACTCATGTTCAAGTGTCAACTGTGTCTTCCATGAATCCATATATAAACTTGAGAAACTCCATCATTTCACAATATACACATATACTGAATCATTATGTGGTATACCTGAAGCTAATATAATGTTATATGTCAATTATATTGCAATGCAGAATTTAAAAGAAATTTCATAGCAAAGTTTATTTTGTTTGGTTTGGTTTTTTGTTTTTGTTTTCTTTTTTTTTTTTTCTATCTACCATCCACAACACTCCAATCAATGACAAAAATGACAAAATGAAATATTTCCAATCAATGACAAAATTATTTCTCCCCTTAGGAAACTGGTATGTTTTTATCAGTTCAGTGGTATAATGATCACCTTACCTGCTTGCTTTCTCTTTCTGAGTCTGAGCTTCTTGAGAGCATACCCATGTTATTCATATATTTTATTTCTAAGAACTAGCAGTGTTTTCAGCTCCACACTTCCATCAATAAATAATTCTTGGAGTGAGCTGAATTGAACTAATTGAAGTGCTGGAAGGTAACATGTGTGGTGCCTTTGTGTGCTAAGACTGGGCAAGACACTTCACATGCCCACATAGAAAGCGTCAGATCCTTCAGTCCTTGCAGTAGCTCTGACCAGCAGTGCTTGATATCTCTTCTAGAATTAGAGGAACAGAGCCTAATTCAGAGAGTCTCAGTAACTTGACCAATGTCACATGATCACATGGTTTTCTGGAGTGGCGCCAAGGATTGCCATCCAAAACCTGATTCCAGACCTGTCTCAGTACAGGACAGGATACCACTGCAGACACCCAGGGGTGTTCTCTGGCCATTGTGTTTATCTCTGTGTTCAGATGTGCCAACAAAAACATGGTTATCATAAAACATGGGTTATTAGCTCAGGAGCCCTTCTCATAAAATGTACACAGGGAGGTCATTTTTTTTTTTAGTTTTATTGAAATATAATTGACACATAATGTTTAAGGAGTACAGTTTGTTGATTTGATACACTTATATATTGCAACATGATTACCACCATAGCTAGCTAATATCTAAATCACCTCATAGTGGTGAGAACACTTAAGATTGATTTTCTTAGCAATTTGGGGGTATACAGTAACACAATTACTAACTATAATCATCATGCTGTACCTTAGACCCCCCCCAGAACTGGTTCATCTTATAACTCCAAGTCTATACGCTTTGACCGACATCTCCCCATTTAGGGGAGGTTATTTTTTTAAAATCTGTTGTCATGTGCTATTTTTAAAATCTCTCATTACCTGATGGCTCTGTTGAATTAGGTATGTCCTCCTTGAATGCACTTAATTGGAGTGCTTATATGTAACCCAAATGGTGAGTTAAATATGACTTGCAAAGATCAGTGCTAATATGAGACAATGCTATGGTACAATTTTGAAGAGAAGAAAGAGAAAGCATAAAAATTATTTACATTGTGAATTATTTATTATTTCAAGATTAGTGTCCTGGTTGTAAGGTTTTACATTATGCAAAAAAACAAAAAAATAGTCTTTAAAATAACCTCTCAAAACATTCTGGAGTTGGATGATGGTGATGTTATACAACAATGTGTGGGTGTAGTTAGTGCCAGTGAACTGTACGCTTAAAATGGTAAATGTCATTCTGTGTATATTTCACCACTGTGAAGAAATCGGCCTCTTATCCAGCCCTTGTCTCTGGTCAGAGAACTAGGTATATTCTTTTTGGCTTTAATGGTTCTTTTCATTTTATTTCCTGTTGACATTCACTACTTTCCAACTGGATGCACATAAAGGAAGGCCATGCTTACAGATCAAACAAAAACTTGAATATACCACTTATTGGAGATGTTCCAGTGGGCTACTTATTACGTGGGTTCCAAAGACAACGGGAATAACAGTTATCTAGCAGACCTGATTTGTTAACAACACAGGTTCCTGGACCTTCCCTAAGAGATATGGCCTGGCATCTCTGGTGGAAGCAGGAAGCCTGTTTTTTAAAACAACCTCCCCAGGGGATTCTTTTGGGTGATCATAGAACCACGCTTTGAAACCACAGCTCCAGGGTCATTGAACTACAGAAGCCACTGCCTTTGTGAAGCAGGGCAGCAGCGGTTAAGTGTATGAGGTTTGGAGAACAGCAGAGCCAAGTTCAAATCCCTGCTACACCGCTTACTGACTGTATGGCTGCAGCTAGATTATGTAACCTCCGTAAATGTCAGTTCCTTGCCTCCAAATGGAAATAAAAGAGTACTTTCTGATATGATTACAGAAACCCTTAAATAAATCACAGTGTGTTGCCTGGGAGTTAATAATTGCCTGATGCATGTTAGCTTTGAGTATTATCTTATTTCATCCATTCTAAATTGAACACAGGTTCACACTGGAGTATCTGTGGAGTTGGTAAATTGTGTAAAATCTTCTATTCACACTTTTTATTAAGTGCAAGAGGGCACTGTTATCAAAGCATATTAGAGATTAGAAGAAAAACAGATGTATAGTATTACTGCTGCGTTCAGGAAAGCTCTGGTTGCTGAGTACAGGAGGTGCTGCAGGTCCCTGTGACAACACAGTGTTCAGTGGAGGAACAGCACCCGTGATCCCTCAAAAGAGACCTTTCTTACATCTGACTTGGTGTGACACAGGAACCTCTTCTACACAGGATTTTATTAAAACCAAGAAGAGAAGGGTTATATGTCGAACACAGCGCTGTTTATCAAGAAGCGGCTGTCACGTAGTTGGTTAAAAACATACCATGTAAGAAGCAGAGAATTATCACAAAGCAATGATGACATCAGATTTTATGCTGTCAATGCTTTTGAATGCATGAATGAGAGAACAGAAGTGAGAGTGTGGAAAGCACACAGCTGACTTTCCAACCTTCAGATATTGAAATCTAGAGTGCACTATGCCTCGGTTCTTGGGGAAAATAACCTGCAAATATGAAATTCGTCAGTGCACACCATCTGAAAGGAGATTTATATGTGCAGCGCCTAGTTCGGATCTCACTGTGGTGCAAAGACTGGTGAGTCTGTGCTTCTCCCTCTGACCTCTTTACTGAGCTCTAGTTTAATGTCTCCAAGACTTTGTGAAACACTGGCATTTACCTCTCCTGTGTTGCCGTGACATCAGTATATTTAAAGTCCTTTCAGGAATCCAGCTTCCTTTCCTGAGTTCCCCTGGCTGTGTCTGTATTGCTAGATTTTGCTAGTTGTCAGGGCTCCAGCCACAGGTTTGTACTTATCTCCCCCCTTCCTTACTCACACACATCCAGCAAGTTGCCATGTTTTGTAAGATTTTTTTTTTCAGAAGTTCTTTTTCTTTTCTCTACCTCCTTTCCATAAACTTTTGCTTATTAAAGGCTGGTCATATGGCAGGAATTCTATAGACACAAGATAAACTAAAACCTCCACCTTTCCATTTTGGAAATATAACTGTAGTGCCAATGTGGAGGATGCATTGGAAGGGGTCATACATTGTGGCACAGACATCAGTTTGGAATTGCAGCCGTGGATGAAATGGTGATAACTGTTCCACGGGGATCATGGCAGTAGAGAACACGAAGAAGGGGCTTGATTGAAGACGCTGCTGGGGTCGTTTTGTGAATGCGTTGCATGTGGTAGAAGCGGGAAGATCCAAAATGGAAAACTTCAGGGTTTCCCGGCTGATGACCATGACGACTGCTTCTCAGCCCTGGCTCTGGGAGACCTAAATCTTTCCAACCGTGCAGATACCAAGTACGTAGAACCTTTCCTTTTGAAATCATTTATGTCCACCTTTGTTCATATCCAGCCTATCGAGATTAGCTTTAGAATGGGACACCTCTTTATCATGTCAGGAAATGAAGAGACCAGTCTTTTAATTTTCAGGGCATCAGTATTTTTAATTCATGAGCCAAATTCCAGATTATGCCTGAGCATTTGCAGTAACATTTTTTTTGTATTTTCCAAGGTTTATTGACATATAACATGATATTCATTTAATGTGGACAACAGAATTATTCAAAATATTACAAAATGATCACTGCAATAAGTTTGTTGACATCCTCACATAGTTAAAACATTTTTTTGATAAGAACTTTTAAGATTTACCTTCTTGGTGTCTTCAGATATACAGTACATTACTGTTAAATATAGTCACCGTGTACTTTACATCCCAGGAACATAGTAATCTTGTAACTGGGGGTTTGTACCTTTTGACTACCGTCACCCATTTCTCCCATCTCCCGCTTCCCACCTCGGGCAACCACCAATCTTTTCTCTCTTTCCATGTGTTTCACTTTTATTTGATTCCACATCTAAGTGAGATCATATAGTATTTGTCTTTCTGTGTTCGACTTATTGCGCTTAGCATGTGCCCTCAGGGTCTGTCCATGCAGGATTTCCTTCCGTGTCATGGCTCAGTGATACTCCTGTGTGTGTGTGCGCGCGCGCGTGTGTATGTGCGTGTGCGTGTGTGTGTATTTGCATTCATTTTTTTATCCATTCACCCTCTGATGGGCACTTAGGTTGTTTCTGTGTCTTGGCTACTGTGAATAATGCTGCAGTGAACATGGAGTTGCAGATGTCCTTTCAAGTGAGTGATTTTGTTTCCACCGAATCTGCACCCAGGAGCAGGATTGCTGGATCATATGGTAGATCTAGTTTTAGTCTATTGAGAACCTGCTGTACTGTTTTCCTTAGTGGCTGCACCAAGTTACATTCCCTCCCACAGAGCAAAAGTATTCCTTTTCCTCCACACCTTGCCGGCACGTGTTATGCATTGTCCTTTTGATAACAGCCATTCTGAGAGGGGTGAGGTGATATCTCATTGTGATTTTGATTTACATTTTCCTAATTGTTAGTGATGTTGAGCATCTTTTCATGTGCCTTTATGTCTTCCTTGGAAAATGTCTATCCAGGTCCTCTGCCCATTTTTCTATTGGGTCATTTGTTTCTCTGTTATTTGGTAGTATTACTTTTTTGCATGTTACGGATATTAATCCCTTATCAAATATGTTTGGCAAATATTTTCTCCCATTCTGTAGATTGCCTCTTCATTTTTTGATGGTTTTCTTTGCTGTGCAGAAGCTTTTTAGTTTGATGTAGTCCCACTTGTTTATTTTTTGCTTTTGTTGCCTTTACTGTTGGTGTCAAACCTAAAAAGGTCATTGCTAAAACCAATGTCAAGGTGTTTACCATCTATGTTTTCTTCTAGGAGTTTTATGGTTTCAAATCTTATGTCGAAGTCTTGAATGCATTTTGAGTTCATTTCTATGTATGATGTTAGTGGTCCGGTTTCATTCCGTCGCATGTGGCAGTGCAGTTTTCCAAAACCACTTATTGAAGAGATTGTCCTTTCTCCATTGAATGTTCTTTGCTCTTTTGTCATAAATTAATGTTCCATATATGTACGGATTCATTTCTGGGCTCTCAATTCTGTTCCATTGATCTGTCTGTTTTTCTGCCAATACCTTGCTGTTTTTATCACTATAGCTTTGTAGTATAGCTTGAAATCAGCGAATGTGATGCCTCCACCTCTGTTCTTCTGTCTCAGGATGACATTGACTATTCAGGGTTTTTTGTGGTTCCAAAGTCATTTTAGTATTGTTTGTTCTATTTTTGTGAAAAATGCCACTGGAATTTTTATAAGGATTGCATTGAATTTGTAGATCACTTTGGATATTCTAGCAATATTAGTTCTTCTAATCCATGAGCATGTAATATCCTTCCATTTATTTGTGTCCAAAAAATTACAAAGCCAGTATATTCTATGTCCCAGCTCCCCAATTACCAGTTGTTTTCTATGAACACTTTTTGTACTTTTTGTATTTTGATATTCCCTTACTCAGAAAATTTGAGTGGTTCCAAACTTTCCTCAAGATGACAAACACCTTAACTTGCATCAAAGACCTTATATCTGGAACTAAGCCCAACCCTCAACTTTTATGATTTAATGCTCTCCAAAAAGAATTGCCTCGGTTGCTGGAGACCCACCATTTCTCCACAACACTGCCCAGTGCCACTCGCTGCCTGCTCTGAAATTCAATTTCCAGATTAATCTTCCTAAAAATCAACTCCAGTCAAGCCATTTTCCTACTCTGAAACACATTTTTCTACTCTATTGCTTCGTGATATAATTACAAACTCTTCCCTTGGCAGCTTCATTCCGCCAACTCAGTGGTTCTGACTCATTTTTCTCATTTCCCATAGTTCACAGAAGAATGCACTCCCATCAGTAATGGCTCACATTGTCTATGATGGTCTTCAAGGAGCAGAGCAGATATATTTAGGGGCACATAGCAAAGTCTCCGAGTAAAATAATTGTAACCTGTGTTTAAACAACACCTCTAGAGTAACCACTGTGTGTCAGGTACTTTTTGATCACTTTAAGAGCATGATTTCATTGAATCCACCTAACAGTCCTATGATATAGGCACTGTTATTGTTTCATTTTACAGATGAAGAAACTGAGGTACAGAAAACATATGCAATTTTCCCAAAGTCGCATGGTTCATAAATGGCAGAGCTAAAGAATTCAACCTCAAATAGTCTCAGTCTGCAGCCCATGCCCTTAGTTCCTCCAGCATTCTTCCCCTCTCCTTGGATTTCGGCCACCCACCCCTACCAGCACTGGGGGATGAGAACTGCCAAGCTCAGTCATTTTAATCATGTTCCAAAAAATCCCCTTTCTGTTTTGAAAGTGGCCTGAATCAGTCAATCCTCCAATAACTGTTCCTCTCTGGTCTCCTGAATCACTTTTCTCAGATACCACTCATGCTTACTTACCCTGTACCAGCTCTGTTGTCATCAGACAGTGAGACATAAATCACATCTCTCTAACTAGACTGAAAAATTCCCACAACCAAACTCATAACAGACACGACAAATTCTCATTTCCCAATTTTGTTTATAGTTCCTCTATTCTGGATTCAGAATGACTTCTGTCTCCTCTCTCTTCCCTGCCTGATCCGTATCTACATACAATTCACTTCTAAGCTTTGGTTCTTCATGCATCCCTGATGCCATTCTTAATAGTCTGCACCTTTTCTGTCTATAGGCTGGGAGATGCCTCATCCGTGAACCAGCCCAGGGCAAGCGAGTATTATATTGATGGTTATTATATTGTATGATATCCTCACTAGTTCCTCCCCAACTATCATAGAAGTCTTGTAGCCAGTCATCCACATTTGAGTCTTTGACCCCCGTGTTCATTCTAAGTTTCATTGCCAGTTTAATCTAGGGAAGAGCCTCTGTCCTGCTTCCGTCCACCACTGTCCCCCTCTCCCAGCGTCTGCTGAAATAAGCACTCACTCTTCAATCAGGACCAATGTGTCTGCTCATCACACCACTGACTTTTCCTTCTAACCTCAGCTCCTATTACTGCACTGCGTGTTATACCTTCTAAGCAAACCAGACCAAAAGCTGCTCTCATGAAAAGTTCTGTTTTTCCACCTCCATACACTCTCTTGTGCCATTTATTTCACATAAAAGTGCAAATGATGTAAGTCAGAGGCTAGGATAAATTAAGAAAAATATCTCCTAACTTTTAAGCCTTAAGAAGGACATACTGAGATGACTTAAGTAGCCCCCGTGTCATCCTTAGAAGTCCCTGCATCTTGGCTCAACATTTACCTGGATTTCCTCTACATCTACTTTAACTCTTTGTATCATTGTTTAGCACTAACACCTGACATCTCTGAAGCTTCGTTTCTTTAATAATAATAATAATAATAATAGCAGTAATAGTGATACCTACTTCACAAGATGGCTGTGTGGATTAAAGAATGTAAATTTCATATTATATTATTTCTAAAAATTTAAGCATTACACACAGCAGGTACTGACAACTTGTTAAGTTTCTTCCTCTGTTCTTGGGTGAACATTGCTCACTTGACTGAAGTTCCCTGCTGGAGTGAGCTGGGTGCAGGAGCAGAGACCCCATGGAATAGTCTACGCAGGGGGCAGAGGCACATAAACCATTGACTTTAGGGAGGCTCTGATCCTGACCATCCCTCTCTATTATGTCAAAAGAAAAGATGGTAAGTGTTAGCAGAATAAAACCCTTCTCTGCCCTAGAATTCTGCCTACGGGAATCAAAAGGGCTAAGATCAAATCCAGAAGGGATGCTGTTCTGACTGTGTGTTTCAGTGCTCTTCAGTGATGTCTCTATGAGCCACCTAAGGTCATCCTCCTGACTTTCCTCCCACCACACCCTCCCCCCGTTTGAGACCACGACCCTAGAACAACTGAGCCTATAAACTGAGAAGAGCTGGGATCGCAGGTGGCGAATGAAATGACCCCAGCTGGTGGGAGGTGAAGACTGCAGAGCTTGGGAAGCCGGCAAGATCTGAGGCCAACCTCTCCGCCATTTCTAGGCACCTACAGGCTCTAATGCAGGCTTTGTTTTCAGAGAAGTCGGGAAAAAAAAAGTGATGAGAAAACATTGACTTGACACACAACAGTAAAAACGTTGATTTTCAGGGAGTGCTATAGATTTAAATGTGCTTGAATTCAATTTTTTCTCTCCTCATTTCTTACTACTTTCTGATTTTTCCTTCTCCAGTATCTCTCTTTACCTTCTTCTAGCTCAGCAGCCTCTTTTGAGCACTGTTTCTAGCATCAAGGCTTTTAAATATATACTATTAAACATTTGTAACTCGATGTCATTAAACAAAGGAAGGAAGTCAGTCTGAATCAATGACAAGCTGGAGAAATAAGCAATTTTGGGGGAAATGAATTTTTATTACTCTTAAGAATATACAGAAGCGATTGAAAGTTACAGAGCTACATCACTTAGGAAATGAATGGCTGCCTTAACCCCTACATAAGCACGTACTGCAAATGTATTGTTTGTAATAAATCATGTGTGTGTTTTTCTTTTCTGTTCGCTAAGGACCTTTACTCTTTCAATAGACTACCATTTATTCCTTTACAGATTGCTTAGCAAACATTTTTTTTATTTGAACGTTGCGGATATTGAGATATAAATGCAAATCTCAGTTGTTTAAAACTCAGTGCTAATGAGGTCAAAACCACACACTAAATCTCTGCATCTGCCAGTTCTCTCTGTTGCATGGCCACAAGTGTGTGAGCAACCCACTCTGGTCCTAAGAAGTGTTGGGGGAGAGGGTGCGGACGAATCCGTCCACTGTGCCTCCACATAATTGGAAAATGGCTCTGTTTCATCAGCCATGCACCTGTGGTCAGTAGCTTCATCTTTCTTTGTGAGCGTCAGTTATCTTAGAATTTTAAAGATAATTTTTGTGCCCTCATTGTTACTTTAACAGTTTTTTTTATTTGATAGTTCGGCTTTCTGTTATGTGGTAGCATTGCTTAAAGTGTTCTGTTTTCAGTGACATTTCTTGTGTGTGTGTATTTATATCCAACGGGTTAAGGCTACTAATACTGTGAGCTCACAGAACTGCCTCTGAACTCTGAAGGGAAAATAATGATCCATTTCACGAGATGAGTGATTTTTACAAACTCTCATTTCTACTCAAAGAGTGCTTTTTCCCCTTGATTAAAATGTATTTCTCAATTAAATTAAAATGCAAATATAGACAGTCTGTGTTTATGGTTATAATAGAATTATTTAAAGAAGGTTCTAAATCAACCTGCTGTTAATATTTCATGCAAGAACTGTGGGTTTTATTGTCGGGCCACTGTTGCCATGTTCCATTTTCAAGATTACTGAAAGCACGATGAAAACCTAATCTTATGGCCCAGGTTTTATCAGTTCTTGCCCAGTCTTGCCTAGGATGGACTATTTCCCTATATACTTCTGAAGTTATGTTAGTGATGTTGGAGAAATATCAAGTTCTAAAACCAGAGCTCCTTGAAGTTGTTATGAACAATTTTTTATTTGTTTTAAGGAAATATTGTATTACACAGAGGTGAATCAGCTCTTAAATTTAAGAGAACCATATTTAATAATTTATTATGAAATTAAAGATCTGAAACTCTACTTCAAGAAATTATTTAGTCCAACTTTTCATTTATACTCATATATTATTCATGTGTATTATATTATATTTCTAATGCAAGTATTAGAAATGGCATCTAATGCTGTGGATTTAACTATGATCCTTTAGTATTTCTCAGCTTTCTTTTTTTCAAAGTGCTCTACCACTTCTCAAACACATTGTGATTAAAATAATTCTTAAGTAGTATTTATAACTTGATCTTTTTCTTTTTTGTTATTTTTAGTGACCTCAGTGAAAACCAAATTCAGGCAATTCCAAGGAAAGCTTTCCGTGGGGCAGTTGATATTAAAAATCTGTAAGTATTTTTTTTCTAATTTATACTATTTTTAAAAGAGTTATCCACTTTCTGAATTTAACTTGTATTAAATAAAATGTCAGGCAAAAAATGATTAAAGCCCATACATCTTTATGCTTCCTTAGGAGAGCTCATAACAATAAGTTTTAAATTGTTTTCACAAGCTATCTGAAGAGACTGTCATTTAGAAGATGTCTTGAAACTGAAGTTGTTACCGAATTCATTCTTTAAACCTTTATGATTAATCTTGTGAAACTGAAAGAAATTATTTGATTAAAAGGTATTTACAATGTATTTTCTTCCCTCCTACTGTCAGTTTATTTCAGTAACTCCTTTTTTGGTTGTTATCAGTGTTTATTGGGAATGCAGAATATAAACTATTTTTTTTTCTGGAAAGAGTAGATAATATTTTCTTCTTAGAGATACTTGTGGCCCAGAGCTACAGCTTTTTAAAGTAGCTTTTAGATCACCATTTTCATTAAATGCCAACAGTATGAGAATGAGAAAATTGTCTTTCCCTTTGTGTGAATATTTTTCTTACATCTTTTCCCTCTTACACCTTTATGAAAGAATATATGTATAGCCTTCTTTAACAGCAAAATAAAGAACAAAGGAAAAGGAAACTATGTTTCTGTATTTTCCCTTGACAAATCTTTAATCTACTGCCTCGTGTAGATGTGTTTTTCCAAGTGTGCATAGCTCAGTAGATATCAGATTTAAGATCACAGTGACAATCCTAATATTGTTGATATATATCTTAATAAATTTTAAAATACCATATTATCCTTTTAAAATGATGGGTTTTGACTGACTGTGAATCTAGGATGTAAAACATTTTCCTTAGCTTTTACATTAGTTTGGAATGGCGGCGGGGGAGCCCCTGTGTGCTGAGATTAACTATGAGGAATTCAGTATTTCTTAGCTAGTAGTAAACAGGGCAGGCATTTTTCAAGAATTAACTTACATTCGGAGTTCTTCATGGTGGGATCCAACAATATTTCTCCAGTAGCGAAAGTGAGACAGATGTTTCCCTTCCTCAGAGAAGACGACTGTTCGTGTAGCTACAAGGGATGATCCCCATGTCTTCTCCTCAACATAAATGGTTTCTGTTTCAAATCTGTGATTTCTAAGTGTGCAGGTAAAGACAGAAAAATACAGACTTCTAGGTATAAATGTGTAGAACCATCAAAATCCTGGTCCTCGGGTTTTACTAGCATTTACATGTTTAAGAGATCTTATTTGCTTTCTTTTTAATTGTCTCTAATGAAGACTTAGGGAAGTCATCAGATAGATTCAGAGATGTAGGGTGTTCAAAACTGTCTCTGTGTATTATGTCTGGTCAGAACAACATATGTCACAACCCACCCCAGTTGCCTGTATGTCCCTGTGAAAGGATAGTAATGGCCAAAGTTGACCACCCTTTGGGAATGGCACTTGCAATCTTATGATAGTATTGTTTCTAAGCCCTTAAAACAGGTGGCTTTTAATCTTAGTGAAGATATTTAGGGAACCCAAGTCTATAAGTAATCCTTCTCCCATATTTAAGGATGCATTTGGGAGTGAGATACCGGTCATGGTGGGATTCTTCCTTAATTCCTCTTTATTTATTCTCTAAAAAATGTGATTTTAAAAGTTTAGAGAGAAAAAGAAAAGTGAGATGCTCGCCAGCGTACTTTGAGGAATGCAGTGTTGACTTAGCAGGAATTTTGAAATATTTTTCTCCACATGCATCATTTTCCCCCCAAATCTAAATGCAACTATTATGTGTACCATGAGATGAGTTTAGAACTGGAGTCTCAGAATCTTTCACTGTTTTCTGGATTTATAGACATGGCGAATCACTAAACTTCACTGAGCCCTTTATAAGATGAATATAGTAGCTGCTTGCATTTGTTGTGGTTATTAGCGAAAGATAATGTGAAAAAAATCTTTTAAAACAGTAAAATGCTATGAAATACAGTCTACTGTTTCATTAGTATTCACTAATCAAGTGCTAGAGGTTAGCACTGAAAAGGGCACACAGGAAGGAGACGGGAAAGTAAAACAGGAACTAATCTGCAGCCTGAGAAAGAGATACACTGGACCCGTGTTTATCCCGGGTCAACTAGACACCGAGCTACAAAACGCAACAAGAAAATACATCAGAAAGTACTAAATGAATATACATAAGACCTTCATTTGTAAACAAGTTATTCAGTGCTACAGGGACTGAGGAAAGAAACAGGTAACAGGATTGCTTGAAGTTACCAGGAAATATTTTAGAAAAGAAAGACTGAAGGAAAACATATAAAGGACTCTACAAGGCTGGTTTATATCGTGTGTTGGTGAGTAGTGGTAGGTAAAGGTGAATTGAGAAAGAATTTATTAAGAGCAATGCAAAGCCTGCTGGTCTTACTGCCTTTCATTTCAGAGAATGAAAGGCCACGAGGACAACACTGAAACACCACGGTGCATTTATAAGTTCATTTAATTAAATGGGATAATATTTACAATTTGCCAGAAGTTTACAGTTAAAAGGCATTTTGCTATAATTAAAAATAGTTCAGACTACATTATTCAAAAAAAAAGTTCAATTGCCTGGGACTTTGTGTGAGGTTTAGTTTTATCATTAAAAGTTAAGAAAGATACCTGGTAAAAATATGTTAGAACTGAGAGTAAATTTTAATTCATATTATTATTAACATGGTAAATGGTCATCAAGTAATGACTTTAAAATAAAGTCCATAGATATTGACATTAATAATATTATTAGTATTCAATATGAGAAGGAGAGGCACGGAGCTTTGGTCCTATCCGTCATTCCAGTGTGTGCGTTTATAACTTGGACAACCCGGCCTGGTGCCACGATGGCTAGTGTTCTGAGTCATTCACAGAGTCAAAGAGGAAGAAGAAGGCTGCTCAGAAGGAATGTGTACTTTAGTTGCATCAAGCCGATACTTTGCAAAGCAGTGTCTAAAAGATCAGTTGGGTGCACTGTACTGGGTTTATTGGATTTACCCCCATTTTCAGGCCTTATTTAGAGCAAATTCCAGTGATCAGATTTTCACTGGAAGCACTTGCTTTGATCGTGTGGATTGGCTAAATACGCTCAAGGCAGCGTCCTGACAACATGAAATTGATGCTGTGGAAATTTTGCAAATTAGCAGATCTCATTCCTCTTCCTCCAGGCAAGCCACAATAAAACTATCCTAGACAGATGGACATTTATCTTGCTCTTAAACATCTTCAGAGAGAACTTCCCGTAACTTTTTTGCTTACCTCTATTAATTTCCAAACTGGATTAAAACCCTTTCAACTTTATATTATTACCCAGTTTTCTCCAGTTGCAGCTTAAAACCATTTTCTTTTTCCTGGCATTTTAGACAGTGAGATCTGAGAATAACAAGATCATGTTAAAATATCAGCTAAATTATACTGTTTATCATAGTCGCTGGCAACGCTTCTGCATAGGATCTACATCTGTGTTTTTAAACTCTCCAAACAAGTATGAATTCAAGTATCGATACCGTATCATTACCCAGTGATGCCTCACCAAAATGATAATCAATGTTTATATGATTTTTCTTGATAAACTTTGTATATGTATTTAATATACTTAACACTGATTTATAAAGCCTTATCTCCTTCTGATCAATTCTTGAATGGAGACATGTTACACTGTTGTTTTGTTTTGTTTTGTTTTCAAGTATCTATGAGGCATTTCCATTTAATTGAATAATTTAGGAGAATATTCAGATTATACCTTACTTTACTGCTGAGACTTGTAAACTTATTCTCTATGTATTTTATGAGTACAGAAAATTTCCCAGAGTCTTTTGTTTTTATGAGAAAATATTTCTAGTCATGCTACCCTAGGATTTAAGCAAAATGTACAAATATATGTACTTAAAAATTAAATAGATTGCTAATAGTTATTCACATCATGAAAGCAAACTCTAATATACTTTAACATCAGTTTCTTTTGTGAGTTCAGCCTGAATACTTAGAATGATTAAATTCCAACAAGCATTATTTTAGATATACTGTTTTTTCTTCTTTTTTTGTGTTGCAGTACATCCTCAAAATGTACTCTTTGTTCTACACTATACTGTTTACCATTCATAAATACATTATTTTCCCCTTTGCTTGCATTATACCAATTCCATTAAATTGTCATCTGTTATGAGTCACTCTCCTTTTCCAAGAAAACTCCCTGTTTTTGGTTAAAAAAATAGGCTAGGGAAAATATTTAAATCTGTTCTTTTTTAAACATACATTAATTTATACACAAGGGTTTAAGTTACAAGATGATTTAGCTTGGTTCTCTTTGAGTAAGTCATGGTATCATTTGGGAAACAAGAATGCATGGCTGTGATTTTTAGGAAACAAATCACCCAATTTGGGATGCAGTGATTATTGGTTGTAAGATTTGGCAAATACGAGAGAGAGTTAATCTATATGTTGTTACACAGCTGTTTCTATTATTTAGAAATTTCATTTTTTATGGAACTCTGTCATCTTTGATTTATTTTATTGATGGATCAATTAAAACCCATAGGAGGAAAATTCACAGTTCTAAACTAGGTACACAGAAAGACATATATTTTGCAAAGTTTCACACTTCTCTGGTTTTAAATATCACTCTGCTGGTTTCCTTTCCTCTATCGTCTGCATACTTCATGATGCTAGGGAACAAAGGTTGCTCACCTAATATAGAATCAATATATAATAGTCAGATGAGTGTATTATATATTTTACCATTCAAATGCAAGATGTTAGCTTCATCCTGTAAGTTAAGTCCTAATTAAAAAATGTCTAACATGATCAGCTACTTTTCCTGTTTAGTACATTACATTTCTTGTCATACTTATGTGCATACTTTTTACATAATTATCCTAAAAATGAAATCCATTGATACCAAATTGAGATTGTAACTTTTAGTGCCCCCAGATCATTCCTAGAGTGTTTTCAGTGAGCCTGAGGCTGAAGGGACTTTGAAGAGGAGTTCAGTCTCTCACTTAAGGAGCCTGCTATCTTCAGTGTTAGTTTAATGCCATAATCAGGTCTTTGGTGAGACATAGAACCTTCTGAATGAGCAAACCTGTGTAGGGGGCTCTTCATTTAGACAGATAGCAAATGAAATTGAATTTTATACTACGAGGGCTAGATGTCCTTTTAACATCCAAAATGCTGCTTGTGAACAAAAGGGACAACCGGCAACTGATGGTTGTCTGGGTTCTTAGTTGTAAAATGTGTCAGGAATTCAGCATGCGACACCATCAGTAACATGGGAACTGTCCGTGGTCCTATAATCTGCCTACTTTGAACTCACTCTATAAAAGCACACTGAATTGTGATAATCCCCGACAACTGTTGTCAAATTTGCTACAAATAACCTCTCCAACTTTGTGCTTTGCTTCATCTCCAAGGTGCCTTAGCATTTTTTCTTCAGTGACGGCACTCTCTCATATAAACGTGAATCTGTATAACGTACCTTTATAAACATTTTCCAGAACAAGAAAAAACAAAACAAAAAAACACAAGAAAATTTGATTGTTGGGATTCTAACTCACATATGTATAAAATAGTAATTGGCAAGATATTTCTGTGGCTGCCACATTGTCCTTGAGACAGAATGGGTCTTTAGCTTTCTTGCTTACCCGACCCTAGACAGCCACACTTTGCTACCTCTGAACAATTACAATAACCTGCTGATTGAATTTCGATCTCCAGGTTATATTCTCATTAGATCATTTTAACATTGCAGCCAGATTGTTTTCATAATGCATTTTTTTTCATCCCATCACTACCTGGTTCAAAATTATTCAGTTTATTAAAACAAAAACGAAAACCCTTTGTTAAACGCATTATGGCAAAGCCTTGGGGATTTAGCAGAATATTGTCATAGTTCTAAGGGGCCTATAGGAATATAGGCTCTTCCCTGAGAGAGCAGTGACTTTTATTGATAAAGCAACATCTAGTCTCTGGTATCTATATACTGACTTGTCCCAGCATTCTGACTTCCAGGCAGGCTCCAGCCTCCTCTCCCATTGAATCTGCACGTAAGTACTTTGTTCAAATCAAAATTGCCTCTCTCTTGCAGACATCAACTGTGAGCCTCTGCTCACAACTGTCCTTTGAACCTGGCCCCTCCAAAGGGAATACCCGCTTTTATTTTCTGTCTTACTGCATTCTACCCATTTTTTTAGGGATCAGGGTTTGTTTTGGTTTTAGTTTTCTTTTCCTCCCTCACATGTCATTATTTCTGCCTAGGGTAGCTCTTCTCTGAAATTCTGTAACATTCTTCATCAATAGGCCTCTTCCTTGAAACTTGGCCATTAGAAATTCAGCTGAAATCCCATTCACAGAATGAATAGCTCCTGAATCTGTTTTCCTTGCCACCTCTGTATCTAGTGAGGGCTTCAGCAATATATACATTTAATTTGAATCGAGGTTTCACTAAATATTTACTACCTGCTTTGAATAACTTATTGAACTTCCGTGAGCCTAAACTTTTTCATCTATATAATCAGAATGATGATAATACCTACCTTTTCAAGTTATTGTGAAGAATAATGAGATGAGTATATCTACAGACCTTGCCATTTACTAGGCATTCAATAAATATTAGCAATTATTATTGCCGGTTTCAAGTTCCACCTCCCTTGATTACCAGAACATGAAAGTCAACTTTGTTTTTCCTCCAATCTCTATTACCATCTCACCTGCAGCTTTCTTTAGCCTTTTCCTAATTAATTATCAAATGGGTATTATCTATAAATTGTTCCAATAAAAAATGAGATTCTTTATTCCTATGAGAAAAATAAAATGTTTCTTGAAACACTGCGAAAGGATAAATTCTCAAATAATGTAAATTATTTTGCACTCCTCAGAATAGTCCTTTCCTTGGCTATTTTCTTCACTAACGTCCAGGTTGACACAGATGTGCTTTTATGCCGAGGTAAATGACATGGTTGCTGAAACTTCTTTCTAGGATATTCATTTCTATATGGATTAATTAAAATTATTCTTATGCCCTCTATGTAATGTAACTTAAATCTTGGACTGGCTCTTAAACAATCATTACTGGCATTAGATTTGTATATTTAGACACTGATATTCACCTGAATTTTGTACACACAAGGGAAGAAACAGAAGAGACCCTGCCCATAGTCTTACCAGTATTTTTTTTCTTTTTCTCCCATTTGATTTATGTTTTATCAGATTTCTTTTCAAATAGCAAAGTGTTGTTTTTCCCTAGTATTGATTCTAATTACTTTGCTGTGTTGTAAGTCAACTAAATTTTTGGAGTTTGCCATCTTACAGTAGTAATACAAACATGAACTAAACTTCTATTTTTCATACCCAAGAAAATCTGGAAAACTGGAACATAGTCATAATAATTTTGTTGAGACATTGAGAGACCCTGCCTGGCTTAGAAATTATTAAAGTTTTTTTTTAATATTCAGTATTGTTTCAGAGTTAAGTATATATTATGGCATTCTAATTCTTACAAAAAGAATATCAATTAGTAATAAGGTCTTATTACTCGGAAGCTGCACTGAAATATGAATTTTCTATGGATAGGGACAGAACCAACTAAAGTTAATGCAAGAAGATAAGTTTCATGTATGTAATTCAAACAATATGATGTCTAAATTTTTTAAAAAATGAAAACTGGAAATTTCAAAAAAACTTAAAAGTAACAGAATGCAGTGTCTCCAGTTATATTTCAGGATGCCACGTAAGCAAACGTTCAACCTTCGCTGTCATTTTTTTTACGTTTATATTTAGCAACGTTATATATTGTCTCTCATACTGAGAGTTAATCAAAATCTGAAACTAGGCTGAATTATTTTTAGCATTAAAGAAAATCAGATCAGCTTTAGAAATTTTACGTGAGTGAGAGCTCTCTTAATAAAGACATACTGCATTGTATAAATTTACCAGTGCCAGGAGAAAATAACACAGGCAGTCTCGAGTTATTCTAGAGCATCAGAAGAGGAGTGGTTACCGCTGCAAAAGGAATCATAGAATGTTAATGCTGAGAGAAACTTTAAAGATAATCTGTTTTTATAGCAACATCATTTTCATGAAATGAAAGATAAAGCAGTTGATTCTAAACACACATTTACAAACTAGGACAGTGAAGACTCAGATGGGGGTGGGGGGATTTGGTATTAGAACAGGAGGAGGACTGAAGGTGGGAAATAAGGAGGAGAAGACACAGAAGTCTGTGCAGAGATGTGTGGGCTAAAGTCTGAAAGAAACCACCAACAGTATTGTCCGTACCACTCTTTCTCGCCAGAAAATAAGAAGAAGGCTTGCTCACTTCACCCTGGACTAATGAAGGACCCTGAAGCTCTCTCTAATGTACCGAGCGTTCTTATCATCCAAAGATCAACATATTTACTTACGTCTGGTCAATAGTTGTCACATTACTTTTTGGAGAAGTGAAACGTATTTCCTCTTACTAATTCCTTAATTCAGAA
The DNA here is from genome assembly GCF_048773025.1 of Camelus bactrianus. Lineage (NCBI taxonomy): Eukaryota > Metazoa > Chordata > Mammalia > Artiodactyla > Camelidae > Camelus > Camelus bactrianus. Next base: position 122,394,820 of record NC_133540.1, on the reverse strand, counting down.
TAATTCCGTGGTACAATTTGTAATCACATTGTTTAGGGTCAGCACGTCACTGAACTTGTGGCTGAGAACAGATCCTTTCCTGTTTACAGAAAGCAGAAGTGCCCGGGTTTTGGAAAGGTAGCAGAGGGGGACGTGAGCAGCGTGAGAGAAACAAGGTGCAGAAAAATTGCCCAGAAACCCTGAAATAAATTACACTTTTGCATCGTTTTGACACTGTTTATCTTGAACCATATGCAGACAAATGGAGGTGTTTGTGCAGAGAGATTTTCTCATGAGCAGGCACACGAGTTCAACCCTTTCCATAAACACTCCTGTGAAGACGACAAAATCTACCCTGGGCTGAAAAAAACTATTTGCTGTAATTTTCATTGTTCTTTCTTATGAGTAACATTTTCACAACTACCTTCCTTCTTAGAAGGTACTGGAACTGAGAGATGATGGCATTCAGAAAACTTTTAGGGAAAACTTTGGTCCTAGGAGAGCCAAAAAGCCTTAATGGTTTAGCACCGACAAGAGCTTTCTTAGATTTCTGTTCAGAATCAGAAGCAGCACATAACCACGAGCCGTGTTAAAGAGGGTGAAATTACGGAAGTTTCCAGCAGCATCTCAGCTCCGGGCAGTACACAGAAAGTAACCTGCCTCTCGGTACTTGTAGGATAAGATCTGCTTGAGTGCTTGCTTTCTGGCAAGCTAGGGCTTCCCCTTTGTGTATAGTATGCATGATTTAAAAGAAGCTGTGTCAGCACTGATTTATACATTGACAGCTAAGGATAATAAGATATGGGCAAACATACAGCTCACCCTTTTACAGATTAACCTGGAGACTGCATTAGGCAAATTTGATAGCATTAAAAGATTTTGCCAATTTGTCTGGAAACAATTTCTCTTTTGTAGTGTGTCAAGGGTAACACTTCATGCCATTGTGCTAATTTAAATGGCTTTGATAAATTGTTTAAGGGGGTTAGAGAATAGTAGTGTAGATATATATTTAGCACTTTAAAATAAAAAAGGCTATTAACTTAATTGTTAAATGAATTTAATCTGTAAAAATCAAAAGTGCTCAAGAATCTAAGTGTTTTCTTGGAACTACAGCAGCCATATTACATCATGAGTCTTTAAAAGTCTTCTTAGAAAATAAAATTATACTTCTGCATACTTCCTAATGAGCAGAAATGCTTTCGGCTGTTACAGTAGCATGGGTTCAAGCTGTTATTTGGGGAAAGCCTTAGTTTATACAAGCAATAAAATTGTATCTTCTCCAGGGCTCACCTTTTTTATGTTACATGTCTTAGATTGTACCATTTGCATGGCATCAAGGTAGTCTCTTGTATGATTGTGTCCCCTGGAGACCTTCGTAAAAATGAGATGTATATTTCATGAGACATTCTCGGTGTACATAATTTCTAAAGTAAGGAATTTGAAGAGGCCCCACTGAAAGTCACTGGATTAAATCATTGCACCTTTATTCAGAAGTCTTATGAGAGAAATGGCAATTTAAACAGCTCCTTAAGATCAGACCTCCAATGGGAATGAACCCTTTCGTGAATTTTGAACTTGAAACAAGGACAAGATTCATTTGTATTATGATCATTGTCTTACCCTGTACATGTGCACCCCTTCCCGATGCATGGAGAGCTGACAGCTCACCTGCCTCTTTCATCAAACATTTTGTTTCTATCTCAAGTGAAGCATTAAAATACTTTTTCTTTACTGGAATAATAATATCGTTAAGCATCAAGCTACTGTATTTAAATAAAAACTGCTTTAAAAAAAAAAAAGGACAGTGCAGTGGAATTTAGTACTTGTCCATTTCAACCAAGTAAATTCCTTAATGTGAATAAGGAAATTTTAATTCCAAAAACAAGCGGCAGGAAAAAGCAAACAAGTTTGAAACAGCCTTTTTTTTTTTTTTTTTGTCAATCATTGAATCCTAGCAAATGACCACTTAAACTGCTGGAAAAGATGTATTCATTTGAATTTTGCATTATTTAGAATGAACTGATACAGCTTTTAAACATTTTATTGCAGACACACGTAATATTTTAACAAAGTTGCTGCCATATATGTTTCTTAGTGTTTGGGGCTGAAATTAGCATCTTTGATAAAAGCAAACTTATTGAAAATTTCTTAAGATTTTAAAAACTTATTTTCTGGAGAGTGGTATAATTTGGGAAGTTACTTAACTGAAAAGCATGTCATGTTTGCAGTGCCGATAATTCGCATTTAATGCTAACAGTGCAAATTAGGGGAGTGGTGAAGCTTCATGTAAAATGACTGGTAGCTTTCTAAAGTGTATGCCTGGTTGCGAACAGCAAGGAGATAGCTGGGACATCATTTCTCTTTCTTGATTTGGAGTTCTTGAAGGAAAACTGCTTTTAAAAGAAGAAAACCTAAAAGTAGTCTTGCTCTTTCTTGCCAAGGATAGTGAAATTAACATGCAGCTGGGCTTCTCTGATAAATGGATTCTGTTAGGTCACTGAGGGGGTGCATGTGACATTAAGTGATTTACAGTCCTTTACCTTAATGAAATTGTTTCAGCAAGATGACGCTGAAAGCTCTTAATGGATAGCTTTTCTTGATGTAATGAAATTGCATTCCTATGGCATTTAATATAAGGTGCAGTTATTATTTACTGGAGCTTTCCAGGGGCTGCTATTTGCACAGACAGTTCAGAACAAAAAGAGATTTCAGTGGCAGCACTGAAGCCAGAATGGCTTGTGACATTCTTAAGCGGATGAGTGTACGTGTGAGAGCTTTTCAGTTGGTGCAGCCAGGGCTCCAGGGGCCCTTCCTTTCACCTCACCCTGCCAGTGTCCAGTATTTCACATACATTCTTCTAATCTGTTTAACAGGCAGCTGGATTACAACCAGATCAGCTGTATTGAAGACGGGGCGTTTAGGGCTCTCCGGGACCTGGAAGTGCTGTAAGTACGGCGTGTTTCTCGTACTCTTTTAACGGGAGCTTTGTGTCTGGGGAGTGCTAATGTGGAAGCTTATCTGTTAGCTTAAAACCTTGTGTCAAAATGGTTTCCTAAAGACAAACCTTAAATAACTCAGCGAGTACAGAGATGAGTTGAAATGTATGTGTGTGCAAAACCTTGCGTATCTTATCTGTATGCTTGGGTCAAATTGTCTAATTTAGGGAGGAAACCCAAATGTTCACATGTGTTGTCTTTAAGTATTTCTCCTTATAATAAAATAGTCTTATACACAGGATTCGTGAGAATTCCGAGTTGCTATATATCAAGGTAACATCAGTTGTATAGGAGAAATTACAACAAAAAATAAACCTTAGCAGCTGATACGTTGGTATATTTTAGTTGCTATACAATGGAAGGATATTTCTCATTTGAAAATGTCATCGTAACTAGATAACTTATCATCTTTGTAAGGTTATCTTGAAAAGTACTTTCTAATTTTAATAAGCTGCCCATTGGGTCCATTTTAAAGCCTTCACTACTGACTTTGTGAAGCACGACACAGATTTTAACTGTAATTGGCACTCTCTGTCTTTCCTTGCTGGGTAGACATGGCTGACAGAATTGGTTAGGGACAACTGAGTAAACTCTACAGACCTTTGACTTAGAAAAGTAATTTTAATGAAATTGTAAATTTTAGTGAAAAATAAAATTAATGAAATCTAGAGTCACTAAAGCCGTTTAAGCTGCCTACACATTTCTGTAATTTTTCCCAAGGATTCCTATTTCTAACTTTTTCAGTACACTTACCAATTTCTCCCCACAATAAATTATCTTCTGTGCTATAAATCATCGCTGACTCAATTTGTTCAGAAATCCAAAATTGAATTAAATGTGAAGTGATTTTAAATTTTTAGTCCATTCGTTAAAAGTTATCCAGACATCATGAAATCCTCCTGAAAAACAAGAGATTCCATTGCTTTATACATTGAGTTTAAAGAGCAGAATGTAATTCTGAAAACAGTTGATTGTCTCAACTAGAATGGCTTATTTGAGTATTATTTTCTAGGTGATTTTGGTTTTGATTGCGAGTAAATGAATAGAATTTCTAGCTGTGTCATGTGCTGCTAAGTTATTAATTTCTTTTAAAGAATTATGTAAGAATATGTTGGTTGAGATGAATTGTTCTGAGAATGTATACTGTTCTCTAACCACATAAGAGACCACCTTTGTTTCTGTTGATAACAACCTAACTTATTCTAAAGGAAAAACATTCAGTGCTTCTCATGCATGTTGTAATTATAAGGCCACTTCTTACATTGTGTTCCAGAGCCATTTTTAATATAGGAAGCTCGCTGATGCTATTTCAGAGTCAGAATCATTGGGGTACAACTGTGATTTCATGGTGGTCTGATGTCAAACCACAGTCAATGTCATGAATGTGCAGGGACTACCGCAGGTGGTATGTAACTGAACAGAGAAGATCAAATCAAAGAATTTGTTGCTAAGTCAGTGTTCCTAACTAGGAATATGAATGACACCAGACATTTTATGGAAGCCCTCCTGAATGTTTTGAATTAATTAAAATCCCTACATTTTTATTACATAAAAGAATTTAAAATACTTATCAGGTATAGAATAACTAATATATATGTAGTGAGGATATATTGAGTGTTTTATATATAGAGGGAGAGAGTCTATATATATATATATATATGTAAAGAGAGAGAGAGAGTACCCACGATGTGCCAAGCACTGTGCTAGGCACTGAAAACACTTTACTCACAAATATAGTAATATTCGTTTGCTTTTTTTTTTTGTTACAAACTAATATCATTGTTTTAAGAAACAGTAAGTTCAGGAAAATGCAATCGCCTCATGTATTTTGTCATGTTAGCAAAATGCCTAGAAAGTGACAAGACCCACTATCATGAAACACAGCCAAAAGTGATAAACATTTTGTGGTTCATGGCATTAAAATGAAAATCCAAAATGCTGGGAACTCTTTTGAGGACCTTAATATATAGGTCTCATAGAGCTACCTAATGGTAGTTCAGAGTTTGTTTGCTAAAGGGAAAGAATTAAAATTATTTAATTTTAAAATGTGAATTTTTTCAAAAGAACTTTAATGTCTTATATTAAAATATTATAAAGTCAAGCAGACATTCTTTTAATATATATTAATTTTAAATGCTCATAATTTATGCAATCTTTAAAGAAATTAATTAATGAAACATTTAAGGCCACGTTGGGTAGAGTACCGGAAAGTGTACGATTTGTTAAGCCCAAATCTCTCATCAAGTAAATCAAAATTTACCGATTATATATGTCTGGTCTGCGGCTTTTTAAAATAGAGTTACCATTTGGAAGGGTTCCAGAAAGAAAGTTGCTTGTTTTGCTTCTGTTATCAATCCATGACTCTTTAGGATCTGTCTTTTTATTACATGGAAATTAATACAAGAGCATGAATTTGTACATGACCTTAAATATCAGATTCTCATTGTTTTATTTATTTATTTTTTAATTTTAAATCCGTGAATCATTTGAGAGTGTATGAATATACTGAAGCTAAACAGGAGAAGATGAGGGTAATCATATTGGGCCACTGATGAAAATTTGTTAGAGTAAAATATCTATTAAAGAAGAGACTGATTAAAGTTCAAGGAGAAGCCAAGGCAGAGAAAGCAGAGACAGTTCATCACTTGTATGTTCATAACAAACTGACGTTTTGTGTAAGTCTCACTGGTAGGATTTAGAACTTTACTTTCTTATTATGAAGATAGTATCTCAAAAATAACATTGGAACCTAAATGAAGATCAATATTTTCTTTTGCTTCAGACACTAGGTTCAGAAATAAAATATATCCCTTGAGTTGCCAGTTTCATATGGTTAATTTCTTTTCTTTTCTATAGAATGGACATAATTTAATTGAATTGAAACATAGTGATTCATATCCATTCAATACTAGACTCTCTGCCAAATCCTATGCTTAGCACTAGGGAATAAGAAAGAATAAATCAAGATCTAAGTCTGAGAGGGCCTACATGACTACCAAGACAAACATTTCTTATTTACACACCAGGATGTCCTTCGTACAAGAATACACTCTCATTACGAAGAGAAAATCTTCAGGCTGAACATAGAAATAGACTTTCATACAGGAAAAAGTGTTTGCAAATAAAAAAGGACAGTGTATAAATCCACGCTGTTTCAGAATAGAAATTGATTATGGCCGTAACATATACAGCTCATCATACCTGATCAACACTTACACTTTCTATTAATTCCAAAATAACCTCATTGGTTTCACATATTGTTCAGTTACCAGGTATTAGTATCAATATTGCTTTGCCAGCATCAACACTGAATAAAAATACTAAGATAATTTATTCTTTTTGTTGCAATAGTTTGAGAAAAGTCTTCAAATTGCTAGCCAGTGGCTTCTGCATGCAATGAAAACTCTCTTTTGTGTGCAATTATAAGAAACTATAGTTCAGAGTTAATGTGTGTCTGGTGAGTGTGAATTCCTTTAAAAAATGTTATTCCCAAAGTCACATTTCAGTATGCTGTGTACTCTAAAGATTTTAGCTGTATAAAGTCAGCATAAATTTTGAGAGTGGTAAAAGGGGTCATTTGAAAACAAATCCCTTTGAGAAGTGAAACCTTTTAGTTCAAACATCAGGATATGTTTTAATGGTGTTTGAAAAAAAATCTCATTTCACTTGAGTGCAGAAAAAAATGCTAGAGGGTTTTGAATAACATGAGCCAACTAATTCGGTGCTTTATAGGTCCTTCATAAAGTGGGTTTTTTTTCTATGTGGACTTAATTCAAATCACTTGGATTAATTCTTGTATCATTCAATACATTGCAAAACTGGATCATAAAGAGAGTCAGTGAATGTTCTAGATCTGTAGCTGTCATGCCCTCCTTTACTGAGACGCTAATATTAATCCCCCAACCCCTGAACACCCCACATCCCACCACTGATAGTCATAGCCACCAGCTGACCTAAAGTGGCCTTACAGATGTATCTTGCCTAATCCAAACAGACTTGACCCACAGACTCTACAATATTTGAGTTAGTTTCCAGTATTTAAAAATTAGAAGAATTGATCTAAAAATTTCCATTTCTAGATTCTCTTGAGAAAGTCAGATTATTTGGCAGCCTTCCATTGCAGCAGAGCAGCAGTCCCTTGGAGCTGAATATTCATTGCTTACAACAGAGAATAGCATGACTAGCTGACCGAGGTCCTCCTGGTTCCCAGCTGTCTATCTGCTCTTCTCCGTCTCTCTTCTCCACTGTGTTTCTTTATCGGTCGCCCGCTTCTCTCATGCATATTGTCTTCCTGGCCTCTGTAGGCAAGTAAATGTGCAACCTCTAATTGAGACCCTTCTCTGATATCAAACATCAGCCCTGAGCCTGCCTTTCTTGTGTCCTTCAGCAACTTGCCTCGTTTAGTCACCACCCCACTGTATCGTCTTTAGACTTGAATCATTTGCCATCTGCACACTCTACTCACACATCCCTGAGATGACTGGTCTCCTCGCTGTCCTGCCACAATCAGACTTTTCCAAAGGGGGTGGGGACGATATCTCTCTTCTAAATCTTATTCACTTTGAGTTTTTGTGATTTGTGTAATTCCTCTCCCCATTTGGACTATATGCTATTTTGGGACAGGATTTGTGCCTGATTTATTTTTAGAATGTTCCATGTTTCCATAAAAATAAGAATCATTCAGGAAATATTTGATGAATGAAACAGGAGGAGGAAGTGTATAGTCATAATAATTCAACTAACAATGCTTGTTGTGTTAGAGGGGAAAGTAGGAAACATTTGAACCAAGCAAGAATTATGCTTATTTTCACCGTAGCTCCCTTGACCCCCCATCTTCTTGACTCTCGCTTCAGGAAATCATGGTCACCATCACCGAGCACTGAACAAAGAACAGGATACATGGCTGCAATTAAAACCTGCTAGACTATATTACGCTTTTACTGTACTGCTACAGCATGTCACTTCATCCTTACCTAATGCAAGTACCAAATACAGATATTGTTCTTACTACTCAAATTTCAGCAGCGGCTGATGTCCGCAGTAAAGAACAGTGACCAGGACTCTGTTCCAGGACCTGTCAGAACTGATTCTGCGCCACTCCCGTGAGATTTCAGTCGGAGAATTCACATTGGTTCATTTACTCTCAGACACCAGTTATACGTAGTACCCCTCAGATGAAGTGTAATTGTTCAGTTTTTCCAGCCATGACTGTCTCAGGTTCATTCCTTAACCAATATCGTAAGTAGACATGTATGTACACAGGGCGTAAAGCAACATGGTCGAAGCTGCTATGGCTAAAGCCATAAATTTGTAATCAATGTATGATGACTGCAGAGGAATGTGTTAAAGTGTGAAGTGTATTTACCGTCGTGTGTGTAACAGAGAGCATTCCTGGTGCCATCTTTACCAGGTGCTTGTCCTGCTGTCTTGGAGAAACAGAATCATAAGAAGTTTCCTCTCTGTTAATATATGGAGTACTCAATAAATATTCATATTTCTAAAATTTCTAACTTTTTTTTTACTCTACAGCACTCTCAACAATAACAACATTACTAGACTTTCTGTGGCAAGTTTCAACCACATGCCCAAACTTAGGACCTTGTAAGTAGCTGCAATGTGCATCAAGTCAATTTAACCAATTAATGATTCCCCTTAGGCTATATTTTTAGTATGCAAAGAACAGTACCATTAGCTCATCATGAGGTAGACAAGGGAAACACCGCTTTTTAAAAAGTTCTAGATACGATATTTGAGTAAATGAACTATTACTCTGAAAACGTGAAAGCTTTCTTTTAATTGATAATGTGTTACGGGAAGTTGAGGCGGGTAGAAAAACGTTTACTTTGAGCTATTGTGGAGGTCACATTTCATTAAGAAATGGAAAGCTCCTTGATTGGCTGTCAGAAATGATAAATGGTAAATCTTTATGATTTTATTACTGTACAACCAGCAATCCTAATACAGCTAAACTGGCCCTGCAGTACTCTTTGTAATGTAAAATTACAGCCTCACCCTTTAGTGCTTCTATAATTAAGGTTGTGCCAGCGTCTATATTTAAATATATCTTTTCAGGGGTTACAGATGGACATTAAAATATTTTAGGTGAATAAAAAGGATTCTCTGATAAAGTATTTGCTACAGCTATCTTTTTCTCTTAGAGGAAAATTAATCCTCAAAACCCAGGGTGGAGTATTTAGTGAAAGCATTTTCAGAGATAAATCTCATTTGAACTGGGTTTCAGAATCACCTTGACCTAAAAAATATATACAATATGTGAGACATGCTGGGAAACATAACCAAAGCATTGGACTTCTTGACAAAAGTGTGTTTTTAAGTAGGGTAAATATATTTTGATCAGGTTTTCAAAATATTTTTATTATCACTGAAAGCATAACATTTATTTCCTCTCCAATAAAAAATTAATTAGATCACCACTTTTTAATGAATTAGATAGCACCAATTTCAGTGTCATTTTTTCTCACAAAAATTTAGCTCTTTACAGGATATCATTATTATAATTTCCTTGGAATACAATTTAGCAAACTACAGTCATTATAAAAGTAAGTAGACGTAACTAAATTTTGTTTTCTTGGGGCTGTTAGATTAAGACTAATCTGGCCAGATGAACAGCCCAGTTGACTCAAACTATATTTGATGAAATTGGTTTCTCATTAGCTTTAGCTAATTTTTTAAAAAACAAACTGATCAAGCTTTCAATCCTTGAAAAACTAACGCCTGTAAGTTAAGACTTACTAAGTCTGTAAAAACACCTAAGACTGTAGATGTCTAAAGACTGTAAAAACATCTGTCATCTGCATTTTTGACAGTGGGTTTTATTTTCCTGTAGAAATCCACTACAGTTTGTCTTACTAATCAGGTTTTTACATTTTTGTGTTCCTTTCTCATTTCTGATGTGTGCACATCTAATTGAATCATCATAATGTGCCTGGTTTAGATGGAAATATTTAGAGAACAATGATGTGGAATGTGTTTTGTGGCCTCCAAAGAATGCCACTCTGCCCTCCAAGCAAACTTTGCCAGAGGTCATCCAGCCTTCCCAAAATGTCCCTTTTTGTCCTGTGGCATGCCGTCTAGTTTGAGCGAGACAGTCTGTTCCATATCTCCAGGCTCAAGGAGAATGTAAAACAGTCGTCTAACTTTAAATTCCCTTGCTTTGGTTGTTTCATTATTCTATATTATCATTGCTACTTAAAAATTCCATTTTTATGGTCCAATTATCTTTCTGGACTGGGTTCCATGTTTTAATATCCATTACTGTTATTGGGTTAGAATTGAGCACATCAGCTAAAAAGGACTAAAATGGTATTACTGTGTCATAGATGATTCTGGGAATGATGCTTTGATTTATAGCTTTGGATGTCCTTTTCTTTAGTTTGAGAAAACATAAAAGGCAGTTTGAAGTCATTTACCTAATTTAGTGGATACATTTGTCTGATATTTTATTAATGGAGAAGTGCTATTTGCCACTTGGACGGGACCCATGATCTGCTGTGGATCCCTGCCAGCCGAGAGGGGGCTCGCTTAATTCCTTCACTCCCAGCCATTTATGTCTTTTAATTTCAGGTCCTATTCTTTGAGGATATGTCCCCAAGAGCCAAAAGCAGCTAATCCCCTTTCCTGCGCTTAAACAAAAAGAAGGAAATCAGAATAGGGATGTGAAAAAGAAGTGGTTTATATTGAATTATTATTCTCTCTGGTTCAGCAAAAAATAAAATATATATATATATATATGAAAGTGACCTGCTAAAAAGGTTTTGCAAGCAGTTTTCTACAAAGCGAATACTGGCAAGGCTAACTGGTACTTCAAACTGGGAGCCACAACTTTTATGAACGTACCTCCTCCCCCCGTCTGACCCCTGACCTCCCCACTGCCCCACCCCACCACAGCGGGCTGTCAGCATGTCGGGGCTGCAGAGCAGTCTGCCTTGGGCTGATTTGTGTCTCTTTGCCCCTTTGAATCAAAAAGGTTTTTAGGGTCACGTTCAAGCTTCTGTATATTTGTTTAGCTCAGAGGTAGGTGAAGAGGGACCTCAGTCTGTGGTTGGAAACCAGTTTAATGTTTAGAAAAATAATTCAATTGGCACTTATTTAGCTCTGCCTACTTATATGTTATCAGAGAGAAAGTGATATGTTATTATGAATGAATTTGCCTAGTTTCGAAATAACTATTTTCTGTTTTCTTGCTTTAAACTTCTTTGCTCTCGTGTAGTCGACTGCATTCGAACAACCTGTACTGTGACTGCCACCTGGCCTGGCTCTCCGACTGGCTGCGCCAGCGGCCCCGGGTGGGCCTCTACACGCAGTGTATGGGGCCGTCCCACCTGCGGGGCCACAATGTAGCTGAGGTTCAAAAGCGGGAGTTTGTCTGCAGCGGTAAGGGGGAAAGAAGCTTCCCGTTCCCGTATTCCTGTCTGCTGTGATGTCAGGAATTGTGCAGAGTGCATGCTCTTGCAGGGTTTCATTGTTGCTCACTAACATGTGCAGGGGCGCACTAATCACTCTGCAGAGCTCCTCTGTGCCAGCGAAGACAGTCAGACGCTCTACACGTTTGTGCATGATTGGCAACTTCTGATGACTTGTGCCTAAGTTATGATGAAAGAGGTTCCAGTTTTCACTCCAAGAGAAATATAAGACGTTCCTAGATTATGGTTCTATTTGTTCATTGTTTTCCCTTGAAGTAACCTTTGGTATCTACTTTTATGTTAACGATGGGGAAAATGCTGAACTAATCCTGGATCCCGGATGCAAAAGTCAAAAAATTAATAGAACTATAGTTGCAAAGTGACAAAATACTTTGCATACTGGTGGTTCAGTTCTACCTAAAAGAGGTAAATGACTAGCCCTATAGTAACAAAAATCTGAAAATAAAAATAAGGCGTTCAGTTAGGTCTTTCTATGTGCTTAAGCACCACTCTAAGCATGTCACATATATTTACCTCATTTTTACCTCCCTCATAACAGCTGTGGAGAAATGTAATGTTATCTTTCTGTTAGAGATTAAAATGCTGAGAAAAGGAAAGTCCAAGGTTATACAATTGAGTTCAAGGATCCCAACCAAGGCAGTCTGATGCCCAGTCCACATAAATTGTATGTTAATATATTATACAAATAGTAATATATAATTATTTTGTAGAGCTAGGGCTTTGTGTGCTTCGGGAGTGTCTGTTCAAAATACAATAAAATGAAATTTTAAAGTACATATAATGGATCATAAATAGCAATTTCTTAAAGGAAAGTGAGAAGACATGCTAGTTCAGGATTCTGTTTTATTGCTGTCCTTTAGACCTTTTTATGTATTTTCTCATGCTTTTTGTAACCCAAACAAAATTTTCTTATAATGTCACAAAATGTTCTCAGTAGGTCTGATTGCTTTAAATAAAAAAAAAGTTGAATAATGAAATGACTAACAGTTCATTACTAACCACTTTTTTCTCTCTTCACTTTTTCCTTCCTGTTTTCTAGATGAGGAAGAAGGCAAGTTCACGTTTCTTGTTTAGACTGAAACTATTTTTGTACAGTGTGAGAGTTTATTGAGAGGGATCGGGTTAGTAACTGGCCTGCAGCCTCTTCCCTGCGTCTCACCAGCATGGGGGCCCTTTCCCTGCAGGTCGGAGAGGGCTGTCTCCGCTGCAAGGACAAGCCCAGCATTGGCCCACTTGGTACAGGATGCCTGACAGTCTGTTGCTCACCATTTGAACAGCAAAATTTCAAATCTGAGTAGTAAAAATATATACCTGCATGCAATGACTTCGGCTAAAATTTTAAGCTATATGAAGTCAAAAAAAGGAAACCACCTAGGGCATCGTTAAAACTAACAGAATGACATGGTACCAGTTATTACAACAAAGAAAGCAGTCATTGTGAACCTAACCAAACAATCAAACAGCATCATCTATTTTCCCCCCATACGTATTGGCACCTGTTTTCTTATTGAGAGTCAACACTTACGTCTACCAAGAGGGAAGTTTTAAAGCTTTCCTTTCTTTTTTGTGAGATGAAGTAAGTTAAGCTACGTAAGTTCAATAAAGAGTAAGCTCTATCTAAGCTTATTAGAAATGAAATATAGGTTAGTCTGAAATTGCTGCTCTTTTTGGAACTCATAATAGTTTTGAATAGAATCCTAGTTTCGAATCAGAATTTAGCCTTTCTCACAAAGATTTCAAATTTTCAAAATGATCATTTTTGTAAATTTGCTTTAAAGATCTCATTTGTTTTATCTGGTTGACCCAAAGACATAAATGCATGCTTCCTAAAATATATTTTAGACATACAATATCATTTTATGATCAGGTATTTAGAGGAATGCATTTGTGTTAAATAAGATGCTTTGTCATTTGAGCTAAGTTTGCATGTTTCACAATTAGGACATTCAGGAGGAAAACATGTAACTTCGGTTTGTTTCTTTTTCAGGGCACCAGTCATTTATGGCTCCTTCTTGCAGTGTTTTGCACTGTCCGGCCGCTTGTACCTGTAGCAACAATATCGTAGACTGCCGTGGGAAAGGTCTCACTGAGATCCCCACGAATCTGCCAGAGACCATCACGGAAATGTATGTGCCCTGAATTCCCTCTTACCCCTCCATCTCCCCAGTGACCCAAACCATGACTTTCTTTAGGAGATTCTGGGTTTATCAAAGGCCAGTGTGGTCAATCAGCTTACACAAATGTTCCTTACAGAATTGTATTGACCCTTACTCTGTTTAATTACGTATCTTGTTGAAGTGACTAGGATTTTTTCTTTTTTCTTTCTTTTCTTTTTAACACAGGTAGAATTAAAAGGAATGCATTTTAAGAGCAAACAGTACTTTCCTTTTTTTTCAGAAGGTGTTATTAGATTCCTTAGGAAAAATAAGAGTATGTGTATCCTATCTGTCCGATTGTTTCTGTACATCTGCTCCTGTCCATTTCTAGCTTGGAATTGGGGGGAAATAAATGAAAAACCAAGCTGGGGTAGTAAATCATAGGAACAAGATAACTAGGTGATGTCTGCCTTCTCAAGAGCTCACGTTTTAAAGTGCAGTTTCACTGTTTTGTTCTGTTGTATAGTCTACCACAGAGTGTAAAAAAGATAATGTTGTAAGTCAAAGTATATAAGATTTTTTAATTAGTCAGTATTTTAGCTTAATTGAGCCAGTAACTATCTCCATCAAACGTTAAATTCTTTGGACAAGATATCTCCTACCTAGTTTGTATGCAGCTGCGGGTTCATTTCTCTGTCCTTGCCAAATATAAGTCAGGTGAATTAAACAAGGTCACATAAGATGTAAAGTGGACTGCTTTTAGCATCTTGAGAAGTAAACATTAGGCAAAGTCTCAATATCCATTAACGAAGAAAACACCTCTTAACCCCCCAAGTGTATATTGTATCATTTTAGAAGTTAATTCTAAATCTGAATTAAATAAATTTTGGGGGCATATTTGGTTGGAATAATAACATAGGATTAACTTCTGGTGATAGATCTACATGTGGGCACCAAAAAATTAAATTATTTTCAAAAACTATTCATTATTTTTTCACCAGTTAACTGCTCTAATTTTCCTTATATAAGAATAACCTTAATTCACAAAACCCAATAACACTATTTTGAAATAATTAATACATGCTTAAAAATGTGCTTTGAGCTTTGCAGTGTAAGACATGATCCTTGTAGGAACTCTAGAATCCGTGGAGATTTGACAGAGACATGGAATAATGGATGCACATAATAATATTATTCTCATCAAATTTTTAATTGCTGGAACACTACCTTGCCCATAAAAGACATTTGTTTTCTTGAACTCTCTCAGGTACCAAACACCAGGGAAACAAAGTTAGAAAGGTAGGTCGGAGCTAATTCATGGAGGACCTTGATAGGATAAGGATCTAAGTCTTTCTTTAGGAGGCATTTGAACACAGAAGTTTGAATCTCCCAGAAGAATTGATCTGACAGCTGTGCACCAGTGGTTTGGCAAAAGGAGAGAATACCAGGCACGGGGCCTCTTAGGAGACTGTTACAGTGGTTGAGGTGAGATGTCATAAGAGCAGGAGCTAGTAAGTAATAGTAGGAATGATGGTGCAGAAGCAGATATGGTAGCTAATACAGAAGCAGAATTAATAGGATGTGGCATTTGATGAGATGAGAGAATGATGGAAAAAAATTTAACCAAAGATGATGCCAAAATGTCAAGTACGAGAGATGAAGAGATGATGGTTATCACATTGCATGTAAGAAGCTGAGGAGCAGGACCAAAACTGGGAAGGAAGATGGTGGTGAGAAAAATTTATGCAAGATGGAAATTCCAATAAGATATTCAGAGATATTAAAATAATACAGACTATCATCATTTGGAGCAAGACGGGATTTGAGGCAAAGATTTAGGAGTAATTAATACTATAAAAAACAAAGTAGATGGTTAAAGCCATCAAATGGCCAATGGAAGGAAGAGCAAGAGAGGAGAAACCCAAGGGAACTGAATGAAAACTGCAGAGGGCCATGATGGGTAAGGGGCTTCTAGGAAAAATGATCTGCAGAGTCAGATACTCTGGCTGATTAACCAAGAGGGGATTTGAGAGCAGGTCTTAGAGTTTGAGCAGCATGTTGTTCTTGGAGGATTCAATATAGAGTGATAGGTAAGTAAGCCGCTCTCCAGAGTGTTAAGAAAGGTCGTCGATGACAAATATTGAAGAGAGTAGATATGGAGCAGTTTGAAGAGTTTGGCTGAGAACGGATTTTTTTTTTTTTTAAACAATTGCCACTATAAAGGACAGACACTTGGATTTATTTTAAGATGAAGAAACCTGCAATCATTAGCAAGTCAGAGAGGAAGAATGGGTTTAGAGCAACATGAGAGTGAGAGTTAGTTAAGATGTATGTGGGAGCAAGGTTGTTCTGGACCCTGGAGGGAACTGATTAAATTCCAATCATAGGAAAGGAGACCAAAACGCTGTTGCTGGTTGACCAAAGAGTGAGTTGTTGTAGACATGACACACTGAAAGGAATATGAAACATTTAAATGGTTTATCTCATGAAGTCTACTTTATTTTTTGTCATAGAGCTTTTCTGACATTTTGCATGCTCTATAGATTTTGGATGATGGTAGAATTTGGTAGCATAAAAGTTATACTAAATAATAGGTCCCATTGGGTTTGCTGATGTTGAAGAGGTAGTTTATCACATAAAGCTATAATAAATTAAATTTACAAGCAGAGATGAAAACATATATGAAGCTCTTGGTAAATTTTACTTCCCTGATTATTACCTCATCAGCTTTATCAGTGGAGCATATGGTAATAAATCATATTGATCTTCAGCTCCAACAAAACACCCCCATTACCATTCATTATAATGGTACAACTTACTAGCTTAGTGACTCACTTTTTTTTTATTACTCTTTCTTTTTTTTATTAAAGAATCAGTAAGATTCATAAAATCTGGAAATAAAGCTAGGTGACATCTTTTCAAAAAAATTTTTGTCGATTCTGTGTTTTAATACATGATGAACTGAAAATTACAAACTCCATATTTTTCAAATAATTTCTTAATCTGGATTTTACTATAAATTATCAGTAGAATTTTTTTGTTGCAAGTTTCAGACATTTAATTCAAAAATGTTCAGTAGATTTCCTCCTGCGTCGTATGTCTTTATTCCTGCAGCTGTCTCACGTTCTGACAGAAAGAAAGTTTATACGGTGATGTACAGGAGTGATAAATCTGGGTAGGAAAACTTGCCTCATCCTTTTCTTTTTTCTGCTTTGTGCTTGCAACTATAGCTTCGCACTTGTGGTACTTGCTTGGATAATTAGTTGTTAAGCTATAAAAGGGAAACATTCCTTTAGAGTCAGAATTGAAATAATTTGGAGAAGGAGGAATAGAAAGAGACTAGGATTTATCTAATAACCTGCAGGGTTGGACGCTACATACACACTGTAGCATTTGATCTTCTAACTGACCTTTGCTGGGGATATTTTTGCTATTTCAATAAAATAGGAAAACTAATGCAGAGGCACAGGTTAGATAAAGTCTGGTTGTATTTCTCCAAGGGGCCTCATTATCCTGATGATTTTACCACGGTCCAGGATCTGTCCTCTGATTTGTAGACTAGGAGTCTGACTTTTGACTGCACCTGATTATTGCATTTTGCCACTATATATATATATATATGTGTATATATATATATATATACACACACACACACATATACATACATATATGTGTGTGTTTGTTGGTATAACATCTGTCTCCTTACTGAAGTAGTGGCTCTATGAAGGCAGGTACTGGTTCTGTTCTAATTACCACTGAGCACCCAGGGACAAATCTAGTAGCTGTCACATAGTAGGCCCTTGATAAACATAAAATAAATATTTATGAAGTGAGTGGATAATTAAAAAATTAAACATTTATAGCAGATCTGGCTCTGAAAGGGTAGAGCTGTATTAAACACTATTTAAAAACTAAAATCTGAAGGAGGAGTCCATTCTCTCCCTGTAGGAAAAAAAGTGATGCTTTTAAGCATAAAATCAGTAAGGGAAAATGTAATAGATAGAATGTTAAGTGGAATGGGCTAAAATGGGGTTATAATACTGAAAATTCGCTTGTTAATTTTTCCTGTGCCCTGTCCTGGCTTGGATTCCATGTGTCTGAGAACTCCTGTTTTCCTGCTCTTGGCTGACCAACCCAGTATCTAATAGGCAGCCCCCTTCTTTAGGTATAATACTCAATTCAATCTTCTCACAGATGTCTTAGACATCTTTCTCTAAGGGTATATTTTCTCCATAATGAAGCCTATAGACATTTACCTCAAATTCCTCAAAGGCTGACAGCTTCATTTTGCTATTTAAAAAAAAGGTCAGGCTCAAAAAAGTTAAGAAATCTTGAAAAAAAAAAGTTCTTCAATTGTGAGGTGACTAAACTGGCCTCAACCTTAGATTTAATTGATTCCAGAGCCATGTTCCATCCTCCACTGAGCTGCAAAAGAAAGGCATGGCTTAGCTTGTTGGATTATCACTGAAGGGGTAATTGAAAAAATTATGAAAGGCTGATACTCAGAAAAACAGGACACTTTAAAAAACTTACGTATGAAGGAAGCATAGGATCATAGAGAAAGACAAGGCATGACGGTATAAGAATGTTTGCAAAACTAAGAACTGTTTTATATTACTTTATATCTGGAACTACTGTTCTTTCCTGTTGTCTGTTAATATTCTTATATCTCCCTGGATTTTGCCTGCATAGAGCTTATCACAGCTTAATTTGATACTCTGACTCATGTCAAACTATCCTACTAGACTGCAAGCTTAATGAGGGCAGGACCATGTCTTTTTTCCTCACCATTTTTGTCCTAACATTTAGCATAATGGGAGTAGGGAGATGAACAGTGCGAGGGCAGGTAGAGAGGGTCTGGGACACACAATCTGGAGAGCCGCCAAACCTCCATTCTTCACAGTAAAAAAAATGTGACAAAGGAGTATGGACTGATGATGATGGATGGGAGGAGGAAACAGAATGTCTAATAAGAGGTAAAATTAGGTTTAGAAGAAAGTTGTTGCTGCCCTCGAATCTTTCCAACCCTTTGCTGCTTTGAACTCCACTGGTTGAGCACCTTGTTTTCGTACAGATGAAATGCCTCCAGCAAGTCTATACACAGTCTCACCCACGGCAACAAAATCATGAATAGCAAGTTGATTCTCTATATATCAAGTCCTCAGAATTAATTTCTTAAACCTTGTCATGAGGTCTAGTATTTTGAATGCAATGTGATGGATTGCTAGAAAGTAGACATTTAGTTCTCCTCAATCCAGTTATAGATTTTCTGCGACATGTCACCTGTTCAGACCATTACACAGAAATTCCATAAATCACGAAGAACAGTTAGTAAAAACATAGATTGTAACAATACAGTGTGTCTTGTCGACTCTTAGGTCCTGTTGCTTTTACTCTTGGTTAGGTTTTTCAGGGTTCCAGAGCTGGGAGCCATGCAAGTCTTCCTTTTATTTGAGAGAAGATCAGGGCAGTGTTCAAATTACACAAAGGGGAAGTTATGGTAGCCAGGTTCTCAGGCCAGGCCTTCTGAGTGTCGTCTCAGTGTTTTCTGAGATGTACTGCAGACTCTCAGAAGTTATAATCCTTGTTTTGGATGTGCCATTCAAATACATAAAATGGAAAGGGGACTCACTTTGTTATGTAAACTCACTGGACTGCTTTTACTCTGCTAGTAATAAAGAAGGCTCTTTCAAAGAGATCCACAATGATGGAGGTTAGAGACGAGGTTCAGGAGTACAGTTTTTCTTTTGTGGCTTTCCTCTGGATCACTTGCATGCGTGATTATAAAGCAATGGAAGTGAGCGTGATTCTTGAATACTCTATCCAATTACAAACTGCATTTATGATACTGAATATAACTTTAAAAGTATGTCTTTGTCCTCCGTTTCTGTTTAGAAATTCTGTGTTTAACCCTTTTCCCACTATTTCTGCATTTGACAAAATCCAAAATTTTGAATCTTTTATTATCTATTGAATAATATGTGCCAAATTTTGAATCCGCATATTTCAAAGTTATTCGAGTTTCCATTGTTGAGGGTACATAAATTTGATTTGATCAACTTTTTTTTTGAATTATAGTCAGTTTACAATGTTGGGTCAATTTCCAGTGTAGAGCACAATTTTTCAGTTATACATGAACATACATATATTCATTGTTGCATTCTTTTTCACTGTGAGCTACCACAAGATCTTGTATATATTTCCCTGTGCTATACAGTATAATCTTGTTTATCTATTTTACATATGCCTGTCAGTATCTACAAATTTCCACTCCCAGTCTGTCCCTTCCCACCCCCTCCCCCCCCCGGCAAACCACAAGTTTGTATTCTATGTGTATGAGTCTGTTTCTGTTTTGTATTCATGTTCATTTGTATTTCTCTCTTTTTTCTTTTTTTTTTTTTTTTTCTCTTTAAGATTCCACATATGAGCGATCTCATATGTTATTTTTCTTTCTTTTTCTGGCTTACTTCACTTAGAATGACATTCTCCAGGGACATCCATGTTGCTGCAAATGGCGTTATGTTGTCGGTTTTTATGGCTGAATAGTATTCCATTGTATAAATATACCACATCTTCCTTATCCAGTCATCTGTCGATGGACATTTAGGCTGTTTTCATGTCTTGGCTATTGTAAATAGTGCTGCTATGAACATTGGGGTGCAGGTATCTTTCTGAAGTAGGATTCCTTCTGGATATATGCCCAGGAGGGGGATTCCTGGGTCATATGATAAGTCTGTTCCTAGTCTTTTGAGGAATCTCCATACTGTTTTCCATAATGGCTGCACCAAACTGCATTCCCACCAGCAGTGAAGGAGGGTTCCCTTTTGTCCATAGCCTCTCCAGCATTTGTCGTTTATGGACTTTTGAATGATGGCCATTCTGACTGGTGTGAGGTGATACCTCATTTTGTTTTGATTTGCATTTCTCTGATAATTAGTGATAATGAGCATTTTTTCATGTGCCTATTGATCATTTGTATGTCTTCCTTGGGGAATTGCTTGTTTAGGTCTTCTGCCCATTTTTGGACTGGGTTGTTTGTTTTTTTCTTATGAAGTCGTATGAGCTGCTTATATATTCTGGAGATCAAGCCTTTGTCGGTTTCATCTTTTGCAAAAATTTCTCCCATTCTGTAGGTTGTCGTTTGTTTTGCTTATGATTTCCTTTGCTGTGCAGAAGCTTGTAAGTTTAATTAGGTCCCATTTGTTTATTCTTGCTTTTATTTCTGTTGCTTAGGTAGACTGCCCTAGGAGAACATTTTTGAGATGTATGTCAGATAATGTTTTGCCTGTGTTTTCTTCTAGGAGGTTTATTGTATCTTGTCTTATGTTTAAGTCTTTGATCCACCTTGAGTTTACTTTTGTGTATGGTGTAAGGGAGTGTTCTAGCTTCATTGATTTACATCCTGTCTAGTTTTCCCAACACCATTTGCTGGAGAGACTGTCTTTATTCCATTGTATATTCTTGCCTCCTTTGTCAAAGATTAGTTGACCAAAAGTTTGTGAGTTCATTTCTGGACTCTCCATTCTGTTCCATTGGTCTATATGTCTGTTTTTGTACCAATACCATGCTGTTTTGATTACTGTAGATCTATAGTATTGTCTGAAGTCTGGGAGGGTTATTCCTCCAGCCTCTTTCTTTTTCTTTAGTAAAGCTTTGGCAGTTCTAGGTCTTTTGTGATTCCATGTAAATTTTATTATGATTTGTTCTAGTTCTCTGAAATATGTCCTGGGTAATTTGATACTGATTGCATTAAATCTATAGATTGCCTTGGTCAGTATGACCATTTTAACAATACTGAGTCTTCCAGTCCAGGAGCATGGGATATCTTTCCATTTTTTTAAGTCCTCTTTAATTTCCCTACTCAATGTTTTATAGTTCTCCATATATGTCTTTCACCTCTTTGGTTAGATTTATTCCTAGGTATTTTATTACTTTGGGTGCTGTTTTAAAGGGAATTGTTTCTTTACTCTCTTTTCCTGGATCAACATGTTCTTTTAAATAGCCCATTCTTCACTAGCTTATTAAGAGAGTTACAGGTACTCATGAAATCAAGCATGACTTTTTGATCATTTGTCACGCATTCAGTAATGTCTCAGCTAACAGAACAACTGTCATGCTGTGTAATTGGTTCATTTTCTTTAATTAATACCAAATTTTGAAAATAAATTTTAAAAATGAATATATAGCTTGAATACTTTTATAGCACATGTAAAATAACCTTGACTTTACTATTTAGACAATATTGAGCTTGACTAATTTTTATAGCACATGTTAATTAGCTTGACTTTACTATTCAGAAAATATTGATAAAATATCTAAATAAAGCAAATGGTGCCACTTTTAATGTAATTTTGTATGAAATAAATAAGTGCTTCATAATCTGAGTTTGCCTTAGATAAATCAAAATAGATTGAAAATTTCAAAGTGAAATTATTTTCACTATAAATGTATTTAATTGTTTCACTACAAAAGTATGTAAAAACTTAGGTGTATTCAACTTAAGGGTTATGAAATGCAACAGAAAGTAGGCAGAGTTAAGAAAATGTTTAAAAAGAAAAATTTGGTCAATTCTACCTTAGTTCATGATTTAACTGGAGCGCTTGTTAGCATTTTGCAATTTAATGCATTCCTGGTATTTTTGTTACTTCAGATTCACCCACCTAGCCTATAACATGAGTTTTGGTCTTGAACTTTATATTTTTACAATTGTGTGTTCCTTAGGCTAACTGATAACTCTTAATATTTTGTATATTAGAAACATATATGACATGTTTTTTTAAAAACATCATAGCTAATACCTCATTCTGATAAAATTAATTTGCAAAGCAAGTTTGAAATTGTTGATTTTATTTCAGAAGTACTGAAACAGAATGTAGAAACCTATATGTTCTCTAAAGGTTAGCAGATACCTTTTCAGTTTTTGTACTGTAGAAAATAGTTTTGTTAGTTTTTACATAAACAGGGTTCCAAATACGGATCTATCATCTGATCATTCTGATGTAGACAATTAAAATTACATTCATAAATTTGGCTCTGAGATTTGTACAGTAGCAGAAATTAAGTATAGATCCCCCAAATCTTATTAAAGAACTACTTTCTCTTCTATCAGATAATATCATCTTATCTAGAAGTGTCATTAAATAAACAGTCCTAGAATTGAAGTAAATCCATCAACAAATCCATCAAGTCATACAAAAGTCAGTATTTTAGCTCTGATTATGTGCTCATCTAGTTATGATTAGAAAAGCAAAAAAAGTATGATTCCTTTCTGGCAATATTGTTTTTTATTTTATGAGATAAATAGAAAGTCATTTGATGTAAAAGAATGTTTTGTACAAATTTTATGAATCCTATAATCATTTCTTCATTTTTAGGTTATATCTGCTGACGTTTTCATATCATGATCTCATCATAAGTTAAGACCTTGAAAAAGACATAATAATGTAGCTTCCTACAGAATGTAGGGAGCCAATTCATTATTCAGTACACAAAACAAAGAGCACCATTGTGTTCCCTCAGAACAGACATCTCACATTAATTCTTAGTTATCAGTAGCCATGCTTAGTGTAATCTCTAGCAGTTTTGATGGTTCCACAGCAAAATAGCATAAGATAAATTATGTAAAATAAATGTATAGATTAAACTATACTTGTAGTTCCATAAACCATTTTTGAGTTCACTAATAATCATTGGAGTATTTTTATCTTTATTTTGGCAGAATTCTCAATTTTATACACATATCTTGAACAATCTTTAACTGTTGTTGAATGAAATAGAATCATCATTTTTTAAAGCTACATGTATCCATTACATGCAGTGAATTCATTTTTATTAAGAGTGTGGGGTCATGATAAAATTCTTTGTACCTATTTCCATGAACCTTACTTCCAATTTTTTTTCCAATTTTACTGAGAAATAATTGACAAACATAATTGTATGTATTTAAAGTGTACAGCATGATGATTTGACATACTTACTCATTGTAAAATGATTACCAAGATCAAGATAATTAACACAGTCATCACCTCCCATAGTTAACTATTTTTGTGTGTGTGATGAGAAAGCTTAAGTTCTGCTTTCAGCAATTTTCAAGTATACTTTTGAAATATATTATTAACTATGGTCACTGTACTGTACATTAGATCCTCAGAATTTATTCTTCTTATAACTTAATATTTGTACCTTTTAACCTACATCTCCCCATTTTTACTCCCATCAGCCTCAGCCAATCACTATTCTATAAAGAAACTGGCTTTTTTTTTTTTAGATTCCACATATAAGTGATAGCATACAGTATTTGTATTTATCTGTTCAGCTTATTTCACGTAACATATTATCCTTCCAGGTTCATCTATGATGTCACAAATCACAGGATTTCCTTCCTTTTATGGTTGTGTAATATTGCATTGTATATACATCACAATTTATCCGTTCATCTGTAGTGGGACATTTAGGTTGCTTCCATATCTTGGCTATTGTGAATAAACCTGCAGTAAACATGGGAATGCAGATATCTCTTCAAGAGATTGAGTTCAGTTCCTTCAGATATATACCCAGGAGTCGGATTGCTGGATTATATGGTAGTTCTATTTTTAATCTTTTGAGAACCACTATACTGTTTTCTATAATGGTGGTACTAATTTACATTCCCACAAACAGTGCATGAGGGTTCTGTTTTCTCAACATCCTTGCCAACATTTGTTAAGTCTTGTCTTTTTGATAATAGCCATCCTAACAGGTGTGAGGTGACCTCACTGTGGTCCTCATTTTCATTTCTCTAATGATTAGTGATGTTGAGTACCTGTTCGTGTTTCTACTCGCCATTTGTATGTCTTTGGAAAAATGTCTATTCAATCCCTTTGCCCATTTATTATTTTGATTATTTGCTTTTTTTGCTGTTGGGTTGTATGAGTTCTTGACATATTTTGGATATTCACCCCTAGCAGATATATGATTTGCAAATATTTTCTTCCATTCCGTTGGTTACCTTTTTCAACATATTGATTTTTTTCTTATTTGTACCTAATTTCACAAAGAAATGTATATGATAACATAACTGTTATATATATGTATACACACACCCTTTGTATGCCTTTTTGTCGTTGATTTGTTTGATCAGTTAAATAGAAAACCATAATGGCTTTCATAAGAGAAAAGTATAGAAGAATGAATCAAACTCTTGTACTATTAGTTAAAATGTGAAAATGAGTATGGTAAAATTGGTATAAAAGAAATATTAAAATGACTAGAGTAGTAAGGCAAAGCAGAAGCACTAACTGGTTTCTCTTAAACATTCCAAGTTATCTGATGAAAGTTATTGCAACAGATCATGACACCTAGAAAAATAACATTTTTTTCATGTTCTACATGTTCAACAAATATTTTTGAGCGCCTACTCTGCATCATGCATTACGGTTGAGAGATCACAGGTCCAGCTTTCAAAATGTATACAGTGCAGAGAACTGAAGCTTTACACAAACAGAAATGATCAAACCTATAGGACAAGTAATAAATCCGTGTGCATGGGGAGCACAGAGAAAGGAATCTCTTGATTTTCCTGGGGGACTCCTAGAATCTTCAGGTATGAGGACATGTTTTGCCAGAAGAGAAACGTGGGGCTTTCTAGACAGAGGAAAGAGCATCACGAAGTCCCAGAAAAGTGGAAGATGATTGTGTCTTTGAGAAATGCAAACAGTTCTAATTGTTAGAACATAAAATAGAAGCCTAATCTTGAAGAATCACCATTCTGATGACAGTAGGATGCAAGGGGAAATTTTGAGCAGTGTAGTAGTACGATTCTATTCGTTAGTTAGAAAAATCACTCTCACATGGAGTAGAGAATGGTTTGGCGGAAAAGAATGTAATAGAAACAGTCTACGTAAGGCAGGCTGCAGGCTCGGCGGAGATAGTGATGGGAGGCACTTACAAGAAGTGACTTGGAAGCTGTTGTGGTTAAATCACTAAAAAAGCTTCTGCAGGAAAGAAATGGAGATCCAGCAGACGTGAAATAAGACCTGTGTAGACTTTGACATGGAAATGAAGGCAGCTGGGGCATAGTTAACGTATAATTCATTCTCAAATGAATGAAATTGCTACTTGTTTTTTAAGAATTAAGTTATAGATTTAAGGGAAAGAGTAAATTGAAAATTTGTAGAGTTGAAATTCTACCAGTGATCATAGCGTTATCTGAACTTTCGGAGAAAGATGACAGATAACTTGGACAATGACTCAGTGCAGGCATCGGGGAGAAGGCTATTTCCTATCTCTCACTGAGTAACACTGTTAAACAAGTGATGTATAGTGATAATTTGCATTTTTTTAAACCAATATTACCAAATGGGAGACTTAGCTCAGTGCCTGACACATACTAAGTGTCCAGAAGGTTTTACTCATTAATGAAAAACAAAACAGCAAAACTTCCACTTGTCTTTCTTGGATTGCTAAAGAAAAATTATGTATGAAAACTGAGTGTTAGTGACGTTATGATTCTGTGCTCTGTTCCCCTGAAATCTGTGAGGCGTGTGTCTCAGCCCATTTTTCCCTCTAAATCTAAATTATGCGATTGTGTGTGTTGAGTGTACTTTTGTTTGCATTTGGGTATATGTGCATATAAATGCATACATAAAAAATTTTTAACACTCATTCAGAAGATCATTGCCTGAAATATGAGGTCAGTAGAAACACACACACATTTTTGTCTTGCTTTAAATTCTTAAAGATCAAATGGAAAAAAAATTATTTTTATTATAAAAACATCAGTTGTTTTTACACTCAGGGAAATGTACCCAGTATGACACATCACAAGAAATAAAATAAGAGTAAGGAAATGGACAATTTTCAGGAACAAGTCATCCAGAGACAGGGATCACTGATAATCAATTAGGATGGACACAGTCTTACGGCAAAAACCCTGGCTATATATGCAAGGTATGTCCCTCTAGGGACCAATATTCACTCAGCTGTTAAAGGTATTTATTAAACTTAAAAGGTTCTAGAAACTGCAATTATATAACAGCAATAATATTCTAGTCTTAAATAATCTTGGGTTATTTTATGTAGGGACATATGAGAGCTTTCAACGGTATGCATTTACTGCTCAAGTTAGAAGTAACATTCCAGAAATATGAAGCCCTTACTTTAGAGTTATTATGTAAAAGACAAGAAGATCCCTGATGTCAAAGTCATATTGCTACTTCCTCCTTTACAAAGGCTGGACTGAGGTTACCTATGATGAGAATGTTTGGCTACACCAAGCATGACTCAGAAGCTAGAGTCATTCTGCCACTCCAGCCTTCACCCCATTAAATCTGTTGTATTTTCTGGCAGCTGTTTTTGCCATTTACGTTAAAAGCAGATGGGGAAAATGCGAAGAACTGTCAGTTTTATTGCCATGTATAATCAGCATCTGGGCTGTATGTTACAGAAACAGTCAATCCAAACTCATACTTTACTAGTGGTGTAAAAAGTTTTTTGAGTTTCTAAGACACGTTCACATTAGAGAAAGTGTTATATTTGAATCATGTGGATCATGGAAATTGCAACCATTTATTTTTTTTTAGCCTCCATGTGAATGGTGCATGTGTGTATGTGTTTAATATGCAGTTATGAATTATCAGCAAAACCATTCTGCTAATTTGTTTTAAAATGTGTTTTGGAACCATAAATATTTGTTTCTAATTAGAGATTAAATCATGTGTCAGATTGATTCTTTATATAATCTGTGTATGTGTGTGTAACTAATATGCTGTAGACATTGCAGCGTATAATGCTGTATATTATATGTTACACATGTACACATATAGATCCTCACTTTTATTGTTTCACCATTTTTATGGGGGGGTCATTTAGGTTTATTTATGTATTTATTTACTCAAACAGAGGTACTGGGGATTGAACCCAGGACCTTGTGCGTGCTAGGTATGCACTCTACCATTCAGCTATACCCTCCTCCTGTTTCTCTATTTTTGAGCAGGAAAAGCATACTACATATTTATTATTTTACATCTCATAATTTTTACCAAAACATTTTTAGAAGGTTTTATTTTCTTATTTTTCAGAAATAGAAACTCAGACAGAGAGAAACAGTAAAGTTTCCCAGATTCACAGAGCTAATCAGTGGCAGATCCAGAATTTATTCCAAGTCTGTATAAAGCTCATTTTTTTAATCACTAAACTACAAATTTTTTCTCTATGTCTGTACATATACAAAACATAAATACCTCTTGGGGAGAGCTATTTCAGCTTTGGCATGTGGATTTTTTTTATAGTTTGTGAAAATAATTTAATTCGAAAAATACTGAAAAGAATGCCAAACCATTGAAAGCTAGTGAGCTGAAAGTGTCATTTAAAATAAACTAACATGGTTAAATATAGTGTAAATGTCTTCAGAACTAGTTGGAGCTTTTGCATGCCCAGTTACACTGTGTTGTATGCTTCACTGATGTAAGATGTGCTCATTGCTGACCAGAGGAGAGTGTTTACATGCCACACAGCCCAGTTATACCAGCATGTCATTTCCATGTTCTAAGGGTCTGCAGTATTACAGCAGGATGATTTACCGATCATTTCCCATTTTCTGCCATCTTTGAAATAGGCACCAGAAAGTGATATATTGGTAACAGTTCATTCTTTAGGAACTCTAAAAGTGTGAAGACATGTATTTTTGAAAGATAGCAGTAATTAGAGAGCAAGAGAAAAACATATATGGCAGTGGGGAGGGAAGATCTTTATGGGTTAAACATACTTTTGAATTTTTTGATTGGAGCAGTTAGAAGACTGTGTCCTAACTAAAACTGAACTTCTAATAAACTTTCCAGCTGGTTTTGATGAAGTGGTAACAACAGATTGCTTTAAGATGTACATACACACAGTGATAAAATGTGTTGGAGTCGTTCACATACATTCTGTGGAGGAAAAGTTCCTGGCGCCTTATATATGAAAAAGTCTTTTTTCATAGTATGCGGTTATAAAATTTTCTCCCTCTAGTTTTCAGTTTTCTAAATACATGTTTACTTTGCAATTCAAAATATTAAATTTTCTTTCTATGAAGGACCAGCTCCAGGAAGGCTCTTAAATCTAGTGGACGTTTGCTACAGCTTGCAAATACATCTCAGCCATTACACTATCTGTTTTGGTAACTCTGGAATGTTTTAAATCAGATTCTTCATGGAACAATGAATTCAAATTTGTTCTGTATAAAATTCAGCAGATTCTGTGCTGTTAGAGTAGAAGATGAGAGGATAGCAAAGCTAGAAACTGTAAATTTCATTTGCTTCCTTTTAACCTTCACCTGAAAATGCTAGTATTTTTCTTCCTTATTTTTTATAATCTAGTTTTAACACGTCCCCTCTTTTTTTGGAGGAAGAGCAGCATTTGAGATGTGTCCTGTTTGTAGTTTGTCAAATATAAAGTTCTTGTAATGAAAAACAAAAATTCTTTATCCTGGAGCCCTAAAAGTTTACAGGAAACGTGTATTAGTTTAGTTTTCCACTGAAGACAAGAAAATAGACATTTTAAAATATTTTAAAATTTACTGTTTGACACCTGGCAGTGGCAGAATATTTTCCTGCTTGAGAATCTTTCTCTGTGAATGAAGAGGCAGTTATGTTGTGTCTTAGCAGACTGCTGAGACAGTGGCAGAAACACTGATCAGCTCCTGAGTGAATATAAATAACCAAGTAAGCTTTGTTTCAAATACTTTTTTTTTTTTTTGGAACAAGGTTGGAAGTAAATAGATAAGTAAAGAAAAGCAAGTAAATCCATTGTGCATGTCGTTGTTCAGCTTTCTGTTGCATTTGTTGTAAATGAAATGGTTTGCATGTGGAGATTAAATCATGGTATATCGCAATAAGGAACAACTCATGCAGCTTGGCTGTATTAGATTTGAGTTATTATTTTTGCATATAAAAACTAATACCATTTCATCACAATTTCTCTTTGTTTATAACTTTGTGAGCATTCATTTTTCTAAAAAAGTATATGGCCCCACTTACTATATCTTTTGTTTTTTTGTTTTAGCAGAAATATTTATCAATGAAATTAACTGCAGATTCAACACATAAACTAAGTTGCAGTCAAATATATTTGAATGTCATTAGAACAATTAGTGATCATTATAAGTATTCTAGGTTCTGAGACTTTGAAATAATAGGTGAATTTTTAAATTTCTAAAGAAACTATTCAATTATATTAAATGATAGAATTAGTTTGACCACATTTGTGAGTTAATATTATGGACATTTCAGAAGTCTTAGTGCTGAATATGGTATTTTTTAAAGGTATTGAACAAATTAGTTGGAAATATACCTGTAAAATTAGACACTTAATCAATAAAACCTCCATGAGGGTATAAACATATCTGCTTTCGATCTCCATTGAATTGCAATTATGTAATATAATATCTTGCACAGGGTAATCAGTAAATATTTGCAGGTTGAATTAATAAAAATAAATAATTGCTGATTCCCTTATTTTCAAGAACCTGACATAAAATTTGCAAAAAGTAATTGCATGATCTAGTTTTGCATTAGTGTTCAAAGAAACCTACTAGACACTAAGAGTTTTTTTCTCGTTGTAACATTATTGAGCGAATCTTTAACAACATGAAATGACATTTCAGTGGCCTAGGTTTGAAGACAGTCCTCTGATCAATAATATTCTATCCATAGCTTGTTTTCACTAAATTTTCATTGATTACATTTTAAACTTCTTAAAATCCAACTGCAAGAATGGATCACAGCAACAACAACAAAAAGTGTCTCTAAACTATCAGTTCCTAACGTTCTAGTCAATAATGTAACAGTGAAATGATTCAAATAGCCTTTGCTATATTTAGAGGTGTTGAGAAAGCACCCTTTCTTAAGACTCAGATAAATAACCCAGATGCTAAATCCATATTTTCTTCATACAATTTATTTCTTGTCTTCTAGGGTAAATCTGCCCCTTAGGAACCAATAACTGGAAGGAGGCAAGGGACGTGTGAAAAATGAACAGAATACAGTGAGATAAAAGAGAGGTGTTTGGAA
Organism: Camelus bactrianus; assembly: GCF_048773025.1. Taxonomy (NCBI): domain Eukaryota; kingdom Metazoa; phylum Chordata; class Mammalia; order Artiodactyla; family Camelidae; genus Camelus; species Camelus bactrianus. The sequence goes on along the minus strand of NC_133540.1, from coordinate 122,364,281 downwards.
GAGAATGCCCTTGGATAGAAAGAGACAGTTAACCGTATCTAAGAAAATAAAGGAAGGCTTCAAAAGGAGGCCATGATTTAGTTGTCTTAAAATAACTAAATAATATTATTAATAATGATGTAAAATTATTATTAACTTAAATGGCTAACAAATGGGGAATGATGGATGAAATATGGTCCATTTTGGGATAATTGAATGTTACAAAAACATTAAAAATAATGTCTTTCAAAAAATTTAATGATATAGGAAAACATAGATGATACGATATTTAATGGAAAAGATTCAACTTAAAATTCTCTACACCATGAGATTTCAATTATGTAAAGTAAATATGCATGCAAAAAAACTAAAGTGAAGTTCACTGATCTTAGTAGTATATTATGACTTTAACTTTCTTCCTTAAGTATTTTGTAAATAGCTTAAGCTTAAATTTCTCTTTAATATGAACAAAATAACTTCTGTTTTTTGGAGGGGGAGAATTATGCCTTAACATTGCAAGTTAGAGAAGGGACTGTACCTCTTGTAGGAGAAAAGAAGAGGCAGGAACTTGGGGATTAGCTCAATTTGGACGACTAGAAAGTGAAGCCATAAACTGAGAAAAAGTAGACTGAGAATCAGCATCATACAGTGTCACCTCCAAGGGAAGAATGATTGTTCACAATATCAAATGCTACAGTGAGTTCAAGAGTAGTGAAGACTGAGGAAACCCACTGCCTATAGAGAATGGGAGGTCAGAGGGTGAGCCCTGAGAATGTTGAAGAAAACAGGCTCAAACGATCAAACAAAAGATCAAAATTTAGGCAATTTGACTTAACCTCCATTTATTTTGATCTGATGTTCATTAAATGTTTGTAATATATATATGTCAGAGTATTACCAGTATTCAGTAAAGATGAGTCAATGTATAGGACATATATAGTCTATTACGTATATTATATTTATACATAACTACATCAGTATAAATGTACAGATGTATGTATGGGCGTGTATATGTATTTTTTAAAATTCAGGCAGGAAAATGGAACTCAGGCCAAGTATTTCAACAGAAGGATTTAATATGACGAATGAGTTAAACAGTTGTAGGAAGTGACACAGAGACTAGAAAGCTGCTTCCACCTCCAGGGCTACAAAGAACTAAGGAAGTGACGTTATCCGAAGCCAGGAGCTGGCCCTTAGCAGGAGCTTAAGTTAACAAAGAGATGAGACCATTGCGGAGGACGTCCCCTGGCGCAGAAAACGGGAGACTAACCCAACTACCCCTCCTCTTCCCACCTTCAGTCTCCCACCAGTGCCTTTCACCCACCAAGTCTCACAACAGCCAGTCAGCAAGTGAGCCTGGGATAGGTGGTTCAAGGAGTCATGCCCCTGGGATGCAGAGCAGAAGCGAGGAGAACGGGATGGAAAATACTAGGATTTTCATACGGGTAGAAATGAGGCTTACAGGCAACATTTTTTTTTTTGATAGACTAAAATATTTACCAAAACACTTTATTTCAATATGTTATTTTGAGTCTTTCATTGCTAGGTTGGTAAAATTGAGCTGAATCATGGAGTAGATAATGTTAGAGGGTTATTTTCAACTCTCAGATTTTAGTGCATCATAAAAATACTTCGGTTGTGTTTAAATGCACTTTGCTGCGGTGGTTTCCACATGAAATATTCACGTAATGGATTGACAGAGTACAGACAGTCTTACTGAAAATATCTATAGCACTTGTGGATTTAGAATTTAAACTTTTTCCTCAGAAGAAGCTTCAAAATTAATTTTCTGCGTATGCCATTTTTTCAACCTATAGTATGCTTTCTATAGAGGAAAATGTTTATAAAATTTAATATTCCACAATAATTTCTTTTCTGGAAGAATTATAACTACCTCTAAAGAATGTTCTACACCCATTCAGTGTTACAGTGTATTTTTCTTGCTGATATTGAAGTTAGTAAAATGTATTCCCAGCTTAGTTTCTTACAGGTGTTCTCTCTTTTATACGAAGTCCAGCCTTAAATATTAATAAACCTGCAATACCTAAAAATCAGAATATTTTATTGCTTTCACATTTGTTTTTATTCCCAGTCTTGCTCGACTTTTAGGGCACAGCAAGCACACTGAATTTTAGTAGTCTTGTTTTGAGAAAAAAAAGAAAGTATCACTCTTGAAATACGTCACCTTTGCTTCTTGACATGGCTTGAATTAAACATATCTGAGAGCTCCCATTTCTATTTTAAAAATGGATTTTTTTCATTGCAGACGTTTGGAACAGAACTCAATCAAGGTCATCCCTCCTGGAGCTTTCTCACCGTATAAAAAGCTTAGAAGAATGTGAGTGAATAATATTCTGAAATCAATGTAATTTTTAAAAAATTATACAGGTCATGACCATGCAGAGACACCCATTTAAGTATGAATATTTAAATGTTTGACAGCTTAAATAAGAAGCAGTGTGACTATCTGATTGCTAGTTCTATAATATTGTAATGTTAAAAGCCAAACTATTCATTTTTTTAAAGTTCTCTGTAATTCAGCATATTAATTCACGCTAGCATGAATGGATGTGGTCAATATATTACACAGCTGCATTCTTAATATTCTAGTTTCAAAAATAAGACATAGGTCATCCTTAATAATAATTTAGGAAAACAGCCAACAGTTGATTAAAACGTGTGATTTTTTAAAAATTTAGGATGCTTCACATGTTTCATGTTGTAAATGTTATACATGTACTGATAGGTGCAAAACTGACATGTAACAGCAATAAATAGCTTTCTCCTGCGGTAAATCTCACTGACTTTCTATTTAATTTAACCTAACCCTATTTTTAATCTTAGCGACCTGAGCAATAATCAGATCTCTGAGCTAGCGCCAGATGCTTTCCAAGGACTCCGCTCCCTGAATTCACTGTAAGTATTGACCACATCATGGAAGGAAAGCAGAATGCACGATGAACAGTGGCTTTATATTTTATATTTGGATTTAAAAAAATACTCCTTTAAGTTTTTTTATTATGGATTATTAATAATAATTATTAGATTCATTAACGAATGTCATCATTTTTATGGAGAACTGCTCCCTATCACTGAAATCAGCCAATGGGGTATATATTTTAGGATTTGATAGTTAGAGAGCAACAGCCCCCCTTTTGGACAGTGCTGTCTTTCTGAAGTAAAGGGAAAATGTTTATTTTGGCGTGCTCTTGTCTGTGCTGTTTATAATCCTTAAGCCAATAGCTGCTGTCTCTGGGGATGCTATCGGTTCCTTTAGAACGATGCTGAGTGAAGTCTTGCAGAGAACAGTTGAAGATGGCCAGTAGGGGCCCCTCAACCCTCTGCTTCATCACCTTAAGACTTCCCTGAAAGAACCAGCTTTAATGTCTCAAAGGACAAAGATAAGAGGGTATGACAGCTTTTTAATGTCAAAGGGACTTCCAGGGAGATAGCTGTGAAAACTAAAGTGGTTCTATTGTGTATTTATAAAGGCTGTTTTTCCTTCAGACTTGTGCAAAATCTTCAGAAGTCCGCCAAGAAGAGTAACCTTTATTTCAAAGTTTAATTTTAAAGTTTGAAAATGAAGCCTGTTTTTTTTTTTTTGCTTTTGAGTCGATGCTTAGAGAAGGGTTCCTATTGATGTAAATTACTGTAGGGCTCTTAGGAATTTCAGAAGTTGACGGTAACCAGTGAGAATTTAAGGATACACCTGTGTGAACACCTGGGGTTTGTATAACAGTTTACACTCATACCAAGGGGACGAGATAGACCCACCCACCTAGGCATATGAATGTTCAGGTGGCTAGGCTGGTCTGCTCAGAAAAATGCAATTTTCTTTGAAGAAAAGAAAATCTAGAAAACTATCACTTCACCTGCAGTATCTGCCTAAGTTCGTTTTTGTTTTTTTGTTTTGTTTTGTTTTGGGCTTTTTTTTTAATAGATGAAGTCCAAAACCAGGGGAACACCTGTTGGCAGAAAATGTGAAGTGCAGTCATGCATTGCCCTCGGGGTAGGCTGTCAGATTGTAAAATCACAAAGCTCAATGAAAACTCTATTAAATCACCCAAATTGTCCCTCAAGTACTGTGCATACCTTCCTGGGCAGTAATACTATCCAAGGTAAACACAGGTAACCTCCCAGCCATACAAAAGGACAGAATAAAAGTCAAGTCAGTATACAAATTCCTGGTGCTTCAAGCATCTGTGACCCAAAGATAACCATTAAATGTCAAAAAAAAAAGGGGGGGGGGGCGAAGGATGGAGAATTATTTATATCTGCTTGCAGAGTTTACTTTTAAGTTCTGTTGCCTTAATAATGTTGACACTTGTGGTTGTGAGAATTAAATGATAAAAAGAAACAGTAAAATAAAGTAGACAATAAATTAATTATATTATTTATCACAGTGAATTACATTATATTTATTAAAAATATATTATAATTAATGATTATAACTTATCATGTACTAATCAATATACACGTGATAAACTAATGGCAAATAGTAAAAGAAATGACAACATGTAGGAGAACACGCTAGCTGAATTGGGATCTTAATCTTCGTGATCAGGGCTCTCATGTACACAGTTCTTTTGGAAAACAGAAGAAAAGTATGATTTTTCCTTGTGGGAGTGCATTTTAGCCAGGGCGTTAAATCACTGAGGAATTTCCAGTTCAAACCATAGCAGTACCTGGAAAAATAAGAACTGCTCTCCAGAAATGGCGTATTCATGTAACACCTTAAAACATTATAAAACAAACCAACTAGGAGAGAATCAAATCGCTCTACTATCATAGAGAAAGTCCACATATTATAACTGGTACCATTTTCCTCATTGTGTTCATGTTCCAGATTGGCCTCCCAAAGGTTAAATTATTTACCCCCTCCAAAAAGCATATAACTACCCAGATTTGCAGTAGCCCTTTTCGTCACATAAACACAATCAGCAGAAACATATTGGGCCCCTCCGGTGTCCTCATCCCCATGTGAGGCTCTGAGTAGGCGTGCGTGAATGAAACACAAAAATTCCTCCCTCATGGAGGTGATCCGTGATAACTGTACAATGGACAAAAAATATAGTACATCTGATGTACTATGCACTATGAAGGAAAATTAAGAAAGGAAAGAGGGTAAGGAATGCCAGGGGAGAGGAGAGTTGACATTTTAAGTAGAATGATTCACAGAGGCCCCCAAGGAAGTGATATTGAGCAAAGATCGGAAGTTGCAATCATAGGAGTGAGCTGTGCAGGTAAGTAGAGAAAGAGCATTCAGGACACAGGGGACAGCTAATATTAGGGCTCTGAGGCAGAAGGATGCTGAGTGTTTCAGGAAAGAGGAAGAAAAAGTCATTATGACCAGAGGGGAGCAGATTCCAGAAAGGCGTGAAGTGACTTGGGAGTGTGGAGATAAACCTGCAAGACTGATACAGATGGGCAACATTTCTTTTTTTAAATGAGATTTTTTACTTATTCAGTTTTCTTCTATATATCTTTCTGGACCTGTATTCAGTTATTTAGCCAGCTTAGTTTAATTACTACATTTGCTAAAGAAGTGAAAATACTTAAAGACGATATGATGCCTAATGCATTTTATTTAATAAATTACTTTGTTGTTACCAAACTAGTATATCTTAGAGACAACTGGTCTTGATCTGTTGAATGTTTTTTAAGGTCTCTCCTGTTAAATTCATTAACATTTATTTATTTTTATTAATTTTTTTATATATTATTATATATCATTAGTATATTGACATACTTATTATATAACATATTACCTGTAATTAACAAAACATCATTCAAGATACATGCATCTGTGAAATCATTTTATCCTCAAGGCTTTTTCTTGCCTTCACTGTGACATCAACAAAATTTCCATAATATTTAATCATCATTTATTAAGAATTCAGCATTAAAGTACACTTAGCATTGTCTCTAAGTTTTTCTTTTTCATTTACTGGTTGAAAACTTCCCTTTATATTAACAAAATCAGAAGCGCTGTAGCAGTGTAGCAAGTGGCTAAGCATATAGCGCCTGGAACCCTGGGTGGCTTGTATTCTGACGCAGGCTCTCCTAGGTACGTGGAGCTAGTTCCTAATTTCCTGTGCTTCCATTGTCCCCTCTCTAAGGTGGGAACAGGATTATTCCTCTCCTGGCTTTGTTAAAGCACAGAGGAAGCTTTCCAGAGATAATGTATATGACCGTGATACATTCTCCTGATACTTAAACCAATTTGTATGTTTCTGGGTTTTAATTACCCAGGGAATTTTTATGCCCATGATCCTCAGGTTTTCAGTCACCTTTCCCAGACTACTGTAGTTCACTAAATCTCATTTCCTCTCTTCACTCACCAGCTCCCAAATTCCACCGGGGTCTATAGTGAAAGGCTTGATTGCTGCGTTTGCATTTCCTGCAGGCTCTTGGACTGATGTTAACTCTTCTGCAGGACCTTGCATTTTCCACTGGTTTTCAATGAAACCCTAGCGACCTCTGCCTTCTCTTTACTGTACTCTCTTTCAAATTGCCTAGTCTTTTAATTCAAACAAATATTAATCAAATACACATGGCTTTTCATTTGTAAGTATAGCTTTCTGACACTTGTTTGGTTAATAAAGCCTGCCCTTAGCACCTTTTTCATGATAGCCATCATATAGGTTTCTATTTGGGGCATTTTTTTTTTTCTTTTAAGTTGAAGTTTGGTGTTTTGCCAGCTTTCACAAAGGCAGGAGAAGCCGAAGACTGGCCAGCAGTGGTTGCTGTGTCTTCCTGTCCCAGTATTGAAACTCAGCAGAGTGAAACTGGTTTTAATATTCTTCTTAGCCTTCCTTCTAGTAGCAGGTACAAAATCTGCCTTGAGATTTCCCCATTGTTCCAAAGGACTGTAAGAAGTTCTCTATGAGCATAATAGTACACCGTATACCGTATGCAGAATATAGTATGCAGTGTAAGAATATATAAGAAAACTGTAGCAAAGCTACGCACCGTGTCATTCTTGGCGTTTGGATATTATCCATATCCCTCATGTATTTATTTTCTTTTCATTTAAATTCATTTTTATCTTTGGATTCTTTTTTTTTAATTTTCCTCCTCTCTTATGAGCTTAGCAAGATTCTCACTGGCCTTCTTGCACTTTGTATCTTTCTGTGATAATATGCCTTTCCCTCATTTTTATAGATTTTGGCCTTATTTTCTTGGCTGCCATCCAATTTTTATGTCCTGCTCTTTGGATTTTTGCTATTTTTTAAATTCCTTTTTCCTTCCTACCGTTTTGATCTCCCTGTGGGTAAGAAAACCATATTCAGCCCTAGTACTGCTATACCTTTTTGTGGATAAATCACATCCCCACAATATCTAGCTTTCCTTTATTGTAGTATTTTTAAGGCAGTCATTGTACCCAATACCACCTACACTTACAGATTTCCTACATCTTTTTGTGACTTCTTTTTTTTCCCTCATGTGTCCAAATTGTCTCATTAATAGTAAGCATCTATTTTTTTTAACATGACCTTCAAGAAAACAGAATAATTTGTTGGAAAAGAAAATATTTTCACCATGTAAGTCTGACACCCCTCCTGGCTGGTCCTCCTTTCAAGCTGTTTGAGCCAACCTTTGGAACAGAAGTCCCAAGTCAACAACCTACTGAACCATTCATCCCTTGATGCTGATGTGGGTTCCCCCACAATTTGTTTGCATCCTGTCTTCCTTTTAGCTCTCAATAGGTTCAAAATGTGAAACTCCTTCAATATTCAAAAGAGCCCTTTGGGGTGGCTCTTTGAAGCCATTTATTCATTTTAGTTGTATCAGTGGTTGGCATACGGGAAAATGGTGGCCATTGAACAAGTAACAGTTGGATTCAGTTTAATTGGGTACCAAGCTTCGAACCTGGCAAAGTTGCCGGCACATAAAGAGGGTACAGTATCTATTGCTGAATGCATTGATTGAATGGTATTGAACTGAATGTCTTGAATCAGTGCTGTCTTGAACTGACCATTTGTTTCCTAAAATTCTCCTATTCTTGACCTTAAAACATGTATTTATTATTGCTTTATCCTTTCTTAATTCCCTTACCTGCTTGGCCCTGACTGGATCTCTCTTTCATTCTTGATTTTTTTAAATTGTTTCTTCCCTAATCGACTTAATGTTTTTAAAAAACATTTATGTTCTGCACAAATGAATGTTCATGCCATGCTATATAACCGTACCCCTGAAATCTATACAAATGGAAGGTCTCTGTACACAGCACAGCAGCCAGCTTTATTTACTCCCTTGCGAGTTTTCTTCGTAATTGTAATAAATCTCATCTGCCGCTGACATCTTAAAAGGGAACAGCTTTTCCTCACTCTGACTCATCTCTCTTGTATGGTTATTTTCCTTCCTTCCAAACAGAAGTCATATACAGCTGCCAAACATATTAATTATTTTGATTCTCATTCCACCTTTTCCTTTTCATTTTATGACATCCATTTGTTTTTTCCAAAAGTAATATATGCCCATTATAGAGAATATTTTAAAAAATAAGGAAAATATAGATAGATACAAATTCAAATGACCTCTGGATGGCAAATCATCTGCCAGCCAGAGACTTTTCACTTTTTTTCTATGTATATATTTTTTTCTAAACAAATTTAAAGCTATACCATAATATATTCTTTTGTATTATGCTTTTTAAACTTAATATTAAATCGTGAACACTTTCATGTCACTAAAAATTCTTCAAAACATGAATTTTATCAATGTGAAATATACATTTAGCTAACCCCCTTTTTAGGGACTTTGATACATTTAATTTATATTTAATTTTTCACTGTTATAAATTATGCCATGATTAACATTTGGTATATTGCGCTTGTCTCCAATTATTTTCTTAACCTCTTGAGGGAAACTACTAAGTTAAAATTTATAGAAACATCTTTATGGTTCAATATGTTGCCAAATTGTCCCTCTAAAAATATAATTTTCTACATTTTCCTACACATGATTGTGGTCCCCTACCTTCCTTTGGAAGCTGAGAATAAATGGGTACCATTGCAGACCCATGGGTATCAATAGCCAACATGATGAGTCAGCCATTTCCATTTATTTGAAATCTCATCATTTCACCCCTTTTGTGAATAAGGTAATTCATTTCTTAATTTGTTCCTCTGCTAATCTATTCATTGTACTCTTCAAACAATACTCACTCATCAGTCCAATGTTAGAACATCACTGTGTGCCAAAACCTAGGCGCCAGGTGTGCTGCAGTAATTAGGTCACGGTCCTTGCCCTTGGTGGCCACGCTAGTGGCTGATCAGGGGCAGGCGCAGGAGGATGCCTTCCTATTCCTGTTTCCTCAGGGAACATACATTTAAAAAACTGTCCTTTTTCAGTATTATCACTCTCTTTGCAAATCTTACGTTTCCGAAGCGTATACATTATACGTTTAAAATGAAAATGTTACTGTTATGTGGATCCCTTTCACTATTTGCCATTATGATAATCCCAAAAGTCATCCCTTTAATGAACAGTGGATTCCACATGTAGTGTTCGCCTTCATTATACACTGTGTGCTGTCGTTACATATGAACTTTGTGTGTGTGTCTGTGTGTGTGTGTGTAGAAAAACATGACAGTTTTAACAGTGAACATGTTTATGAAAAGACAATAAAATTATAAATTGTGTTAATTTATCTGTTTTCCTATGTTTTCCAAAGTTTCTACCATAAGCATAAATCTAATCTATCATCAGAGAGAAAACATTTGCAAATTGAAGCTTGCTTACTCAGCTATGACTCCTATGATGTATGGAGTGCTTCGTAAGCTCCTGTATGCCTGAATACATATGTTTTAGGTGGATTTGTTTTGCTGGTTGGTGTCTAATGTTTTTCCACTTAAATCATGTTTTTCCAGAGTCCTCTATGGAAATAAAATCACAGAACTCCCAAAAAGTTTATTTGAAGGACTGTTTTCCTTACAGCTACTGTAAGTATTTGATTATTTCTGATCTGTTGAACCTAAATATTGTATTTTAATCCGTGTACCATCTCATATTTTCACGGAGCCTTCAGAATAATTCGACTCAAAATGACTTAGTTTAATGAAATGGAAAAGATTAGTCTGGTGGTACTAACATTGATGATGGTTATTTATTTGAAAACATAGCACTTTGAAATTGTCCCCAAACCTTTCTTTCCACGGTGTCTTTAATCTGGGCATCCTGGCTCTTCTGTCATTTAAAGCTTGTGCAATCCTTGCCCTTTGGGAAACTTCTCTGTTTTGATTTAACAATAGTTGGAAAAAAAAAAAAAGACGTAGTGATCTGTTTATCCATCTTTGTCCAAAGAACCTGCAGGCATGACAATGCTGGAAAACATGCCCCAACACAGAGATGGTGTGCAGTAGGCCAGGACACGGTGGTAACACTCCAGCTAATCTTCCGAGAGTGAATTATCTATCAGTTTCCTCGATTTTATCTTTAAAGTCCACTCTGCTTAGAGAATAGCTACTACTCATTTGTCTCAAAAGAAGTATTTATGATGCATATTTAAAAGGAAAGACTTGACCCCAGATGTCTTAATGAATGCTCATGTGAAAATGAGATTGAAAAAAATATGCTAATACAAAGATTGTCATTCTTGGATCATCAAAATCTGTTCAAATCACCAAATGTTTACAGCTTACCCATTTGGGGCACACGCTGACCTAGCTTCTGTAGATAAACAGATGAGTGTGATGTGATTTTTCCCTCAACTAGCTCACAGTCAGTCAGCTTTAAAATTCTTAAGTTAAGAATGCTGTTTTCTCTTTGGGGTGGATGCATTTGTTGGTGTTGGGGTCTGTATGCTTTATTTGGTAAAAATGTATTCCTAGTGCCACAACCTTCCGAAATGTAGATTTTTTTTCTTTACTTGATTAATCTATGTTTATAATTACATCCTATTATCCACACTTTAAACTCCTCATTATTATGCAGAAACATATTTTATATCACAACCCAGTTCATGCACATATACACACATGTAAATGAAGCAGATTATTAACAAAACAAGATTTGACCTCACTATGTGTAGTACCGTCAATTCTGTTCCTTTCTCTCTTCCTCTTAAGGCTACTTAGACCAATAAATTGATTTTATAACAAACCAATCAGTCATGATGAGTACTGACTTTTGTGACCTAGTGACTTTATTTGGACATCAGTTTATTTTTGAGCCCTTGCAATGAAGTTAGCAAAAGTTTCTGATCCTGAGTAAGATGGCTCTGTACACACCGTAGACAGAGCTGGATGCTACAGCCTCGTGCTTCTCTGTCATTCTTCCACGTTTCCTAGCGTCATTCTCATCGCCATTTACTTGCCATCTCTTTTGCTATCACCCTCCTGCCAAGCACCAACACTTGAAATGGCACCTTCTTTTTCTTTTTCTATTCACGTACACTTACTGATAGTTGATGTAACAAATGGGTTATGAACCTGAGAGTCTGTATGTCAATAAACCTTATTTAAAAAGCCAGCTTTGCCCCTCTGGCTAAAGTCCTATCTCTAGACTCAGGCCCCTTCTTAAACCTGTGACACGACCATCCCTTTCCATGTAGCTGAGAACTTGGCCGGGGTAAACATCTTAGATCTGCTTGAACAGATGAGACATTGGGAAGAAGGAGTAGATAAATGGAAGAAACAACAGAAAGTGGTATTCAGTATTTTCCCCCTAATTCCCAGACCGCAGAGATGAAAATGAAGAACGAAAATCTCAGGTCAGCAACTTTCTTTAGTTTCAGGCTCCCCACCCTTTCCTTGTCCTCAGCATCCTGCTCTCTAACTCCTTTCCCAGTTAGCCAACAAGTTTGGGAACATGGTCCACGTGACTTGTGTTATAGCCCAGAGTGGGGAGAGATAGGACTAACCAGTCCATACGTCAAACCAGGCCTCTACGCTCTTAGGAGAGCATTATGTAGACCACAAAGAAGGCCAAAATTCAGCTCCCGAGGGAGGATAAAAAAAAGAGTGCAGCGAAGAGAACCATCACGAGGAAGCCATGGCTTTGCAAGTACATAGAGTTGAGGTCTTAAAAAAGCAAGCAAAACTGAAATACTCTGTGTTAATTACAGATAGAGATTCTTTCAGGCAAATGGGAAGAGCATTTTTCAGCGTGTTAGATAAGAAGGCATCACACCTCAACCACATAGTGCATATTTTTTAAGCTACTAAATGTGTGTCAAAATCCTCAGTATCAAAGCTCTAAACTAAATATGATAGAGGAAAAGAAGCATCAAAAAAAATTCACTACCCGCAGAGGGTCAAACTGTCTTTGGGCAAACACGCAGGCCTGTGTAAGACAGGCGACAAGACTCAGCAGCATTGACTAACTTCCCTTGGGACCTGGAGGAAGGAGTACATTCGTTGGGTGGAAGTTGTGTTCTGGAAAATTCTTGTTTGGGAAAAGGTGGGCCTTCTGCAAGGCCTCGATAGACCAGAAGGTTGAGGAGCCTGAGCGCAGGGCAAGTGTACTCCCAAAGGTGAGTCAGGCGTGAATCAAATCTCAGACACAATGACATATGACCCACAAGAATGCCGTTTGTCCATGTCTGATCTGTAAACCACGCTTCCAGATGTGGGAATGTGGGTGTAGAATATTGATAAGATACATGAGAAAAAACAAGTTTGTGGAATATTGTGCTAAACCGAGCGAAACGAATGTCTATAATGCAGAATGAGGGCCTTCCCCATGGCAGTGCCACTCTCCAAGAGGGCTACAAAGTATTCATTCAACAACAGATGTTTACTGAGCACCTAGTATGTGCTAAGCCCATGAGAAACAAAATAGACTAATATCCCTGCCTGCCGTCTAGAGTTTATACCCTTGGGGGAGGGTTTATGCAAATTGCGGTCAACAAGAACCTCATAAATAAGGCAACCACATATAACAGAAATGTGTATTTAAGAAAATGGAAAAAGTTGGTCAAAGTAAAGGAATTGAGAGTGCTAGGGATAGGGGGGGCAGGGGGCTAAGATAGGCAGGCAGGCGGTGCTGGAGAGAGTGGTTGGGGTGGGCTGCATGGAGAAGGTGAGATTTCAGCAGACTCAAAGAAGAAACATAGTTAACCAGGTAGACACATCTCAGAGAAGAGCCTTCCAAGCAGAGAAGAGAGTCTGGCAAGGAGGCAGGTGCTCCTGTGTGGCAGGAGCTAAAACAGTCAGAAAGAGAAAACTTGGAGGTTGCAGAGTTCAGAGGGCACCAAAGATCCCTTTAGGCATTCAAGGCCTATGGTCAGGCCTTCAGAGCAAATTGAGAGTTGTTGCCAGGTGTTAAGACCGGAGTGATATGATCTGATCTATGTTTTAGAAATCTCACTCTGGCTGCCCTTTTAAGACTGTAATGAATTCATCGACAAACAGAAACAGACTCACAGACGTAGTAAACAATCTTATGGTTACCGAGGGGAAAGTGGGTGGGAAGGGATGAACTTAGGAGTTCGAGATTTGCAAATGTCTACTATATATAGAAATAGATAAAAAAACAAATTTCTTCTCTATAGCACAGGGAACTATATTCAATATCGTATAGTAACCTTTAATGAAAAAGAATATGAAAACTAATAGATGTATGTATAAGCATGCCTGGGACATTATGCTGTACACCGGAAATTGACACATTGTAACTGACTACACTTCAGTAAATTATAAATAAATAAATAAATAAATAAATAAATAAATAAATAAACAAATAAACAAACAAACAAACAAACAAACAAGTTTTAAAAAAAAAAAGAATAGATTGAACTTCTTTTTCACAGAGCAGCCCCAGGGACTAAGTTTTATGGAAACTCTGTGGCATCCTTGACAGCAGAGGCTGGATCTCCCCCACCGTTGTCTGTCATTGTATCTCTGCATCTTCCAGAGAATGTATTTAATGATGTTTGTTGAGTAAGTGGGTAAGTATGGCTAGATTCAGACAATCCAGTCATTAGATAGGACCCTTGCTTTATCTGCCATGACCCCAAATCTTCAGCCTGTGACACCTCAATGATTACAGTCACAATGTGAGTGTTGAGGTTAAAAGGAATGTATCTCATGATTGGGTTTTCTCAGGAAGGACAGAGTCTTGAAGGTGGGTTAATGAGATGCTACACTTTAATTCTGCGACTATTTGATCAAACAGATTGTTGAATGCCAACAAGATAAACTGCCTTCGGGTAGATGCTTTTCAGGATCTGCACAACTTGAACCTTCTCTCCTTGTACGACAACAAGCTGCAGACCATTGCCAAGGGGACCTTTTCGCCTCTCCGGGCCATTCAGACTATGTACGTACCCAGCATTTGGATCAGATTTGATGACCCTTGTTGTCACTCTGAATTTGAGAGTTGAGTTCATTGCAAGTCATGTGTAAGAGTGTTCTGTATGTGTTTCTGAAAGGCATTTGGCCCAGAATCCCTTTATTTGTGACTGCCACCTCAAGTGGCTGGCGGATTACCTCCATACCAACCCGATCGAAACCAGCGGGGCCCGCTGCACCAGCCCCCGGCGTCTGGCAAACAAAAGAATCGGACAGATCAAAAGCAAGAAATTCCGTTGTTCAGGTAATTTCTTACTTCCTGTGACCTTTCCCCAGTGTTAACCAAAAACAGTAGTTACGTGAGCTGTAGCGACAGCTGGCCTTCGGCTGAATTCCCAAACATTGCAGAATCCTATTTCTTTTTCTTCTGCCCATGAAAAAAAATATAAAGAGAAGTAGACGCAATTCTTACAGCACACCTACAATGTAACCTTTTTAATGTTACAGAAGAAATTAAAAAGCAGAAGAAATATAAAAAAAAAGACACCTGGATATTTCATACTGTCATCTCAGGATTTGAACTTAACAGGAGCCTTTTAGCTAACTCAGAGTGCCTTTTAAGTCTGTTAAGTCTCAGGTTTGTCGTGCTGTTTTCTATTAGTAACATAAGGTAATTAATCACGTTTTCACACATTAAGAAAGATACCTGAGACATGGTTACTTGATCTGCTCTGGCTGGGAAGGAGAGGAAGGATCTCCGGATTCCTTGCTTCTCTCACTGAACGCCATTTCCTCGTTTTGCACTCTCTCATTTTAAACAGGACTGTGAGGATACATTTTTTTTTCCAAAAGACCATCTTTTAACACTTTGCAAATATTACATTTACTTATAAAAAGCAAAATATAGATCACATTGTATTCATAGTAAAGACAAAGCTTACTTCATTGAAATTTACTATTTGCTTTGGTACAATCTTTTCTATTTTCTTATAGTAAAATGCATTCTATGTGTTTTGGGTAGTAGGGTACCTAACTATTCCAGGCGTTATTTCACATTCGGCAGTTAATTCATACTAAAATGCTAATGTGGAAACAAAGCTGTTTATTGTCCGTGGTTCTAGACGCAGTTCCTCCTCACTGTACATTGTGGAACCTCAGCCACTGCTGTGAATATACATTTTCACTTAATTATCTATAGTAACTTTAGTCCGTTCTTAATCTAATAATAACTCATATCTCTGCTTGCTGACATTCAGGTGCATCTTCTATTTTTTTTTTCTCTTTTTTTTTTATTTAGCTAAAGAACAGTATTTCATTCCAGGTAGGTTTTGCTTGGTAGTAGGACTAACTGCAGACACCCTTGCCTCACCTTATGAAATGTAGCTTCTAAAACTTTGATATGCATGCTTTGGAAAGTACAGCGGGTACTCTGTAGCTCAATTTACTTCTGCGTAGATCACTTGTAGCTGTTTCCTGAAAACCTGACCTTTGCATGCAGCTTCTGATGTTAAACATCTTCTACTATTAAACTCCCACCTTTTTTTTTTATCTCTCTCTCTCTCACTTTGGCACATTATCTAAAATCTCTCACGGTAGCTAAAATGTTTGAACCTATGGCTTTCTACTTAAATCATTTTCTCTCCTTATGTTGTATATCTGACCTTTCAACCTGTTTTTAAAATATAGCTTCTTGAGCTGGTTTTAAAGACAGAGACCTTCCTGTGGTCAAAGAACTAGTTCTACATGAAATCAGTTACAAACACACAGAATTGTGTTTTCGATCATGAGATTTACTTTTTTATAGAGATTGTTAGACTCAAAAGACATCCCTTTTAGCTTTACTTTGGTTGCCATTACTTCAGTTTTTACACAAAAGCAGCAGCTTTCTGCTAATTTACATGCAGTTGCATCTTATTTGTGACTTTAAATTCTTGCACACCTGGCCTCACAGTATAATAGCACCACAGAAACAATATTGACATCCATCCTGGAAGCATCAGAAGTTCATGGGCACCAAGTGTCTTCAATAACTTAGGCAGGTGAATGGAATGTTTCTTAGAAAAATAAGTGAAACGTTTACCACTACAATCTTAACACTATCAAGGCTGATGATTCTAGAACTAGCTCTTTGAAATATGTTTCTTTACTTGTTTTTCCTTGCCTGCCAATTGTGTAAAATGCCTCTTGACCTGTATGTTTTAAACCATTATATAAAAATATGTGTTAATAATTCGTTGGCCACAATTACAATCTCCTGGGTATACTCTAGACTATAATATATTTTAAGAATTATAAATAAAAATATATTTCTAAGGTGTTAGTGTGAAAAACCATACTTATTTCCTTAAGAAGAGCTCTGGGTTTGGTCTCTATTTTGAGGAGATATGTGTTGCGTGTCATTGTTGAATTATAATATGAATAATTTTATGTATTTAACAGATTCTGTTTTATTACTTATTTTGACTTGAATGATGAGTAATATTTCATATATTACCCAGGCTGCAGAAGAAATAACATGTTGAAAATAACAGCTGATTGACTTTCATTGGCAATCTTTAAAATTCATTATTTTTGCCCAATTATTAAGTAGGAAGCAATCTGATAGCTATTACCCAGAAAAAGTAATGAAAAACAGAATACCTATCGTATAAAACATTCCTATTACTTAAATCCCCAAATTAGAGAAGGTGATATAATTGTTATCAAATCATTTAATCTATTGCATTTAAATATTCTTTATCAGTAATTTAGAAATTAACATTTCTAATTCACCAAATAAGGTGCAAAAGTCATAATTGTTTTCATAAATTCTGATGCAGTTTTGCCCTCTTATTTACAGCAGCCAAAACAGGTTTTGGGGAAAAATCCTTTTACATTAGATATCATGGCTTAATTGTCAATTTCTGACAAGAATTACAGAAATCAAGACTCAGAAGAATTCTTTGGGCCTCCTCTCCCTTTTTCTCCCCCAGATTTTAATTGAAGTCTGAGCCTACCTAAAGGGCAACGATAAAATAAGCGTTATTGTCACTGCGCTGGACGCAGAGTATTTTCAATGTAAAATACCTCTTGTGTCTGTCATCTAGACTTTGTTCCCACTATTTTCTCATTTCACTTTTAAAATGAGAGCTTAAACCACAACAGATCCTCAAAAAATGCCATGGCATTAATTGCCAAACTGAATGAAACTATCATATTCAGCTTTGCCAACTTCTTCCGAGGTCCTGATTCCATTTCAACTAAGGGACATTATTTATAAGCTGGAAAGGTCATTAAAAAGCGTGTAAGCCGCAGCCTAAGGTTTAAGCCAAACGTTCCAAGGATGGTCCTTGAAGAGCTCATGACTGGTTTTTCACTCAGTTTTCCCTACTTCCTTGCCTACCACCATCTGGATGGCATTCTAGAAATTAGAATGATAACTCAAAGAAAACTCACCTTATGGAGACTTCATCTTTTAAAGGAATCAACAAGAACTTAATTTGTGCTCTGCATCTTGTACTCCATGCTTCTCCTGTAAGACCACTGTGCTTCAAAAAACTATTATAAAAGTATTAAAAAAGCATGATGACTCCTGCCACGCCAGGCCACTCCCTGATCCTCGCCACAAAAAGGGGAGAAGGAAGAGACCGTAGTTAATTTTCTGTATGTGTATCTGCATCTTAATTGGGTTTACTCTGTCTTTCTTTCCCCCTTGGTGATCTTTACTTTTGCAGGAATTCACCATTTTGGCTGTAAGTAAAAGTGTCTGATCTGAAACATAATGTCCTCCCTTTTCGATCCTGATGTACCTTCTTTGAGTCTCACTCTTTTGCGCCTTTATTTTTTTTTTCTTCCCAAGAAGAAACCACAGATCTCTTGAGCTTCTCTGTTGTCCTTGTAGCTCACCTTCAACTTCTTCCTGGATGTTGTTCCCGAAAGCTGTTGTTTCCATTCTGCAGTTCTGAGGAACGTTGGAGGCACCTCTCAGTATAGCCCCTTCTTTGTGTTTCCAGGAAATCTTCGGTAGTAATACTCTTACTATGGTCATAAACATTCTGCGGGAAGAATGCATGTCATGTAAACAGTATTACGTTTCCAGAACGTCTGTAGCTTTTCTCCTGCTTCCCTTCATCTCTCCTTTTGGTCTTACCCTTGGCCTAGTGGATGGTGTAGTGATTATGTAGCGAGATTTTCTGTTGTGCTTGATCTAACCATGTGGTTGCCAGGTATAAGTAAAACATGGTTCCGTCAAGCACCATGGAACGTCACGCAGCTTTCTACAGCATGACAAGCTGCTGAGGCTTAAATCAGGATTTACTTGTCTCTTTTGATAAAATCAAAATGAAAAAAAAAAAAAAAAGAGGGCTTTTTAAGCATTTCCGAAGATTATGTGAGAGGGAGAGAATAATGAAAGACCATAGAAAATTTAAAAACCTGAGTCCATCTATTTGCCTCGAAAGCCCTAATTTACAATGATATATAGGCATCTGTTTATTACTGGATACATTTTAAATTCTTGACTCAGAGAAAAAATAAACTCCGTAACGATGAATAGCCATTGTGTGATTAGCTGTCAAATAGGCTAGAATGGCTCATAACTGGATCAGCAGAAAGTACAGCTGTGAAAAGCTCAACTCTGTTAATGTTTTCCTGTCCTGTGAATCTGGTTACTCTTTTTTCCAGCAAATCCCAAGCCCTTGTTTTAACCCTCTCCTGGCATCCATTGACCAGAACCCCCCAAGTTGTCTCCCTGCTACATAATCTCTAGTTATCTTACTTTCTCTTCCTACAAAGTGACCAATATTCTAACCTCCAGACTCACCGTCATCTTCTGTGGCTTGACTCCTCAATAGGTACAGAAGACTACCGATCAAAATTAAGTGGAGACTGCTTTGCCGACTTGGCTTGCCCGGAAAAATGTCGCTGTGAAGGGACCACGGTAGATTGCTCCAATCAAAAACTCACCAAGATTCCGGACCACATTCCCCAGTACACCGCAGAGCTGTGAGTTCCCCTCCCAGCAACACCCAGGTTGGGAGGGAGGGGATGAAAGCATCAAAGCATTGGAATTTTTTGTCTTACCTTTTGATTCTCAATAATTACATCAATTTTAATTAACCTGCATTGGCCTAACCCTTCTTTATGCAAGTGTGTATATTAAAGGCCATCTTATTTCATCTTTCTGGCCCAAGATACAAAGACAGAAATGAATTCACCTTTCAAAAATTCAGTTAGCACTTAATAATGCTAATAATACTGGTACTCACTTGTTATCTATTTATTGGGTATTACTTAGGCCCAAAGCCATTTCTAAGCACTTAATAGCTTTTGAATGTATTTAGTCTCTCCAGCAACCAGATAAATTAGTTTGGGAGTCACCATTTTGAATTTCCATTCATTAGGAATTCAGAGTCCTTTTTCATCAGCTTTATGACTTTACTGAATCACGAGTGGAAGGATTCCATGATTATCAAGTATTCATCACAAAGGATAGTTTTTTCCTGAACAGTGAATATCACAGCAGGAAAAGCTGGAAAGACAGAGTGTGATCAGATTTATATTTATAACACTAACATAGGGTGTAGCACGTATGTGGTTCTAAAGTATGTTTATTGAATCATTTACAGGTTCTGTGCCCATGTTTGGTCAGCCTTTACTGACTTTATTTATAAAAGTACGACCTTTAATGTTAGTGTTTCTAAAAATCCAAGAAAAACCTAGTAAAATCCCATCATTTTCGGAACATCTTAGCAATGTTTATATGTAGCACCATCTGGAATTTGTCATTAACTGCTTTGCAGAGTTGGTTGCCTTTTTATGCATGTATCATTCTTTCGTCTTCAACTAGATTATGGCCCCTTGATGACAGGGATGGTGTTTTATGGTTTATCTCCCAGAGGGCCTGTACTCATGCTTGTCATTTAATGAATTTTAAGCAATTTGAATAATTAAAAATAATATAATGGTCTCAAAAAGATGACAGAAAATAACTACCTAGTGGTTACCCTGATGCTTTTTTACATTTCTGTTAGTTGATGAAGCTATTTCACAGGTCCAGGACTTCAAAAATGCATAGAGACCATGCAGCAGAAGCCCTGAACTCTGTATTTATTGTCATGAAGGGAGTTACACTTATTTCCAATAATACCACAGACAGTAATTCAAATTCTATCTTCCAGCATGAGAACACTTCAAGTAAGTGTACTCGTCAATCAAGAATTTAGAAACTATATCTAAATTATCTTCAGCAAAGGTTGTGTGTGTTTTCAGAAATTAAGACTTTCTTTTTACATTTTATGTTTAAAAATCAGTACTGGAAAGAGAATATTTGCAAAATATATATATGATAAGGGACCTATAGCCAGAATATATAAAGAGCTCTTAGAACTCAACAAGTAAAATGTGCTTACCCAATTAAAAAGGGGTCAAATGATTTGTATAGACATTTCTCCAAAGACGATATGCAAATGGCCAATAAGCACGTGAAAAAATACTCAGTATCAACAGGCATGAGGAAAATGCAAATCAAAACCACAGTGAGATAGCTCTTCACACCCACTAGGATGGCTTAAAAAGAAAGACAGTAACAGGTAAGAGAAATTGACCCCATCATACATTGCTGGTGGAAATGTGAAATGGTGCAGTCCTTTTGAAAAATAGTTTGGCTCTTCCTCAAGGAGTTCAACACAGATTTAGCATGTGAAGCAACAATTTCACACCTATGAATATATCCAAAGGAACTGAAAACATATATCCACACAAAAACTTATACACCAGTGTTCCTAGAAGCATTATTTATAATAATCAAGAAGTGGAAGCACCTCAAATATCCATCCGCTATGATAGGTCTATACCACTGAATATAATCTGGCCATGAAATGGGAGAAGCACTGATACATGCTGAAGGTGGAAGAGCCTTGTAAACATGAGGTGAAGTGAAAAAAGCCTGACCGGGAAAGCCACATCTTGTATGATTCCATTTATGTGAAATGTTCAGAATAGGAAAATCCATGGAGGCAGAGAGTAATTTCGTGGCTGCCAAGGACTGAGGCAGGGGGGACAGCAAATTGAGAATGACTGTGGATAGGTATAAGGTTTCTTTTTCTGAGTGATGAATTAGGAGTTCTGGAATTGAGAGGCAAAGATGATGGCACTAGTTTGTGAATATTCTAAAAACCACTGAATTGTATGCTTTAAAGGATAAACTTTATGGTGTGTAAAATGTGTATCAATAAAGCTATTAATAAAAATATTTGTGAAGCAAGTGACTAGAGAAACAGTCTACAGTGCTTTTGGGGGAAGGGGAAATAGTGAAAAAGAAAAGTGTGAGAAACTGCTCTGCAGATTACCGAATGGGAGTTTTGATTTTTGATTATTGGTTTTCTTTACTATGTGCTTCTTCATATGTTTTTATTTTGATCATTAAAATGTGGGACAAATGGGAAAAAAATCAATACTTCCCACAAATTTTCTGATACGTGTCCAATATTTTGCTCTAGGATAATCATTAAATAATGTTATAATTCTGTACAAGAAATAAAGTCTAATCTCTTCCTGACTGTTGGGAATGAAACTTTTCTGTTTCTTTTTTCCCCTAGGCGCCTCAATAGTAATGAATTTACAGTGTTGGAAGCTACAGGGATCTTCAAGAAACTTCCTCAGTTGCGTAAAATGTAAGCCGTATACTAGGCATCTTTTAAAATTTCTGTAGTGTTGTGTTTTCTTATCCTTTTGCAGCTTTATTTCGACTTCTTTGGAAATTGGGAAATATAAAAGAGCCAGAGAAATCCCCATACCACCTGTGACATGAATGTAGGGTAAACTCTGAGAGGAAGCTAAGGAATTGCGTCTTGTCTAGGCAGTCCAGCGATGCCAACCACGTTGCACATAGCAGAATCCTAGCATGTTACTTTAGCTCAGACAGCTGGCCTGCTCTGCGGCCACAGCAGGAGTCCAGCCATCTAAGCGCGCTGGAGATGAGTTCCGTGATGTTTTGTAACTTCCTTTTCTATTCCCCAAACCATACTGCGATTTCTCCTTCAGCACATTCATGTCAACCGTTTGGCTTTTTGCTTCATTAAACTTTCATTAGAAGATAGTCGAAATGAATGATTGGTAAACTGGCTTGATAGCTCATCTGTGTACTCCACGTGCCGTGGCTCATAGCGTAAAATAAGTTTATTAAGCTCAGCAGCTTCAACCATACGCAGGCAGTAATCCACCCCCCTGGGGAGGATGGAAGGAGGGACAGGACAGAGGCCGTGAGTGTGGAGCCCAAGAGACACCCTCCACATCACAGGACACATCAGAAGGAGGAGGGGGGTGTTCCTCCATGATGCCTGTGTTTTGCTTGGGTAACGGGCCCCCAGTCACATAGACTGTGAGTGGCAGTGCGTGTTGTGTATTGTAATGTGCACTGAGCAGCTGACATGTGCAATGCTCTGAAAGGAATCAAATGATACATAAAAATGATTCCTGTTCTTGGGCATCCCTGGTCTCGGAGTGAGCCTTGAGAAAGAGGAAGATAGAACCTATGGGAAGGTGTTAGCTCTATTGGGTGTTCTTACCCTCTGCGCAGGCATTGTAGTATTTCAAATCATGCAGATTCCTGACGATTAAGTTGGTGGTTCTGATACATTATTACATGAGAAGTTTCACTGGGAGCAATCCCGTATTCAGATACATTTCTGATGCTGTCTACACCCCAGTACATTTGAGCCCTTCCTTCTTTTCTCCACCCAGTTGCCTTCTTTGAGTCATTAATTCATTCAACACTTTTAATCAGGGGCATTTCCTGGGAAAGTTTCTTATTTAGTGCTGTGGAAAACAGAAAAGTTTACACAACTCAAGACCTGACCTCGAGGGTCCAGAGACCCTTGCAGATTATTTTGACACTGATTGGTCTGGTAGTTTTTCAGCCTAGATGTCACCCCTTTGTGTGATTACCACTTCAGCGTGATGGAATCAGAAGGTAGGGGCTTTTCAGAGCCTTGGGCATGCCAGGCAGGAGGGAGCGTGGAGCTTCTGTGGAAGACTTCTGCTCAGTAGAAGACAATGATGAAGCGTGTTGTCTCAGTGCCCTCACTCTTAGAAAGAAATTGTTTCACATATTTGTTTCAACCATTTTTATTTAGAAACTTTAGCAACAATAAGATCACAGACATTGAAGAGGGAGCGTTTGAAGGAGCATCTGGTGTAAACGAAATACTTCTCACAAGTAATCGTCTGGAAAATGTTCAGCATAAAATGTTCAAGGGATTGGAAAGCCTCAAAACTTTGTAAGTATTCTTTGCATAGAGTTGCGCCGCAGGGTTGTAATTCAGGTTATTATATTCTTGGGGGGGTGGCTCCTACTCTTCTTCATCACCCCCTCCGTCTCTGTCTCTGTTCCCATCAGTCTTTCTCTGTGTCTTCTCTGTCTCCCTCCATCCCTCCCTCCCTCTCCCTCTCTCTCACACACACACACACACACATGCATACAGACACACGCACATGCACACACGTTTTATGGAAACAACCATTGCTCCCATACCCCTGACTTCAGTATGTTGCTTACAAATAATCAAAGGAGCCTCCTGGCTGTTGATTCCTCAACAAAAAAATACCATCTTTGCTCCAGTGCTTGTCCAGCTCTGGCTGCCCTGTTCTTCCTCAGAATGATCATTCTCTCCCCTTTTTCTCAAATACCTCTGTCCAATACTCCCTCTTGGCCCAAGGTCGCTAGCTTCAGACCCCCCTCTACCCCCAGCCTATCTGGAGACTGACTGCTTTTGTCTGCCCCTGCAAGGTCTTAGTGAAAAAAGAGAGAAGCTGGCCGGTGGTAGAGCTGTTAACTATCAGCTTTGAAGAAAACATGCTAAGAGTATGTTTACTTACTCAGGGGTGAGGAGGTTGGGAAAACGAAGTTCTGTATGTTTCCAAAAGGTTGCTGGCCAAGGAAGGAGGGGCTTGGCTTGACTAGTAAGGACAACATCTGGAATGTTCTGCCGTGTGTATATGTGGTTTTTATAATCTCTAAGGCATATTATTAAGTTTAACAAAAGTGGTGGCCTAAAAATTAGAAGAGACACAGATGAAACTCTGAAGCCTTTGGAAGAGAAGCAGAGATTGCAGTGGAGAGAGGCCATGTTCCGCCGTCCCCCCAGACCCTCACCCTGCCCCGTGCAGCCACCGAGAGCCACGCCCAGGGGACCAATAGCCGAGGAAACCCACTGCCCGCCCTTTATAGATGTGGAGTGAGACGGCGTTGCCCCAGCCCACGTGGCTGTGCCCATGGCATCCCAGATTCCCATCCTGCTCGCACACCTCTGCACAGGAAAGTGGGCAGGTGTTCCCTGAGCCTCGCAGGGTAGCCTGGAGCCTGACCATCCCACACAGCCAGCCTGCAGCCTGCTGACCCCTCCCACGGGCCAACTCGGAGTCCCTTCAAAATGCAACATGCAATGCGAGTATTCCTTCAGTCTCTGTGTTGAGGAGACAGGAGTGTGTGGAAGGAGAGCAGAGGAGACACACCACAGGCGGTGACATCTACTCCTGCCCCCGTTCCCCTCCCCCAGGCTCAGCAAAACAGAAATCCTGCAACAAAGGGAAGCCTGTCTTCTTAGCGAGGAGCTGAGTGACTGTTGCTGCTAGAACCTTCTCCTTGAGGGGCAGAGTATGTCCAGGGAGGGGGAGGGGTGGGCCTGTAACTGCCCGCATTAGTCAGCCTTGAGCTGCCACGGCAGCAGACCCCAGGCCGGGTGACTTGAACAGCAGCCACATGTGAGCTCACTTTTCTGGAGACTAGACATCCAAGATGAGGGCGCTGAGAGGGCTGGTGCTGTGAGGATGCTTTTCCTGGCTTGTAGCCGGCCTGCTGCTGGCCGTGGCCTTACATGGCCTCTCCTCCGTGTGCGGGAGAAGAGAGCTCGGGGTCCCTTCGTCTGGGGACACCCGTCCTGTGAGATCAGGGCCTCATTTCACCACCGCTACCTCCCCCCAGGCTCCATCTCCAAATGCACCCACAGTGGGGCCAAGCACTTCAACATACGAATTTCAGGGGGGCCCAGCTCTGTCCCTGGCACTGCCCCGAAGAGTTTATCAAAGTATTTTTTTCTGACTAGGTCCATTCGCAAGGCTCTCCCTGAGACAAGTTCTCTAAATTCAGCTTTCTGCCTCATTATATTTCTAGCAGTGTTTTTGTACCTCTTCTGTTTTTGGCACCTGAGACAGGCACCCACGGGCTCTCTCCTTAATCCTAGTGCCACGTGCAGCTTCAGAGAGCATTTAGGGCGAAGCTGGGGACATCGAAAGGCCTGCAGCAGCTTTACTGGGACGCAGCTATTGCCCTAAGTGGTATCTTTCAGCTTGGATCTCTAAAGATGTTGACAAGACCCCCTCACTGCCTGTGGACCTCTCAACCCTTCAGGACTCGTAAACCTCTCAGGGGTTCCTGTACACATTGCAGTCGGTCTTTGAAGCCCCAGCATTTGCAGGCAAAATGTGGTACATATGTGTGCTTATGGATTTTTCCAGCGACAGAAAGCAAAGCTTTTTTTCAACTTCTTTCAGGAGTCTGTGACTCCAACAAGATTAAGACCAAATGTTCTGAATTATTTATGGCAAGGGCTAAGGCTGATAGGAAAATTTTTCTGTTGTGCGTTGGTTTCCCAAGGTAAAACGATGCCATGATAAGGAGGGCATCATCCTTTCTTGTTATCTGTGACTTCGCAGAACGCAAAAGCTGAGATTTCTTATTTATGAAAGGGCAGTGTAGAATTTTGAAGGAACACTTTGTTATTGTTGCATTCTTCCAGGAGCATGGTCAACCCACGTCTAGAAGAATTAAGGAAAATAATGACTTTTCAGCAATTCTGAATAAAATGCATGCCAATTATCCATTTTCATACGGGATTTTAAGAAGCTTTCTGTGCCTTTTCTAAGCCCCACAAATAAACAGATCGGGGAAAAAACTGAGAACCAGCCAGAAGTTTAGCAACGATGAGGAAATGACAAACGTGTTAATCCTATTAATGGCAATGACTAAACAAAAAAAAAAAAGTCAGAATTTTTTCAAGAGAAGCCTATTTAAACTTCATCCTGAACACCTGGGATCTCTTAACTATTGCCTCCGTCTAAGTTCTAAACTCAAAACAAATAAAATAATTTGTGCAGACTTTGAGAAGTTCAGTCAGGTTTGGCTCCCCTGTCCCGTGTTGACGTTAACTTGGCTGTAAGTCCCTGAGACGCCCTCAATTCTTCATCTGTGGTGACTATTGATTCTTTTCTGCCTCCTTTCTGTTCAGCAGCAAATGTAATGCTACCATGAATACATAAATCACAGGGCTTCAAGGGCTTAGGGAGCTGTAGGTGAGTTAGTTACACTATGTAATCATGCAGACAGAATTGTAGCATCAAAGGAAACGTTCTACCCTCCTTAGATGGGGTTGGAAATTCATGCTGAGGCTCATGAGTTTTTGTAACTGAGCATCATCGTTGACAACTCTAAGCATCTTATCTTGCACAAGGTTCTCAAAACAGCCCGTTCTCCATATCTGAGGGCCCTGCATTCGCACATCCGCGGTGAATGTGGAACCGCACATCTGGAGGCCCTGTGGGTTTTGGTACCTGCAATCAATCCCCCAGGGACACCCAGGGGTGACTGTACATATCACAGCCAATCCTAATGACAAGAGAACATTCCAAAATTAGAAAAATGAAAGCTACACGTTCGCAAAGAGGGGTTTGGTCTTTAGCTAGGCAGATGGATTGCCTGGTGCTTTTTCTGTAACGACCTTGTATTTTTTCCCCTCAGGATGTTAAGGAGTAATCGCATAAGCTGTGTAGGGAACGACAGTTTCATAGGACTCAGTTCTGTGCGTCTGCTTTCTTTATACGATAATCAAATTACGACGATTGCACCAGGGGCTTTTGATACTCTCCATTCTTTATCTACTCTGTAAGTATGAGAAATAGTCTTTATTTATTCATTATATTTGTTACTTTTTATTGATAACATTTTAATACATTACTAAGCATTTCATAAAAATGTGATCAAGGACTTAGGTTTTTTTTTTTTAAAGGACAAATTCGTTCATGTTAAACTGCCTTAAATTTTTTCCTAAAAATATTGCCTACCATCCTATATTAAAGTTACAGTGTTTTTTCCATCAATTATTTCTTAGAATAATGTGATGTGGCTTAATTTATACATGCTAATCTTATTGTAATTTGATTGAGTTGTAAATAAAAGAAATGTTGTAGATTTTCCCCAGTGTTTTTCCATTGGAGTCTTTGCAGCATAAGTATCATAAAAAACAGAGTTGATAGGGTTATTGCCAACCAACTGTGCTCAGAAGGATCATTCGCAATGACAGGAGATGTATCAGGATGACCAGACCAACAATAAAAGCTCACTAGAGGGCATTTACTATGATATTTAGGAAGGTATTAAAGAAACAGGCTGAGCTCATCCAAGAGGACGTTTTATGTAAACTGCTGGACAATAAAGAATATTTGTTAAGTCTACAGACAGAATTCAGAAAGTGTCAACAAACAAACTCTCCAAGTATTTCAGGCCCTTTGTTTGTCAGTATCTAAAAAGCAGTGTTTGAAATGGTGAATCTTATAACTCATATGATTTTCTGGTAATGGCGGCATCTAAATATACTAATATAATGGAAAAGGTAGTTAGAAGGGGGAAAAAGTCATGTTCAACATAGCTGAAGTCCCTGAAGAAATAATGGGAAGGAAGCATCCATCCATCAGTAAAGTACTTAACCCTCTTTCCACATAAAATGTGACATTTTACATCGAGTGACTAATTTGTGCATATTAAAGATGGCATGTTTATAAATAATGGAATTGTCGATAGGTTTGTGCTGAAGTGGTGAGATGCCAAAAGTATTGAGATTTGGAGAAGTAAATTCATTTTTATAACTGGCATTTAATCAACTCAGCTGTCAGTTTAGATGGGAAACCTATTCTCTGGAGCAAATAAAAGATGGAAATCTTGAAATGACAAATTAATGAAATAGCTGTTGTCAGGTTAAACTCAATAATATAAGGTAATCAGCCTTCATCTTTATATTAAATTACTGCATTATCAGTGTAGGGAAGTTTGACAGCAAGTCAGATCTCTGACACATTTGAATGATCTCTAAATGAGGTATCTGTCAGGATCCACGGCACCAACCCTGAATTACCACCTTCAATTTATTTTTCATATGAAATTATTTGAAGAATTCTTGTATGAAAATTTTATTTTTTAAGTTCCAAACATAAATACTGTAGCCAAAGAATGCATCCCAGTTGTGTGTGACTGATCATGGATCGGAGGTGGGGTGAAAGGATAGGAGGTGGGGTGAATACAAAGACAAAGAAGGAATCATTCCAACAGGTATGGTGTGGGAACATGGTAGCATGGGGTTTTGAGAAGTGGGAACACAAACCCCTAAACTCAACTCTGCATTGTTTGCATATGGTGCTTAGAAACCTCTTGGCCAATCCTTTTAACTGTAACTGCTACCTGGCTTGGTTGGGAGAATGGCTCAGGAAGAAAAGAATTGTAACGGGAAATCCTCGATGTCAGAAACCCTACTTTCTCAAAGAGATCCCCATCCAGGATGTTGCCATCCAAGACTTCACGTGCGATGATGGTAAGAAAGCCTGGCCAGATGGCTGGTGACCAGACCCTGCGGTGACTGTTCTGATGCTGTGGGCGCTGCTAGACAGGATATCACAGTTCAGGCAATAGATAGTTATTGTGCATTTTTTGCTTTGTTGTGTTGTTTTGTTTTGTTTTAGCAGCAGGGCCCTTACTTGCTCAGACTGTACTTTCACATCTAACTCTGCTTGACGTGTGCTTCTGAGTGTTTTAGAAAATCTTCCAACTTGTGGCTGATACTGTTTATACAGCTTTGGTTTTAATTTTCTTTATTATTCTAAGCATCTCTTTTAGGAACTGCCACTTTTAGATGATAAAAGCAACTGATTTCTAAAATAGAAATTCTAGTTAACTTAACAAAAACAATAGTTTTCACTTTTTAATACTCTCTCTATATCATCGCACTTGCTTCTCAGAATAGCTCTGTAATGTGGGTACAGGGGGTTCTGTTATTGTTGCCAGTAAGTGAAGGGCTCATTTGAGCCTTATATTTTAACATGAGAGGCCCTTACACTTTTTGCTAAACATTTTAAAGTAATCTGTCCCTTTGTCTCTTCATGTCTGTCTCCTTACAGTGTCTCCATAATTCAGTTTACATTTACATATTCTAAATAAAAATATAATTTGTATAAATAATGGCAAAAAAGAACATAACATTATAATTGTATTGATAATACAAAGGGAATTGTGTTTTGGACTTCTGCCCTAGGCAGTCTGAAAACAGTCCTACCCAGAACGTGTGGTGTCTGTTTGTGAATACTGAATGCCCTGTATGTAAGTTAGGCTCAAGACTCTTGCGTTGGTTAAGCTAAAGGTGTAAAAGCCCTTCGAGCATCTCCCAAGCCACAAATCTGCATTTTCCTGTATCTCTTTTGGCAATTTAGGAAATGATGACAACAGTTGTTCCCCACTCTCTCGCTGTCCTACGGAGTGTACCTGCTTGGACACAGTGGTCCGATGTAGCAACAAAGGCCTGAAGGTCTTGCCCAAAGGCATTCCAAGAGACGTCACTGAATTGTAAGTAGTGCTTGTCTTTGCTCTTCCTGAACGATTACTGTTTCACACGCCAAGGGAAATGGAGACCAAACAAAAATCTTTTGAGTCCTTTTTACAAGTTACATTCATTCTCTAATCCATTCATTAGTATCAGGTAAAACCCTAAACAAATAATGTAAAAGCAAATTCAGGTACCCTTGGGAAGTACTGATTGTGTTTCTCTCTTCACTGTAGGATTTCTCAGGGCCTTTAGGACGCTAAGGTGCACTGTGCAACTCCGGGGAGGAGGGTGTAAGCTCGGAGGTAGCTCCCACGCTCTGCCCTTACTCACCTCCATAAGCCTTTTCTCGTGGCCTCCCCTACAAGAGCAATGTTCCCTCATGTGCACCTTGAGAAATGCTATATATTTAGTTTATCTACAGTGTCTGGGATGTTTCATATGGTTAATTATTCTTCACCACATGTCACCATGGAGAATATCTTAGCCCAAGGGATGCATAAATATGGAGGATGTGGAAGAAGCTGACATAATCTTTACCTTTAAAAAGCGATATTGCCCTTTGGACTTGAATCAGAGTCCTTTAGGTCGTAAAGGATGTGGGGCCAGTTATCCCTAACATTTTCAAAACTGATATTTAACCACAAATTACATGGCCAATTTACACATATGGGATACTGAGCACCACGCACACTTCCTTAGCTGCCTCATGCTTCATGTGGAATGGAATGAGTCAGAGCATGCAGGCTCCCTTCCGATCCTTTGTCTGTGCACTGAGGACCATGGACAAATGCCTGATATACCACTGAGTCGTTTGGCCTCTGTTTATTTTTTGACTGCATGAAACCATGTATCAAATGTCTAAGTCATGAAGCCGTGTACCTGTAATTCATGCACAACTGTACAAGGGTTCTGAACGAGCCGCTTAGATAAACTTTTGGCAACCTGGAACACAGGCAGTGAGGTTCAAGAAGAGGTCACTTCAGTTATCAAGGAACTTACTTGCAAATCATGCTCAGTTTTACAAATTCTAATTTGGTCTTGAATAGAGAAAAAGTATGTGATCTTCCCTTTTGGTTCTGAACTGTTGTGAAGTGCTCAGTTTCTCTCTCTTGCTGCCAATCACACTTGTTAGGTAACTATCAGCACTGCTTTATATGTGTGTGTGTGGTTAAATTCTTAATTCTCATTTTGATATGCATTTATTTCAGAAGATTACCCTCCATTCAGTGTCGGAAGCTAGATGCCTGTAGAGTATTCTGTATGCAAAACATCGACTCTAAGAACACCCCAGCCAAGAATGTAATACTCAGCGTAACATTTAGATCATCTTTGATGCTAAATCCCTTCTTCTTGGCCCATGCCTTCGTCCTTTTACCTGATTCCCAGCAAATAATTTCGAACATCTTTCAATTTCCTTATTCATCCGAGAACCTTCTCGATTCATTTGTCTGTGCCATCTACATGTTTCATTTGTCAGATAGTGGAATCTTCAATCTATTCCTCTACAAATTTTCCAAAGTAATTCTTTTATCTAAAGAAAATATGTCTCAGAGAAGAGGAAAATATTAGCTCATCTCTTGTGAATTTTAGCTTTACCCCCCCAAGAGCTTATTCTTAGAACCATAGCAAGTCAGCAGGATCCCTCTCTCCAGTAACATATATGCATGTATTAGAAAATGTCCGTGTGCATAATATATTAAATTATTAAAGAATTTGGCACAAATAAGTATGTAGTGGTGGACAATTTTGAACAGATGGTATCTTTTATTTTTAATCAGTTCCATATAATTCCCCTCTTCGATTGATTTACATGTAAGCATCCATAGAGCACATTCTGAATCTTTTTAGCTTTGCAATGTGATGTTTTCTGGAATAAAGGGAAAGGTGCTGCAGTATGTGGGGTTATGCTTCCCTCTAGTGGTACCAAGAAATTCTTATCTAGAGAAAAGAAAGGAGCGAGAGGAGTCGAAATGTGAAGTCAGAAAATTTGAATAGATGTTAAGAAGTCATAACAAAAGCCTGACTCTTAAATCACATATTTTTACATATTTTGATAACTTGTGTCTTTTGTATAACTTTTCTCGTTTTGAAATGTTTGCAATAGATTGTTATCTTATGCAGTTTCTCAGCTACTTCCACATCTAGCAAAAGTACTAACCTCAACCCCAGTTGGATCTGAAGATGGTCCACGACGCTGGGCAGGAGGGGCCATGTGTCCGATGTGACAGCATTGTTTGTGGGCACGTCTGTAACCAGACGCCCCAAGTCACTGAAAGACATTTTTACCCTTCATCATCTATATTCGGGAAAAGACAGCCTTGGGAGGAGATGGAATTACTTTTCTTTTTGTGATATCATGGATATAACTTTAAGAACTCATTTATTTTTGTGTCTTGCTTGTTAGCCCAAAGTCTCTATTTTCTGATTACTCTGCTGACTCTAATCAGAAAGGGAAATTTTACTTATATAGGGTGATTTGATTATTATTTTTACATCTATTTGCTATATTTGTGTGCTTGATAAATGTTGTGATTTTCTATGAACTCTCCTAAAATTAATATCACCAAGCAGATATACAAGGGTAAAAACTATTTTTAAGATTTTTTTTAAACTGAAATCTAATGACATTAAAATTCCCAAGTATATCGTTTGAACCATTCATTGTTATTGACCAAGTGTATTAATACGTATTAAGGTGATGGAGATTACTCTTGCCGGCGGTAGCAAGTTTCTGCCAATAGTGAATGCATTGCATGGTGTTGTTTCCACATAAACACAAGTGAACTGAAGGTGACTAAAAGTATGGTTGATTGAATGACCCTTCTTGCTGACACACAAATGGTTGGATATGTGCCTTGCCTCCTTAGATAAACCACAAAGAACTGACTCATCAGTTTCTCCTTGGTTTTATAATTTAGCCTAAGTAATCCACAAAAGAGTTCTACTCTTTTGGGCAACTGTGGTCTTTTTTCCTTTACTTCTCTTAAATAGCAATCTTCGCTAAAAATATGACATCTTAAGGCCAAAATTACCAAGTGTTTCCTTGCTTCCATTTGACTGATATATTATTCAATTATTTTATGATTCATAACTGTTAACTTTCAAAAAGATAATATTGTTTCCTTGTTTTTAGGTATCTGGATGGGAACCAATTTACACTGGTTCCTAAGGAACTCTCCAACTACAAGCATCTAACACTTATGTGAGTAATGTATAATTGTATTTTTCCGTCTTTGACTTCTTATTCTGTTTCAGGAAAGTGGGGATAGCAAGGGGCAGAAGATTTAGCGAGCCTTTCAGGTAATACAAATCCATTTCAGTTAGATGCCTCCTTTCTTGCTCACTGAGGTTCTGGATCACTGGCTACGTCTTCATTGAATATCAGTCAGACAAGGGCGCGCCTTAGAAAAAGGCCCTCCTCTATTCGAAGTGTAAATATGATTAAGTCTAAGTATCGGAGAATTGTAGAAATGCAGTATGCTAGAGAATGCTATTGAGGATGAATATGGGCGATTTTATGAGAATCCAAGGAAAGAAGGATGGGAAACAATGTTATTATTGACTTTAAGCAAAACATAGCAGATGGTAAAACCTTTACTGAAAATGTATTGGAAATCTAGTTTACTAGGCTTGATTCACTTATATAATTCATGAATTAATAAAGGGATTCCAGTATTAAAATTTTATAAAATCCATATTTGCATATGTAGTGTGTGAATAAACTTGACAAAGATGCTGACATTCTGAGTAATAATGTCAAAACATTGAGCTGTTTTTATCAGTCTGTTTTGATGTCCTCCTAACATAGCATCTTTCTTTCATTAATGTATGTAAGCAGTTTTTTACAGTTTTTAACTTGTAGATACTAGATTATATTTAAACATGCAAACATTTCATTTCAATCTGGTTATGTGCACAGTATTTTTAAAACGATAGAATCTTACTGTATGTAATGTCACTCTTAGAGTAGTGTTGTTGGTAAACAAGGAAACTTGTCACAAAACAAAAAAATCAGCAGCAATAGTGGATATGAAAGGAAATACTTTGTCTTTAAGTCTATCTGATTTTAGAGTAAATATGACTGTCTTAGATTTCTAGTATTCCCAGAAAAGGGGGCTTATGCCTAATTCGTGAATGGAAACCTAGGTAACAGAAAATGTCACGTTTCTCATTGTAAACTTTACCCTAAGCACTTGGAGGTTAGTTAAAATGCTGTTGAGCATTTTCAGTTTTTCTTAAATGTGTGTGAAAATCAAACCCTCTGTGGGAAGTATATAGGACTGTTTAAATGACAAATGACTAAGTTAAGAAAAAAAGAATATCCTCTAAAAAATCTTGTTCTGCCCCTAGTTGTTTATTTAATAGCAGCAAGAACTGATTACATACATTTGTTCTGTTAAATAAACCATTAAATTGCTGCAATTTCCAAAGGGTCACTTTAGCAGCATTGGGTCATTTGTGGGACAGCATGTGATTAGTTAAAACCAGTTTGGAAATGAAAAAAGAATCTGTAGGTCCAGAAATGATTTTACCAGTGACTCAGCATACAACTCTAGGCAAGTAATTTCTGCTAGCGTTGATGTATTTATTCATTTTTTAAATTTAGCTTGAGTACCTCAGCAGCTAAGAAGATGGATGGTACAGCTCAGCTGCTCTAACTTCCCCACCATTTCACAATTTCTTTGGTCCATTTTACTGACATTTTGGTATTTTAATAAAGGAATGGATAACCTTCAGCAGCTCTTCTGTATCTTGCATTTATTCACATATTTTGCTTCAGAAAAAAATATAGTGAACATAAATACACAACAGACATAAATGAACCCAAATCACAACCCATGATGTTCCATTTATTTATGAATCTTCCTTTTAGTCATATATTTGGCATCTTGCTTTAGGTAAAATTTAGTGAATATTCACTAATATGTGTCACATTGCCGTAACTACATGAGTGTGTATATGTATATATTCGCTAACTTTTGTCTAAAGCAAAATACGAAACATGTATGTCATTACATGTTATTATATATTATATAATAGTATTATATTTATAACATTATTATTGCATGCCATATTACATATATATTTCACACATATAATACATATAATAAAAATTAGTTCACTGAATATAAATTACAACCTGTAGTACAAAGTACACTTATAAATATCCATTTAGCATTGGTTAAAAAAAAATCCACATTTCTCTCATTTACTTATTATTTATTGAACAGACATTTACTGAGGACCAACTACGTGCTAGTGACTTTGCCATAGGCCAAGTGTTTAATCATGGTGTTACTATTAACGACGGCTTTGTTAACGTAATTAAATAAGGGATCCTTTCCATTACCCTGTTTGAGTCTTTGTATGCGTCAGTGATAAAGTATGTGCCATCGGTGGAACTTTCAAGAACAGAGGTTTATTTCTCACCTATAAATGTGTCAGCTGTGAGTGGCCTCCGCCTGTCTTTGCTCTGGGGTCCAGGCAGCAGGCAGGACCTCTGTGGGACATCAAGAGCCTTGCAGAGGAGGGAGGAGAGGGACAGAATTAGCTCGCGCTAAAGCTTCTGTTCTGAGGTGAAACCAGAACTGATGCCCATACTTCACTAGCCAAAGCACTTGGTCGCTTCTAATTTCAGCAGGCGGGGGCGTGAGTAGTCATGAAGAAGGCTGCAGTCTGCCCAGTGTGGTGTTACTTTCATATGAAAGCTGAGTCCTAGCGCTGCTTTGACTGTGAGCAAGAAGAACCTTCCCTTTCTAAGAATGACTCATGGTAACAGCAGACTCCATGTCTTTCTTTTTCTCTTTTAGAGACTTAAGTAACAACCGAATCAGCACCCTGTCTAATCAGAGCTTCAGCAACATGACCCAGCTCCTCACCTTGTGAGTATGAAAGTGTGGTCCTGAGTATTCATTGGACGGTCCTAGTAGAAAAGACAGAGTCTCTGCACTCAAGGAACGTTAATAGTGTTGGGAGAAACAGACGAATAAAACTTAAGTAAACCAACAAATACAGATACTACAAAAAGTGTTGGGTTCTATAAGAGAAACAAAGAATAATTTACATTTGTGGTGGGGTTTAGAGAAATCTTTAAGATAGACTTCTGGAGAAAGTCATCTTACAGAGGACACAGCTGAGACATCAGCGTGTCCTCAGGGGTAGGAAGCATTCTAGAATGTATTTAGAAATAAATACATTGTAATAGTGAAACAACACAAAGATGCAGAAATGTTATGTGTCAGTATTCTCAGTGTATAACATGCTATAATGACCCTTTTCTTAACTGCTTTATTTTTTTAAATGACATTTGGCTATTTGGGGGATACCTGAGTAAAACAAATCAGCTTATGTGTGCTTTCAGAATTCTTAGTTACAACCGTCTGAGATGTCTTCCTCCTCGAACCTTCGATGGATTGAAGTCTCTTCGATTACTGTAAGCATCTTATGTTTAACAAAATACTTCTTTTCTTGGGGATCTGGGTTTTGGACTGTCTTTTTAATGATTTAACTGCTTTGTGTTTATTTTCAGGTATTTTCAGTAGTATGTATTATGAGTTGCTACAGATTTGGAAATAGGAAAATTACATTTTACTGTATCATTGCCCAACAGCTTTTACTTGGAGAACATATTTTTCTCTTTTGTAACACATTGTTGCTGTAGTCATTAATTTGCTGCTATATGATATTAAGACGTAGTTTTGTATAGATCCAAGTAATTTTGAAAGAAAAAGAGGAAATTTTAATTTCTCTAGAAATTACATAATACATCAACGTATTTTTACGATACACAATTTATCCAAAATTATGTGAAATAAAACATGATCCTCAATCCCAGTCCCCTCCCCCAGAATTGACAGTTAAACAGTTTTTTTTTTTTCTGGTCCTTATTCTGTGCTTGGTTTTATATATTGATATATGAATGCCCACTGCTATATAACTTAAGAACCATAAATAGGGTTTTTCTTGTTCTGCCATTGACTAATTTTATTTAACAATATGGTTTAGCCTTCTTCCAGTCCATCTGTATCATATTTCTCAACTGCTTAAATGATACAGAATACTTCATAGAATGAAGGAACCGTACCTTATTTAACCAGCTTTCATCTTTACTATCATTCGATTTGATTCTAGATTTTTTTTGTCTCTGCAGTGCTGGAGTGAACATTCTACACATCCATCTTACTGTCAGGCACATTAGGAGAATACCAAAGTCACCATCTTGTTGTTCCCCAAATAAGATTTTGTCAATTTACAGATTTATTTTCCACCAGCTGTTTTAATACAGCACCTATTTCAAAGCACTCTTGCAAATATTGAATATTATCAGTCCTTTCATTTTTGCCATATGACAGATGGAACTTTATTTTCTGTTCCTGTTTCAATTTGCAGTTCCAATTACTAGAGCATTTGAGAATATTTTATTTGTTTACTGAGCATTTGTGCTTCTTATTCTATGAGCCTGATCACATTATTTCCCATTTTCTGCGGTGTACTTTGTCTTTTCCTCATTAACATACATGCCTTTATACATCTCCCACCTGACTCCAAGTTTACAGGTCTTTTTACAAAGGAGTTAATCCTTATAGCTTACATATGTTGCAAATATTTCCCATTCTGTTCTTTATATGTAATCTTTTATATTATGGATATATTTTACAATGTCAAAAATATATCACTTTTTCCCATGATGGTTTCTGAGTTTTATAATGTAGTGCTTTTAAAAGCCCTTAATATCCCACATTTATAAAAAGGAACACTGCTGTATTTTCTTTTAATACATTTTCAATTTTATTTTTACATTTAACTCTTCAACCTAGAATTTACTTTATGCTTATGATGTGAGGTAGGTACTAACTTTCTGCTTTCCCAAATAGATATCCATTTGTATAAAGACTGTTTCTTGAATAGACCATCTTTTCTACACTGATTTAAAAGTTTGTTATAAAGTTTCATATATGCATGGGGGTTTTTCTGAACTCCCTGAAATAATAGGAAATTTAATTTTGCTTTTTCTTGCTTTTAGTTCTCTACATGGAAATGACATTTCTGTTGTGCCTGAAGGTGCTTTCAACGATCTTTCTGCATTGTCACACCTGTGAGTATCTAGCTCATGAGTGTGGGTTTAGAACAAACAATCCTCTGCCGCCTTTTTTATTGTCACATCATAAAATCTGATTGGTTCCATCTTTAAATAAAACGTAAAGTTTTTCTTTTTTTTTTAATTGAAGTATGGTCAATTACAATGTGTCAATTTCTGGTGTACAGCACAATGTCCCAGTGATGAATATACATACATATACATATACATACAAAATGAATATATACATATATTCATTTTCATATTTTTATTAAAGATTATTACAAAATACTGAATAGAGTTCCCTGCGTTATACAGAAGAAATGAAAATGTAAATATTTTCAATTTAGATATGGCGGCCTCTGCAATATAGCCTTAATTTATCCTTCTGACCCTAACGGCCCATTAGCTGAGTTCTCTTTGCTTATAAAAATGTCTCTTCTTACAAGCATGGCTCCCTAACTTCCTAGCCTGCACTTTTTCTCTTAGTGCTCTCTAATTCTAAATATCAGCTCCCCTTCAATGCCATCTTGCCAAACCCTGCTTTTCTAAGGCGCATCCCAAGTATCCGCTGCTCCAGGAAGCCTATCCTGCTTTGCTCAAAGTGGATTCATTTCTTTAGCAAATATGACTCAGCATTGACTATGGCACCATGCAAAAATAAATTAGACAAGGTTTAAGGCATTTAGTGTGGTAGAGGGGAACAGCCAAATCCTCATATTGGGTGAAATGTTTTTCCTTTGCATTCTCTCATAGCAGGCCGTTTGTACCTCCATATTTCTTGGAAGTACAATAAAATCATAATGAGGTCCAGAACCCTCCACTGGGTCAAATTCCGCTCTCCCATTTTCTTAGTTGTACTGTTAAGACCATGGGCAAGTGGGGAAGGAGGTTCAGAGAACAGCCCTACAATCCAAGGCTTTCTTAGGTCAGGCTGAGTGTGGCGTCACCTGGCAGCAGTTACCTGCTTCAGCTTAAATATCAGTGTCAGTTGGCTCCCGGTTCTCCAGAGGAGGTTGCTGGCCATATTTTTTCTTGGATTTGCCCTCCTCTCCGAAACCTTCCAAACCCCAAGAAGATACGAAGTTTAGAAAATTGAGAGAAGGGGATGGGCAGAGGCTAGGAACCAGTAGTCACTCATGTGCCATCTGAATTTTCCCTTGTAGGGGCTGTGCTGTCAGTATACGGCTTTGTCCATCTGACTGTTTGGACTTAGTATTAATATCCCTTCCATGAAACTCTTAGGTCCCTAGAGGCAAGACCTCCAGTTTTTCAAGTCTGAGCCCCAACACCTGCCTCAAAGTTGACATCAGGGCCACTTCTCTACAAACTTCATGGAAGTCATTTGCCTGAGGTCCCATGTGAATGAGACCCCAGCTCAGGGGTACAGGACGGCGGTGCCATGGCAGAGAATGGCATCCTGATAGTGTTAGGGTCAGAGAAGGCCGCATAGGGAAGGTGCTGCTTGAGCTAAGTAGCATTGTCCTTTATGTGACCCTCTGCCCCAAGGTGGGAGCAGTTCGAATCTTCTTTGTCATGCGTCCTGTTTTGTTATGTATCTCATGTGTCTTTTACCCCCTGGATCACAGAGAGCTCTGCTCTGTTTTTTTTACGCTGTCTCCTAGCATAGTAAGGATTTAGCAACTGTCAGTAGAGATGAGATCAAATGACTCAAGAACCTCATTTTTAATTTAGAAGAAAGTTTCGAATCTGACATGCATAGAAACATGACATTTACTACACTCCAATTCTCAGCTAGAGTTGGGGATTAAAATAGCTACAGCATAAAGTATTACGGCTTTACAAGTATATTTTGAAAGTCGCTTAATAAAAGAATAAGATTAATTTTGCTTAGACTTTATACCTAGAAACATGACTAATCTGAAGTTAATTATAAATCAGAATTGATCAGTTTTTAAATGTTACTTTATGCGTATACTACTTGTGCGCAAGCTTGGTGAATTTGTGAACCCATTGGGAAACTTATCTGGCCTCAGTTTTCTAATCTGTAAAATAGGTTTTTAATAGTATTGACCTCATAGAGTCTCTGTTTAGGATAAAATGAGTCAATTCATGTTAATGGCTTAGCACAGCTCCTGCATACCAGAATGGTGCAGAGATGCTATTATCTCGATGACGTTTCCTGTCACTACAACTGCCTGTGTGAGTAGGAACCAAAGCTCTGAAATGAAAAAATGTTAAAGGGACAGACATCAAATGACGTTCCATATCAGCCCTGGGGAACGAGCTTTGTGCATTTTTATTATTTCATGCCCTTCCTTATCTTCTTGCCTTTGTTCTGGTCCTTTGCACTGAAATATCCTTTCCAACCTTTTCCACCTACTTGAATATAAGTATCTAAAAGTTCCGACTTCTTAAACTACCAGTCTCCCAGAAAAGTTACCCTCTCTTCACAATCATCTTGTGAATTTTTCTACTGTAGCCCTTCTAATGAAAATTATTTGTATGTATGAGTATATGTTAATCTCCTTTGCCAAAGGAGTTTTGGGGGCTAAAAATAATGTATTATTTGTATTTGGGTCCCCAGCACCTGGCATAATGATTGGGTCCTCAGTAAATCATTGGTGAATGAAGGATGTGTTAGTCTACATTTTGGGTGTGCCTACACCCCGTATAAACCTGTCTGCAGATACAAGGAGACCTTGTAAAACCAGATGAGTGTTAACTCTAGTGACAGCTCACTAAATTGCAGTTGCA
Organism: Camelus bactrianus; assembly: GCF_048773025.1. NCBI lineage: Eukaryota > Metazoa > Chordata > Mammalia > Artiodactyla > Camelidae > Camelus > Camelus bactrianus. The sequence continues at coordinate 122,323,650 of NC_133540.1, read as the reverse complement.
CAGAATTCAGGAAAATGGGAAATCGACGATGTGTCTATTTTCTTCTAAATTTTTATCAATGAATCTATAGGCGTTTTCTACTGAGCATCACTTTGAATTATGTTCCCTTAGGAAATAACAGTCCTTCTGTACTTGTGCGTGTGTGTGTGTGCTTTTGTGGTGTTGTTTTCCAGAGCAATTGGAGCCAACCCTCTTTACTGTGATTGTAACATGCAGTGGTTATCCGACTGGGTGAAGTCGGAATACAAAGAACCCGGAATTGCTCGCTGTGCTGGTCCTGGAGAAATGGCAGATAAACTATTGCTCACAACTCCCTCCAAAAAATTTACATGTCAAGGTATGGCTTTTAAGCATTTGTACTTCTGTAAATAAAAATCCATCATACTACTCTTAAGAAGAGAAAGAAAACTGCATGCCACTAGATTTCAAAGGCAGAGCTTAAAACTGCCAGTCAGTGGCTACCACTTCCTCCCATGCTTGGGGAAGACAGAGCCGTCACCTGAGGAGCCCAAGGAAAGAACTAGGCTTCTCAGATCAATCGGGTGATAATCCTTTGGAAATTGACTAAGTTGTCTTTAAAACATATGAGGAAATGAAAAGTACGTGATTTCTGGAAATTCCTCTCATAGCCTCTAACAAGTCAAATGTTTTGCTTCCGCTTTGTCTGAACGTGGGCCCCGCTCCTAGGGCTGCCAGGGCCCTGTGGCTTCCCAATGCCAGGTAAGGAGACGTGAGCCCTCCCAGTGTTCAGGCCAGACCCTCCGACTCACATCCTGTGTTACCCTCTTCCTCTGGGGACCGTGCTGTTCCTTGTGCATCTGTATCCCTCGCTTTCCCTTTGTTTTACGTACTTGTGAATGCCAAACAGTGTCTCGGTAACAAATAATTTCTCCGCCTATTGCAAGAGTGATCTATGCCCAACATAGAAATCTCAAAGAATAGGGAAATGCAAACAATAAAAAACTCAAGAACCAAATTTAACAATGAATAACAATACCAAAAGAGAACCACTATTCCACTTGTTTTGTGTGTCTTTCCACTTCTAGTCAAATGTATGGATGGAAGTTCCTCCTCAAAAATGGGATAGAAGGTTACCATCCTTAATTTTAGATGTTTGGAGACGACCGCTCTTACTTATTAGATAGAGGAGAGAAATTCTTGAAGATTCTAAATGTATAATCAGCAAAGGTTTATTACACACGTTTTAGGCGTAAAACTAAACCCTGGGTGTTGTGGAGCATGCAGATGTTTGCAAACCTAGCTGAAAAGGTAAGGTTTCCACACTTGAATGTTTAGGCTGGAAGAACATTTCTAAACAGGTAACACTGCACATGGGTTACAGGGTGACGCCCAGCCTGGTTTAGCCGGGCCTACATCCCAGCCTCCCTTTCCACTGGTTGTGTAACTTACTAGCTTAATCAGCCTGTGTCTCAGTTTCCTCACGTACAGGCAGAGATGATGATAGAACGCACCTGAAAAGGTTTTGTTAAGATTAGGTGAGTTATTATATGTAAACTAAAAAAAAAAAGATCTAAAAAGAAAGAAAATGTCATTGTCACAGAAACAGAGAATAGAATGGTACTTTCCAGGGGCTGGGAAAATGTGGAGACGTAGGTCAAAGGTACAAACTTTCAGTTATAAGAATAGCAAGTTCTGAGAATCTAATGTGTGACACAGTGACGATAGTTAACAGTATGGTATCCTATACTTAAAAGTTGCTGAGAGTAAATCTTTAGCATTCTCCCTCCATACACACAGAAGTTAACTACGTGAGGTGATGGATATGTTAATTATCTTGCGAGTGTTAATCATTCCACACTGTGGATGTATATCACATCATCAAAGGTTGCACATTTGAAATACACACAATTATATTTGCCAATTATTTTTCAATAAAGCTGGGGGAAAAGGATCAGTTTATTTAACATACATAAAACATGCTTGACTGACTTACAGTAAGCACTCATTATAGGTTAGCTGCCAATTTTTTATTATAACATTTCAAAACACCAACCAAAATATGACGTGGGACAACATGCCATGATTTATTGACAAAAGAAGGAAGTTTTAAAAACTATGTTCCCTCCTCCAAACATTTTAAGTGAGCATCTGATTTTTTTTTTTTGTAGTTCTAAGTGGTTACAAGAGATGTAATTTGCAGTGTATTGTAAATATCAATATTTAAAACAAAACTCTTCCAATGTACTTTTAAATATGTTTGGTGGACTCTAAATATCATAGCTAATTTGGGGAAAAAATAGAACAAGATCTTCATTATTTTAAGTTGTTCTTTTTCCTCAAACTTCTATTTTTCTCCTTGAATTTTTATTTCCAGTACCTCAGAGAATTATATCATTCTTCGCTACCAAAAATATGTATATAATTTGAATTTTTAAAATTCCCTACCACCAAAGATCTGTGAGTTTTAAATTTTTTCCTTAGAATTAATTATTGCCAGTAATACTTGTGCAACATTGATTAGAACAGCATAATTATTTATCAATATGTTAATATTTATTTTTAAAATTGAAATTAAAATTGTATTGGAAATGCCTTTCTGGGATTATGTGCATTGATTGCAAGAGCCTTTGCAAATAACCAATGCTTTAAATTATTCTTTCGCAGCCACAGATGTTCCCCTGGGGCGGTGCCCCATGGTAAATTTCTGGTGGGCTGAAAGGTGTATCATTTTTCTGTAAAGTGCAGATGATTGTCAAGGGGGAGCTAGGGGAGACCCTAACATAAAAACTTACTTGTAGCCATGTTATTGGGCAGATCGATTCTAGAAAGATCATATGGGCAAGTTGAGAGACTGCAGACTGATTCTGTTACACTTTCTGGACCCAGGCATACTCATACTCTATCTTGAAGAATGCTGGTGTCTATCTGTAATTCTTAAAGCTTAGCATTCTGTGGAGATATTTCTTGAAAACAAAGTATTTTATGATAATGTAAGTTTGAGATATTCAAGATATTCTTCTTAGAGCATCATAGTTCACATTAATTTAGTAAATGTTCCCAGAAGTACAACACATACATACACACAAACATAAATACACACACACATACATAAATGTCTAACTTAAAATTTATCTCACTGATTTGACCTTATTTCATTAATCACATCTTATGTTCTTAGTGTAGCATGAATGGAAATACGCTAGAAGGAAAATTGGTCTGGATCAGTGTTACCTGGTAGAACTTTTTGCAAGGATAGAAAAATTCTGTTTTCTGTGTTATCCAATATGGTAGCTCTAGTCATGTGTGGTTGTTGAAATGTAGCTACTGTGACTGAGGAAGTAAATTTTTAATTTTATTTAATTTAAATGTAAACTTAAAGTCATATGTGACTAGTGGCTACCATTGGACAGTGCAGTTTCCTATAAGATCTCAGAGGGAGAAATCGTGTCTGAGGAGAGTGGCTGTGAAAGGTTTCATACAAGAGTGTCTAGGTCAGCTGTCTGGACAAGCAGTCAAGTGTGAGGACAGCGCTCTAGGTGGGTGGACCTGCAGGAGCCGAGCTGTGGTAAAGGAAAATGCTGGAACTGTGGTAGATAAGTTTAACATTCACTGAGTTATCAAATTAACATATCACAGATATTTCAAGGTATACAGCATAGATGTAGACCAGTTGTCAAGAAGTGTAGACATTCAGAACTCAACAAATATAATGCAATTACATTTAGCAAACTGTAAGAATGACTCAGTTTTTCTATAACTTAACATAATTTTAGAGAGATGGCAAACACTGAAACCCACAGTGTTCTGTGCCAGCATTTCTCGGTGTTTGTCAAAATATTGTGAACCACTCTTACGTGCTTTGCGAGAAATATTTACTCGTCATAAATGGATTAGCAGAGGCAAAGTATTCTAATCTATTAATTAAAATAATTAACTCTGGGAAATCTACTGAGTACTGTGTTTTTGAGCTTACATGCTTTATGAACTTGAAAGCAATAAAATGATGCTTATCTAAATATTTTATAATTTGAGGTTTTTTTATATGTCAATTTAATTTTTCCCATAGTTATGCCAGTTTAATATTTTATTTATTCATGAAAATCATGTAAGTACATACTCCTAATATTAAAGTTTGTAAATATGTGATTTCAAATTACAGCAGGAAAATGAATAGTGCTTATTTGAAAACATGTTTACATAGCTATATTTAAATATAATTAAATAATTTCTCTACTAGAAAAGGCAATGCTATTATTTTGTGCAATTAATGCTTTCAATACAATTTTTTATCTTACATTTTTCATAGTATATTCTTTGTGGTATAATCTCATAGTTTCAGTGCACAACAGAAATAAATGAACTGGATGAAATAAATTGGCAGAGCATATTTAATTAATACCAAGATTAGGGCATTCTTGAATGGAAGCAGATGGTCATGACTTGTTGTTATAACCAAAATGCCATGTCCTCATCTTTTAACTATCAGATGAAATTAAAATGCTCAAGCAATCTGCAAAAAAATGGAGGCTTCTGCCCTCTCCAGTTTTTCATTGAAAATGTCACTGTGGAATGTAGACTATTGTTAATTTCTAGTATTCCCTATATTGCTCTTGGTTTAGGAAGTTTTAGCTGTACAGGCAACTAAATTGTTCATTTTTAATTTGACAGACATTTATCAAACACTTAAATGTGTTAAAGAGTGAGCAGTCTAATGGAAACAAATCAAATGTTCCTTCTTTCATTCAACAACTATTATATGATTGCCTGTTAGGTATCAGACATAGTCCTAAGGTATTAAGAGTACAGTGCTGGAGGAAGGTATAGCTCACGTGCTTAGCATTCACGAGGTCCTGGGTTCAATCCCCAGTACCTCCTCTAGAAATAAATAAACCTAATCACCCCCCTGCCAAAAAATAAAATAAAATAAAATAATACAATGATAAATAAATAAATAAAAATTGTTTTAAAAAGGATGCAGTATTAAATAGGGGGAAAATGCCTTCATGAAGCTTATATTCTGCTGATAAATACAGTTATTAAATAGATAATTTAAAAATAACATGGAAGTTTAGAGATAGAAATATATATATAGTATTAATAAGTGTATCAAAACCAAACAGCTGTGGAATGATAACTGATACCAGCAAGTCCATCAGGGCATCAAGAGATCTTACAGTGAGTCAAGTGGAATTGAGTCTGGAACACAAAAGAGAGGAAGCAGCCCAAATGGGCAGGTGTCTGGTAGCCAGGAACCCCAGTGAGGAGGCAGAGATACGGTGCTCAGCATACTTCATTGCTTTATCGGTAAAGATCAGCTAAGGCATTGAGAAACCTGGGAACTTTTCATATCCTAGAATGATCAACATTCTACCCCAACATGGTTGATCTCTTTTGCTAATTTTGTAGGTTAAGAATCCTCTAGTTTCTAGAATTTCTAGGAAAAATTCCACATCTCTTAGTTAATAATATTGTAATACTGCCATTTTTTTTTTTCAGTGAAATTGATGTCTTCCTTTTGGGGGATGATCTTGACAAGCTGAAGGCCTTTTGTTTTGTGTATCAGAATTATTGGTTAATACTGTCCGTAGTCACTTAACCAACGTATGAAAGTGATTAAATAATTCAGCCCAACCTGAAGTGATGAATAATTTAGTTAGAGCAGTTTTGAAGTAGTATTTAGAACGTGGTCAAGTCCTTTTCTCATTTTCAGATTTAGTATTGCTAGCACATAGTTATAATTCTGAAATAACCTTAGCTCTAGGGGATTATGGTTTACTCACTGCCTAAGAAAAATTCAGATTTCCACATAGTTAGGCACCATATTTATAAACAAACAGGTTATTTTTCATTATACTTGTATTAAACTTAAAACACTGTGAAAATTTTAACAGACATTTATTTTAATAGGTGATGAAAACCAATTATTTTTTATTCTTAGATATGGTACGTCTATATTCTCTCTGATGCAATAATTCTAAAAAATAATGATTGCTCTTTTTCGTTTATGTGTGACTCAAGAAGTTGATTTACTGGCCCAGGTTTCTATGTGTATGTAGCAAATGACCAGGGGATACCAGAGGTGCATTACCCATCTTCGTGTTTTTGATTAACCATTTATGTAATGCAAATTTGTAGGATTTTAATCCCCCAACACCTAAGGACCATGTCCTCCCCTCCTCCGAAACTACAGGGAGACCAATGGATTCCCTCTGGCCAATTTCAGGAGCTTCTTTTTGGCTTCTTTGTCCTCTTTACATCTTAGACAGTGGCCACAGCTCCTGCTTCTACATTCTTGTTGCCTCTTCTTCATCCCTTTGCTGGCATCTCTTTCTTATCCAGTCTTTAATACTGGCATACGTGAGGTACTCTCCTGAGCTCCATTAAACTAATTGATTTCAGCCCAGTAGCTTCAGATATCTAGCCATGACTTTTCTTACAATCTTCAGGCTCATATTTCTATTCACTTAGTGAATTCCAGCCCCTTGCTGGCTTGCCAGAACCTTAAAACACATCTTCCAAAACGTGCAGTCCCATTTTCCACACGCTCTTGAGACGGTATTCTGTAGTTGATGCATGTGTCTCTACTGCTGAATTACTCGTTAGTTGTGCTCAGTATCCCCTAATTTTTCCTCAGTTGCCTTTGATCAACGTCTGACTTTATACTGGAAGATTCTGTTATTTGACCCATATGCCCAAGGGACACCAGAATGAAGGCAGACCCTGGGGTATAGTTAGAAATTTCTGTTTGGAGCTTTCAGTTATAAATCAAAGTGAGACACGATTTTCAGTGGGTGGCAACATTGGTGTCAGGTGCATCGCTAGTGATTTGAGTCAAGTAAGCAAGTCTGTCTACAAGTTTTAATGGATTTGAGGTCCAGCAGTTCTTCCATTATAGATTAAAGTAACTGACAGAGACAAATTGGTAACCAAACTTTCTACTCATCTCCCCTTTGAATTATTAAGCTAAACACACCTCTAATCCATACAGCTGATGCTACAAGACTCTCTTAAATCAAGGCCTAATCTTAAATCAATCTAGGTATCCTAGACTGGCCTCCATCATTTCAATGTCGTTAGTAACATTTGTATCCGTGAGGCTAGATTTCATTTCTCCTTTATGGCAAACATCTTTTGAGGGCTAATGTTGGCAGTGATTTAACATTTCTTGGAACTGGTAAACATTTGGAAGGAGGAAAGTTAGAAGATGGAAGTTGTATCAGCAAGCAAGTGGTAGTCCCTTGCCAAGCAGCAATACAAGAGCAAAAAGAACCTCTCCTTCTTAGTTTTGTGCTGTTACGTCTGGTGGTTGTCCGTGCCAAATTTGCAAATCACAGTTGCAGTCCTTAAAAACATAAAATCATTAAATCTAGGTGTTGCTACCCAACGGGAAATTATCTCTCAGTGCCCTTTTCCACTCTCCCATGTTTTTGATAATAGTAACCCCTAGAGTTTTCCCAAATTTCAAAAGCTTCTGGCATAGACAGAAAGTACTCAGTGAGCTTGTAATGAATGAGTAGACACCAAGCTCGAATTTGCCTTTGCGCTGAAGTTTGAACAAATGTGCAGAGGAAGACTTCCTTTCCTTTTCTCCTTGTAAGTAAACCACTCATGTCCTCCTAGCGCCCCGCCTTCTTTGGAGTCTAGGTGAGAATGTCAGGAGTTGCTGTGGCCTTTGTGCTTGCTCTTACTATAGTCTGTGCTCAAAATTCATTAGCATTTCATTTAATGCTTAAAGCAACCCATTGAAATGACCACCACTACCCTCCTGACTCCACACACTTAAGGAACACATCTAGCTCACTACCTTGGCCTGACTGACTTCTGATGCTCTGACTAAGACTCTGTGCATTGTGATCAGAAACGTGTCTGATTCTTGTTCCTGAGCACCTTCTCTTCATCTGGGGCTAATCGAGTGTGCAGAATTCCCTACGTGTTGGTTTGCTCGTAGAGAGCTACTCTGACTCTTCTACCATTTTATTATAACTTGATTTAGCATCTCCCTTTGGCTCTGATATCATCTCCTTGTTATAGAAACAGATTAAAGATGTGATTACCCTTGAATAAGAACTTTCAGGAGAGGATCTGGAAAAAGCATCCTGGATGGAAAATGAATCACAAGTTGATGGCAAAGAGAAGAAGGAAGATAGACTTAGAAGAAAGGCAAACTGTGGGTGGGAAGATGAATGAAAGAAGAGAGCCAGTTACAAGGGATACAGTCCCAAGGGGTTAGAATATAGAAATAAGCAGATTTAGAAAAGCCAGGTGGATGTAAAAATCACATTATTAGAGGGACATTTAGTTTGGTGGAATTAGAATCTAAATAAAACAGAAAAAAGGAATCATATCATTTTAAGACATTTGGCCACATCAAAGGATGCTGCCATTCAGAGTTTATATTACATAACTCACAAACATCTTTTGAATTATCTGTCACTCAAACTCAACAACTGGAAATAAGAAATTCTCTTTGAAGAATCTATTTTAAAAGAGGGATTTGAAAAAAGAAAAAGCAAACAGAATGGTAGTTGTAGTAATCCGCTTTACCAAGCTAAATAAGTTAAAATTCAGTATTTTATATATTCCTAATCCTGATGCCGCCGAAACAGCGGGTTTAAGAAATCACCAGGAGAAACCTGTGCACCTGGAAAAAAGTGTGTTATTTTGATTCCTGTTCCTAAAATGAATATGTGCAAGACAGCAACGATCTCCCTTTTATACCATAAGAGACTGCAGAGACTAAAAATAGTTGAGTAGGATTTGCTACATCAAAAACCAAATTTGGTCCTGGAAAAAAGTGGAGAAATTAGTGCTTATTAATCAGCTATGGTTCAGTGGATATTTATTAAATAAATCTTGACTGTGCTAAAAACTCAGCAGAGACTACTTCAGCCTGGCAGTTTTGTGATCTGAATACTCTATTAAAATAATTCTTCAAAAATGTACCCAGTTTTTTTTTCCCCTAAAACAATCTCTAGCTTCTCATCCAAATATTCAAACATAATTTTTGAAAAATGTCACATTCTGCAGAATAAGCTTAGACACTGCCAACCCTGAACCCCTCCATTCAAACCACAGCCTGACAGGGTTTGAAAGCACAGAAATAGACTAAAAGACAATTTTCTTCAAGGTCTTGGGAAGTGGCCAGATGAATCTTTACAGTCCTTGCAGTTGCTGACGTGCTATTTTGCTGGTGTACATTCTTAGCTGCCTCATTCTGTGCCTTTGTTCCAAGAGTCTTCTTTCTTCTAGCCCAGCCAAGAGAGCCATTACCATTTAGATATTTCCTTTCCTAGCGCTGATTCTAAATGTGATCATTTTTGCAAACACAAAACCAACTATTGTGGGGTATTACATTAATTTAACTTATTGCTCTAACTGCCACCGTTCACTTCTCCAGTGCTCTGAATAGCTAAATTCATTTGATAAATACGTTGGTGAGGGAGTGAGAAATTAAATTTCTATGAAGCTCACTTCAGTATGAATCCCAGAAATTTTCCAGCCACGATGTGATGCAACAATTTCATTGGTTATTCTGGTACCAAGAAAAACTGGAGGGGATACTGGCAAGACCTCCCATAGTGACGGTGGTGTCACTCATAACAAACAACACCCCTTCCAGTTAATACAGTCATCCTCAGAACTGTCACCTACTTCCAGGTAGTTAAAAAAGAAACAGGAATCTGTATGTAAATATATTTCAGGGTTTTAGCTGATAGAAAAACTGAACAATATAGAATGCTATCCTTTTTAGGATTATACTCCAAAACCATTCTATGAATATGTAATTCCCAGGGTAAGGGAGTATTTAGATACGAAGAGTTTTAGTGGCCACCCTGTTAATTCACATTTTCTTTCATACGTGAGTTTCTGTCAGTAGACCAGTGGCTTACCAAGATAAAAACACAGATCCGTAGAAGAATGTAACTAACGGAAGTTTCTATTAGCACAAGCCGTGTAGCTTTCGGGATGGAGAGATCTTAGAAGGTTAGAGCCATGATGGTAGCATCGGGGGTGCTGTATGGTTGACTCAGATAACTTTGCTAGAAGTGATGTGCAATGAATCAGGCCCTTAGAGTTATCACTGCTTGTTCCAGTGAGGTTGAGGAACTTCAGAGAGATTGGTGATGAAAGCAAAAATACAATTAATGTTTACATTATAATATATTTGTATTTTAAATGTAAAAATGTCACTCTGACAGTGTCCTCATCAGTTGCCAAAAGGCAGTCTAGTGGGCTCTCACAAGCAGAGCAAGAAGTAGCATCAATGGAACAAAATTTTATCGAGGATGGTGCAGTAGCCACATTGTTGGCCGTGTATGGAACAGATCTGTGCAGCCAGAGGAAAGTGGCCACAGCTGAATGTATATTTAATCTAGACTTTTCATGGACCACGAGATTTTTCTTTTTTTAACGTCTATCCCAAAATTGCAAGTAGAGACCGCTTCAGCGGTGTTTCCTTCTCGGCAAGGAAGACACGAAATTCTCACCTATCACGTGCCCGTGCTAACGTACTGACAAACAGAACTAAAGGGATATGAGGGCGAATATAATGGAGGTTTCATTTTTGGTTCATTTTCGTCCACAGAAATGTGGTAGTTTGTATCTCCTGTATGAAAATACAGCACTGAACTAAGATTATCAGAGCAGGTGCATACTGAGGCATTTTTAATTGCGTGGATGAATTTGTACTTATTCATAAAACTTGCCCTCCTGTCCCCCAGCACACCCACAGACACACCCACACACACACACCCACCCACACACACACACACACACACACACACACACACACACACTGTTCTTTTGGGATCCAAGGCGTACCCCTTCCATGCTTGTTGGCTGAGTAATGAAGTTGCAGGCACTGGCCGTGGAAAGATCCACATAAGCTAGTTGGCTAATAAGTGGGTTGACCCTGTGACGTTGGCATCATTAACGTCTGATCCTAACCACCTACGCTCACAACCCAGAGTCCCACTCTGAGGTCCAAGAGTGTCACCATTACTTCCCAATGAAACGACTTCCTGACCCATTCTTAAAGACAGTGTCGTGATGCTGATTTCTGGTTTGACGTGGAAGAGGAGCACATCTAGCCATAGCTGTGTTACAGTAATAATTTTCTACAGAATTTACTGTTACATTAAGGCATTGAAATAACTCCAAGTGAATTGGAAACAGAAAGCATCCGCTCCTCATATTTTTCAATTAATTTTCAGGTCCTGTGGATGTCAATATTCTAGCTAAATGCAATCCCTGCTTATCAAATCCCTGTAAAAACGATGGCACCTGTAACAATGATCCCGTTGACTTTTATCGCTGCACCTGCCCGTATGGTTTCAAGGTAAGTAGAAGCTGTTGTGGGAACTAAGAGCTGAAAACGTAGCTTTCCTTGGTGGGGCCTCATCTTACTGTGGTGCTTTCTCTATGAGCCGAGAACGACTTTATTTACACTTAACTTTACTTGACCATTTCTTCTCCAGGGCCAGGACTGTGATGTCCCAATTCATGCATGCATCAGTAACCCATGTAAACATGGAGGAACTTGCCACTTGAAAGAAGGAGAAAAAGATGGATTCTGGTAGGTCGCTGGTCTGTGATCTGTGTCTAAAGTACTGGAGCAACAATAACTAAGCAAACATGCATTTTTCCTTTTTAAATCCAAGAGCTTTATTTTTAAAAGGATGCCAGAAGTCTGTTCAGAAGAAAATTATGTATTAGTGTGTCTCAGAGCTATTTCAATTTAAAAACAAATAGAGACATTGAAATATTCTCAAGTCAGGATGCTACAAAGCCAAGAAATTTAAAACCTCTCACATGCATACATTATGATTAATCAAGTCAGATTAGGTCAAGATAAAGAGGTGGCTCTGTCATGCTAATTAATAGCCAAATAGCCTATTGCAAATAGTCCCCTATCTGTTACTTTGTGTATTGCTTTCACGGACAGTGGGTAATGATAAAATGTAGGTCCCACTGAAACAGAACATTAACAATTATTTCCAAGCCACACTATGAGCAGACAACCATGCTGTGAACATTTTTATTCTGGAGTTATTCAATCATACACTACAATTACTTCAGATGTACTGAGTAAATCATGAAGGAAAGTTCTTATAATGACACACATAATTTCACATAAGAGTGCTAATCTACTGCTAAAGATTGTTACAAGTATCACATTTTATAATAAATATACTTCATTAGTGCATTCTGTTATGAAATTGTGTCTTTTCATCAAGACTTTACTCAAAGATTATTCTACCTATCAAGATGAAATGTACAATGGTTTATGCCAGTGAAAAGAATTGTATTTGTTGAGATATAAAGAGAATATTCACACGTTTATAATTGCAAGAAAAACAAAGTTTTGTTCTCAGATTTCTTTTTTGCTTTGAGACATCAAGAACATTACACATAAGGTAATAGGGGTTGTAATTAAAAAAAAAAAAAAAACACAGAACCATTCCTTCTCATTTATGAGCAAAGAAGCATGAGTTATTTTATTAGAGCATATCTCAAGATTAGGATATCTGGGGCTGTAGACTAAACTTTGCTCGTGTTTTAGATCTGCAAATATATTGGATTTATTGACTTACAGGACCATGGGGCCATATGCCGTCTTGCCACCAGCAAAAATTTTCTTTCTCAAATTGTTTCTGGTTGGGGAATATTACCTTAAATTGATGCTTACAGCATGTCATTTAGAAGCATTTTAAGAATCAATTTCTTGTCATTAAAATCTCTGTAATTGATGAGTGTACTTAGTTTTTTTTTTAATACTTAGACCATATGGTATGAAAATTCAGGAAGTCTGGTTTTTTTTTTTTTTTTTGTCTTTTCTTCCCCTGGCATTCAGGTGTATTTGTGCTGATGGATTTGAAGGAGAAAATTGTGAAATCAATGTTGATGACTGTGAAGATAATGACTGTGAAAATAACTCTACATGCGTCGATGGAATTAATAACTACACGTGCCTTTGCCCACCTGAGTACACAGGTAGGAAGACTAGGAAGTGCTCTGCCATCAATCTGTGTATCTCCTTGAAAGCACCATCAGCACCCGGCTGCATGTGTTTAGTAAACCATTGTATTATTCAGTAACTGACAGGTGTTTTGGAAATTAGGTGTAATGTACCAATAGACAGAGTTAAAGATGATTTCAGCCAACCAAATAAAAGTCCTGGTGAGCTCAGTCAGAACACAGGCATCTATCATAAAGTCATGCTACCCAGCTCAAAGGAAGTTATCATGCTGAAGCTTTTACTCCCACAACTAAATGTCATTTTCATGCAAAGTGTTTTTCCAGTGCAGACCAACCCACCAATACGTATGGGAAAAGGGGGCATATCCTAACATAGTCAAAACATAATTAAGCACTTGAGATTCTTCCTGTCCATCCTTGTTTCTTCATTAATGAGTATTTGCCTCTAGTAACTCACGTCCTTCAAAATAAATCGCAATCAGGAAGATACTGATCACTCTGGATAATCTTATGAGATCATCTCCCCCTTTTGTTGTATCTTGATACGAAATGTCAAGAAAAAAAGGTGATACATCTCATAAGATGATTCAAACTGCTAAACTTCTTCCCTGGATAAACCAATTTCCTATAAAATCAACATCAAGTTTATGACTTCCCTATTACGTCAGAATATCTATTTTGATTGATTTTTTGTGCCTATGAATAAGAAACTTCATAGCTGCAATCTTGTTTGCCTCATAGACCATCTAGTTTTTGAATTGATAGAGAAAAGGAGATTGATACACATTATGTTTGTAAGAAAAAATGAAGAAATAGGTTCTGTCACTTTCTGCAAAGTTACCATTTTCATTTGGCTGGGTATTATTCATTAATCATTTTTATTTCCACGTATATGGTTAAGAATATTAGAGGGTGATGTAGCTACTTGGATGACTGAGGTTAACATCTCTAAACATGAAGAGTGAAAGCACACCTGTACGATCAACTTTCCTGGGGACTTGTTTAAAAAGCATTGAAATTTAAGCTTTTATGGAATACTCACACTTTGCATTTTAAGAGGTATTTTTCTTGATGCAAAAATGCTCAATAGAATAATGAATTCCTATTTTGATACCCTGGGTCTGTTTGAGAGATTCTGCAGCTGCCTTTTTCAGTGGTGTGATTTTTCCTTTCACACCACTGAGCCATTTGATGCCATGTGAAGTAATACACTAAATTTCCAGTAGAAGTTTGAACGTGTTATATCATCAGTTGCTCTATTATAAAATATATATATACACAGTCCTTGGACACCTTAGGGGCCAAAATTTGAATTCTCTGCTATGCACCCATCTGACATGGCTAGGAAGAGTTTAGGTGCTACATAGCTTTGACCTTCATACCAGTATTACTTGTGTCACACCTCAGAGACTTGCCATTAGCCTGAGCACAGATTCAGGAGCCCTTGGAGCTACCCTGAGAATCTGAGTTTTATTGGATGGGCTAATGTAGCCTTGTACCAGCAGCCCGATGCTTGCACTAAAATCAGTACCCCATATCTCCTTATGCCATCATTGTTCTAATCATTATAGAAAGAACCTAATTCACTTAATGTCAGAGGCCTCTTTAAACTAACCTACTCTGACCAGGACAAATTGAAGCCGAGCATTTCAAGCGCAGTTTGGTTAGCCAGTGTGCTCCTGAGCACGGACACTGGGAACAACCCCTCACTGATGACAACTGAGGCTTGAGAGCGCTGCTGTGTTCCAGTGCTCACACGCCTTTTTCATGATAATTTGTGACTTGAGCTGGTTTGGAGGGATCTGCTGTTTTAGATTTGCTGTACCTCATTCCTTTTCCATTTCTTCTAGTCTTTGTCTTACCTTCTCCCCCTTCGTTTTCCAAGCTCCCTTCCTACACCTCATCTTCTTGAACATGTCTTCTCCATCCCGGAGTGATTCAGTTCAGTGCAGCCTCCTCAGAGAAGTATTCTGAAGCTCATCTCCCTGGGTCAGACCTCTTACTTTGAAACATGTCCAAACAACTCCAGAGCTTAGCACAGCTACCCTTCAGCCAAAATGTGACATCTATAAAAGCTGTCATGTGGGAACCTGCCATGACCGTTCGTCAAGAACCACTTGGTTCTCAACAGGAACTGAGTTAGACTCTTCTAGCCTTTTCAGTTACGTCTCCTGCAAATACCAGTTTGCCTTAATTCGGGCTAAGGACAAACAAAAATACTGCACTCAGTAGACAGTTCAGAGCATACAAAACATGAAGATATTACCCCTGCAGCTTTGGGTTGGGTTTTCTGGGCAGTGAGGAGTTTGACAGTTTGGCATTAGAGCAGCTCTCTAACCCAGGCACGTTTGCAACACATCAATTAGCTGTAGCATTTTTGTCCAAGTGTTAAATGAGCTCATTTACAGAATATCAAACCACCATCTGCAGATTTTGAAATCAGTGGCACATAAGTGGCCTTTAATTATAGGAAGGTGTAAATTGGACTCTAGAGTTTTAGATCTTGCTTTATCCAAGTCTGCAGTTAGGGAGACATTTTCTTATATTGTGGCTGTATTGTTTTAGATTTAAGTTTGGTATCTGATTAATGAGCATGAGATCTTGGGGCAGAAACCCTGCTGTGCTCAGGGAATACAGTAGTGTTGTCATTGTTTAAAAATCATTCAAGTCACAAGTTGCTTTTCTGTTTGGAGATATTTTTACCTCCAAGGCATTCAGTGAAAAAATGAACTCTTTAGTAGGAGCAAATAAGACTGTTAATAGGGAAAGCTCGTAAGTCATTAAGGTGGAAGTTTTTACATTTGGCACCCATGTCAGAAATCAGAATGGATATGATGTGTTAATTCAGAGATCGAAAAGCAGTCTGACAGAGAAGTCATGATGTTGATGGGCAGGCTATAAAACACGGCTGCACATTTTCAAAATAAAACGAACCACTGTTGGGAAGTTTATGAAATTTATTTAAGCCCATGTAACTAAAACATCACAGTAAATAGTTATTGATTTATTAGAGGACAAAACTCTGTCCTTTCTGGCTGCAGGGATTGACAACATAAATTTTAAGGGTTAGTATTGTTTTTCTGTTATGTAATCCTTCCTTCAGCCTCCCCACCTGAGCATCAAAACTGTTCTTTTCCACCGAATTCAGTCCATCATCTGTCCTTCAGTTGAATAACATGTGACTGTGGATTGCTAGCATTCTTCAGAAAAGAGTCATTTTTGAAAAGTTAAATTCATTGTGATTCTAAATTAAAATTACTATCACTAAACTAAAGATTAAATAAAATCCAGAATTGCTAAACAAATACTTTAAAAATCTACTCCAGAGTTTTAACTTTAGCTTGAAAGATTATGTTTTAAGTTGTGGTTTTTTTTTTTTTGATAATTATTATATCTTTTCTAAACACAAGGCATTTCTTGAAAGTAAATTTTCAAGGAATTACTCATATTAGACTAGCTCAAAATTTATAAAAGTGAAAATTGTAAACATGGCACCCCTGCAATGTTGAAAAACTTGACACCTTTTCTTAAGCTCTGGTATGAATTTAGGTGCTGAATTTTAAAATGCCGTTTGGTTTTGCATGTTTCCTAAGAGTCAGAACCCTGGATCGGCTCTGTAAAGAATGTATTTCTGAATTAACCCTCTTCTCACAGGACCACATACAAAGATGATACAAAATTGATCACATTTCAACCATGGACACTACGTAATGGGATGGCATAAGTCCAGTCAATGAAAGTTCACATACGAGTCGGGCATGTAAAGACTTAGAATGTATTTTGTGGAAAGAATTCAGAACATTTTAATTTTTCCATTGTGTCCCATGATCTCTCTGTTTTCCGAATCTCCGATGCCCACACACAAACCATTCTGTGCACATCTCACAAAGCAGAGCTCCCGGTTGCTCAGTCACCCGGGCTAGCCGCAGAGCTCTGGCTCGCTGTGACGGCCTTTACCCTTTGCCTCGTGTCCTCCTTGTCTGTGCGTTGGCCCGGCTGTAGGTAAGCAGTCTAAGTTTGCTGCAGTTCGCTCCCTCACCCTTGGCTTCTCCGTGGTTAATGCTGTGCTTGGCTCCCTGTGCTCTGCTGTTGTACTGCAATGTAAAACGTCTTTTGTCTCTTCTGTCTTTGTCGCTGCCAGCTGCTAATCTGAATGAGGTGGAAAAAGGTTAGTTGCCTTTTAAGTCTATTATGATTTTATTTCAGTTTCCCTCTTTCTCTTAAAGCTACGTAGATTTCATGGTGTGGACATGGTCAAAGGAATGTTGACAAAAATGAAGCCTGAGATCAGTATGTCAAATCAGTCATTCACGTCTTTGATGTGTGATGATTATGCCAAATACTGTTTAAAAAAAAGTCTGAAATGCGCTTTACCAATGCCTGGAAGGCTGGGAAATAAACTCTCTGGGAAGAAAGTGGCCAAAAAGAAAGATTGTTACTTTCTACTTTTTACTTACCTGTATGCTTTTCCTTTTTTAAAGATACCACAAATATGTATAATTTTTATAGTGAAAAATGTTAAGTCATTTAGTACAGGAGAGAGGCAGTCACTAGAAAAAATTTTTAAATAGAATTTTCCCCTAACTTTAAAGTAGGACCTTTGGTAATTTGAAACATGCAAAATGTTAAAGGATGTATATATTTATTAAAACATTTTATCAGGTAAAAAATTACCAAGCCCAAGTGGTTGATGTATAAAATAGCATTGTCAAACTCACAGAATGTCGTGAGTACTGAGCAGTATTTTTAAAGCATTAAAAGAGCCGTGTCTGATCACTGACATCATCTGGTGGGCTTGGCTTTCCTAATACATCTGGGCCCAGGAAAGGAAGTCCTGGAGCGCTTAGGATGGTGGGCTTGTCTGGGGAGTCATCATGGAGTCTTTGTAAAATTTTTACCTTGGAGAGTCAGAATTATACCTAGTAACATTATATTTTTATTCATTAAGCTTAACGAAAAGTCTTCAAATTCTCAGTGTAGGCACAGCATCCTAAAAGGAACATAATATATGCTTGTCTTGACACTTTCAGTTGTATGTGAAGCGTTAGCAGTAAGATTGTAGTGCTAACATGGGCTACATTATATAGCAACTCTGTCTCCTCTTGCTAATAAGGACTTCATTTTTTTTCTCTTGCACTGTTCAGGTGACTTTCTGGGTTTGGTCACGTACTCTTACTATATGCAGAGTTAAGTTAAAAAACATGAAAAAAATTGTTTCCTATTTTAGAATGTAAAAAATATAGCCTGTATATATACTCTGTGGATTAATGCATCCAATACCATGCTTGGTCAAATGTTATCTTTTCTTTTTACAAGTACTAAAGCAATTGGGGCAAAGATGTCTAAGGTCTGATTCTATCTCAGAAAACACAACGACAATTATTCTGCCACAGCAATATGTCCTTAAGTAGTTACAGATACCCTCAGGAGCAAGCTTGGAAGTATGATCGTGTGTTACATCACCACATGGTTTCCTGTGTTGACTAAATCTCATGCTTATGTGTATAAAATATGTCTCTTATTTCCAAGAATCTGCTGCTGACTGAATTTGCTTTTAAAAGCAATCAAACCATTTTCTATTGGTTTGAATCTAAAACTTAACTAGAAATGAAATTTTGAAGGGTAATTTTCTTAAATAAAAAGAAGCTCTGTAATTAGGTGACATATTATTAATTTAAAAGAACTCTTTAGATATGGGCAATAAGGATTTGAGCAATAACGTGTCTGAAACAACAAGAAAGCACTGCTCAAGGATACGTACCTTGTAAGTAGGGGTCCAGATGCAAACCAATGCCTGACTGGGAGCAAGACATGCACTCTAATCTGGGGGCCTTCCCCTGGAACCAGTCCCTTCTTATTTGCTGCCATCTTCCAGGCTTGGCATCTTTTCACAGAGACTGACCAATCCTTTGTCCCGAACGAGCCTGCCTTCTGCTGCCTCTTCAGCTTGCTATACACAATTCTCCCTTATGTACACTTGAAAAGAGTAAAGCCGTAGCCACAGAATTCTGGTGCAGACCGACATCTACTTTACTGACACATGAAAAACAGAAAGCGCCTATTCAGTGCCTATACAATTAATTAATGAATTCCCCTGATGTTTATCTCACGTAGGGCAGCAGGGATACTGATGAATTTATGTAGCTAATGGGAAAAGCTCAAATTTCTCATCCTAGCACTAAAATCTATCAACTCTGGAGCCTCTCACAGTCCTTAATGACATCTATCCCATCTCACTTAGATATTGAGAGTAACATGGAAGAATGTGTAAGAAAACTCTTTAAAATGGCTCTACTCCAGAAATAGCAGGGGCGGCCCTAGAGGACAGGTTTAGGTTTTGCATCATTCAGTCCCAACCATCATTACTGCAGTGACGTGGTTTAGATGATTTGATGTCATTCTCAATAGCAGAAGACTTCTTAGGGAATTTTGATAGAGAAAATTCTACCTAAAGTAAGTTATATGTGTGAAGGAATTTTCTCTCCCCATAGCTTTCAGTACTATCGTTTTTTAAATTATTATTTTGTCATTTTATTTGCTGTGCTCATGTCCAATGGAAAGGCTTTATTTAGCAATAAGTCTTTGGTTCTCTTTACCCCCTTACTCTACTTTGAAGCAGAAGGAAGTACTGAATGTTGAGGAGCTCTCAAATTTGGCTGTATTTTTGTGTATATTTGGGTTCTCATGATCTCTTAATAACAGTGACTCCTTCTGTTATTAATTCTGCCTCGAGATGCGTAAGGTCTTTACATCAAAGTCAGTGTATTTGCAATCGTATGTGCAGTCTGTTTTAACTAGAGGGAATATTTTGGCAGCCTAATGATACTGTGTGGTTGGCATTCATCTTCCAACCTTTCAGAGCCTTCTTAAACTTCTTTGAATCTCAGAAAACATTTTTAAAATCCTGTTTTCACTTTAGTTAATAACCAGAGCCCATTGAGCCCAAAACAGTAGTTTAGCTTAACCAAGCCTTACTCAATCTAATTTGGATTTATTTATTTTGAAAATGAAGTTAAATATTTCTGCAGTTTCAGTAGCTGTTGGAATTGACTACATTATTTAACTGTTCCAATGAGGAAGCACTGAAAAACACCTCCTTTTTTGTTTATTTATTTGAGGAGGTAAGTTTTTCCATTTAAAACATTCAAAAGATATTTGTAGAGAAAACACCTTATTCAGGACACTGCTAAACATTGAAAGTGATATGAAAATACATAAAACTTTGCCCTCATCTAGCAGGCAGACTCTTTGGCTTTGATTCTTCATTGCAAGTTCAGATTAGGTCAGTTATCTCACCAGTACAAAGCCATCATTTCTCGTATTTCAAGAAAGTTAACAGCAAAATAGAGCTACTTTAATGATTTTTAAATAAAGAGAAACAATTTTTGGGGAATGCAAAGACTAATCAAACATTCTGGCAAACAAGCATTATGAAGCAACCCATTTCATCTCATTTAGAGCAAAAGAGAGCCCATGAAATGATCTTTTTTTTTAATGAAACATCTTAATGTCCACATGTATAGCATACTTCCTCAAACCTTTCTGTTTTGAACTATGATGAACTTGACCTCATGTGGTTGCACTTTGGTAACATCCGCTTATGTGTGTGTCCCATTTGGCACACCCTTTGCACCAGGAGGACATATATGTATCTTCAGAAATTCATGGTCCCTCAAGATCAGTTACCTGTATTTCTATGTTAACAACTGCATTTAATTAAGTTTGTAGAAGTAGGTATGATCTGGATAGTTTATTGGCTCTATTATGAAGATCAGTTAACTATTGCTAATTGGTAGAAAAATTTCAGGATAATAAACACTAATAAAAAATACATCAGATCATTATTAAAAAGAATCTTCAGGAAAAATTACCTCTTTAAAAAAAAGTTAGAAGCAGAAACATACTATCCGTAAGTAATCCTTTACTTACTGATGGAACTAAATTCAATGATTGCTATCACATCTGATCAGGATACTAAATATTCAGATTGGAGACTGAGAATCTGCCTGTGGTAATGTGCGCTGGTGCCTGGGATTATAACCTTAAGCAGGGTATGGAACAAATAGGGCTGGCCTGGGTCAGCAAAAGAGGAGAAAAGAGAAATACTTTTCCTTCAGGTCCAATTCAATTAACCTGTTCCGGGATGACTCCCATAATCCCGTCAGCTGTGTCCAGGCTCTAATACAGTTCATCCATCTCCCTGCTGCATTGCAAGGTCTGTGAGAGGAGAGAGAATGGCACTTTTTATATGAGTAGAGAACAAATGGGAAATGTACACCTTTTTTTTTTATGAATTGTATGGAATTTTTTAAATTAGATAATGAGAAACATTCAGGTCCATTTATCTGAATCTTTCTCAAACATGCCATTTATATTCACCCGTCCTCTTGATTCCTGAGTTCATCCTCTCTACTTCCGATGGAGATAGTCATTATTTGGCAGCAAGATTGTCAGGATATCTGAGTCAGCAGGCTACTCATCTAGTCCAGCCTGCAAGGGCGGACCTGAGACTGGGAGCTCCGAGCACAGATCTGCTACCAGTATTCCTCATTCTCTCTGCTTCCCTGCAAAATCCGTCAGGCTATCTTTCATTGATATTTATGAGTATTTTCCTTTGAAAAGCGATCAAATCAGTGCTATCTTTCACATTTTTCAACAACTGTTGTGTATCTGATCTGTGCCAGATCACTTGCTAGTGAATACAATGAGGAAATACAAAAACACAAATGAAGGTATCTATCCCTGCCCTTGAGTAGTGTAAGAAATTAAATCTCACTTATTTCCAGTAGGTTGCTTTTTTTGATACCTTCCTTTGCTATGCTGATTCAAATAATGAAAAATAGGTACCATTTTTCCAGGTTTTTCTTGAGCCCAACAAGAGCTCAAAATGCAAATATTTGAAGAACGATGCGTTTGACCCTCCAAAACTCTGTGTCCTGGGGATGCTGTCAGGAATTCAACCAGACTTCCTCCCTGGTTCCAAGTCTATTTGAAACTGTCATAACGGATTAAATTGAACACTAGAATTCTGGTTCAGTTATTCAGATTGCTGTCATAAGTTCCCTTTCCATTATTATCAATATTAATGATGCCTTCATACTGAAAAAAGAAAAAAAAAAAAAACTAGTTCAGTTCAATTTATGAATAGGAATAAGAACAGGCCGTGATGTCAGGCCCAGAATCCTCCCAGTCCTTTTTATGCATCTATGATCCCCAGGAGACAGTCAGATTATTTCTATTTCAGAGAAAAAATAAACTAATCTGGTTCCACTAGCAAAACTAGTGTCAGTGAAGTGTTTCAACAGTGCCCTGTATTTATATGTAAAATTGTGTTTGCAGACATGGCCAACCTGACTTTACAGGGCTAAGTTTTGGAAAAATATAAATGAGATACTTATTAATTCAAATCCACCCTTTCCCATTGCTCTATTAGTGTAAAACAAATTAATGTTTTAAACAGAGTAGTTTGAGTTAGAAAATTCCCAAAATCCTGATCCAGGGACAAAATGACCAGCCTCTTCTCTGCTGAGCAGGCTTTGAGAACTGAATGAGACTCAGCAGGACATACTGTTGCCCAAATTTCTTGGTAGATAGAAAGCAATTGATTGTCCATCCAATAACGCTTCAAAAATGTCTTCCCTCTGTATAGCACAGTTTACCTTACCAAAAGAAAAAGTCTCTTTAGGGATAATAATGAACTTTGCATCTGTGTAATGTAGTTTTCAATAATCAATGAAATAACAAATCATTCAGCCCGTTTACAGGCCACGATGCTGTCTCTATTCTAGTCACTAAGTGAAACTTAAGGGATACTGGAAAATTAAGCATTTATCTTACATCTCTAATTTTTCCAGATTGTAATTTCCCCAGAGTAAGGACTTTGTCATGCACATCCTTTAATCATTTGCTGGGTCTAGCTCAAAATATCTCCACCCGCCCCCCAATATTTTATTATGAAAATTGTTCAACTGAAGCAGCTTTGTATTTTGGTCAAATAAAATAGTCTCACTTGTAAATTAATCCTACTATATGTGATTAATTTCCTTCTACACTATTCTTACTCATTTCAGGAAACATTTCATATTAACTCTCAGATTATGTAAGATCTTCATTATTCATTGACTTGTCAAATGAATCACTAGAGTTATGCATTTTCAATAATGCAGTAAGTTAAACCAATATTTTTATAAGAAAAAGTGTGTTTAAGGAAGTGTGTGTGTGTAGAAAATGCAAATCATTTTTAGTGACAAGATTCAACTCAGGTGTCATCCACTCATCGTGAGCTTTGATGTCTTTGACGTAATTTAAGTTAATAAAACTCTTTGAGATTATTATTTTATAATTAGTGATCATATAGATGTTGGCAGTTATTAATTACAGCTATCATTCGAAGTTCAAGCCACTCTCCAGATTTATTGTAAAGTAGATGAAACAGACATTGGACTCACTTTTCTCCCCCTTTACAAGACACAGCAGTTTGGGATTCTTTTGTCTTTGTCACCTTTAATACCCCATGGGGAGGAGAATTTCATTACCGTTTGAGTAGCCTGTCTTGCAGACCTCACCTGTGAACACCAGCTCCTCTTGGAGAGGGGGCTAAGGGTTGATTGGTCCAAGTCAGTCAACCAAGCATCATAGTGCTTTGTAGAGAGGCAACCAGCCGTGGCAGCATATGTACGGCTAAACTACCCTGAAATGCTGTGTTCAGACCTTGACCCTTTTGAAGTGCAAAGGTCATGGTCAGGAGCTACTTCCTGTCCTTGTGCATTACTTACTACAGACCCTGAGAGAAGCTCAAAGACCTAAAAGAACATTTCAGGCATGGGAGAGCCACATGGAATGAAATAAGAAAGGAAAGAGACCTAAAAGAAAAAGAAATAAGGAAAGAAAATGGGGGTTGGGGGAGGGATGGGGAAAAAGGAAGAGAAAAAGAAGAGAAAGAGAAGGAAAGACATAGTAGCGTCAGTTGGAAATTGTATTCCCCACTATAAACCTCCAGTTATGTATAACTTACCACCTATATTGGTTTGCTAGGGATCCTATAAGTAGCATATATTGGGTGGCTGAAACTTCAGAAATTTACTGTCTCACACTTCTAGAGATTAGAAGTCCAAAATCAAGGTGTCAGTGGTGTTAGTTCCTTTTGAGGGCTGTGAAGGAAGGATGTGTTGCAGATTTCTCTACCTGGCCTGTAGATGGTCATCAGCCCCCATCTGTCTCTTCACATGGGCTTCCCTCTAGGCCCAGTGTCCTTGTCCTCTAAGACCATGAGCCATATTGGATTAAGGCTCACCCTAAGGACCTCATTGAACTTGATGACATCTATAAAAACCCTGCCTCCAAAAAAGGTCACATTCTGAAGTACTGGAGGACCACAGCATATTTTTTTGAGGGAGAGGGTTATTCAGCCTATAACACCACTTTACTATATTTCAGACTCTTGATTTCTCCCTCAGAAAACCTGGTCTTTTCAGTATTTTCTATGTCACTGAAAAGCACTTCCAGATATACATACCAGAAACCTAGAAGTCTCGGACAGCTTCCTCTCTCCCCTGGACACCACGAATGTTTCCTGTGCACCTTTAAACAACTGGTCACAGGACACCTGTCTTCCATGACCTCTCATCTTAAATTTCTGCTGCATAGAAAATAGCTCATTCAGAAGGTCTTCCAACTTTTAAACACTATACTTCCTCCATCCCCCTGAAGCAAAATACCCATCTTGATTTAAAAAATAAGTCCTCACCCAATCCATTGCAAATTGGCATCTATTTCGTTTCCTAAACATCTCTCCAGGCCATCCATATCTCCTCTACCGCCACCTGAGTACCAGCTAAGTCATCTCTCATATCCATTTGTATCTGCCCCTGTGCGATCCATCCTCCACTAGAGCCAGAACCTTCTTTCCAAAGTACTGATGTCGTCTGGCCGTCCTCCAGCTTAAAACCCTTCGGTGGCACCCACTGGCTCATAAAGTAAAGACATTCTGCCACGTGGCCCCTACCAGCCTCTGTAGCTTCCTCTGTCACCATGCTCTCCCCGGCTCACTCCTAGGCTTTCAGAGCTCATAAGTTCCACATCACCTCCTGCACAGAGTCCCTGCCAGTGCTCTTTATTCCCCCTTCACCCTCAGTCCAAGTCTCACAGCTTCAGGAAAACCTCCCTCATGGTCTATCCCGCTTCTAGGGCACCAAGGTTTTTATTAGCATTCATCTCTCTGGCAGTTTTGCAGTTACTTGTGAAATTAGTAGATCAATATCTTTCTCCTCCTCCTCTCATGCAGAATCTCCATGAGAGAACACAGATATCATGTTGTTGTTGTTTGTTGTTGTTGTTGTTGTTGTTATTCACCATTTGCACTCTTAGCATTAACACAAGCCCTCATGTATAGTTTTCATTATGGTGGTAAAAATCTGGTGGTTTGCTACGAGAATTATTTGAAAAAAAATCCATAGACAGATCATGCCCTAGATCTCTCAGAAGTTTGTAGAATAATTCTAAAACTATTTCAGGAAGTGTGGAATGTAATAAGGAATGTAAACAGAAAGATAAGATACCAGAAATACAAATGAAGGTGAAAGGAAGGGTCCCTTGTGGTTAAGAAAGAAGGAACATTAATATTAGATCCATGGATCTAAAATGAAGCAGGACACAAAGCCAACTCCAGCTCCTGTTTTCCATAAGAACCATCAAGTGCACTGAGATTTCTGCCCCACTGCAATAACATTCACAATATTGGTACCTCCGCGATACCTGGGCCCGTGCTCACACTTTGTTTTTACCACTGAATGCAGTAATGTTGCTTTGTTCAGCTGCAGCAGGATGCTGTCTCTACAAACTTGCTATCTGCATTATCCATCTCTTTAGAAGCATTTTTCGCTTTTTTAAAAAAGATTTTTATAGCCACAGTTGACCTTGCACAACTTCAATTCCATAACCTCATTTTACCAATGAAGAATTGGGGCTCAGAGCAATAAAATATTTCCCTTCCCTGAAGCCAGTCCTGTGTTTTATGTTGAATGAGTTGCAGCAGGCCATTCCACGCGGTAACTCAGCAGCCCAGGTGTCACTGCACCCACTTAAGAGTAGTTTCTGCCCAGGATCTCTTCATGCTGGCTCACTCCTCACTCCAAGCAGAGCATTAACTCTGATGATCCAGCTTTTACTGCTCCACCCTCAAGGTGACCGTAGCATTTATCACCCAGATCAGGGTGTCTGTGTGAGTGCTCTATTGAAAATTACCTTGGGACAGCAGGTATAAACCAGGACTGTCCTGAGCGAAGCAGAATGTATGGTCACATTATCCGCTACATCAGATTCTTCAGAGAACATGTGCAGATGTTCAGTAAGCAGTGAATTATGTCTTCTCCTGGACTCTGAGGATTCATGCCCTTTGGGGGAAGTGGGCATCACTCTTACCTCCCTCCCTCACAGCTCTTACTAGTTTAAGTGCAGAACCTGGCCATTTCCAGTCCCACTCTCTGCCTTACTTACATGACAGACACAGTCAGAGAGAGGTGATCTAAACACTACACATCACTTCCTTACCGAAAAAGGTGCCTCTTGAGGACACGTGGTGCTTTTTCTTCGTAAGTTATTCACTGGTCATTCACTGACTTCTATTATCCTGAAGAAGTAACAGCACACTCCTTGGTTAACCAGTCTGTTTCTTCTCCAAAACACAGACAACCAGTACTTACACACACACACACACACACCCCTTTAACTACTCATCAGCAAAAAAAAGCTGAAAACTAGGAGCACAAGGAAGAATAATTTGCTTGTCTGATCAAAACTGAAATCATAAATGCCAGGCAACCAGTGTGTGCCAAGCTGTTTCTTTTTCACTGGGGACTTTTAAGGGTCCAGGCGGAAAGCAAGTAAGTAGGATTCCCTGGGATTTCATGGAGTGGATTTGGAGACAAATTAGGAAGCCAAGGTTTGTTTAGACCCTATCTTGAGGGGTTCCTGGGCACTGAAATTTAATTTGTGTCCAGACTTAACCATTTCAGTGGGCTGACTTACCTTTCCTGGTGCCACGTTAAAAATATAAAGACCTGATTATAAGCTAATAGATTACAACGTATGTGTAGCGGAATAAAGAACGTTTCCACCTGTCCGTTCTGTCACCTTATGCACATTATCATTTCAGGAGGAGAGACAGCTATTGATGATACTCTCTCAGGCAGGCGCTGGACCATCAAAGAAGCAAATTCAGTTGCCTTCCTTTCCATCATTTTCCCCTGATTTTTCCGCTCACTCAGCACTAGCTGTGACTACACATATCCCTAAAATAAAAACCAAAGAAAAAGTACGTAACGTCCTCCCAACACCATGAGTTTTGGCAGAAGTTGCATGTGAGTACGTTACTGTCAGTGCCTTTTATTTCCACTCTTCCTAGAAAACCAGTGCATCTTTCAAAGTGCTTCTTTTTTTTTTTTAATTTTTGGGGGGTGGTAATTAGGCTTATATATTTATTTTTAGGGGAAGTCCTGGGGATTGAACCCGGCACCTTGTGCGTGCTAAGCATGCGCTTTACCACTTGAGCTATATCCTCCCCACCCGAGTGCATCTTTCAAATGCCTGGTTTTCCTTTGCTGGCTGAGAGGTAGATACACCAACTGGCGTTTGTCTGTGGGGCAGGCGTGCTCCATTTCCCATCTTCCCCTGAGCTCCTGAGTCTTACCACTGTGGGACACTCTTTGAACTTGAAAAGCTGCCTTCCCCCACACACAGCAGAACCCAGTGTAATTAGAACAAATAAAGAAACAGGTCAATGAAAACACATTGAATTTTAAAAAACATTTATTTTTAATATATAGTCAGGAAAAAATGTTAAAGTAATATTTAAAGGAAAGAGCATAAGCTAGTTATTATGAATGAGTGACAGATTATTAAGTAAAGATTAGACAGAAAAACAAAATGTCTAAAGGCTAAAATGATACCCAAGTCGAATATAAATATGTCATCAAGACAGAGTTCTTGCTTTAAAAAGCATGAGTCTTTCTTTCAGTAACTGTTATTTTAGTATTTCACCATAGTGTACTCTAGACAGATAGAAACGCAGATATTCCAAGCATACTGCTCTCAGGGATCTTCCACTCAAAGAAGAATGAGATAAACAGCAGTAAATATTGAATGCATCTGAAACAGCGCAGCCTTGCAACCTAACCTTACATGGTTGTCATGAACATGAAATGACTGCATATTTGTACAAAGTTTAAAACTGCCTGATACACAGTACTGAGCACTACATACATGTTTAAGTCAGTAAATACATGCATGCTATGTATGTGCAGTTAACGAAGTATTACCTTAAAAGGAGAGTGTAAAGCAAAGGGATGTGCTGCAAACTCCTAATGTTTTAATCAATGTTGTTTTAAATCCATACACTTTGAACAAATAAAAATTCTAATAATTTCTTGGATGCTGCCTATAGGTGGATCACTTCATTCATTTATTGCATATAAAATAATTAGAAAGTAATTTAAAAGTAAGTTAGGAAAGGGGAGAACTTTTTAATTGTACACCTTTCCAGCCACCTTAAAATCTCACACAATGATTGGGAAAGTCTTCCCACTGAAAATCATACTTGGCCTAATGTATCTGAAAATAAAATATAACCACGTTGTTTGTATTTGAAGAAATTTCCGAAGAGATAAGCAGACCAGCAATTCAACACAGAGTGTCTAGAATCTGCATGGTTGGGCTTGTGGTTCCCATATGTGGATGACAATTATTCTTTATAAGATAATGATGCTCAGAAAGAAGTGTATGTTCTCTATCTCGACTGAGTCTCCTCTCACTGTTTTCTTTCTGCCGTGATGGATGTAGCTGAGGGGGATTCTGTTGACCTATTACGATAAGTCGTGAAAGGAAAACAGTCTTTTTCGTCTAGACTTAAAAAACCCTGGCGACTGTAAGGATTTGAGGATTGTTTTCTCAAACATGAAACAACAGAACAAGCCAGACATAAAGGGGTGCGTAGCAAGTGATTCGGTTTATGTCCAGCTCCACACCAGGCACAGCTAATGTGTGGTCCTGTCAGGGTGGCGGCTACTTACCCTCGGGGGCAGGCTTCTGGGATGAGGGTAACTGGTGTGTTTTCAGATGTGGATGCTGCTTACATGAGTGGGTTCGGTTTGTGACTATTTATTAGCTACTTATTTATCTTTTTGGTGTATGTTAAACCTTCATAAAAAGTCCAGAGTGAAAAAGTATAATAATAAAAGAACAGAAGTGAAAAGCATTCAGACTTCCTTTTCCTATAGTATACTGTTTCCAATAGTTATTCAGAAGGGGCTCCAATTAGTCACAGATCACAATAGTTCTGTTGTCTCAAATCACAAGACGGTTTAGCAGCAGAGCCAGCATTTTGGATCTTCTGCTTCTGTGTCTTGTGATTTTTAAATTTTTTTTCCCAATCACAAGCTATGCTAACCTCCAAGGCCCATGACACAGCCTGCTGGCAGGAACCCCATCAGCCTTTCTCTGTGACCTAACACCGTTTGGCATGTTGACAGGCGAGTTGTGTGAGGAGAAGCTGGACTTCTGTGCCCAGGACCTGAACCCCTGCCAGCACGACTCCAAGTGCATCCTGACGCCAAAGGGATTCAAGTAAGTCGGAGGCCCCCTTGGGGCTCACGGTCCGGGGAGGAGGGCGTCTCTTTGAGGAACTCTTCTTGCAGGACCTAGCTTCACATTTTGCTCACGGTTAACAGGACATACACACCAGCGTCAATGATATTTTTATAAATGTTTAGATATAGCTCGGACTATTTTTTTAGCACAATGAAGAAAACAAAGTGTTGCCTTTTGTTCTCTGACTCTTCCTGGGAAGTTATGTATGAAATAAAACAGCCTTTGGCTATGTTTGATTAAATTTATTTGAAGGCCAAATACATTTATAATGTCCACTAGCTGCTTTATTATCTGAATGGAAGTCTGTGGTAAAATAGGAAGTTTAATTTAATGTAACTGAAAATGTTCTGGTCTGCAACAATACTTTAACCATCCACGGGACAGAAGACGGAGTGACCGTATGTCCCAGGTTGGCCCAGTGCAGTAGCAGTTTATGCCTGTTGTCTTAAATGTAATTATTAATAGTGTCCCTTTCACTTCCCATATGTGTTGTCAGGTCATGATAGAGCACACAGTCACTCCAGGTAGCAATCTTCTTGAAGTCTGTTTGGTATCAAAAGAAATTATTCCTTTGCCACAATTCTGAAATATTTTAAAAGTCTATCATCAACAAAAACTTCTCTTCTTAGCCTGGCAGTAGTTCAGAAATGGTCTGGTCCAAATATGAGGAAACCACAGCACACAGAGGTCAGTGGCTGTCCAAAGGTCCAAGGCTATTCGTTGGCAGGGCTGGAGCTGGGTTTTAAACTTCCCAGTTGGGTGATTTTTCTGATACAGATTGCCCCTAAGAAGTTTTACACTTCATCAACATGGCAGTTGGTTTGGTACAGAAGGTAACCTGGATCCTCAGAAATGACACAGTCAGGTTCAGGTTGAGTTGTGCTTGCAAGAGACAAACTAGCAAATACCACTACTTGTTTCTTTACCCAGTATTTATTGAGCACCTGCCATGGGTCAGGGCACGTAGTAAAATTACCATCTTACGTTCCTACGGCGTGTAATAGCTGCTCACTCTCACACACTTCATCTTCTCAGTGAAACGACTCAGGCTTAGTTGCCCCTGGAGTCAGAGAATTCAGAATTACTCAGGTCAGGAACAGTTTTATCAGAGTAGGTGGGATTCGGGCTGGGCCTCTAGCAGATTAATACATGGCACAGATTATCAGACAGCTGAAGCCGAGGTGGGTCAGTGTCACCAGACCCTCACTGCCTTTCAAAGACCAATCTGAATAAAATACTGAAGTCTCACATTTTATTTAGAGAATATTTTTGACTCAGTCTGATTTAAAACTTATTATTTTAGCGTAGACAAATTCAGTTGCAGCTCCTGCTGATTCCACATGATGCCTTTTTGAAAAAGAAAAGAATGTACTTGATTCTGCCTTTCATTGTAGTTTAGTTTACAACCCTATGTGGAAAAAACAAAGGTCTTACTGAAATCTTTATTTTCTACAAAATTCTGCACTGCATCTTGTTCATCCAAATACTATATGTAAATTATTTTAGCTCCTAATGTCTTTGATCTGCCCACAGTGAATTTGGCACATGGCACACTCATCACTTACATAACAAATATTATCATTTCTTAGAGAAATTAGTCAGTAAAGCAGATGGTTTTTCCAGAACTGCTGAGCTGCTGTACAGGTTTCAAGGGGCTTTGTGCATTGGAATGACAAGATAAAGACTTAATGGAAGCCATTAAAAAATGAAGAATTCATCTTCCAAAAGACTAACACAGTTCAGTGTCTTCTATTACTATCTATTAGATGGCACACCCTTTGTAGTGCGTTTTATTGGATTGCAGGTTAACTGATTGGGACCCCACTATTTTCAGCAGTAATTTGTGAGTGTGCACGTAGTTCGGCAGGTAACGGATTAAGCCATAGTGTTTGCTATTCCTCGCGTATTATAAATAATTGCACGTAGTGGGAAAGGGAGTTGCAAAAAAAGTAAAACGACTTAAAAACCAAATTTATATGAAGCTGCTAAAGAAAACTTCTACTGACAAATATTGTTTGGACAAGTCATTCTGTTACTTCGACTGCATTTTCTTATTACTAAGCTAACAGAGCTGGTTTCACTTTTCTTGCTTTGTTATATAGCTCATAAATCTCCTAAATTGCTTTGCGGTATTTTTAGACCATGATATGCCATAAGGAGTACTTCCCAGCATGCATCTTACTTAGTCAGCTTGGAGCTCCTACACAGTGTATTTTGCATTCTTTGCTTTCTTCTTCACTCCTTATCAGATAATAGAGTCTGGGGAATGTGATAGCCTTTATTGATAATACCAACTTTAAAGAATTCTTAATTAAATATTTTCTTCCTGTTTTGAAACTTGGTCTGAGGAGCCAAAGAAAGACAAAAATGTGCGTCATAATGTGACTCCAGGTTCTAATGGGCTTGAAAAAGAGTGTCCGTAGAGAAAAGAATATAAAATAGCTCTCAGCCAGCCACTCTGGTGACTCTGTGGTTCTCTTATCTTTTACTTTGATTTCTCCTCTCAGATAAATAATTCAGAGTGTTTCAAAGCATCTCTTCTTCCTTTTAATGCTCTGCACTTGAGCAGCACTGCTCACATTAACATTGATGGAAGCCCTTTTCTCGGGCCTTGTTCATCTAGTTGAGAATGTCTATGGCCACTTAGAATCCATTTAACTTCAGACTTGTTTACTTTGCTTTGTTATGATTTAGCATTAAAACCGCTGGCTCTAGAGCAAGCACGCTTATGCAGTGAGCTCATTTTATTTCTTAATTCATACACTCAGAACTAAAAGTCTGTGTTATTCTTAGAGAGTATATACTCCCCATTTATTTTAATTCATCTGCTCTCCAGTAAGTCTTAAATCCTGATTTTGCATTTTCAGACAAGACCCTTGGCATTCAATAATATCCGCAAACACTAGGGTGTTTTTAATTATCCTCATTCACTTACGTCCTAATGGCTTTGAAATAGAAAAGTGGATAATCAGTACAATCTAAACCATAAAGACTTTTATATAATTATAAAGATGTACATAGAATTTTTTTAATCTACTATTTATTGATCATGCATTAAATATCAAACTCTATACTAATTATTTTACATGTAGTGTTTATATTTAATCTTTTAACAAACCTGTAAGATGGAAATTATTACATACATGTTACAGATGCGGAAAGGGACACTTAGAGAGATTAAGTAATGTAGTCAAGATTATATACAGTTAAGGATGAAACCAGAATACAAACACAGTTCTGCCTAACTGCCAAGTCCAAATTCCGTAAGGTTAAACCAAAATTTCCCAGTTTATTTGTTTTTTTGAAGTCAGTGAACCCTTTCTAAAATCTCAAACAGAAACACTCATGGAAACCCAATGTGTGATACTAATGAATCACAACAGAAGAGTATTGTTGGGGGAGGGTGGGGGGATGGGGTGCAGAGGGAAACTGCCAGAAGCCCCCTCCCATCTATGGCCATATCTGCAAGGGCTCTGTGTTCTCCTTTAGCTCCACAATTCATAGTTTAATAACCATTTCATGTGCCATATTGCTTTTCCATGGGCACCTCTAAAGTCCTGCATCCTTGGCATTAGAGCTAGAGATTCCAGGGGTCAGCATTCATGAAGACGGGATTTAAAAAGGAACCCTCCTATACTGTTGATGGGAATGTAAATTGGTGCAGCCACTATGGAGGATAGTATGGAGGTTCCTTAAAAAACTGAAAATAGACTTACCATATGATCCAGCAATCCCACGCCTGGGCATATACCTAGAGAAAACTCTAATTCAGAAAGTCATGTGCACCCCAATGTTCATAGCAGCACTATTTACAATAGCCAAGACATGGAAACAATCTTAAAGTCCATCAACAGACAACCTGGTAAAGAAGATGTGGTATATGTATATATAACAGAATATTACCCAGCCATAAAATAGAATGAAATAATGTCATTTTAGCAACATGGATGGACCTAAAGATTATTCGTATTAAGTGAAGTAAGTTAGAGAAAGACAAATACCATATGATATCACTTATATGTGGAATCTAAAGAAAAATGATACAAATTCTATTTACAAACCAAAAACAGACTCACAGACATAGAAAACAAACTATGGTTACCAAAGGGGAAGGGGCAAGGGAGGGATAAATTAGAAGTTTTGGATTAACAAATACACATTACTGCATATAAAAGAGATAAACAACAAGGACCTACTGTATAGCATAGGGAATGATCCTCAGTCTTTTGTAATAGCATGTAGTGGAAAAGAATCTGAAAAGAAAAAATACATATGTATGTATATCTTTAACTGAATCACTTTACTGTAACCTTAAGCTAACATTGTAAATCAACTATACTTTAATAAAAAATATAAAATTTAAAAGAAAACAGGCTTTAAAGGGAACCCTGAGTAATTAATTATCTAACAGCATAGGGCGGTGTTTAGAAATTCACGCTGTCTTTTTGGATTACTTGAGTGCATTTCCTGGCACTGCACTTATAAGTTGAAGGTCCTTGGGTTAGGCACTTAACTAGTTTGTCCCTTGTTTCCTCACCTGGAGAGTAGGATCATGGTGTCACCGATGTCACAGGGCTGTGGAGAGAATTCAGTGAATTCACATATGCAAAGTGATGAAAAGAGAGAAAGTGCTCAAAGAATATCAGCTGGATTATTATCCCTGGTTCTTCACCATCAATATAGCTGGGACCCCTTCTGCCCCAGAGTGCCCAGGCTGAAAAATCTGTCCTGGGATGGGCCCCAGGAATTTTGTATCCATTCCCCTGCTCTACCCAGTTAGGTCAGTCTCCATTCTGCTATGATGATAATCTGGATTCGTGGAGAATTAGAGTATCCATGGTTAACATATTTGTTTTTCATAAAATTATCTTTTATTCTAGTGCATTCAGTCTCTATTGGAAAATTTAAAATGTTAAATGTTCTTAAAAATATGCTTAATATTCTTAGTAACTTTTACAAGACAGAACTTTTATCATGTCATCAGCTCAAATGAGTTAGACAGCAGAGAACAGAGGACACTATGGGCAAATGAAGTTGTGGAAACGGGGGAGAGGGAGGGAAGGAGGGAGAGGTGAACACTTGTGTGATGATTCTATTCTTGGTTGGATGGTGGATGCTCACTGTCATCAGGGAGGGGAAATTGCTGTTCCTGTGATAGTTAGCAGTGAGAAACTGTGGGCGCCTTTGCAGATCAGTACTTATTTTCTAGGCATATTTTTATTTTCAGACTTAATGAGCCTGTTCTAAATACGTTTTTTTTTTCCAAAGATGGTGCCACCTTTTCATAGGTGAAATGCAACTGTTTGGTTTCTTTTGGCTCAGTTGGGTTTGAAACTGTTTACCTGCTTGTTCACACAGGTGTGACTGCACGCCAGGATACGTCGGCGAGCACTGCGACATTGACTTTGACGACTGCCAAGACAACAAGTGTAAAAATGGAGCCCACTGCACCGATGCGGTGAATGGCTATACGTGCATCTGCCCTGAAGGCTACAGGTAAAAGTACAAATACCCATTTGGATTTAAAATCAGGTGTTACAACACTCAGTTCACATTGGCAGTTAAGTACCATCTAATCAACACTTTTTTTTTTTCTGTTTCTTCTTTAGTGGCTTGTTCTGTGAGTTTTCTCCTCCCATGGTTCTCCCTCGGACCAGCCCCTGTGATAATTTTGATTGTCAGAACGGAGCTCAGTGCATCATCAGGGTAAATGAGCCAATATGCCAGTGTTTGCCTGGCTACCAGGGAGAGAAGTGTGAAAAATTGGTCAGTGTGAATTTTGTCAACAAAGAGTCTTACCTTCAGATCCCCTCCGCCAAGGTTCGGCCTCAAACAAACATCACTCTTCAGGTAAGATTCCCCTACTACCAAGGGCTGATCTCACTCTAAGTCAGTTCAGCTTCAAAGCACAAACATACGTGATGGCTTGTGAATGATATTATTTCTTAAATAGACAGTTACAAACTGTGTAGCACAGTGGCAGAAAACGCTGCTTGTGTGAAGAACTTCAGCTATTCTAACATTTGTGTTTTTCAAAACTAAATGGGAACCAGGTATTTTGATTCACTAGTTGATCGTATAAAACACGCACACACAGAGAGCAACAAAATATGTCTCTTCATTTTGTGCTCAAGTGATGGCATTTAATTCATTTATTTTTTTATGACTGTGCAGTTCAGGCTTTGCACAGGGGGCAGCTTCCTGTACGAAATGTGCAGCTGAGAAGAGACAGGTGAGACAGAACACACCTGGGCAGAACATTTAGCATGTGTCCTTTAACTCTGACATGAAATTCACAAACTCAGATTTTATTGTAAGTCTTTTCCCCAAGTCACTGTGGAAGCCATTCAGATCCACAGACGAGGTGAGGCTAGATTAGGGGTAATACGTTTAGGAAACACGAGCAAGTTGGGGCTACATGTTTGTTTTCTCTGGTAAGCAAGCTGCATCAGTATGTTTTGAATTCAAATGAGTGTAGCCAGTTCCCCTTCCCTTGTTCCTTATCTGATTTACCCTGAAACTCCAGTGAGAGGCAAGGGCTTCTTGAGAAGCCATGAGGAATGGGACCCTGGAGGGCAGACAGGTCTTCTTGAAAAAGCCTGTCTCCTTAACTTCCAGCATTTGCTGCCCAGATTGCTATGAGAAGTACCCAGTGGTGTTTGTGCTTAAGTTCCAACTTCTACTCAGCTGGTCCTTCAAAAGCTTGAAAAAGTCAGGAAGCAGGATAAAAAGAGAGATTTCCCCCTCTTCACTCCATAATTATAAATAATTTGTTTTTTAACATAGAATATGAAAATCTGTCTTGCTCAATGCAATCACATTTCATATGTGACATAAATAAAGCCCATAAGAAGAGCAAAAAAAAGCAGGTAAGTGAAAATCTCAAGCAAGGGGCATTCTAAATATACCCAATGATGTTTACTTAAGTATTTGTTATTGTTCTTTTTAACAGAACAGAAATGTGATCATTTTATTTCTGATTAGATTTTAGCATTCTCTGCTGCGACAATATAGTTTGATATCTAAAGGGGAAAGCTTGATTTACTCCAAATACTGCAAACTCTAATGATATGGAAACTAATTTTCAACTTTAATTTTCTGAAGTATAAATTATGTCATTTCCTTGTTTTTTGCATATTTCATAGGACATGAATCTTTAGCTTTATCATTGTCAATATGTACAGAATAAGAATAAATGTGTAAGTTCATGAATGTAAAAAAAAATTGAAATTCTTTATGAATTTATTTGCAGCAAAGCAATCCAGGAGCAGGTCGTCTTTCGAGTAATCATTTCCACATGCATTGGTATTTTCTCCTAGCCATAAAAAAGAAATAAACCATAGTAAAAACCCTTTGCTAAGCAGTCTTGTTTCTTCTTAATGAAATATGTTTGGATGGCTCTATGTCCTGCTAACATCAAGGTTACTTCCTACTAGATTGCCACAGATGAAGACAGTGGAATCCTCCTGTATAAGGGTGACAAGGACCATATCGCTGTCGAGCTGTACCGGGGACGTGTTCGTGCCAGCTATGACACTGGTTCCCACCCGGCTTCTGCCATTTACAGGTGAAGATCTCTCAGTTACTGGTAAAGGTGAAAAACAATTGCTTCAAGAAGCACTGCTTCTCCTCTGCCGTACCATGGGGAGGGGAGGGAATAATTAGGCTGCAGCAGACTTA
This sequence comes from Camelus bactrianus, assembly GCF_048773025.1. Classification (NCBI taxonomy): domain Eukaryota; kingdom Metazoa; phylum Chordata; class Mammalia; order Artiodactyla; family Camelidae; genus Camelus; species Camelus bactrianus. Next base: position 122,286,390 of record NC_133540.1, on the reverse strand, counting down.
ATGATTAGTGCATTAGAGACCTGGTAGTAACAGATGGCAGACTCAAGCTGGACAGTTGGAGGGGACACGTATAAGAGGACTGTTTACAGAGACTGGTTGGGGTAGCACAATAACCTGGAGTAGTAACCAGGGATACGGCTCCTGCCCATGGGCTTAAAGGAGAGGAGGAGCTGGCAGTTACGGAAATGGATGCTCAGAAAAGAAATTGCGGAGAGGACTGCCCAACAGGAGCTGTGACTTGCAGTGGATGGATGCAGTCACGTCTCAGGGAAGGAAGCAGGGTTGTAAATTCCTGACTTCCCAGCAGTCCGTGCTTCTCTTTGGCCAAATCAGATGTCAGAAAACAAGGAACCCAGTGATGTCGGTCGTGTCGCTCGCACACGAGCCTCCCAGGGCTCAGAGCTGGGTGAGGACAGGTGGCTGGAGAAACAGCTGTAGGATACCCAACCAGTGAGAAATTTAAAGTTACTATTCGTGCAACGCGTGGTTATTGAGCACCTACTGTGTTCTAAGCTTTCAGCAACAAAGCCCAGCCCTTAGGAAGCTAACATGTGCTAAGCCAGTAGACACATATGATATGTGCACATTCCTATTCATTTTGGAAGTTTTCTAGTACTGTAATGATATTGACAATACACTGAAGATGAGAAAGGGGTGGGATTCAGGGGGCATACGTTTTGCTGAAAGTGTGCTTATGGCATAAGACTCACCTCCAGAGCCTCTCCGTTGGGTCTCAACACCGGTCGTCCCACAGACAAGTTACCTAGTTCATTGCTTCACATGCAGAAATAACTACCCTTATTTAGAGCAAAGACGCAGTCGTAGGCAGTCAGTTTTTCTAGGCATATAACTTCAAGGACTAAGCAGGCCAGGTGCAAGAAAAGAATATGCTGTCATCCTTTTATTCCTGAAAAGATTTTAACTTTTTAGAGACTCATTCCTTTATTACAAATAGCCTTGGTGTTAGCAATATAATAGAAGTGGTCGTGAGTGAAGTGAACTAAAAAACAAATCTTTGTCAAAACCGGACTAGACTCCATCTGCTCAGGTCTCCTTGAATGTTGCGATGTGAAAATGGAGGCCCAGGTTTTGCCAGAACTTATGATTTTTCAAGAAAGGATAGAAATTTGGCGCTTTTTTTAATATAAAGTTTTCCCCCCTTTAAAAATCAATTCACATTTTTTAAAAAATACCGAAAGTGGTGAACAAAATGCATTTGTAGGCCAAGTACCCGGGGCAGCAAGTTTGTGGGCATTGAGACAGGAACTGGAGACACTGGGCTCTGTGTTACTGATATGAGGCTTATAGATATCAGTGTGTTTCACATGCTATTTGACCTTTCATAACGGTTCTAGGAAATTAGATGCCAGTTGTAGCCATGGGTGGAACTTGACAAGTCCTTCTGGTGGTGAGCTAACTCACTGAGAATATTTAGAGCATGAAAACAAGCACATAATTATTGGTTTCCAAGTAAATACAATAGTTATTTCATCTCTAAATGGTGATGAATTAGTGCCAACATTTTAAATGTGGCTAGGCCTTAAATTTTATAGCTTCAGTTTGTTTCAGCCCATAAAGAGATTTCGGAATACCGATTTTTATGGTTCATTTTTGGTATTTTGATTGTTTTATTTTATGCAGTAAAGCAGCATAGAACTCTCAGAAACCACTGTAAAAGTTTTTGGGATTGGCTTACTAATGCTAGCGTTCACTTAAACTATACCTAAAATATTTCTAGATAAGATATAAAAACCCAAGTGATTATATCCAAATGAGGACTTACTATAGAGAGCTTATTTTGAGTTAATGTTTATTACCATTTTTACCTTAACCAAAAATAGAGTATACCCTGTAGCATCTATAAAGAAAAAAAAAAAAAGAAGACTAGTATCACATCACACACTTTTTGTTGGGAACCAGAAGTGGGCGTTTCTGCTTGCAGACGTCTAAGGAAGACATCTGGTGTGAGGTCCAGGGAATGCATAGCTTTGGTTTATTTTTTGCTCTTTAGTTCATGGCACAACAATCAGCAAAAGTCATTGAGTTATTTTCAAGTAAAAGAAAAGAAGCAATAATCACCTAGAACTCAGAGAGATAATGGATAGATGGATTAATTGATTGATTGATGCAGATATAATATACACATATCAATGGATTAGTATCCAGTTTGAAATAGAAAAAATGCTTTTGTGAAGTAGACTACTGAGACATCCAGTTTTTTCAACGCGCTAGGAGACTCTGGTTTTTAACAAGTAAGAAACCTAGTGGCTGAGATGTATGTTCAAATCTTGACCAATTACTCTGTATAAACTTAAGCAAGATACTTAATTTTTCTGTGCTTCAGAATTCATATCTACAAATTATAGTGTAGCATCCACCCCGTCAGGTCACTGTGAGGATTTAATTCTAGACTCAGCTCTGTCCTCACTCCTCACTCAGTCTGTCTTCACTCTCATCTCCCTTCTAACGATGGAGGAAGGTCTTTCTGGATCTCTCTCTGGAGTGTAACAAGAGTTTATAGCACACCCTCTAACCTCACACATGAACATGAGAAGTGCATGTGGTTTACAGTTCCTATGGGGGGCAATTTGGAAATGTCTTTCCCACTTCTGGGAAGTTATCCTAAAAGATACCTAAAGACATAGAAATGACATGCACTGAGGTATTGGTTGTAAAAACAAAAGTTGGGAAACAATCCAAGTTTCTAATTAAATAAACTATGGGGCATTCACACAATGGAATGTATTGTTAAAAAAGTGGGGGGGAGGAAGGAGAGAGAGGACAAGGAAGTTCTCTATATATGATACTGAAAGGTTTCCAAGGTCTGTTGCTCAGTTGAAAAAAAAAAAAGTAAGGCAGAGCAGTGTCAAAGGTGGGTAAATAAATCTGTCTTGTTATTTCTGTGTACTTGCATAAAGAAAAAACTAGGGACAAGAGGAAAGTGTGGGGGGCACAACTTATGTATGAATATCATTTTATATATTTTGATTTTTGAACCATTTAAATGTCATTACAACTCAAAACTAAAATTGAAGTAAAAGAAAAGAGCAGGTGCTCTAAAGACAGTCCACCTTGATTCAAGTCCCAGCTCTTTCTTCCATTAACTGTGTGTCTTGGGCAAATTGCATAAGCTCTCTGGTCCTCACCTGGTAAATGGGTAAATCAGTGTAATGAATCATAGTTCCGTCTTTGTAGGATTGTGGTAAGAATTTTATGATTTGATACACATGAAGTATTTAGAATAATGAAACATTAAACAATGAGAGCTGCTAGGATTGTACATGCAGAATGTCCCAAACTACCTTCATTCCCTTTGCTCACCCTGGCACGTTCCTAATTTCATAGAGAAGCACCACCATCTTCTTGGTCATCTTAGGTGTAATGAAGTTACTCTCCACCTTTTGCTTTCTTTCACCTTCAACTTGAAATGTTTCCAAGTCTTAATTCTGCTCTCACTAATTTCCTGGCATTTATTCAAATGCCTCTGTCCTTGTTCAGGCCTTATTACAATGTGTACTCTGATGAAAAGGACAACTTCATCATTATTACAGGAAAACTCATCAATAATACTGTTACTATCAGTTTTCCCATAAGTTGCTTAATAAATATTTTGTTTGGCTGAATTCAATTTTCAAATCTTGATGTATTTCCATTTTACATAACTGTACTAAAAATACATCACACTAATGTTTTAAAAAGAGGTATTTTTACATATCTTGACCTCAGAAAATTTGAGTTCAGTTAATTGAATGATTTTATGTTGTAAAAGATTTACCTTGGTAAAACTTAGTTTTCCAAAGTATGTATTATTTAATGTGCTGTTGGAGCATCACATATGGGAGTAATTTTGCATGTCAGGTGCATTTTTTCAGTTACCTGGTTAATTTCCAATGTTGATGGAGATGGAGTTTATTTATTTTAGCAAAATGAAATCTGTTAAATTAGGGAAACTTATCATCCATTATTATTGTTTCTATTGTAGTGTATTTTTTGGTTTGAAATATTTGCTCTTAGATGTCAATTATTGTCTGAAATGAATCGATATGAGAACCATTATTTTACGGAATTATGGCTAGAGGGAGTAGTTAACGTAGCCTAAAGTGTCTTTAAGAAAACCCAAGATGTAGTAATTATTTCTTGTCCGGCAGAACCAAAGTGGCATGCACATTTTCTCATTTTATTCCTTACATCTGAAAGAAGATCGTGGCTTCTTATAGGCATGTCTACTGCAAACAGGGTCAGACACATAGGTAGGGGTATAGAGCCGCTGTTTTCACATAACCTGTACCAGAATCACCTGAAAGTTCTGTTAAAGTACAGATTCCTGGGCTCCACCCCTAGTTTTGATTCAGATCTCGGATGAGCCCCTAGATTTTCATTTCTCCAAGCTCCCAGGCAATGCTCTGGTCCAGGGACCACCGTTTGAGAACCATTTGTATAAAGGGAGTATATCTGAGCTGTGCTCTGAGAGGTGATGGTGTGCACTGCTTCTCACATCCAAGTCCCAGGACCTCATGCTTAATGTCTGCCTTTGGGGAGTATTTTCCACCATAGTAATCAGCCGCTGCTACAAATCCAGACTCGTTCATTTTACAGGAAGCCAATTGTTAAATATCGGCCTGTACCCTGCTAAGAGATCTAATCAACAGCAAGAGAGATTACACACGCTGTCTAACAAGTGGGTGAATGTAGAATATGGTCCACGTGCCTAGCAGTAATGCTTAGAGACTAGCGTGAACCCGGTAGCAGTGCTGTGAATGAATGAGTGAATGACAGCCTAAACTTAAAGCTGATATCAGCAGTAGTCCCTCAGACGGGGATGAGAAATACATTTTTTTTCTTCAAGTAGGCTGATAATTGACCGCCCTTTAAAGTGACTTTCTTTTCATCTAGATAGGCAGAAACTTGAAAAAAAAAGATGAATAAAAATGATATGCTTCTTTCTCTAGGTTAAAATTAACATTATTTTCCAAACCAGATAGCTTCTTTGGAAACATAGTCATTGACTATTTAAAAATTAGGGAGCCAGATGCAGCCCCTTACAGAGGTGCAGGACTGTACCATGCAGTCATCAGTTTCAGTGTTCAGGGACCCGCACAACTGCAGGGGACTCTCCCTGCAGGCTGCTAGGCTTGGCTGGCTGCATAGCCTCTGGGTTATGCCACTCACAGGCTTTCATTAAGAAAAAAGAAGAAGAATTCAGTCTCGTTGGAAAGATGGACAGTAGGCAGAATCTATGTAGTCTTCTCATTTCCAAGGGAAACAAGTCGTTCTTGAGACGCTGTATGGGAAGGCACCATTTTTTACCCTTTGTAAACTTGAGCAAGTTATTCCTTCTCTTTGTGCTTCCATTTCGTGGAAAGACTTGGGAGTAACCAACGTGGAGCACCTAGTATCTTACTAGACAAGAGCACAATTATTGTTAATGCTGGGGTTGGTAGATATTCTTCATGCTCAGATACCCAGATGCTGAAGAATAAAACCCAAGTGCAAATAGTATTGTCTTACATGTGACTCTTACATTATGTTCAAATGTGGAAGTCCCTTTCTACTGTAGGGCATTTTTATTTAAATTATGTACAGATAGTCCCAAACTTAGGATGGTTTGACCTAACAATTTTTCAACTTTACGACGGTGCAACAGCGGTATGCATTCAGTAGAAACCATCGTTAGAAAGAATTCTGAATTTTTATCTTTTCCTGGGCTAGCCCGATGCAGTACATATTCTGGGGACGCAAGGCAGCCACAGCTCCCAGTCGGACACGTGATCACGAGGGTGAACAACCCACGTGCTCAAACTAGTCTGCACCCAGACAACCAGTCTGCTTTTCACTTTCTGTCCAGTGTTCAGTAAATTGCATGAGCTGTTCAACACTTTATTATAAAATAGGCTTTGCGTTAGATGATTTTGGCCAGCTGTAAGCCAGTGTAATTGTTCTGAGCACGCTTAAGGCAACTAGGCTAAAATATGTTTGATAGATTAGGTGTATGAAGTGCATTTTCGACTTACCGTATTTTCAATTTACAATGAGTTTATTGGGACTCAACCCCACTGTAAGTTGAGGAAGATCTGTAATTTGCTTCAAAAGTGCTGATTAAAATACAGCCTTACTTGATAAATAAATTATTTTATAAAATGTTCTTCTGAAAACTCTTATGTATATACATAAATACCTTTATTCCTTTCTAATTAAAGAAGTGGTCAGGGAAATTTTTTATTACCATCCCCACTTCACAGATGAAGCATCTTTAGCCAATAGATAACAAAATGAGATGACCAGTTGAATTCGTCTGGTTTCTGATTCCTGTTTCGTTGCATGGAATATGCCAACAGATAAATTTAAATTTTTAAGCCCAAAGGCAGGAGTTCACATAAGGAAAGTGAACTCTTTATCTTGACTCCATTACTGAAATACCACAAGATTTACGGTTGAGACAGGAATATAACAGTGTCACTGTTAATGTGCCCTGCAGTTGTAAAGACGATCAAAGACGATTTAGAGCCCCTTCTTCTTTAAGCCTGGGGTGTTTAAAATCTTTTTCTGTAGCAAACCACTAGACAGTTCAGTAACTGCTTTGTTTTCACACATCCATTTAGAAATTCAAGAAAACAAAATCTCAGGTAATAGATGAGTGTAGTAAAACTTAAAATTACATAATAATGGTAGTAAATACAATTTATGTTCCCAGTGGAAAGGCTCACTGTGAAGTGATTCACTTGCAACTTTTGTGAGTCATCGAATACATAGTTCCCTGGGGAGCATTGAAAGAGGGTTTGTCAGTACTTCCCAGAACCCAGAGGATGTTACACATTGCAGGTGGGTAGGCAGGAGGTGACTGTGATAGACTGTAAAATCGACGATGGCTTAGTTTTATTCTGCAACAACTGGTGTGTCCATCACTGCTTTTATTTAGAAGGGCATTTAGACAAGGGACACCCCCCACCCCGATCTCTTGCTTTAGGAGACAGAATGAAACACCAGCTGAGAACACTCTTAGCTTTGCCATATTCTCTTTGGGCCCCATACACACAATATCATCCTGAAATCAAAGAATCTAAGAATAGTAATTTCACAAGACTTGTCTGTTAAAGGGCTGGGTGAGGCCTCGCTTAATTCCTGGGAAATATAAATGGAATTAAGCTCACTGGCAACTCTTACCAAGTTCTAGAATCATCATATGAGACATTTAAACCTTTGGGGAGGAGAAAAATCTAGTCCATCTGAATTTCACTTGTCATTGGGGAAAAAGAATCCAAAACCAAGTTTCAAATCTATGTATCTCATATACATTCTCGTAATCTTCAAACACCCCTTAGAAGATTATTACCTATTTTTTTCCAATTCAGTGATTTTTAGTAAATGAAGTTGTACGACCATCATAGAAGATTATTCTCCATAGAACTTTGTTCTTGGGCTATTTGGAAGAGAAATCGCCTATTAAAGGCTTGTTAGTGGCGAGAATACATGCCATGTGTATAGTACCAGCTACTCTTCAGGGTAGTTTTTTTTTATTATTATAAAAGTGGTGCACAATAATGAAAATCATGTACAATAGAACCAGACAACCTGGCTTCACATCTGTTTAGCCACTGGCCGTGCCACCTTGGGTACCCTAAGTACCCAAATTTAGGGTTGTTGTGAGTCTTAAATGAGTGAAAACATGTAAAGTAACCCAATGTCACACATCTAACAGGAGTGAGGACACTGCTGAGCAAGATTTATCTCCCAACGTTATCTTTCAGGATATCACCACTGAAAATTCCAATTTTTTTTAAATAAAATGTTTTTAGATATCCTGTCCTAAGTATGCCTGAAGTCTCCTGACTGTCTGTAATTATAATCCAGGTATTATTACTAAATACACTTTGTATGTTATTCCTAATATGTCTCCCTTATCTTTTATTTACTTAACATATACCTATTGAGCGTCTACTATTTACCAGACACTCTACTGGAAGAAATAAATAAATAATACATGGCCTCTGGTTTAATGTCCCTTAAACAATTAGTGGGAATTAAAGACATGTACTCAAAAACAAAAACAAAAATGAAAGAAAGAAAAAAGGAAAGAAATAAAGAAGTAGTAAGTGAAGTGAGTTAATAATGAAACTGCCTCTGGCTTCCCAGCTGAAACCCTGCTTTAGAGTGTACAAAAATTTCAAGGTATTAAATCTTCCAAGTGTACTGCACCAAACAGCATCGTCAGTGATGACATACCTAGGTCGATCGTCTAAGACCAATGTGTGACCACGAGTGCATTCCTTACTATGCAAGTCTTTTATCTGCAATTGTAAAGAGGGAAAAAGAGGGCCCCATTATTATGGTTTATAACTGAAGACCAGTGTTCATAAAGCATTTATAGAAAACCACTTAGAGAGTTGTATATGATCACAAAGCAAAAAGCAATTGACCATCATCTTGTCTATGTATGTCTTTATATTCATGTTATGTAGAACTTCTAATAACTTGAACGAGATATGTCCCCAAAGAAGGTATTACATTTCTGCTAGCTTTTAATTATCTTACAATTAATATTAAAAATAAAGCTAGCCTAAATTCTTCCCAAAGAAGATTCTGAAGTAGTATCGTGTTATTTATTTGATGATGGTGGTGATGGTGGTGCTGTTCATGGTGATACTAATATCTAATGTTTAACTTACTCACCATAAAAAAGAATGAAATATTGCCATTTGTAGCACCATGGATGGACTGAGAGAACATTATGCTTAGTGAATTAAGTCACACAGAGAAAGACAAAAACTGTATGATGTCACTTAAATGTGGAATCTAAACAATAATACAAATAAATCTATATATATAAAACAGAAACAGACTCACAAACATAGACAACAAACTTACAGTTACCTTAGTAGCAGGGAGGGACAAGTCAGGGGTATGGGATTAACAGATATAAACTACTTTACATAAAGTAGATCAGCAATAAGGATTTATTGTACAGCACAGGGAATTATACCCAATAGCTTGTAATAACCTATAATGGAATAAATCTGCCAAAAAACCCCAAAAAAGAATCATGATGGTGTGCATCTGAAATTAACACAATATTGTAAATCAACTATACTTCAATTAAAAATAATAAATAGATAAGTAAGTAAATAAATTTGCACTTTCTATATGCTGGATGTTTAGCTCTGCATGTCAAAAAATTATTTTGTTTACACGTCAAATTAACCGTAGAAGGGAGAAATGTTTTACTTTTTTACTGAAGAGAATACTGACGTTTGTTAGCAATTATATAACTTATTTAAGATCAAACATTTAATAAATGCAAGACCAGAATTCAAGTTCAGGTTTATCTGCCTCCAAAATCTGTGCGTTTCACCGCCAATGGGTATTACTACCCAGCAAATCCCCTTAGAATACAGTCATATTTAAGGTCACTAACAGTTGGTGTGCAACTTTATTTAGAAAGTGCTTTCCTTATTATATATTGTTTCCTCTGTTGATTTTAATGGTATCTAAAGTTGGGATAATTAAATGTGTAAAAAGCGAAAATATTGATTGGCACATCTAATATTTATTTTTTAAATGATGATATCTTAAATAGGTTAGCAAAGATCCCTGCACACGCGGACACTTAAATACTTAGGACCGGAAAACTCAAAGTGTTTTCTCAGATCTGCAGAGTGGTTTATACTGCTGTCAAATCGCAAAAACATTTTATTCTATGTCAGCAACAATGGAATATGATTAGACTCCTGTGGTGAGAACCATGCAAAAATGTCAATACATTTTTCTGCAATTTTCCAGACTTGACCTATTTGCAACTTTAAATATCAGTGCCTGGAAATTGAATCAATCTTCTTGTGTGGGGAGTAGTAGGTATTCACAATCCGCCCTATTATATGCTCCCATATTTCCATTTTTGAGTCTTTTTTTTTTCAATCTTTTCTGTCAATATCTTAGTATATTAGTTCTTTAATATTCACTGTTGATCTCGCCTTCTTTGCTGGTCCTGTTTCACTGGTCCTGTTTGCATCTTTGCCCGATGTAACGCTCATGTTAGATGGACAGTCACCCTTTACAACCATATAGCACCTGCGTATTAGTTGCACCCATCTTCATTTTAACTTGTCGTTTTCTATTTACCTAAGTCTCTTAATATTTTTGGTTTTGTCCATTTTATGAATTTCCATAAACCCTCTCAAGTTTTTTAGAAGGTAGCAGCAAGAGAAACAGAAGAACCATTGTCATCACTAAACTCCCTAGATGTGACTACGTTAAGCATTCTGTTTATTCAGTTATTCTCACCTCCCTACTGAGCATAGATGTCTTCACAGCAATATCATTTGATGGACATCCTTCTGAAAAATGCAAAGAAAGTGAGAGTATATTATCAATTAACAAATTACAAAAAGTGCTGTGATCCTACCAAGCTGGTTCTTCCTGTATGTATGTGTATGTTTGATTCTGGTAAGCATCACTGTGTAGTGCTTAAGAGTGCAGAAGCCAGTGAGCCCTGAACATCAGTGTCCAGAAAGTGTATTTGGCCCAAGAGTAGGTTCCTTGCCTTTGAATACAATTCAGAGTAACAGTATCTGAGTAAATGGAACTTTAGTGGCATTTAAAAGCACATGTAAAATTATGCTTTGGAATTCCTACATACCTGGAGAATATGACTGAATAGAGATAAAATGTATTCATTTCCACTTCTCCCGATGGGAGAACAGAATTGATGTATTCATTCCCAAGTAGAGAACGACCATATCTCCTTGAAAGTATCTTTTATCTTTAAATCAACTACTGGTCTTTGTCTTTATTAATGTTAGATGGGAATGTCTTTTCCCTAAAAGAGCTTATTGGAGTCTGAATTGTAACTCGTTTTCTTTAACAAATACAGAATTGGAGGATCAGCTAAGTTGTTGTTGTTGTTTTATAGTGTGGAGACGATCAATGATGGAAACTTCCACATTGTGGAACTACTCGCTCTGGATCAGAGCCTCTCCCTCTCTGTGGATGGAGGGAGCCCCAAAATCATCACCAATTTGTCCAAGCAGTCCACCCTGAATTTTGACTCCCCACTCTACGTCGGAGGTAAGCTGTTTTCCAAGTTCCATGGATTCCCAGACCCTGTGATTCTCATCACAGACTAATCCTGAAGTTGTGGATGCCTGGTGCCATGGGCGTTGGTCTATCATTGAAAGATGAACAGCGATAATGGAAAGAAAAGAGCCCTAGATGAGTAATAAGAGAGCATTTTGTAAGCCTGGCTCTGGGTCTAACTAAATGTGTGGTTGGGGTGGAGAAGGACATTAATCTTTCTTTTGTGTCTGTCACCTGCTAGGTGATTTACACATCATATAATGTAATTATTTGATCCAGTGTATAGAAAAAGAAAGCTGGTTAGAGGTCAAATCAGGCAATAAAGAAGCTGAGGAAAGAAGTTTGATGCAAACTGAGGAATGAATGACCCACCCCAGCTCCCTTAAGGAGGCGAAATGTTTCAGTCAAATGTTGCTCTGCTGGAATGCCTTACTACAGTTGCTAACTCATGTAGCCGATAGGATAATTATTAATAAAATCAACTGAATGAACAAATTAAATGTACAATTTGTGTTGGGGAATTTGTACTTTGGTAGCAGGAAGTACTTCTGTTTAGCTAAGACCTCAAGGTGACTGAACCAGAGGAAAGGCGGGAAAGGTGGGTTGGGGCTTAGAATAATGGAGTGAAGACTGGACTTTATTTTAAACAATGGGAAAGCAGATGAGGAAACGGATGAGGGGTAGACGTATAAGCAAAGTTCGGAAGAATCCCAGAAGGGAGGACCCGACCCGCAAAGGAGAGAGCCTGTCCTCTTGCCGCTGTCTGTCTGGAGGAGTCAATATAAACCAGAGACAGGATTTCAAATTCCAGGCAAAGGAGCAAGACAACATATAATGTTGAACTGAATTGCACTGAATTAAATGACATTGAATTGAAGTGAATTGACTGACAAGATCAACTCATTTTACAGATAAATAAGCTGAAGTTTCTGAGCAGGTCAATATAACTGATTTCTCCACCATGACGTGTACGCTCATGAACTTCACATCAGCATTTTCACAATCATAGCCTTGAGATGCTCTACAGTTTTCTTAACCCCTCAAAGCCTTCCCTGGAAGCCCTTTTGGGAAGTTTACTGAAATTCCAGAACACTTCTGTTTTTAATCATTCCAGCAGTTGAAAATCTGAACACTTTGATAGAGTTTGGATTTTTTAGACACAGTTAAAAGTCTTTCATTCAATTCTGTAAATATTTATTGAGCTCTTCCCATCTGCTGAGAGCTAAGTTAATAGATGCACAGAGGATACAAAACTGAAAAAGAAATATCCCTTCTGGGCCCAGGGGATGGGGGAAGGCAGTCACATCTTCATGAAACCTTAAAGCATTGTAACAAAAATAGGTCGTCTTGAGTCTGTGCAGCGAGTTGACTGATCGCTTTGCTTCATGGCAATCACACTCTGGGATTCATTAACAGGCAAAAGCCTTCCCTTTCTGCCTGCACTACAGTGAACAGCAGTTGCTTTGGGATGGGTGAAGCAAGTCACAGACATTACCTGTGATCCAAGAGAAAAGAGATTATATTTACTAAGCACATGCTATGTGTTCAACGATGCTTTTTTATCCTCAGAGACTTTAGGAAGTAGGTATGATTTTTTGTTTTATAATCCCTTAGGGACAGTCTCACGGACTTCATAAAACTTGTCCAAGTTCACAAAGCTAGGACATGATCGAGACCTTGTTCGGGTCCAGGTCTGTCTGCCCCCAAAGCCACCTGCATTGCCATCGGTTCCTAACATGGAGCAGAAGGGGAAGCGGTCTAAGTTCTGTGGCTCTTTGTTACTAACGGACTCGTCCTTCACTTGATTTTATTACGCTTTCACTAGAAACCATTTCACTAAATCTGTTAAGACCTCTTTAGAATGTGGTGAAAAAAAAAGTAAGTACAGAATGGGGGTGCTTGGGCCAGAACATTTTTCAAAAATGGAGGAAAAAAATACATTTTAAATTAGCCATGAAAAGTGTGAATCTTTCTAAGGCTAGAGGGCTGGAAGAATCCAGACAGTGCCTCTGTCCATCCAGGCCTGAAGGAAACCTCTTCCATCGCAGCCTCACTGCCAGAGAACACGCTGGGCTCGTTTCCTTCCCACTCAGAGGACAGTCCCTAGGGTAACTCACATTTTAAAAATACAAGGCAGTCCTGAGACCGCAGGCCTGAATTCTTTATGGCAAAGGCAGTGGAACCTGACTTAGCAAAGGAGAGTGAGGCAAACAAGCGCTCCTTCTTCTCGGAGTCTGCAAACTGGAACCCGCCCCAAGGAGGACGGCTCCGCCCAAGGTGCTGGGTCTCACACCTTCGGCCCTTGCAGAAGTGTGTTCTAGCAGAACGGGGAGGCGGCTTTGCCTGCCCTTGGTTTCAGCTACCCTTGAATAGGCTTTACTTAATAGAAAACAATGTAATCTTTATGCTTTTCTATATAATAGTCCAACCAGAACATATATTACTTAATGGAATTTTTTTTAAAAAGTTAAGACCTACACATAGAGGCCCCCCCATGCATCACAGATCCTCTCCTAATGCCCTGTTGGACAGAAGACCTCAGTGTTGACACCCGATCCTTTATTGTCCTTCTGAAACATATCGAGCTTGTTAAGGCTGAAAACTGTCTACTAAGTTATCTGTTGTTTGATGGATTGAATCCCAGCTTTCGTCCATGGCATAGAGGACCAGACAAAGGGAAAAACCATAAATCCACTTCTGTTTGTCAGTTAAGACTTCGCTTCCTAGTCAGAAATGTACCAAGCACCTGAAAGACTGAGTCGGGATAGTTACTGATTTTATGATATCCCACCGGAAGTAACTCTACATGTGATGTATCAACAGTTTCTTTTACAGATTACTACAATCACAGCTAGACCTTTACCCCTGTTAGCTTTGGGAATAAAGGAAATGCATTTACTTCTTCAGTTGCTTCTCCCTGCTGTGGAACTTAATCAATCTGTGTTTAATTTTGACATGTGCACATATGTGTGTTGTGCCTCCATCAAAATGAGCTCTTGAAGACAAGTAGTTTTGGAAGAAGTTCTTTCTTAACCTGTGAAGAAGGGACCATAAATGTGTGGACATTAAAGTCCACATAGTCTTGATGGATGGATACAATTGCATTAGAACAATTTACCCTCAAACAACGAATTCCCCATCACGAGTCCTCTCCTGGAAATGGACCATTTCATCTTTTGGACCTCTCTCTCCAAAGCAGCCCAGTTACCAAGGCCAGACAGACACAGACTGAAAACCTGGACTCATGATCTTCAAATCCAAGATGCTTAGTTCAGTATCTGTCAAAATGTGACGAGGGCCGCTTGCATCAGGACCACCTGAGCTGCACGTGAATGTTTAGATTTCCATGCCCACCGCATCCTTCTGGGTCAGAATCTCAGGTGGAGAGAGAAGGGGGCCTGGGAAGCCGCCTTCTGAGCAGCGCATCTCCAGTGGTTCTTACACAGGACAAGCTGGGAAAGAACTGCTCTGGTCCATCCTCTTGTTGCAGATGAGAAAACGAAGCCCCAGAGGAGGGATGACCAGCCCAAGCGCACACAGACTGAAACTACAGACTTTGCCCTCTAGCCTAGTGGTTTTGTAGAACCAGCTGTCTGACTTTGGTGCCTGCTAGACCTCAAATGGGGTCCCTTTGAACAGGAAGGGAGGTGCCGCCAGGAGGCAGGGCCTGGAGGGTGCTGTAGTTCTCCGTCTTTACAACCAACAGACCCCCAGAGAGTGAGAGCTGAGGTCTTTCCCAGCCTCGACCCTCCAGCCAGCCAGTAGCTCAGAGTCCAGGCGCAGGGACAGTGTGAGTGCCGGGTGGGGGGGGGGGGGATTAGCTGCTCTGAAGGCCTTGTCTCCCTCCCCTCCCTTCTCCCCTCCCCCAGCAGGGGCCTGGATGGTAGCCTCCTGTAAGATCCCATCCAAGAACTATTTCAGGGTCTGGCTTAGGCCATGGAAAGATTCCTTAGTTTTTGCCCAATGCGGGTTACCACATGACTGTCACTGGTGGAATATATATACAAAGACTGACAATATCATTTTTGGAAGAATTTCTTTTATAGTCCTAATTTCTTGGAATATGAAGTTTTCACAATTAGCAAGAGAAAAAAAGTCTGAATGAGGTGCTGTCCTGATAGGGAGCAGGGGTGGGTTTTTTCAGGCAGTGACATCCACGGCTCAGCTTGGGACATTGTCAGTAGTGAGCTGGACTCGTTGCCAGCTTAGGGTTTGGCAGGGCTGGGGTAAATGGTCCCTGTGGACCCAGCTCTCACCGGCTGAACCTCAGTGGACTGAACGTGACTAGAGATTATGGAAGTTTGCCTCATTAGCCTAATTCTGACCCAGTCTTACTGGTGACAGTGAGCATGTTGCCCAAGCTCTCTGGGCCCTGGGCCCTTTATCTTTAAGGGCGTAGGGTTGGTCGGGGAGTCAGGAACTCTAGGCTGGGCTTCCAAAGTACATGTCCAGGTTAGGGGGTGGGTGCAGAGAGGGGAGCACTAATGCCTCCCCATTCCCAACCCTGCGTTTAAGTGCAGTAGCCCTGAGTTTAAGTTTTAAATATCTAATACCTCCATATAAGGTGTTTGTTTTTTTGTTTTTTTTTTTTTGAAACAGATGTTAAACATTAAAGATTGACTGCCAGTGAACTAGGTTCTTTATTTTAGTTGTGCATTAGAATTGCCTGGAGCATCTTCCAAAAAAGGAACACACACGCACACACAGACACACACGCACACACAGGCACACACACACACACCCCTCTTCTCCCTCCCCCTAGACGATCTGATCACATCAGTCTGGGCTGAGGCCCCCAGGAATCACCTGTGTGATTCTGCTGTCAGAACTGCAGGGCTGGAGGCTTACACTGTCTAGTTCTCCTAAAGAGGCGGACCCCAACCCTGCGGGAAGAGCGAGAGGGTCCGGGTGGCACCTGGCTGAGGGCCCTCCTCGGAGCCTGACCTCCCACTCGATGTCCCTCCGCAGGCATGCCGGGCAAGAACAACGTGGCGGCGGCTCTGCGCCAGGCCCCCGGGCAGAACGGCACCAGCTTCCACGGCTGCATCCGGAACCTGTACATCAACAGCGAGCTGCAGGACTTCCGCCAGGTGCCCATGCAGACAGGCATTCTGCCCGGCTGTGAGCCGTGCCACAGGAAGGTGTGCGCCCACGGCACGTGCCAGCCCAGCAGCCAGTCCGGCTTCAGCTGCGAGTGCGAGGAAGGATGGACGGGGCCCCTCTGTGACCAGAGGACCAATGACCCCTGTCTGGGAAATAAGTAAGTTTGGGCTGCTGGTTAGTTCAACACGCACACACACACACATACACACGCTCTCCAACCCTCAAAGCAAAACTCAGGAGAGGAAAAAGGAAAGAGGGCGGGAAGGAGGGAAAGGAAAGAAGTCCACTAGCACCGTGTCCCTTGTTTTATCATCCATCCTCCCCTCGTTCCTATCCCCGCCGCCTAATGCATCTCCATGGCTGCCTTCCTCCGCTGTAGATGCGTACATGGCACCTGCCTGCCCATCAACGCGTTCTCCTACAGCTGCAAGTGCCTGGAGGGCCACGGGGGCGTCCTCTGTGACGAAGAAGAGGATCTGTTCAACCCCTGCCAGACGATCAAGTGTAAGCACGGGAAATGCAGGCTCTCAGGACTCGGGCAGCCCTACTGTGAATGCAGCAGCGGATACACGGGGGACAGCTGCGATCGAGGTAAGCCAGCCCAGCTGGGCACCTCCCTCTGTCTTGGCAAAGCAAGAGTGGCCCCCTCTTTGGAAAGAGAGAGAGAAGAAGGGAGACACACAGAGAGGGGAGTGACATGTAGAACGCCAGGTCTTTGCACAACCTTTAGTTGCTGGTGTTGATTTATTTCCCAGTGAAGCCACCAGGTGGGGAATATTCCAAACCTCCAGCGCAGGATTTTACACGGCCTTCACATGTCTTCCCACACCGTGATTTGCTGTGAAAATACTCCTTTTCCCCGTACGTAGAGGCACATACAATCTACTTACTTCTTACCTTGACCTGCCACTCTGATCCGTGGGTCACGGCTTCATCTTCCGGCACAGAATACAGGGGGCTAATCATTCTGCCGTAGTTTTAGGACAAAATCACCTTTGCCCTTAGAATCAACTGATTTGTCACTGCAAATGGTGCAAGGGAGAGGGGTGGAAACAGGCTGAGTTTTCAACCCACCTATTTCCTTCTCCTGTGTCTGCGTGACTAGAGTGTGCTTTGCCTCCAGCTGGTGTGGATTTTGTTGTGTTGTATCAGAGGGGTGAGACGGGAGGAACGTGTCCATGGAAGCTTTCAGCAGATGTCTCTTTTTGAACGAGTTCATACTCGGGTAATTTATGAAGTTCGTGGAATGTTACTTGTATTAAGTAACAGATTGAATGATGTTAAACTCCACGTCTAATAAATTACATTGCCTACTCCCTGAAACCACTCCCTGTGGTAAACAAAACCAGCTGTTAGCAGTGTAAAAACAGAGGATGTGTATGTTTGATACAAAAGAAAAGATTGAGGAACCCAATATTCTTGACAGTCCAAAAGCGTCGTATTTGTAGTCCACATAGAGAGTATTCCCTTTGCACAAAAGGAAGGCCAAAAAGAAAGTGCTTTGCGCAGAACAGCAGGCTGTGCCACCAGCCCGCACTGTGCCGTATCAGCCTGACACTGACAGCAGCGGTTCCAGACGGGCGGCTGCAAGAGCGCCATCTGCTGAGCTGAGCTGTGGCTTTCAGCAGTCACTCCGCGTGACTTTCAGCAACTGCCTTTACACGTTGTGTGCGTTTGGTTCTTTTCTAGAAATTTCTTGTCGAGGGGAACGGATAAGAGATTATTACCAGAAGCAGCAGGGCTATGCGGCTTGCCAGACCACCAAGAAGGTGTCCCGCCTGGAGTGCAGAGGCGGGTGCGCGGGGGCGCAGTGCTGCGGACCTCTGAGGAGCAAGCGGCGGAAATACTCCTTCGAATGCACTGACGGCTCGTCGTTTGTGGACGAGGTTGAGAAGGTGGTGAAGTGTGGCTGCACCCGCTGCGCCTCTTAAACGCGCCCCTGGCAGCTTCGGTCTTTGGAAAATGTCATATACTCCTTGGCCCTGTTGGACTAATCAATGCTTCATAGTGGAAATATTTGAAATATATTGTAAAATACAGAACCGACTTATTTTTATTACGAGAATGAAGACTTCTTTTCTGCATTTAGAGAAAAAAAAAAATGCTTGAACTAAAGATTCCCGGATGCTGGAGAAGTATGAAGAAAGGCACACCTGAAGGCATCTGAGCCGCGATGCAACCCAGACTCAGCTTTGCAACGCGCTGCAGACCAGCAGAAGCACATACTCAAAGGAGAGAAGAGATGCTCTGTGTTGACGTGAGGTTGCCGAGAGCATCATCGCCTGAGCCCTCGTCCGCACCCACGCGGTTCAGGAGGACAAGCCAAGCGCACGTGTGTGAGTGAGGACCCAAGGCGGTGGAACGGAGCTCCAGAATTCACAGCCAGAACGAACAGATGAGAAGTATTTTGTGCAAACTATAAAGTGTTCTGAAGACCTGGGTTCCCTCCATCAGAGGAGACGAGAGTGCTAAAATCAATTTTATCTTCCTTTTAAACGTCAGCATGTTAGCAGGAGAAGCACACAAAAGTGTTTATCTGCCGTTTTCCAGTATTAATTTTTTTTGTAATATAAATGACAAAGGAGATGATAAAGAACCAATAGATTATTGATAAAGAAATTAGTAATAATATGAATTTTTGTTTCTATGAGTTCTAAACAGCCCTATACAGTATTCGGTTTCAATGAGAAATATTTATTGTATCAAAGTACATTGTACTTAACATTTTAGGCCATCCTTTTGCTGTTTCTCGATGCTTTAATATATATTAATTTATAATTGTCCTGATATTTTTGTACATTTTTCAAACTTAAAAATCAGGATTATCTTTTTTTTTTTTTTTTTTTTTTGGCAATAGTACTAACATAAGGTGTTCTCTTGGGATAAATATGTGTTGATCTGTTTGTTTACCTTGACATCTGACCACTGGTGTCACTGACCTACTGGCCTCACTCAGGACACCTGCAGAGGGTGTGTAAAGTCTGTGAGAGACGGTCCTTGTACAGAAAGTGGCCCCTCTGCAGGGTGTCGTCACAGAACAGAAATGGTGTGTAGCAATCAACACTAGAAAAGTAGATCTTTTACAAATTACTATTTCCTTGACGCTTTTTTTTTTTTGCCCTTTTACTGGGGGTGGGGTGGGGAGAGAAAAGGCTGTAATGTCAAGAACTGTGATTTTTCGTTTTCCAAACAATAAAGCTCCTTTATTACCTTAATGTTCCCATGTTAACATGTTTGCTGCTAAATGACAATGTAGAATTGATAATGACTTATCGTGGACTGTGCTCTTCCCTCATTAAAAATCCCAGGGTACCCTGTAAAGATGCAGATGTTTCTTTCCAAAACCTTTTTTACAAAGAAAACTAGACCTACATGTATAATACAGTGTGCTTGTCTTTCTTCAGACTAATATCAGTTCCACTACTGATGTTTGTAAATTAAACAGATATTTACTTCATTAACAGCTTGTTGGTTTTCTTAGAAATTGCCTGCTATTTGGAGCCCCCTCCTTAAGAATTTCTTAAACAAGGTGATACCGAAGGAACAGGGAAGGAAGCCTATACCTTTGTGTTGCCAGAAATTCCTTTGAGATAAGCACTCTGTCACATTTGGGAACTTTGGCATGGGCACATGAAAGAGATGGATAGAGCACATTCTTGACTGGGAAAAAAAAAATGCATATTCAATTAATTTCTTCCCCTCCAAAATATTATCAGATGATATCTAACTAATCCAAATTGTTTTTGTTTTTCTTTTCCCCTCAATTAGAACCAGATGGAAAATAGCAAAAGACAAAGAGTGCCTTTCTCCTCAGGCGCCCTCAGGCAAGGGATCAGGGTTGGGGTAGGGGATGTAATATCAAGGTACACCATCCAGGACAGGTCGCCCACCGTGCTAAGATTTCTTCGTTCCCCTGTAAAAAAAAAACAGGCATATGTGAAAACACACACACACACACGCACACGCACACACACACACACAGCCTCTTTCACAGACACAGATGCCCAATAATTTATTCACTCCTGTTTAAAATGTCTATGTTTTAATTATATAAATAGTGTATGGTCATTGTAAAAAATTTATTTATTCCCACTGGTTCTTCTTTTCTTCACGGGCATGTGTTATCTTAATAGTCACTGTTTTTTGAGGGCTCATTATATGGTGGGCACTGTGCCAAGGGCTTCATATGAAATACCTCGTTCGTTTCCCACTACAAACCTGTGGGAGTACTCTGCTCCCTGTCTTACACAGGCGTCAACAGCTCAGACGCTCCAGCTTAGACGCTCCAGCTCAGGCCCTGCACACCACATGGTCCCTGTTCAGAGATAAAGGCAGCGGCCTGGTAATTAGCTCCCTCTTCTAAGGGGCCTTCAAGCCTTGGAGCCTTATTTCCACAGCACAGCTATTGTCTGTGCTGGTCATGTCAACGTAAGTAATCTACATTAGAGACTTTATTTTGCCTTCGTTTTTTAAGGAAATATTAGTAGTTTGCAGAATGTTATTCTTTCTCCTTCCTGCTTATAAAGGCACAAAATAGAATTATGTTTGCCTGGAATTTGGGCTGATTTAGCAAGTTTCTTAGGGGATTACTCACCTTGTGATGGGACTACTTTCTGCAAGAGCCCTTCTTTGAAAAAATTCAATAATCAAATAATTACTAGTAAATGAGACAAATTAAGGACAGTTATTCACGTTCTAAAAGGCTGTTTACTTATAAAGCCTTGACCATAGGATTTCTTTGATGGAAGACTGGAGCATTTCCAACAGAATTCAACATGTTAAAAAAAAAATATTTTGCATATTTCAGAATCAAGGATGCTACATAGGATAATGTACATTTGTAATCTGAAAAGATAAGGTCATTAAACATCCTTAATATATTTAAGTTTTCATGCCAGTGATGAGGTACCTACAGGAAATGCCACGGAGATTTAACATGTGTTCGATTTAAGATGTGTTCATTGAATAATAACTATCTCAATCTTCGCAATTTGTTTTCACCACAGATTTCCTGAAATTATTTCTAAGCAATAATAGACTAACCCTGGTTTTAGAATTGCTCTGAGCGTTTTCTTTTTGGATGACTTGCTTTGTCAGCAGCAATTCTTCCTGGAGAAATGATTAAAAGACTGTGGGAATCGATTCAGGACTTAAAGATCTTGAGTGTTATGGTGTCATCTGCTTCATATAGTGACCATTATTTCAAAAGTAATGTTTGTAAAAGTATATAAGCTATAAAAGTATATGAAGCTTTAGATAAAGCTTTAGATAAAGTATATAAAGCGATATAAAATACATAAGCTATTTTCATTCTTAATCCACTCTTGTGTACTCAAGTGACTTAGCAGATTTTTATTTCCTGTCTCCCATTATGTGCAGGAAGTTATGCTAAACTTTTGATATGTAGGTTCAAATGCAACAGACATCACTTCTGCCATTTTAGAGTATACACTGTGTGCATTTGGAGTTGAGGTTAAAATGGGTAATAGTATTATACAAATGACTAAAATAGACATATAATTTCACATTGTGATAAGCTCCCTGAAGGAAGTTACGTGGTACTAGAACAAAGTGAAGCAGAAGGATCCGATCAAATACATATTGGGAGGTTAGGGCATGCCTCTGTGAGGAAGTGACACTCGAGCCAAGTCATGAAAGATAAAGTAGGTTCTAGATGGAGACAGATGGAAATAAATGTGAGGGTCAAGGCTGGGGAGGTCCATGCAGAGAGAACAGCCTGTTTAGAGGTCTGAGGAGGGGGGAAAGCTCTTATATGGTGAAGGAAACAAACGAGTTCCTGCAGCCAGAGTGAGGGATATATTTATTTCACATGTGTGATACGGCAGTGACCATTTTCTCTCTATTAACTCACTTCATCTAGTCTATTTTTTTCTTTTGAGCATCTGTTTACAGTAAGCTTTTAAAATGCCAACAAAAATGGATTTCTGTTTTAAAATAGCAACCAGTTCATTGTGTTTAATGCAGTTCCAAACGAAATACCTCTGAAGACCCAGAATATATGAACACTTACAATATCACTGAAAACTAAGAGTAATATTTCTGGAATCTCAAAGGAAGTTTAATGAACTCAAAAGCTGATGAGGCAGGATTAAAAGAAACAACTGCTGGCCACCCCATGGTTTGACACTCGTGAGCATTCCTCACTCTGGACACCAAGGCCAGAGATTCAGGAAAGGAGTCAACTGGTAAACCAGGAAAAAAATATTTGTGCATTAGGGGGACACCTGTGAGGATGTCAGAGGGCTGTTTTTCCAGACAATGAGGTAACGTTCTTCATCTGCTAGGATGCTCCAGTTTTCATTAAAGGCAGTGAAACAGTGCAAGAAATGCTAAAGAAGACCGGTAATGTTAAACTGACTCTTGAGAGATGTAGTCTCTATAAACAAACCACTGTGGATATGAATTGAGCCTGGAAGAGCCATGGTAGAGATGCTTGCTTAGAATCATGGGAAGAGGGAAGTACTTTATCAATTCAGAAAACTGGAGATCAGATGCATTATATGGACTCACTGTTAAGCAAATAAAATGGTTTGAACAAAAGCATGGCAGTGGAAACACACAGGCTATATTTGGGGGTGAGGGATGAAGGCTAAGACCTTCAGAATTCTTCTTGGAATTAAAGTTTATTAAGATTGAGTAAAAGAATGGTTTGTCGAGACCAGAAATATGGGAAATTTAGATGAGTAGCAGAATGTAAAATCTATTGAGCAGGTGGCTGTTTTGTAAGTATATAAAAAAAGTTAAAAGCGAGGCATGAAAAAGGGGAAAAATGGAAAATGAATTAGAAGAGACTGTACAGACTGCATTTTTACAGTGGAATAATTAATAATTCATGACGACCTTGGGTATGTTTGGCAAGGATGAAGGGGAAATCAAGTTTAGCTCCTGTTTGTCTCTGCTGTTTCTAAAGCATGAAAGTTGAAATGTGGGTTTCAAATGCAGCATGTTGACTGCCTAGGGCTGGAAACAGCCTGAGGGTCAGAGTCGCTGACCTGAGAAGCCCCAGCCTTCTGCTCTCAACCCATCTTTCACTCCACTGAATGAAAACAGTACGTTTTTCTAGATCATGTCTTTTATATCTTTCAGTATCTTTAATTAAATGTCTTTAATCAACTCCTTCTGTGGGATAAAATCCAATTTAGTGTGGTATTCCAGATTCCTCACAAAGTGAACTCCTCAAGCTTTAACTATATGCTGTTTTTTAAAAATTCTTTTTTAGTGAAGTATAGTCAGTATACAATATTGTGTTAATTCCTGGTGTGCAGCATAATGTTTCAGTTACACATATATGTATATATTCCTTTTCATATTCTTTTTCATTATAGGTTATTACAAGACATTGAATAGAGTTCCCTGTGCTATACAGTAGAACCTTGTTGTTTATCTATTTTATATATAGTAGTTTGTATCTACAAATCCCAAACTCCCAGTTTATCCCTCTACCACCACCCCCTTACTGTTAAGTTGACAAATTGTAGGAAAGGATATTCTAAAACAAATTATAGGCTGGGATGCCTGAAACCATAGGTATAAGAATCATCCACATAGAAGTGGTAGTTGAAGCCAAGAAGATGGATGAGCTTATTTAGATTCACTATAGAATGGACTTGACCAGAAGCATAAGACCCAACTTTAGATAATGCTCAAGTTTCTAGAAGGAAATGGTCCCAGAATGGAGATGAAGAAGGAGCAGTTTTAATAGAGTGATGACACAGAAGCTGGATAGCCATGGCGAGGAATGGAAGTTACGAGTAATCATGAGTAATAGACTCCCCTCTTAATAAATCTGTTAGCAAAAGAAGAGGGGAGTCAGGATGGCAAGTGGAAGAGTGGGTGAGGTCATGGGGCTGCCGCTGAATGAGTCAGCAACTATTCGGTTCATTCCCAGCTGTCACAGTTTGTGAAAGTGTGGGGCAAACACTTGGGGTATATACCCAAGGTAATATTGAGGTCCAAGGGCACACCAGGTCATCAACTACATGAGCTGATTGAACAGTGGAAGGTAAAAATTGGGGCCCAGTTACAGTGGGGTTAAAGAAACAGGGTTCCTGAGAACAAGAAGCCACAGAATGGCCCAGAGTGGGGAGAATAATGTATACACAA
Source organism: Camelus bactrianus (assembly GCF_048773025.1). Classification (NCBI taxonomy): domain Eukaryota; kingdom Metazoa; phylum Chordata; class Mammalia; order Artiodactyla; family Camelidae; genus Camelus; species Camelus bactrianus. The sequence continues at coordinate 122,262,096 of NC_133540.1, read as the reverse complement.
CAGTTCTGTTCCAAATGCACTTTTCAGTTGCCTCTTCCTCCCACAAAGGGGAAATAGAGGACACTTGCAAGTGCCAACTGCATCCAAAGAACACAAGATTCAGCCCAGGGGCGGCATTGCCATCTTGCATTTGGAACTACCTTTGTCTTTGTGTCAATAGGTGGGTGGCTGAATTTGGATGCTAAAGAAAATCAAATATTGAAACACAGACACAAAATGAGAGAGTGGGAGAAACAGCCACAGAGACAATCATCTAAAATACTTGCTCTCATTAATCTTACTTTCCCTTCTTGAAATGGCTAGATTTATTTTCAGTTTGTTCACATAGATTGTGGCAGAGAGATTAAGTGACTTGCCCAAGGTCACACAGCCCAGATCTCCTGACTCCAACCATAATACGGTATTGATTTCACTGGAATTGATGCAGTCTGTGACTGTCCTCATGAGGTAATGCTGGAGGAATGAGTATTTCTCAAGGGGAGTTATTGTGTTTCTTTTGAATGCCCATGAATAGCACTCACTTCCCCAATAAAAACACATTAAAATCTTTATACCTCTCATTTGGTACAGAAAAATTAATGAGACACTTTTTAACAGGAATTTTCTTTCAGGAACTGAAAAGTCCTGTTTGCGTGGCTGCTTAAGTATTTCTGGTCGTCCTTCTGGTCAGGTCAGGTGTGCCCTGATTGAGTGGGGCCAACCGAGAGCAATTGAATTCTGTTGCTAAGATAGTCACAAGGACAGGATCGAACATGCCCTGGTCCGGTGATATCAGCTGCAGACGCAGCCTTGGACTCATTCCATGTCTCAAGGCATTCTCTGTAAGGGGGAAAGAACTAGCCAGAAACTCCTCTTTGTATAAGCATGTCTGATAACATCCCTGTCCACGGTTTCAAAGGCCCACGTTGTGGCAGCAAGGAGCAGGATGCACGTCTGTGAATTACCTGATCTTGCGGTTACTTGACCCGCTTGGTTTCTGCTCACAATATTCCCATTCAGTTACCTCCACCACCGGTTCTTACTTTCAATTACATCTCCGCATTGATTTTTTTTTTCATTCCTATTATTCCTATGTTCGCTACAGTTCTTCTCTTCTGATGCCTGTCAGCGCCTCTCTGGAGCTGTGAAATGAGAAGGAACACATTTCTGAATGACAGGCACCATACTCTGTTTGATTAGGAAATACATCTCATCATTTGACAGAAAAAAAAAAAGTGTGGTGGTCTCACAGCTCAGAGAATGAAGTGGAAACCCCTGTATCTTTCTCTCCTCATTTAACCTCAAATTTCCTTTTTTCTAAATGCTTCCATATTTTGGAACATTAACACAGGACTGTACCAAATAGGACAGGTGGTCTGAGAATGAAGAGCACGAATGTAGTGACCCACATCACAGCACAGCTGTCATCGCGGCCCGGCACACGCAAGGGCCAAGCGTGCCGGCGGGAGGAGACCCAAGCAGTGCAGCTTGGTGGGACCTAGAGTGGCTCCTCTCAGCCCTGATATGCAGGTACACACACACACACAGACATACACACACACACACACACACACACAGACATACACACACACACACACACACACACACAGACATATACACACACACACACACACACAGACATACATACACACACACACACAGACATAAACACACACACCCCCATGTGGTTTCCCAGAACAAAATTCCACTCACAAACTCACTGACTTCAAAGTCAGAATAAATTAGGGGAAATCCCGTGATATCTCGTCATCTGAGCATTGAGCCCCAGCTAAAGAACCTACACTTGCAGACATCTTGGAGCACCCAACTCAGAGGCCAGACGACATGTGAGCTCACCAGCTGAGGGAGACAGACGGGATTCCAGAAATCTAACCTTCCTTCATGCAGGAAAAAAAGGTAAAATTTAAGCTACTCAAGGAATTGTCAGAGATCCAAATCTAAAAGAATGATGGTTGAAGATCTGTGTGCTCCCATTTTTTTTTCAACCTGAATCCTATTCTTTTTAAAAGCAGAATCTCCCAATTTCAGTTATGGCTGTCGCAGTACAATATGGAACCTGCCCAGTGGGACCATTGTTAACAAAACCACCACAGCTGGAAAGACATCCTTGTCCTAAGAATATCAAGGGGTTACTCTTCCAGATTCCTTTTCTTCACCTCAGCTTTGGTGCTTCCATTCACATTCCAGTAATGGGAGTGTGCGTCCAACCCTTGTCCTCAAGGTCTATTAGCATGACCTGGTGACCCTCATGTGGACACCGTGACACTTCTGCCAGGGACAGTTCAGAAACAAAGGACTTACTCTGCCGGATGCCGGGCCCTCAGCCAGTGGGCAGCCCTTACCCATCAGACCACTTTGGATTTGCCTGGCTTAAGAGAAAGCTCTTTTCCGGGGTCACACACTCGTTCCAGGGTGGTCTACATGCAATGACTAGATGATACTGACAGATAAATGCCGGATTCCCTCTCTTCAGTCTGGGGCCTTGATGAAGGGCCACCCCAGCTTCAGAGCTCCTCACGGGATTGGCCAGAACCTTCTTTAAGTCTGCATCATGATGCAACTCCTCCCTCTGCCCAAGCCTGCTTCCTCGCCTTCCTTTCTACGGGTGGTAATTCCAAGAGCACTCCCTCAGAAACCTTATGCCTGCGCCGTCAGCTTCCCGGGGAGTGCAGCCTGAAATCCTCCAGTCTCCAAGTCAAGTAGCAAACAGGGAGCTGGCATTCGGCAGTGAGATGAGCCCGGAGAGGTATAGAAAGTGGCGAGCTTCTACCTTAGGGAACTCAGGGAGGGAATGGGGCTAAACTGAGATGCAGTGGCAGAGTGGCTGCCTGCCTGAGTGAGCCAGTTGTCACCGCCTGACCCCCAACGTAGGCGGTCCTCTAGAAACCGGCAGAAGGTTCCTTCTTCTCTGTCCTTTACCTTGGCCACAGGTCTCACACTTACCCCTCAACAAGGGGTCCAGGCTGCTGTCTTACAGACTCAGAACCCTAATGCATTCCCTCCCATGGTCTTTCAAGTTCCTGCAGTTTCCTCATTTAGCCTCTAAAACATAAAAAAAAAAAAAAAAAAAAAAAAAAAAAAAGATTTCCACTGCTTCAGTGGAGAATAGAGTGTCATCTCCCCCAAAGGACCTGACCTTAGCAACCCAAAGGCCCCTTATGACTCAGTTTCACTCTTCCAGGAGCAAGTGAAGAACTATCTGGTGTCTCAGTCAGCTCAGGCTGCTCTAACAAGATACCAAAAACTGGATGGCTTAAGGAACAGAAATTTATTTCTAGAGGCTGGAAAGTCCAAGATCTAGGTGGCAGCCAGGTTCTCTCTGGCCTGGTGCAGCCGGCAGTAGATTCTTTTGGCCCCAAGTAGAGCATGACATGAAGAAGATGCTGTGTGCTTATCACTCTGGCCAACCAGAGAGTCAGAAGAAGAAATGGTGCTGTGGTTATCAGTTGCTGTATAACAGATCATCCCGGAACTTAGTAACTTAAAAAATTAATAATCATTTTCAAACTCTCACAGTTTCTATTGGACAAGATTTGGGGAAGGGCTAGACAGTTCCTCCTTGTGGGCTGGGGCTGCCATCACCTGAAGGCTTGACTGGGGCCAGCTGAGGGCCAGAAGCCTCCGTTTTCTCCATTAGGACCTTTCACAGAGCTGCTTGAATGTCTTCCTTGCATGGTGCCTGGCTCCCCCCGGAGTAACCAGTCCAAGACATCACAGTGGAAGCTGCCTTTTAAGACCTAACCTTGAATGGCACACACTCTCACTCCTATAGTATTCAGAACAGGGTTCAGCTTTTATTGAATCTATGAAGAGATTACATAAGGACATGAACACTAGAGGTGAGGGTCACTGGGGCCATCTTGGAGCCTGCCTCCCAGAAACCGTGTCCAAGAGTTAGCCATTTGCATGGAAAACGCCAATGGAAGCACTGGTTAGTGACTAATTCTGAATCAAACTCTGAAGTAAAGAAACCTGCATCTAGTATCTTCCCAGAACGTATATACATGTAATTCCAGAACATTGCTGCTTAATCCAAGTCCTTTCCTTATTCTTAACTAAACAAATACTAGTCTTCCTAGGAGACTGCGCTACTCAATATCTATGTATTACTGCATCCACAAAGATTAGAGGAACTCCCAATACATAGTTGCTTAATAAATTGTGCTAAGTGCTGGGTATAAAATACTGAAAGAGATGTGGCCTCTACCCTTATGGAGCATCCATTCTAGTAGGGAAGCCAAAAAAATCAAATAAACGAACAAAGAATTACTTTCTTGAAAATTATCAGACGTTCAGTGAGGCCTTGTGAAATGGAAAATAGTTACAGAAGGGAGCCTGTTTTATGCAAGGTGGTCAGAAAAGGCTTCAGTGTGGAGGCGGTGATCGAGCTGGGTCCTGACAGAGGACGATGCGCATCCCGGGAAGAAGGAGACTCGAGCTGCAGAGCCTGGGGTGAGAAGAGTGTACCTGAGAGACCGAAAGGGTGGTTGAGACTAAGACACAGGCAGAAGGGAAGTGGTGCCAGGTGGGACTGCTGAGGGCCACCCGGGCCAGCCTGCTGATCATGAAGGGCTTTGTAAGGGGCCAAATTTGAAATGTTATTCGAAGTCAGATAGGAAGTCATTGAATATTTTTTAAAAGAGAGATTGGATATTAACTCAAAGTGTAAGCACTCTCTGAGTATTCACATTTTAAGAGAGGCTATCGGAGACTTTCACTTCCTCTCCGTCCCCACTCTGCTCCCCGTTCAGTCTTGCCCTTCCTCTTCCTCTCTCTTCAATAATCCCACCCTTTCTTTTCCCTCCACTCAGTAGAGCCTAGTTTCCTCCCCTTGGCGACTAGTATTCTGTGATGAAGTCACCCGTTCTTCCTTCTACTCTGGAATGATCTAGAGATTGTCACGGAATAAAACCAACCTTCCTGAGGAACAGGGAGAGTCAGACCCAGGTCTTAGTGCAGGATTTCCCGTTCCTCTAGAGAAAGCTCCATTCGTACCACCAACTACAGGGCTTCCAAAGGGTGACGTTTATTTATCACAATATTATAACAGATTTCTTCCTCCTCTCTCCTCCTAGCCCAGACCTTACCTGCCCTTGGAGTCCAAGGTGGCTAATTTGTTCAAAACAATCAATGTGGTAGATGGCCGGTCTACGTTTTTTTTCCTGCAGATAGCAAGAGAGTAAATCACTCTAGCTTTGTGCCATAAGATTTCTTTTGCATGTACTGAATTCTGTCATTATTATGTAGTCTGTAATGATAGCCACAGATACTACATAAATGAATGAGTGGCTATATTCCAATAAAACTTTGTGAACAAAATTTTATATTTCATACAATTTTGATTTTCATGGGTATGCTCTTTCTCAGTTGCCTTCAGCTCAAAATAATTTTTATGTCAAAACGGTGTATGTCAAAAGGGCTGACACGTTCTGTTTCCTTCATAGGTGTAAGGAAAATAATTAGCAGTGACAGAGAGAAAGGAGTGGTAACAGTCAACGGGATCGAAGAGAGTTGAAAGAGGCTTCCTGGAAGAGGTGGCATTTAGTCTGGCAGAAATAATGGAGAAACGAGGATAGAAGTCATTGTTCTATTTTGGCACTGAGAAAAAGAATAGGTCACAGGCAGCTGAGGTTGAAGTTGAAGCTTAGAGAAGACAGATGCCCTCTGCAGGGCTGCCAGAAAGGCTGTCCACATGGGGATGCCAAATGTGAAGACAGCTGGGCATACCCCAGGCTGGGCTTCTAGAGCTAATTGGTGGCCACATTTACAAAATAAAAGTGACTGACAAGAGGGCTGTGATATTTCTATTGACTTCATCCCATCCCAAGCTCTTAACCGTATGCCTGGTCCCTGAGGCCAAGTTGGGGTCTGGAAATGCAGTCTGAAGTTGCTGACAGCACTCAGTATCCTTATAAAAGAGTGAAAAATTGATAGCTTGAAGGTGGAGTTTAATTCAGTTATGTTTCCAACAATATATCAGAAAATATATCTGTTACATCCCTTTTCCCACAAAATACCTAGCTATGATTTTTTAAATTTTAAAAAAATTTATAGCTGAGTTGTAAGAAAGTAGAGAAATCACCAAGGGCCAAAACAAAAGAGGAATCTGGGAGAATCTGTAACCATAGGCCTGCCTTCAGGAGGGCTGAGTTTTAAATTTGCATTACCTCTAAATAAATTAATTTAAAGAGGTCTTAACTTGCTAGCTTTTGGGGGACCTGGCAGAAAGAAACATAATTACTCTTTGTAAGATGAATACCAACAATTTAAACATTCTCTGAAAAGCCAGAATGATAGAATATAAAACACGAGAGGAAGTAAGCCGCCCTAAATGGGGTTAATCAGGAGAATTAAATCCATTTAGCATTCATTTCCACAATTTACTTTTTTCCTTTCTTATTTATAATCAGTTTACAATGTTGTGTCAATTTCTGGTGTACAGTATAATGTCTCAATCATACATATACATATATATTCCTTTTCACAGTCTTTTTCATTACAGGTTACTACAAGATATTGAGTATAGTTCCCTGTGCTCTACAGTAGAAACATGTTGTTCATCTATTTTATATATAGTAGTTAGTATCTGCAAATGTCGAACTCCCAATTTATCCCTTCCCACCCCCTTTCCCCCTAGTAACCATAAGTTTGTTTTCTCTGTGAGTCTGTTTCTGTTTTCTAAATAAGTTTATTTATGTCTTTTTTTTAGATTCCACATATAAGTGATATCATACTTATTCTTCTTTCTCTTTCTGGCTTACTTCACTTAAGATGACAATCTCCAGATCCATTCATATTGTGGCAAATGGCATTATTTTACTCTTTTTCATTTCTGAGTAGTATTCCATTATGTATATATACACACACATATATGAATACACACATACATATATATATATATACCACATCTTCTTTATCCAGTCATCTGTCAATGGGCATTTAGGTTGCTTCCGTGTCTTGGCTGTTGTAAATAGTGCTGCTGTGAACATTGGGGTGCAGGTGTCTTAGTTTGATACAGCTGTTATGGAAAACAGTACAGAGATTCCTTAAAAAACTAAAAATAGACTTACCATGTGATCCAGCAATCCCACTCCTGGGCAGATATCTGGAGGGAACCTCTAATTCGAAAAGACGCATGCACCCTAGTGTTCATAGCATTCATGTATTTGAATTATCAGATATAAAATATGGGAAAAGCATATCTTGAAATGCTGTTGATTTCTGTAAGTGTAAGTTTCTTCATCTGAAAACAACTGAGGTAATGATAGCACCAACTTCATAGGAACCATTGATTAATCCATTCAGTTTAGTCATTCAGTACTCAGTTGCTGAGCACATACTTTATGACCAGCACTACACTGGGTTCGGGAGATCCAAAGATGATTAAGTGAGTTGACAGCCCACAGGTACAGGGTAGAATTAAATGAAGTAAGGTAGGTAAAGTGACCAGCACCATGCCTGTCACACAGAAAGCTCACATTCCAGACCGAACCACCTGTTTTCCTTTCCCTACCTGTGCATCAGGCATTGTACCCACTATCAGCAGATAAAACGATGAGGGAGAAGCAGGTCTCCTGCTCAGGACTTGGGGAAAGTTTTGAGACATGGCTAAGAGGGCAGGTCTGGATAAAGCCAGCCAAGTTCAAATCCTGGTTCCACCATTTGCAAACTGTGTGAATGTATTCATTTCAGTGCCCAAACATAAAAGTTGAGACAGAGATTTCGATGCAAGCAGCTCATTTAAGGAGGTAATCCCATGAAGCATATGAGGAAAGAGGGGAGGGAGGGGAAGAATGACAGAAAGATACTAAAGGACGTATTCACGAGCAGGTTACTGCTGGGACAGTTGAGAGTCACACTGGGGTCCCTCTGACTGTGTGGGCCACATCTCAGGAACAGCGCCATGGAGGGACAGAGGGTACTGGGTCAGTTATCCGATTGCTCTTGCCCCTCACTGCTGGAGGCTCACTCTAAGACCTTTAACTTTACAAGCTTTGTAGATCTATTCCCATATCTCAGACAGAGATTCCAGGCAAGTGGTACAGGAACTGTCTGGTAGAATTCATTCTGTAGGAGTAGTACAGACAGAATGCCCTGTGGTGGCTTCATCTCTAAGTCTGTCCCACCGCATAAAACTGAGTGAATAACTGTTTACCTGTGTCTCCTATATTTCCTCTAATACATATACCTCCTGGTACCTATTGGAATAAAATTTTTTCTTCACCCATGAAAGAGACTTGTGCCCAGCTAGACTGCATTTCCCAGCTTCCCTAGGCGTGCCATGTGACTAAGTTCTGACCAGTGGAATGTAGTGGGAAAATGTGAGCCTCTTTGAGGCCTGGGAATTAAGGTCCTAGGCATATCTTCTCCGTGTTCTTTGTTCCCATCTAGACACATAAACATGGCAGAGAGCCAGCTTTGACCACGCAGATGAGAACAGTGCCCTGAGAATGACTGAGAAGCCCAGATGCAAGGAAGCGAATCTTTGAATGGCCACATAGAGCAGAGCTACGCCAGCCGGCTCGGACGCCTCCCATCAGGACTATTACAGGAGGGAGAATTAGCCAGGGTGTCCTGGGGTCCTAGGTAAAAGCGCTTTCCTCGTCTCCGCCAGTGCATCCCCTCATGGAGTGGCTGTGGAAATTAATGAGACAATTCATACAGAGTGCTTAGAACAATGCCTGGCACCTGGTAAAGCTCTTGTAAATAATTAGTTGTTATTATTATTCCTGCTTGCTAAGGTATGATCTTCTTGGCATGCTCTGAATCACTTAAACTCGGAGTGGGGGATGAATGGAACCCCAAAGAAAATTAAAGGAACTGGATTCAACTACAGGATCTAGATTCTGGATAGACCAAAACTAATGTCCATCACGCGTAATAATGATAACAATAGCTGCTATTATTGAGGGTCTACTAGATGCTGGGCCCTTCACTAGGCATTCATCTAATTTTATTCATTCTTACAGCCTCCTTATGGTAAAAGTATTGGCACCCATATTTTCCTGTTGAGAAACAAAGACCCTTGGAAATGATGGAACATCATCTTAAAGGCAGTCATCATTTGGGAAAAAGAAAGAAAAAAAAAACCCTACTTTAGTCAACATTCTCACTAAACTTTCAGATATTTGGAAATTCAACTGACTTTTAAGAGGACACAACAAATGACAAATGTGCAGGGAGTTTCTGAGCCACCTGAGGGAAGTTTAGGTAACATGCAACATTCTAATTCTATTTTGTCTGGCTCCTCCACAGCTCACTCTTAAGAGATCGTAATCATTAATCACCCAAAGACTTTTGTGTCTACACTCAGGCTGCTGGGAAAGTGATATATCTTGAATTTTAAAGTCACAGTAATGGTCCCCAAGTGAGACCAGAGAACTGATTTTTAGCATTACCCACACAATCATCGTGTCTAGACCTACAGGACAGTAGCAGTCTTCTCTCCTGGGTTATGACTTTATATAAATATGCATGCAAACATAATGGGACTTTTCATGGGAAAAATTTCACAGAATCACTGCACAGACTCTGCATTTTCATTAAGGGAATATCCTGGGAGCAGGAAGGCAGCTCTCCATTCTGTGGAGAAAATTCCCTGTTACTTCGACCTCAGGAAGTATTTCCTCAGGGAAAAAAAAAAATCCTACCACATGGGTATATTTCCAGTTAATCCTCGCCTCTCTCCAGCCTCCATCAACCACTCCCAGCCCACTCTCCTTCCACTAAACCTCTTTCCTCTGGCCTTCTACCAGCCCAGTACAATGGAGCAGCTACCAAAGGGAGTGATCTCTCCTGACTGCAGACTTCTCAGTTTCCAAGAAGAAAACGTGTGAAAAGGAAGAAAAGCCAAAGTCTCAGTTGGAGAAAAACTGAGTCCAGGAACCATGAGGACCTCGTGGCAGTGGCCGTGACAAAGACTCCTTCTTTGACCAAACTTCAGTCAGGCTCCTTTGGGTCTTCTTCTTACCTCTGTCGTGTCCTTTTCCTGCGAATCTCGCTGTTAGCAAAGAATCTTGTTAAGCCAGTTTATCAAGAATTTCCCTACGTATATTGGTTAATCAAGTTTCTCTTCCCAAATCCTTGATCTCTAATCAGGCCCTCTTAATGCCCAACAAAATTCTTCTTAGTAATTTTCCATTCACTTCTTCCCTCTCCATTGGCTATAAATCCCTACTTGTTCCTGTTGTGTTTGGAGTTGATTTCCATCTCTCTCCCCTATTGCAATAGTCTTGAATAGAGCCTTCCTTACCATTTTTAATGTGTCCAGGCAAAATGTTTCTTTTACAGCCTTGGCAAGTCAGGCTGGGAATATCTATTTAATACTACCATAGTGAGCTGTGGATTTTGTATAAACTATCTGTATCCTGGATGGATGCTCTCGTAGGCAGGTTTTCAAACAACTTGAGCTTCCTTGTTCTCTCTTATTGACCTTCTGTTACCCAAGGCAAGTCCAACTTGAACAGGTGTTAGGACTTTGTTAAATTAACATTTGCTAAGTGGGGCACACGGTGATGACTGCTACCTGCATTCAACAACAGGTCACATAGAAACTGAAATAGAGAAGTACATTACTCATAGGTCCCGGGGAGAAAGCACACAGCACGCTCCAGGGGCTCCCTGGGGAGGTCAAAGCAGGATGCAAAGAAGGAGGCAGGACCCGGGACACATACCTTTATCAGGGTTCATGGGTGAAGGGCACTGGGGTTCCAGGGCTAAGGCCAGATGGGTTGATTCAAACCAAAAAAGAGTGGGTTTGGGTATGCTCCAGCGGGTTCTCATCTAAGGGCTGTATAAAGGGAAAACTGTTGCTCACAAGGGCTGTTGGGAAAGTTACATCAGAAACTTTTTTTGTTTATGACTCCCGGGGCTGTCACCTGGAGCACACACTTGCATAGAGTGGCTAGTGTCAGTTTAAAGCCCCTGAGGGAGGCTTGGCCAAAAAAAAAAAAAAAAAAAAAAAAAAAAAGGGTGCCCAGGCAGCAGTAGCATGGAGTACAGAGCTAAACTCTCAATAATAGACCCACATTTCTCCATCACCTAGGCTAGATAACTGCCCCTCCCCATTCAAAGAGGTCGTCCTGAAGCTCAGCGAGGAAACCGAGTGAGGATGCTTTGGAAAAGGTCTACAAAGGGACGCTGTACTGTGGAGGGAAATAAATATTCAGATGATACTGAGACATTTAGAGAAATGCTAACAATATATGAAGTGAACAACAGAATAACATAAGCAGTATTCTCCTAATTTTGAACTATGACGTGTGATGATAAAGGTAGGAAATAAAAAACAGTAAAATGTAGAAAGTTATTCTTTGGCTAACAGGCTTCTTTTATACCAGCATGCATTTTCCATATTTTGTTCACTGACCACTTATACATTTAAAATTTTAAAATAAAATAAAATAATTTTAAAAAATTAAAAATAAGGGTTCATAACCCTAATGTAAACTATGGAATTTGGTTGATAATAATGTGTCCATTTTGGTTCATCAGTTGTACCAAAAATGCCACACTGATGAGGGATGTTGCAGGGAGGGGAGTATATACGTGTGGGTGGGGAGGGCTATGTGCAAACTCTGTATTTTCTGCTCAGTTCTGTTGTAAACCTGAAACTGCTCTAAAAAAATAGAGTCTATTGAAAAACAATAAATGAATTAGAGTCCATAGTTGGAAAACCTGTTTGAGGGACGTTTTGCCATGGATACCAGGTCTCCAAAGGGAAGGCTGCATTACAGAACCTCTCCCCACAGCCTTTCCAACCCTTTCTCTCCTTTTCCTCGCTGCCTCTCTCTCACTCCCTTGCTCCAGTCCCAGAAGAGAAAGCAAATGTCTCTCTGTCTGAAGCAGAACTGTTTTCCCCACACCCAGGCCCTTTCTCTGGCTAATCTTCTAAATCAGTTTCTTCCCTTTCCAAAATCCAATGTCCTTCAAGAGATGAATTCTGTGGAATAAATCATTCTTCAACTCATTATACAGGGATTTTAGTCCACACCTCCCCCCCATCCCCCGCCACCTCATTGCTGTCTGTTTTGCACTAAAAGGGATCTAACGTGTGAAAGCACTTGGTAAGCTACAAATCACCATGGAAATGAAAATCAGCTTTCTCATAATTCTCGGGAACTCTTATTGTAGTTCGTGTTCTACTGCATTAGTTAGAGTTGCAAGCTTGTCTTTCTCCTGAACCAGATCACATAAGAGCCAAGGGTATTTTCTTCCCGGTGATACGCTCAGTGTCTGACATGGGGTAAGTGTTCAAAATATTTGTCAGCTGTAGGAATCAACATCTTTGATGAAAAGTGGAAATTTAAACGTAGAATCAATGCCTTAGTGAGAAAGGGGATCGTGAAACTGGTCAGAAGCTGCCCAGCCAGGGTTCAAATCCCAGGCCTTTCCCTGCTGTTTACAAATGAAGAAACGGGTATCCACTGCCAACCACACACATTATTGTAAGATTATTGGTTAAAACACCCAAAGGGGCTTAGAACAGTTCTTGACACCCAAGTAAGTTTTCATTAAATGATGGCTTTTATTTTATGATTGTATTTAGGATTCTCGTACTTTCCTAGATCAGAGACCCAGAAGCTCAGACACACCCTTGCCAGCTCCCTCCCATTCCCAGCCTAGAAGGCTTCTGCAGAAAACAAAGACATAGAATGGAAATACAAGAATAGTACATAATTTCCCAGCAGCTTCAACCACGCTCCCTTTCCAGTGCTCTAATTAATGTACGACATCACCTCCTCTGCTAGACGATTGATGCCTTGGGGGCAGGTGTTACCTCTGATTTCTATTTATGTTGCCGGAAACATTTAGCTCAGCGCTTCACGCAGACTAGATTCTCAAGGCTGTGTGATAAATGAGGGAAGTGCCAATGACAGGGCTGATCTGGGAATGCAAGCAAAGGTAGAAGTAGATTAGGAATGTGGGTGGGAGATTTCGAGTAGAGAACCAGGGGTTGACACAGGTCAGCAGTTTTTAAACCGCAGCTGTGGAGGTGTGCGATACTGTGATTGTGATCATGTGTGTGTATATATGTATTTGGTCTTCCTCTTTTGTTCCCGGCGTAGAGCTTCTAAAACCCCTGGAATTTCCTGAGTTATGAGAGCCATAATGCTGTCTTTTATTACGTTAGTGAGATAACTTTAGAACCCCAGCTAAGGTTGGGGCTGGTTACCAGGAGAGCCAACCATGTCATTTGAGGGTTGAAACTTTCAGTTCCACCCCCCTGATTTCCAGGGAGGGGAGTGAGGCTGGAGGTTGAATGAATTGCCAATGGCCAATGGTTTTATCAATCATGCTTATGTAATGAAGCCTCCATAAAAACCCAAAAGGGTGATATTCGGAGAGTTTCTGGGTTGGTGGCCACGTGGAGACTGGGGAGAGGGCACGGAAACTCTACACCATCCCCCATACCTTGCCCTTTGCTTTACTTCATCTGACCATTGATGTTATCCTTTAGTATCTTTTGTAATAAACCAGTAGTCTGGTGAATAAATGGGTTCCTGAGTTCTGTGTGCCACTCTAGCAAATTAATCAAACCCAAGGAGGGGGTCATGGGAACCTCTGATTCATAGCCATTTGGTCAGAAGCGTCAGTGACAGCCTGGAATTGCTACTGGCATCCGCAGCAAGGTGGGTGGGTGGGGGCAGTCTTGTGGGACTGAGCCCTTAACCTGTGGGATTTGGTGCTATCTCTAGGTAGACAGTGGCAGAATTGAATTGAAGTGTAGGATGCTTAGCTGGTCTTGCAGAATTGCTTGGTGGTGTGGAATCCTTCTCCCCTTCTAGCCCGTCTTTCCCCTTCTTCTTCCCCAACCCTGCCCACACACACGTTGGAACTGGATGTTAGAATATTTAAAGTAGCAAAGGGGGAGGAGGTAGCATGAGAAAGAGGCTGAAAAATCCGACCTGCAGCACACTGCCCCACCCTCTGAACTCTAGCGAGAGAAGTCTCACTTTTATTTCCTTTTATATCCCTTTATAGACACTTCGTATATATGTATAGAAGCCTTTTGCTTAAAAAGAAAAACAAAGAGTGATAATTACCACTTGATGCCTATTCAGGTGCTGGTTCAATTAGATAATGTGATACTTGGGATTCACTTCAAGTCCCTGTCACTTCCTGTGTTGACTTCAGAATGTTGTAAGCGTTTATTACAACTGCCCCGATTTAAGGGTGACATATTTCCAAGGAGGAGCATTTTTTTTCATTGAAGTATAGTCAGTTTACAACGTTGTGTCAATTTCTGGTGCACAGCATAATGTTTCGCTCATACATATACATGCATATATTCCTTTTCATATTCTTTTTCATTATAGGTTACTACAAGATATTGAATATAGCTCCCTGAGCTATACAGGAGAAACTTGTTTATTTTATATATAGTAGTTAGTATCTGCAAATCTCGAACACTCATTTTATCCCTCCCCAACCCCTTCCCTCCTGGTGCCCATGAGTTTGTTTCCTGTGAGAGTCTGTTTCTGTTTTGTAAATTACTTCATTTGTGCCCTTTTTTTAGACTCCAAATATAAGTGATATCATATGTTATTTTTCTTTCTTTTTCTGGTTTACTTCACTTAGAATGACGATCTCCAGGTCCGTCCATGTTGCTGCAAATGACATTACTTTATTCTTTTTATGGCTGAGTAGTATTCCTTCCATTGTGTTTGTGTGTGTGTGTGTATATATATGTGTACACATATATATATATACACATTATTTAATCATTTGAATGGCTGGGAGGGCAGACCAAGGTAGTAGTGGTTCTGGTTATTGTGGAGTTTTCTGTTCTGAGAGATTTTTGATATTTTAGATTTTTCTGTGGAGGTCTTAGAGGGAACTGGAGGGAGAGGGTACTCTGATTTCAGTAGGGCTGCTCAAAGGCTCACAGGGTTCTAGAGAAAGAAATAGCCCAAAGAAAACCTGGCTGAGAAATTTTCAGGGAAATGAAATTCAACAGCCAACTTAAAGTTGTCCTCCTGTGCTGTGATTCCTTTACTTACTCTGTTCTAAAGTCTTTAGCAATAGCCATCAGCTCTTTGTTAGCTCTGTCTTTTGAATAAAATGTGGGGTGAGGAAAACTAAGGAGGCTAAAGCACCAGGGAGTGAAGTAAGGATCTAACCAGAGGTAATCAGGAAGAAATCTAAGATAGACAATTATCAGGAAAATGTGTTTCCCCTACGGACACTTTGCAATCTTGAGAGGAGGCTAGAATTCCTGAAAGATGGAGGGCTACTCAGAAAGATCTGTAACTTGACAGCACTTGAGTTACTTACTAATTATCCCAATAATTACAATAACTAATGGAACACCTGTCATATCCCAGACACCGTATTTACATCTATTGTCTCATTTAGCCTCCACAATAACCCTGGGGAATAAATATCGATACCTCTATTTATAGAAAAGGAAATTGGCCACTATAACAAATAACCCCAAATCTCAGAAGCTTTCCAAAATAGAAGTTAATTTTTCACTCAAGTAAAAATGAAAAAGAGCATTCTTCATAAGCATGAAGTTCTGCTCCTCTAGAGGACAGTCAAGGACCCAGACTCTTTCCACCTTGTGGCTCTGCCATGATGAAAAAGACTGTGATGATAATCTGCGCCTCCCTGGAAGAACGGAAGTGAGCACTGTCTATGGAGAGTTTATGCACCTGCTCGGGAAGCAGCGCTCATCACTTCTGATGACCTCTCATTGGCCAGAACACAGGTGTGGCCACACCTGACTTCAGTAGGGCTGGGAAAGGAAGACTAGCTGTTTCCTCAGGAAAAAGAGGAAGTGAGTTTGGGAAACGAGTAGCCAGTGTCTCCCACATCAGCCAATCATCCTCGCAGCTGATCTAGGAATGTCAAAGGGATTTGAAACAAGATTTTTTTGGTTTAAGATTAGAGAGTTGTTCAGTTCATCCTCACTGATTTGTGGATGTATAAGCCTCAGTTTCTAAAATGGACTTGAGGTAAGTTACCGAATGACACCCACAACTAAAGTGGGAAGAGAACATTAACTTTGGAGCAAACAAATCTGATTTTCCTCACCTGTACACTGTAACAGTATTTGCTTTACTGCATAATTGTTACAAATACATAACACATGCAAAGTCCCCACAAATTTGCCTGGGAAATAGCACAAACTCAATGAATAGTAGCTCTTTTGATGTGATTTTTCTAACAAGCTACATAAATAAAGGTGAAATGAGGTTTGGTTAACAAGAGAATCAAAGTATCTAATACATGACTATCTTAAAGTTTTGAAAAATGGTAAAGAGGCTGGTACATTCAATTCTGAGAAACCTAGTGGCCAAAACAGTGGGAAACGTGATCCCAGCCCATGTGCAGAAAGTGAATCAGTTGTCTGTGGAGAAACCCAGAATTTCCTGACCCTGAAGCTTGAGAGAAATTTTAGGAAAAGGACAGTGGTTTAGGAAGTGGGTCACATTCTCAACCAAAGACCTCAAATGACTAACAAATGTTCTAAAGCCATCTCTTATTGTCATAATTTCCCTCAGGGGCATACTGCCAAATCCAAATTTTGGGGAAAAAACCCCAAAACGCCCAATTCCATCAGGATCAACAAAATAAAATCTAAGTATTCTGATTAATTAACTTGACCCAGGAACAACATGCAAAGATCCACAGGAATGAATGAACACATCCTTTGTGACTTGGCCCCCTCAAAAGAGGTACAAACACCCCATGATGTGTGCAAAAACATTCCAAGGGGCAAGGGAAGAAAATATCTCAATATTCAGCTACATTTATTTTTACCCTGTCCGATTGTGTTTTTATTTGTTTCAAAAAGTATATATTTTCCTAGTGCTACATGTATAGAAAATCATTTAATAAATGAATATACTTACATTGGTCGAATATGCTCAAAATGTTTTTTAACTTATATGATCAATAAAGCCTCTGTTTTAGCTGATCATCCATGAATACTGAATTAATTTTTTTGTCACAGTCCTTCTTTTGATGCTAACTGCAAGGAGGGCGATTAAGGTTATGTACCCTGACCAGTGCCTGTAAGGTTTTCATCTTCTGAGTTTCTCTTGCCTTTGGGAGACACCATGATAAGTGGAAAAAACACCAATAATTGAGCAAATTGCAGTGTTCGTGTTCAAATACCACCAAGGTCAAATACAGCTGAGCTGTAGGGAATGATGATGCCATCCCAGTTCTGTTTTCCTCAGTGGGGGGGATAGGTGAAGAAACAGGTGGCATTTCTAGTAATGTGGGCAGCGCCCTCACCTGGGTGCTTGACGCACAGTAGGTCCTTGGGGTCGGTTATTTGCTTCTCCTTAAGAGTTCTCCTTACAGGCTCAGAGGCTCTGTCCCAGCCACAGAGACTTCAGTTTGTTCATCCCTGGGGCAGCGTCTCCCCAGAGAGATCAAATATTCGGTCAAATTCACCTACCATGGCTCCCTTAAGGTAATCATGTAATCATGATATTGGGACTACGCTAAGGTCTCTGAAGTTTATGTTTTTAAAAAGAGAGTCCACACCAGAGAAAAATTAAACATTATGATAAGGGAATACTCACTTCCCTTCCTCACCCTGGGGTGAGCTGACTGAACAGAAAACAGTTCGAATGTATCTCTGCTCTAACATCCCGTGCAGGCCATGGTAATACAGTGGCTGGTGGGTGCGTGACCTCACAGACAGTGTCCGGTTTTCAACCCCCACTCCTGTAGGCACCCACTGTGTGAACCTGGGCAAGTCAATTTCCCCCTCAGTGCCTCAGTTTCCTCATCTGTGAATAGCACGCACCTTAAAGGGTTGTCATGAGGGGAAAATGACTTACGCTATTTGAAGTACTTAAAATAAGCACTTACTAAGCACTCAACAAGTATTAGCCATTATTATCAGCCCTTCTCTCTCATTCCCTATGCGGGGTATTTCTACTGAAATTTTTTTCTTATAAAAGACTTTTTAAATTTATTGAAGTATAGTTGATTTACATTATTAGTTTCAGGCATACAACACAGTGACTCAATATTTCTACAGATTACACACATTCAAAGTTATCATGAAATACTCACTATATTCTCTGCGCTGTACATTGCATCCTTCTGACTTATTTACATTGTAACTAGCAGTTTGTACATCTTATTCCCCTTCATCTGTCTTGCTCCTCCCTCTCCCCTTCTCCCCTCTCTTACCACTACTTTGTTCTCTGTACTTTTGAGTCTGTTTCTGTTTTATTAAAATTGTTCGTTTGTTTTAATTTTTAGATTCCACATGTCAATAAAAACATGCATTGTTTTTTTCTCTGAGTTATTTCACCAAGCACAATACCCTCCAGGTCCATCCACGTTGTTGCAAATGGCAAGATTTTATTCTTTTCTGTGGGGTGAGTGACATTCCATTGCATGTATATGCCACATCTTCTTTATCCTTTCAGCTCTCCATGGGCACCTAGATCACCCTCATATCCTGACTATTGTAAATAATGCTGCTATGAGCACTGGGGTGCACGTAGCTCTTCAAATTAGTGTTTTCATTTTCTTTGGACATACACCCAGCAGTGCAATTGCTAGCTCATATGGCAGTTCTACTGTTGGCTTTTTGAGGAACCTCCGTACTATTTTCTGTAAGAGCAGCACCAATTTATATGACCACCAGCAGTGTGCTAGGGCTCCCTTTTCTCCACACCCTCCCTGACATTTGGTCTTCCACGACAGCCGTTCTGACAGGTGTGAGGTGATATCTCATTGTGGGTTTGATGTGCATTTCCCAGATGATTACTGTTCGTGAACATCTTTTCATGTGGCTGTTGGCCATCTGTGTGGCATGTTTCTTCCTTGGAAAATGTCTACTCAGGTCTTCTGCCTATTTTTTTTTTATATTTAGTTATTTTTTTTATTGAAGAGTAGTTTATTTACAAAGTTAGTTTCATGTGAACAGCGAAGTGATTCAGTTATACATATACATTTTTTTTCAGATTCTTTTCCATTGCATCTCATTACAAGGAAATAAATGTGGTTCCCTGTGCTATACAGTAGGTCCTTGTTGTTTATCTATTTTATATACAGTAATGGGTATCTACTAATCCCAAACTCCTATTTTTTTTGGAGGCAACTGCACAGAAGGGAGATTCCAAACCCAACCAGGACATGTGAGAGCATCTGCATCCAGTGCTGTGGTTACTATATTGGAACCACCTCCACTCAGTGGTTTCCTCCTGAATCATAACCCAAACCACTCTCCTGTTTTTCAGAATTCCTGGTTAGCTAAGTGGTCCCACTGACCACATAGACATCTTCTAGTCCGTTCAGTGCTTCTAATCCTAGTCCCTACCACATGTGCTGTCAAGGATGACATGGTGCAGGGGTCTCTTCCTCTGTCCAGCTCTCTGGACCACAGGCCCCAAGCCACATAGGCACGCTCTCTTCCTTTCCAAACCTCACCCCAAACTCTCTACTTTGCTTCACATGACAATGGTGACTCAACTCTGCCCATTTGGACTCTGTGTACGTCTTTAGCGTCTTGATTCTTCTTCAAATTGGACCAAAATCTTCTTTCACTTCACTCTTTTGTAACTTTTTTTTTGCTTTGTTTGACAGTATTTAGAGCCAGTTATTTTTAAAAATCTTCTCAGTAACCCTTCGCCTTTTTCTATTGGGACCAGCATTGGGAAATACTTTCAATACGAAATAAGAATTAAACTGAACAGCCCATTAAGTGTGCTGCTGTGGGCTTCGTTGGTGCTTCCCACATTGGAAACCCACTGGGCATTCACACGCAGGCCAAGACCACAGTATTCAGTGACGTCTCTTCATCTTCCAAATTTTAGAAGACCCTTTTAAAAATATAACTTTTTAAAAATACCATGTGCTTTAATTGATACAGCAAAGTCTTCCCTGTCTGGATTCTCAAACTCCAATATTCTAACAAGATGATTAATACAGACCCAGAAGCTGTGTGAAAGGGGCTTGAGATTCAAATCCAAGTTCCTAGCCAAGGAAGACTAAGGAAGTTTCTTCCCCGTTTTGAATCTTTGGTCAGTATCTGTAAAATGGGGATAAAAATGTCTATGTCACAGGCTCTGGGACAGATGAACGGTAAGATAAAGAAGATGGCCAGTACGATGACTGGTATATGAAAGGTGCTTAATGAAGAGTTACGATTATTTTCAGTCTTTCAGGACAGTGTGTTTTATTTTCCAGTGATGAGTCTGCCCTTTCTTCCCTTTGGACTGGGAATTTACGAGCCCAGTGTCCTGACACTGATTAGTTCATGCTGACCAAAAGCTATGATCAGCAGTTATAGACATCTGTACTTGAAATCAAGACAATAAATTATTTGGGGGTGTAGAGTGGAGCGAATTTTTCACACGATGCAGCCCATAGGTGAAAAATGGCACAAATGAATGATGACAAGTGGATGTTATTAAAGAGCTGGGGTCTTGGAGTCTCTGTCTGACCACAAGCAAGTTTTCGAACTGCTCTGAGATTTGGGTTCATCCTCTGAGAATGTTAATATATGTGCCTTCCCCAGGGTTCCTGTAAGGGTGAAAATTGAGATACTACGTCAAGTTCCTAGCACTGGGCCAAGACAGCAGGTGCCCCGCAAATGATCACTTTCAACTCTTCCTTTGTGGCAACATGGTAAGAACCACTGTTTTATCCCCACATCCGCTCACCAACGCACGCACGGCTGGGAAGGCGTTTTATTCCTGAGAATGACAGCACCGTACATCATTACTAGCAGGTGATCAGGTTAGACTGCAGCCCTGAGACTAGGAGATTCAGGGCCTGATCGCATACATCTAATTAATCTCACAGCTACATCTTCATTCCCTCAACAGGAGACCACTCTCAAAATTCCCTCAGAAAACATATTTCATTTTTTTCTCTCACCATATTTTTTAACTTCCAAAATGGACTTTGTCTAGCTGAGTTTATCCCGACAACCCCCACTGGCCACTACCTTGCCTCTTATCCTGATGGGTTCCCTAAGTTGTCGTGAAGCGTTTTTTATGTGTCCATCAGCCTCCAAAATCTCCCCTCTCTGTCCTTGAGAGAAAAGTGCTTCTCAGAGCTGGGGGAGGAACTCGCTGGGGAAAAGCCTCAGAATAATCCTGGCTGAATTTGGCATTTGATTCAATCTTTGATCTAAGACGCAGGAGTCAGCCAGACCAAAGTCAGCTTGTATCTAGGCTTGCTTGAGTGAAGTGGAGGGACTTCATGGTTAATTGATTAAAACGTTCCATAGAAGGTGCAAGATCAAAGGGCCACTTGCTGATTTTATATCTCTCCGGGGTCCTGCAGGCCATGCCGGTGACACAGATGACCTTGAGCGTGAAAGTATTCAAAGACTGGTGTTTGTTTGTTTTATTCCAAAATGAGAATTGTGCTTCCCAGGACTGCCTGGTGGCAGGCTGCATTGTGGGCTCCCCGTGGCCCCAGTCTGTGTTTAACGGGGGGCTTCAACTGGAACAGCAACCACAGACAAGAGGGCATGACCTTGTCATGTTGCCACCAGCACCTCTGTCTGCCAAACCCCAAGGAAACAGACTCCATTATGTTACTGGAAGGCAAAGACCACAGTCTTCTCTCTCTCTCCTTTTTTTTTTTTTTCTTGTTTCCAGTAAGCGTCAAGGAGAGGTTCACAAAGTACAGGGTCAGTCCCTGGAGCCGAGCCGAAAGGGAGACCAGAAAACTTCCCATTGTCCCAACTGTCCTGATAGGAGGAGCAAGAATCTGTGGGGCAGACATTTTTATAAAGGTCCTCCAGTTACAGGAAAAGTTGTGGGAGACGGATGAGAAACATCGTCAGCTATCTTTGGTGACACGGAGCCTGAGCAGTGAAGGAGCTTCGTTTATCAAGGAGCTGCTCCTTGCCAGGCACCAGCACGTTCCTTGCAGTCTCACGTGTCCTGCTTCACAAATAGACATGTTTGAGGCCTCTTTGTGGAGGTGACGCCCCCGAGATCGCACAGCGGGAGCTGAGACTTGAACCCATGTTGGTCCGGCTCTGAAGTCCACAGCCCCTCAACCAGCCCATGAGGGTGTAAACTGTGTCCATGCAAGATTCAAATGGTGGAGCCTTAACCTCAGAATGTGACTGTACTCGGGGATGGGGTCTTTAAAGGAGGAATTGAGTTCAAATGAATTCATGTGGGTGGGCCCTAAATGAATATGGCTGGGGTCCTGATAGACAGGGGAAGTTGGGACACAGACTGTTACAGAAGGAGGACCATGTGAAGACACGAGGGGAAGACAATCATCAACAAGCCAAGGAGAAAGGCCTCAGAAGAAACCAGACCTGCAGACATCTTGACCTTGGAACTGCGAGAAAGTGTATTTTTGTGATTTAACCCCCCAGGCTGGGACTTTGTTATGGTGGTTCTAGCAAATTAGTACATGTTCCTAGACTTTGTCTGATTTCCCGTAGGAACAACCCAGGGAGGCAGGTGCTGGAGACACACCCCTCCAGGCGGCTCTGTGTAAGAGATGGGCAATGACATTATGGGGGTTGCTGTTTTTTAAGGTACTTTAGTGTAAGTCCTGCTGAAAGAACATTGGTTCTTGTGTGCTGAAGTTCCCATCATAGTACAGAAGGTAATAAGTGAAGATTTTTACATCCTCTGAGAAGCTTCCCATAACCCTACACCTCCAGAACAGTTTCAATGAATCTATTTTTTGGTACCAAAGACCTGGTGCATGCCTCCTTCTTAACGTTTAGCATCCTCCTCTGTAACTCTGCATCCTACACTGCAAATGCCTTGAGATCTTGAATTTGTCTTATTCAACTTTATGTTGTCAAGACCAAGGAAAAGGCTTTATTCAGGATAGTGGAATGAATCAAGTAAGACAGACAGACACACCTCAAGGAGGCCACCCTCCACTATGATTACCTTGGCAGGTACTGCGATCTAGAGACTCCTGGAGTCAGGAACAGAGACAGAAAAGAGGGACTCACGTTCAAAAATGAAAGTGCAGGTGGCCTTTTGAGCTGGTTGGGTGGAATGCTGATGCGGGTACTGGAGGAGGACTAGGAGACCCCGCCAAACGGGAAAGTTGTGGGCTTGCTTTTTCTACAGCCACAACCCAACTTGTCCCACTTTTCTAAAAACTACAGCATCTTGTGTTTTGTCTTCATAAAAAATTACCCTGTTGTGTTTTATGACTCTTAAAGATCAGAGTCACAAGCTCTGAATAGCTGTCTGAGGAAGGAGCAGGGCTGTCGGCTAACTAAGGGATGTCATTAGATGGATGGTCAGTAAATCTATGCGTGAGATCATGGCATAGCTCTTCAGACACTGTTCTTTCTTATTCAGCTCTCTTCCCTTAGTCACTCAAACCGGAACTTTTGGACTGTGCACTGGAAGGGTGCTTTCTTCTGTATTTTCCCGGAACCCGCCAAGGAAGGGAATGTACAGGTTTGCAGTGCTCCTTTCATGCTGGGCTCAACCCAGTGCATTGTAGCTCATCCTTCTTTGTTAGTAGAAAGACAACTGGGACATGGTGTACTATCGATGAGACATCACAAGTACCATCCACCCGCCCCTGCATCTAGCCATCAACAAACGTTCATTGCGCACGTACTGTTGGCTCAGCTGGGCACCATGCTAAGCAACAGGGCAAACACCAAGGAGTAAAGTCCAACAGATCTAGAACCCAAGGAGCAAACAAGCCAGTGGTGGAGACCTGAATTATAAATAGTAATGTGGAGCTTCGACAGCAATGAAATATCAGAAACATAAATCTCTAGATGCAGCTTAGGATTCTGCGCCAAGTAAGTGACATAGATAAGACAAGGAAAAAATATTTCACGATAGGATTAGGTTTAAAGCTGCTGCCTGAGGATATGTCTGTATGAATGAGCAGAAGGGACATTTTTAGCTGGGATAATAGGGTGAATACAGGATAAAAGGAGAAATGTGCATACTGAGTAAGGGAGATCACTAACAGTCCTGTCAAGAAAGGAAGATGCTCAGATCCAGGAGTGGAGGAAGATGAGATGGAGGGGAAAGAAAAAAACAGTGTAGTGAATTGAACAGTATTCCTCCACAATTCACGTGCACCCAGAATTCAGAATGTAACCTTGTTGAGAAGGAGAATCTCTGCAGACTTAATTAGCTAAAATAAGGACA
Source organism: Camelus bactrianus (assembly GCF_048773025.1). NCBI lineage: Eukaryota > Metazoa > Chordata > Mammalia > Artiodactyla > Camelidae > Camelus > Camelus bactrianus. The sequence goes on along the minus strand of NC_133540.1, from coordinate 122,237,998 downwards.
TAGTGGACTAGGGTGGACCTTTAATCCAATGAGTGGTGACCTTATACAAAGAAGAGAGGACGTACAGAGAGACATAGATAAATAGGCCATGTAAAGATGGAGGCAGAGGTTGGGTGATGGGTCTGCAAGACCAGGAAGGCCAAAGATTGATGGGACCCACCAGAAGGTAGGAAGAGGAAAGAAGATTTTCTTCTTTAGAGCCTTCAGAAGGATCATGGCCCTCCTGACAACTTGATTATGTCTCCAGAACTGTGACGGAATAACTTCTTATTCTAAGTCACCAGTTTGAGGTAGTTTATTACGGAAACTCAGAAACCAGTATTGCTAGGTTAACACAGATTAAGATTCACACTCTGGAGTCAAGCACACCTGGGTCATATCTCAGCTCTGCAGTTCCCTAGCTTGGAGACTCTGAACACGTTAATTTTAATTCTTCAAACTTTAATTCCTTAGCTGTAATATTGATAAAAAAAATAATACCTACTACGACATATGGCTTCTGTGAGAATTAAATGAGATAAAATATGCCATGTGTTTAACATGGCAACTGAAACAGAGTAAGCACCCAAACCATGTCTCTTATGATCACTACTATCATTCATTATTTTTAATAAAAGTGCTCTCAATATTCAAAGGACTGTGATAGATGATGCAGGCAATATGAAAATTAACAAGAAAGTTTTGCTCTTAAATCACTGTCTGTCAGCTCAGGCTACTATAACAAAAACACCATTGACTGGATGGCTTAAACCACAGACATTTATTTCTCATAGTTCTGGAGCCTGGAAATCCAGGATCAAGGTGCCAGAAGATCTGGTCCACGATGAGGGCTCATTTCCTGGCTTGTAGACAGCCACCTTCTCGCTGTGCACTCTCACGGCTATTCCTCTCTGCATGCCTGTTGAGAGAAAGAGAGTTCTTGTTCTTCTTATTTTTATAAAGGCACTAATCCCCATCATGAGGAAACCCCATCTACATAACCTTATCTAATCCTAATTACCACCCAGAGGCCCCGCATGCAAATACTATCACATTGGGGGTTAGAGCTTCAATACGGGAATTTGGAGGGACACAAACATTCAGCCCATAAGAGTTTCCAAAACTAGAAGGGAGAGTATAGCTCAGGGGTAGAGTATGTGCTTAGCATGCACAAGGTCCTGGGTTCAATCCCTAGTACCTCCACTAAAATGAATGAATGAATGAATGAATGAATGAATAAATAAATAAATAAACTAACCTAATTACCTCCCCAACCCCAAACCCCCAAAACAACACAAAAAGAATTACCAAAACTGAAAAGAATTTTATCATCTACATCCATCTAAAGAGAAAACTGCAATATACTGTCATCTATTGATCTTTTACTATAAATGTTAGACTTTCTAAAATAGAACACACAAAACTATATTCCCCTTTTCCAACATTTCCACTTGCACTTTGTGTTGGAGGCAGCTGCGGTGGTATGTAGACACACCAGAGACCTCCTGTCTTGGGAAAAGCAGGATTATTTGGCTGTAAGACTAGTGATACTGGCAAGGAGGGAGTCAGCTGAGACCTAGCAGAATATAGCAGTTGGAAAAAAAAAAAAGTTTGGCAGGCCAGCCATACCCATACCAGCTTAAATATTGATCAGCATCCTGGAATAGCGGTTCTGTCCTTTCCAGACTGTGCCTTTGTGGGCAAAATCGTAAAGTGAACATTTTAACAAGTGGTTACAAAACTGAATTTTCAAATCTGTTAAGTCATTGCCTCCTCCCAACCGGGAGAGACTGGGAGGCAGCTCTCCTGTCAAAAGCTTGCTGGTGAATTCCTTGGGGCTGATCTTCCAGCTCGCAGAGTTATTCATCATTTTAGCGAGCATCCTCGCAGGGGCCCCTGGTGATTTACATGCTCCAGATAAATTATGATGCCTTTCATGATGTTATCATCATTTCAGCTCATGGATTCCAACACTTTCTGGGAGAGGACTTTTTCACCCTTTCTTAAATGATGAACAGCTCCCAGACAGATTATATTGTAGTTGTCAAGTTAAAAGATATAGGTATGTTTTCTTAAAGATAAACAATTCGGCCACCACAGCTAGTCGGCCCAGCAACAGAAAAACATTGTCCGCTGAGAGTTCACTGTTTATCCCACCTGGAAAAGATCATCATACTTGCCTGGTCTTTTATTCCTATTCTATTTACTGATTTTCTCCTGTAGTTTCACCAGGCTATTCCATCTCTAACAGGGGATAACCTAAATAAAGCTAAAAGTCTGCTTCTGGATTCCAGTAAATCTCCAAGGAGCCAATGCTCAGCTTTGACCTCATTTGACCTTGAGTGGACTGGGCTTTGCATTCTGCCCTGCCCACAGACCAGGTGAACATGTTATGTTTTATGGCAAGGGGGAATTCAGGTTGTAGATAAATGTGAGTTTGCCAGTCAGCTGACACTGAAATGGGAAGAAGGTCTTGGATTATCCAGGTGGGCCCAATGTAATTCCAAGGGTCCTTAAAAACGGAAGAAGGAGGCAGGATTCTCTGCTTAGAGTGATGTCGCAGGAGAGCGATCTGACTGGCCAGTGCTGACTTTGAAGAGGGATATGGCAGCCATAAGCCAAGGAAAGCCAGTGGCCTCTAGAAGCTAGAAAAGGCAAGAAAATGTTTTCTTTCCTCAAGCCTTCAGAAGGAAACGCAGCTCTGCCAACACCTTGATTGTAGTCCAGCGGGACACACGTGGACTTCCAACCTCCAGAACTGTGAGATAAGAAATTTGTGTTGTTTTACACCTCTGTTCCAGATAATTTTAAAGCATCAATAGGAAAATACTAAAAGGAGACACGTTTTAATTGTCCTCCACTTTGCACACCCAGCCCAGTGCTGGCACACAGCAGCTCCTTAATAAATGCTGGGTGAATGAATAATGTCCAGATGTCACAAAGCAAACGTCCTCTCTTTCAAAGTCACTGATCCCTCTGGGGTGCCCTTAGTTCCTCTCTAAGATTGCTTCTAGTTCCCCTTTCATGGGTGCACTAGTTGGGGCCCATTCCTTGGGCTACAGTGAGCCAATCTGCTCCCTTTGACAGCCCAGCCGCTGCCCGTGGATTTTCTTAGATGATCCATCATTACTTCAAAGGGAAGCGTCAATGCCTTTCTCACTTCTGTGGCTTCATCCCTACTCTTTTCTTCACATAGGTGCTCAAACCTCTTAAAACACCCGGAGTCTCCCAGCGCACAACTTACTTCATGCCTTCGTGATGCAGGTGCTGTTTTTTTGTTTTGTCTTGTTTCGTTTTGTTGTGTTTTGTTTTTGTGATAAGTATATCCTTGTTCTCTTGGTTCAGGTGACAAACTCATATTTGTCCTTCCAAAATTACATCGTACAGTCCCTCCAGGAGATTTCTCTGACCCCTTAGATAGAAGTATTTGAATCTTCCTGTGGGCTCTGCTTTTAAACTTCTTCACTAAAGCTACTGATGCACTTGGTTTTTACTGTAAAACTTGGCCTCCTCCTTTATTTTCCCTTCATTTTGGTGTCGACGACCTCATGTTCAGCACCAGCGTCTTTCACACCTTGAAAGTAGGCTTTCAGTCACTACGCAAGGAGTTAATGAACATGCTGTAGTTAGAAATTTAACCTTTGAAACTTTAAAGTAAGAAGATATTTACATCTATATTATGAAGAATAGACAGAATTTTCATCCAGGAGAGAAGAAACTTCTATTATTGTGTCCTCAGATTTAGGAAGGCAGACCATTTAACTTTATTTTTTTAATAGTATATTTTTTTCACAAATACAAACACCAGTGTATTATTACAAGGAATTCTGTTTAAGTATTTTGGGTTGTGAAGTTGGTGCTGAGTTACTTAGTGTATGGTATTCAATTCAGAGCAGACGTTTTATATGATGAAGATTTTGTAGTGTGTGTTCTCAGTGTAAAGAAAAGTCAGAGGAGAAACAAAAGGATTCCTAAAGCTAGTAAATTGTGTCTAATGGAATCTATTAAAATTATTGGCTTGTAAGATGGCAGGTTCTGAGAAAAACATTACCTCTATAACTTTCATTTTTTTCTCCTCTGTTGAAATCTCTTTGAAATGAGCATGGGTTGAGAGGAGGAGGTTAAGGTCAAGTTTACGTAACTGAATCAAGTGCCTTGATGATTATTTTGGCTGTCCTCATGATTGATTTCTCTGTGTCATTCAGAATTAATCAGGAGAAAATGCAGGTAATCAGATCAGCTGAGCCTGAGTCTGGTTCGATGACCATATGTGACATGGCTAAGGACTTATTTTCTTCACACGCCATGTCCACTGATCGTCAACCAAGAGGGGAATCACTGAGTTTTCCCCACGGAGTTGTGATTAAGGAGGGAGAGAAGGACTGAGTTTTACTTGCATTCGAGCATAAAGGAAACAGCAAATGTGTACTTTACAAATGGTCATTATCACTGAACCTGGTTTCGGGACATTGTGGGTCCATAATTTGAAACTGGAGTTCATGACTGCATTATTTTCAATGATGTGAATAGTCCTATGGATTTTAGTTATTTTATGAGCATCTCTTCATTAGAAGAAGAGTCCGTGAATCACATAAAAAGAAAGTATTCTTACTCATGTCACTTAAAATGAATTCTGTATTAGAGGAGCTTACAAAGATGTAGGTCCTTGGCAGACAAGCACTAAGATTGTCAGATTAGCAAATGAAAACACAGGACATCCAGTTGAATTTGCATTTTCTATAAATCACAAAAATGTTAGTACAAGTCTGTCTCACATATTACATGGGACATACTTGCGTTAAAAAAATGGCTGTTTATCTGATATCTAACTGAATATCTATTTTATCTGGCAGGCTTCACAGGTACTCTCTGGAATAAGCTGTCTTTAATGGCTTTAAGCAACTACAATTTTTGCAGCATGTATATGAATCCAACTAAATGTCTTTTTAATGACCGTCTTTAATTATCAGATTAGTGGAGTTATAATTGAAAGGATGATAAATAAGGATGAAGGCTCAAACGTGTTTACTAAAAAGTTAGTCAGTCTAGTTTGGAAAGAGGATGTCACAAAGTAATGACTCTGGGAATTGCGCTGGGAAATGTATGACAGTCTCATTGTATTTGTATTTCATTTGATATATGAGATGGGATTACTGCCACGCACGGAGAAGAAAAATATACCTCTTGGATATTGGGGTAGCTAAGATGATAGAATAAACTTGTTCAAGGAAGTGTGGGAGCAGAGGAAGCGGCTTAGGTTTGGAGTTCATCAGAATAGCAATTACCCAAGTGGGTCAGTTTTTTTTTTTTTAAGCAAATAGATTTTGATAATTGAAGTCTAGGAGGAAACCACCTGGTTTATCCAAATGACCTTCAAAGTGCAAATACCCAAGTGATTTATGTCATTTTTAAACTCTCTGTCTCCAGTTAATGGCTACTCTCTGGATTATTTGGGGAAAAAACAGCTGGCTCTTGTAATTATTATTACGGGATTTGAATCGATATGAAGAACATGCTCTGTTCTTTTAAACATTTCTTATGCACCTTCATAAACAGCCTGCTGCCCCATCGCAGCCCTCCAGCTATCACATCACTACCCCCTTTTTAATCGTAGGCACTGTATCTATAACTAAAAAGTGCCCAGCCAAAGAGCCAGTCATGGGAATATCCTGTCTGCAGAATTTGAGATACCATTAAAAAAAATCTTTGGCCAAGATCAAGCAAATTGTATCTTTTTTTCATTGTGAATATTTGGCCTTGTATAGATGAAGAAATAAATTCGCAAGACTAAAAGTTGCCTTAAAAGGTTAGCTAAGGAATCCCTTGCTTCTAAACAGGTTAAAAGCCTAAACCAGGGTTTCTAAACAGCAACACCAATGACATTCCGGACCTGATAATTGTTTGTTTTGGGGCATTGTCTTGCACATTGTCCAGTGTGTAGTAGCATCCTTGGCCTCTGCCCCCTGTATGCCAGAAGGCCCTTCACCTGCCAGTCGTGACAACCTGAAAGGTCTCCAGACATTGCCAGATGTCCCTTGGAGAGGATAGTTTAGAAACACTGACCTAAACGTTCCAATATTGCTAGTTTTATTCTGTACCAATTAGCATGAGGGGTGGCAGTAAAAGCCGAGTTTGGTCTAGGAAATGTTGGTAGAGTGAAAGGTGTGGGAATGCGATAGGGTTAGGGGGTAGGAGGGAAGGGTAACCGCCACAGCTACATCATTCATTCATGCATCCAGCATCCTTCATTCATTTATTTGTTCATTCAACAAATGTGCATTGAGGGCATTCTAAGCAGAAGGCAGTTCCAAGGGCTGGGGATTCAGCAGGAAAGCAAATACAAATTCCATGCCCTGAAGGAGCTTCTGTTCAAATGGAATGCAGGGGACAGTGAACAAGAAGATCGCTCATGTATCAGGAGTTAATAAGTGATGGGCGAGGATGTTAGTCTGCTTCGGGTTAGAAAACAGGAAACACCAGCAGTTGTAACTGTATATCCTGTAGGGAACGGGTTGACAAGGTATCAGAGGACAACAAAAGCTACAAGAGTGAAAAGAGGACACATGTTACACAGAGATAGAATTTTAGGAAGCTGCTGCTATCCCGAGGGCTCGGGGAACAAAGGGAACAGGTTACAGTGACTAGAACCTGGAGACTTAGAAAAGATGTTGGTGGATGTGGATCCAGGCCACTGAGGAAGTGGCCCTACTGGCTGTGGCTGATACCTGTGGGGCTGGGATTAAGTTTGGGGGAACTAGGGGTGACCGGCCCACTGGGGATAGTATCTCTGAGGGATGTGTTAAGTATGCTTCTGAAAATATGGAACAAGTCTGTTCAGTGAAACCAGCTGCTAAGCTGTCCTGACACTGACGGAAACAGCGAGCCAACAGCAAGGGGCAAGTGGCCGCCTTACTTGGGACGCGCTCTTTCTCTCTAGCGCCACCTATTGGCAGACTGTAAAAAGGAGCCAGCGCAGGGAAAGCAGTCCGCAGAGACCCAGCCCCTGCACCGCAGAGGAGGGTGTGGAAGGGAAGGCTGAGGCTGGGTCAGAGCCTCAGAGCCACAGAGCCAGAGGAGAGGCTGTTATTCCACACAGGAGATCCTCGGAGCCTACTCCATCCGGCTTCAGAGGATGCCTCGTGCATGGATGTGCTTTCATTCAAGAATCATCCAAGGCAGAGGCAGCTTGTGACCTGTCTTATCACGAAATGTGTATTGAGGGAATGAAGGAATGAGTTGATGCCTTTTAACATGATGTTATTGTTATTTTTCCTGAATTGCTTCTTTTAATCTCCAACCTGAGTTTTAAATTATGTTTAAAACTGAACATAAATGTCCCAGAAACTAAGCAACTAATAAATAATATAATAATAATTAAGCTCAAATATTACTTGTCCACACCTGGTAAGATTCTAGGATTAGCTACTTTTTCAGCTTGTGTTCTACTGGTGTGTGTGTGTGTATGTGTGTTTGTACTTATGCTCAATTCAACCTGATTCAAAAAATATTAATTAGGCACCCACTAAGTGCAAATCTCTGTGTCAGATGCTACATGGGACCTGAAAGAATTAAGCCAGTCCCTAAAGGACTCAGAATATTGATTTCTATGTGTGCCATCTGGCACTTATCACTATTTTTAAAAGGTCTTTTCTTCGATTTATTGAAGTCCTTTGAATTCTATTCTTTGCTATTTTTAAGGATATTAACAATGCACATCTACCCCCAGTGCACTTCAGCCTCCAGGTCCCTCTCTTTCATGAACAGAATAGAATAGATTTCCTCCCAGAAGTAACACTTTGGTGGTAATTGTTTAAAGAGAGAAATTAACTCTTTCAGACCCCCAGGGCACCATTGCTAAATGTTCTGTTAAACTTCTCCCTAATTACTATCTGGAGAGAGACTTGGCAACTGGAGAACAGCACCCAAGATGCATACACTTATTTCCTCCCTTGTGATCTCAAAGAGGGGCTTGAGTTCTTCACTGAGAAGGAAAGGAAGCCTCAGAGATGCTTATTCATAACTAAGAACAGGATGGGACTGTGGGCGCAGGGGTTAGAGTCCCCAACATATTTTGAAAGTTTGGCTCCTCAGATAACCCGAGTTTGACTCCAGCACTGAAAGGAAGCAGGGAGAAGGCTGGAGGCTGGGGGCTGCCCTGAGTAGGGCTACTATGCTAACTTGGGTGTTAAAAGTCATCTTCCTTGGCCAGCCTCCAAAAACACCGATAAATACTTCAGATGCTGTTAAATGTAACCTCATATCTTGCCTCTTTCCCTTTGGAGATGCTCTCTCTTGAACATTACTACTTTCTTCCCCTGTTGCGTCAACGTGTTTTCAAGGCCCCCTAATAATACTTGTTCAGCATCTGTGATTTTTAACATTCCCTAGTCTAGGCTTTCGGGGGGGGGGGGGAGGCCTACACGGTCTTTGGATTGCTTCTTTATTCATATTTGCCAAATCCTCACTACTGATCAAAGATCCTGATGTATTTTAAATTCAGAATTTTGCCTCTAAAATGGTTTTAAAAACTAGTAGTGTAGTATTATTCGTGCTTCACGTGATTCCTAATCTTAGCTCTACTTTGCAATCAGACCATCGCTGCAAGACCATTAGAGGCCACCCTGAATGTTTTATACGGGCTAGACAAGTCTAGTGGTAAATATAATGCAAAGGGACAGGCTGTGATAAAATTTAAATACTGGGTCCCCAAGAAAATTTCTTACAGAGATTTTTTTTCTTTACTTTGAGGCAAAATTCTCCAGCAGAAAGAATCTCTCTTGACATTTGCAAGCCCTACTAGTGTTCTTGGGTGCAAGAATGATGAAAATGCAAATGGTCTATTATATGTGGTCAAAACCAATTTTTCAAAGCAGCTCAGCAGATGTATTATGTTATAGTCATTTCCCTCCACTTATTATTTGGTCAAAGATAAGCACTCCCAGTCAATGCTGATTGCATTTAGCCTGACCAGATTTTTTGTCCACATTTCAGTGCTGATCCTATTTCCTGCTTTTAACCATACAGATATGTGACAATAAAGAAAATAATTTTGCTAGCAATTGAATTACAAAATGTGTTCAGTTCTCCATTAATAAAACCTCTATCTTGTTCAACATCATCAGTAAATAGCCTTTATATTTTTCCACTTTTCAATTTACCAGCTGGCAATAGAAAACATTAACTGGGGTTGAAGTCTGCAAAGCAAAAAAAAAAAAAAAAAAGAGGGAGCAGAGAGAAAGCAAGCCAGAAATAGTTAGTCAGCGCCATCTAGTGTCTAAAACTTAAAATTTGGGCAGAGTTTTTGGATTTTCCTTTTCCACCAGCATATGAGAATAAATTATTTTATCTAATGTATTAAATAATTTTGATTATTTAAAAAACTTAATTAAAAGTTCTAATGACTAGGAAATACATTAAATTTAAATTCATTTTAACTCCGCTATTCATAGCTCAACCACAAATCAGGTAAGATTATGCACAGCAAACTGCAAAAGCAAGAATTAGCAATTACCTGGTAATCTTCCCAGTGAGGACAGCTAATCAAGAATGTTCCATCTTAACTGTATTTGATTTTAATTAGAAAATATACAGACATCCCTGATGAAGCTAACTCGGTCATTTGCCTTCATTCTGTTCTATGAACCTACTCAGATGTATTCCAGCACCAATCTCTTGAAACCAATGTAGGAGCCAAAGACCAAATTCAGCCAGTTCCTCTCAACACACAACGAGTATTTTAGAGACTGTGGGGTTGAGAGTTAGAGATTCAGATCACAGAGTAACCTTTTTACAGGCTGCTTTGTTGGACAACCAGAAATTACTCCTCAGCATGGAGAAATCTGGTGTATTATTGTCCAAAGAAACAGAACAAGCAGGGTGTGTTAACAGATAGAAATATTCCTTTTAAGAAATTGGCTGATGCAGTCTTGGAGACTAGCAAGATTAAAATCTTCAGGGTGGACCAGCAGGCTGGAGACCAGGAGCGAGCCACGTTGCAGTTCAAGTACAAAGAATGTTTCTAACGCAGAGTCTCCTCTTACTCAGGGGAGGTAATCTTCTAGTCTACTTGGGCCTTCAACTGATTGGATGAGGCCCACCCACATTATGGAGAGCAATCTGCTTTACTCAAAGTCCACCAATATAAATGTTCATCTCATCCAAAAACACCCTTACAGAAATATCCAGAAGACTGTTTGAACACATATATAGGTATTGTGGCCCAGCCAAGTTGACAGATAAAATGAACCTTCACATCAGGTGAAGTGTGCAGAAGGAAAAATAAAGAATAATGGAGAATTTGGGGAAGTTTTAAAACCTGCTTATTATCTACCTCAATAAAATGATTGCTGTAGGTCAGAGATTCTAAGCAGCATCTTTGTTTGCCACTGACACTTCCAGCACAGTTGGATCTACTGGGTAAGGTGGCCCCAGGGGCAGGATGGCCTGCAAATAGTTGTTCTCCATGCTTGTCCATCAGACCCACAAGAAGCAGTTTGCTCTGTGCTGGCCAGGCCAGCTATGCAGCTTCACTGTACATCAGGGACATATCAACTCTCTGGCCCTCTGGACCATTGCAGAGCCTCCTCTTGTTCTGGGCCCCACTCAAAACTAGCAGCTTCTCAGTTCACTCAGCAAAGGTGTTAGAGTAACACACCCAGATATGTTGCCTCCAAAATGTGCCTATTTTTTTTGGTTGTAGGAGGGGTCAGATACAACTTAGCCTTCTCCTTTGAAGGACTATTTCAACATGCCCCATGCTACTGGACCCCTAGAAATTTCACCAAGGTGGAGGCCCCTGAATTTTATTTAGGTTAATTTCCCATACTCTGACAAGCAAATGTCAGCAATAAGTCTAAAGTAGTTGCTACTTTCTGTTCATTAGGTCCAATCAGCATAATGTTGATGTAACAGACCAGGGTGATGTCCTGTGGGAGGGAAAGGTGATCAAGGTCCTTGTGGACTACACGATGACGGAGGGCTGGAGCATTGATATTTTAGCCCGGCCAGCTGAAAGTAGACTGCTCCTGGTGGGCCTGATGGATGGGAATGGGGAATGGGCATTTGCCAGGTCAATAGTTGCAAACCCGGGGATGTATTTATTTCCTCAAGCAATGAAACCATTTCTGGTACAACAGCTGCCAGAGGAGTCGCCACCTGGCTCAGTATTTGATAATCCACTGTCTTTCTCTGAAGTCCATCTGTTTTCCACAGGGGCCAAACAGGTGAACTGAATGAGGATATGGTGGGAACCATCACTGCTACATAATTGAAATCCTCCATGGGGCGTTAATCTCTGCTAGTCCCCTGATTGTGCTTTACTATTTTCCTAGGTTTCCGAGGCTTTCCTAGTGGCTTCCACCTGGCCTTTTCTACTGTAACAGCCCTCACTTCACAAGTCAGAAAACCAACGTGGAAATTCTGACAGTGTCTGAGTATGCCTGTTCCAATGGCACATTCCAGAACTGGAGAAATAATCAATGATGGTTTGGGAGACTCACTGGGACCACTATGGGCAGATCTGAGCTAAAACTCCATTGATCACCTGACCTCTGTAAGCCCCTGCTCTGACTTGGTGGACCACAGTGACATTGGGATCTCCTGGAATCAATTCAATTGAGAGCCAATGTCCAGTAGTCTTTGAGAAGGATGATCATTTCTTTTTCCCGTGAGGTCACCCTAGTAAAAGGCCATGGGTATCTTTGGGAGAAGACTTGGAGAAAGATGAACAGTTTAGATTTTTGCAAGTGTGGTGGGGTCTTTCCCCAAGAGGACTCATCCACCCTTTCATTCAAGGGGCTCTGGGTCTGTAAACTTCCTCAAGTTTGGAAATTGATTGAGGGGCTGTTACTTGTTATTGGTGACTCATGAGGCCTCTGTTCAGCTGACCTGTAAACACTTCCTCCACTGACAGAGATGGTAAGAATTAAACTGCCCGTCTGTTTTCTGCCAGGGACGCCATCACCCTCTGTGAGCCAGACGGCTCTCGTTCCTGCCTTCACTCCGCTGCCCATGAGGTAACCGCACCCTCCTTATCTCTCTTGATCCTAGTGCAGCCGCCCCGTCTCTGCTGCCCTGGGATCCATTTATCCCCGTTGGATGCAGGAACCCAACGTTAGCGGTAGAAGCTTCCACTGTAATTTCTGACCTACAAAGAGTGGCCACACAGCTCTTCAAGGACGCTGGGACTCCCCCTCACAAATATATTTCTCCCAGTCAAGGTGAAAATGCCTCGTGGCTTCCACCACCCTCTGGGTGGGTGAGTAGGTCTCACATGATAAATCCACTCTAACATTCCAGCATCCCTAAGACTGTGGATCCCTTCCTCTACTGTATAATAGATTTTTATACCACATAATATTTTTACTCAAGATCTTGTTGTCTTTTGTGTATTTATTTCATGATCTGAAATCTATTTCAATAAAAAGCTTACTTTTGAAAAGTTTAGAGTTCTTAATTGTTATTTGCTGCTGTGATTTTAAGTGTTATAACTCTGATCCAAACCTACAATCATTATGTATATTTACATTCTATTCACATCTTGTCTCTGTTGACAATTCTTTTTTAATATTTCCTTTGCCAAATTCAGGTCCCAGAGTCAGAATATAAGTGTTAGTATGTCTTTTATACCTAAACTATTTTGGGGGTTTTCTTGACAGCTCTGGGAAATACCAAATATTTGCTCTCTCATGTTAGTAAGGAAGATACTAGGAAATAATTAGCATTTCTAGATTTAATTGGGTCAATACCACCATATAAAGAGAATTCAAACAAAAAGAGAGTCTCAACTCCTCCTGGGTTAATTATGCATATGTAATTCCAAAATGTTGTCAATATAAATAAGTTTCAGCAACTGTATTACTCTCGGATTGCATAGAAGCCAACTTAAATTCATATGTTCAAAGACTGGCATACTCGTCAACAAATTGATTCATTTTTTTCCAAAAGAAATATTTTGTTTCTAGGTTTGATATAACTTTTCAGCAGAAGACAATCATAACACACATTATAGGATAGATTAGAGGACTCTGAGGACATTTCCATGCTCCTGTATTACTGTCATAACAAACCTGGTGGCTCAAAGCAGTATTGTCTCATGCCTCTGGAGGAGGGAGGTCTGAAGTCAAGGTGTGAGGCGTCTTGGTTCTTTCTGAGGGCTGTGAGGGAGAATCCGTTCCATGCATTTCTCCTAGCTTCTAGTGGTTTGCTGGAAATCTTTGGTGTTCCTTGGCTTCTGCTGAATCATTCTCATCTCTGCCTTTATCTTCACATGTCTTCCCTGTGTGTCTGTGTCTACATTTCCCCCTTCATGTAAGGACTCCGGACATATTGGATTAGGAGCTGACCTTACTCCAGTATGACCTCATCTTAAACAATTACATCTTCAACAAACCTATTTCTAAATAATGTCACATTCTGAGGCCCTGGGGGTTAGTATTTCAACATATAAATCTGGGGGGATAAAGATCAATCCATGACAGCCTTCATGTTCATAATACGTTCTTACCCTCAGTGTAATCTTTGACTAAATCCTATAAAACTGTTATGCATTATATACCACAGTGGAGAATTCCATTCTCCTTCACTCTAATATTGTGGGATCTGGAATACTTGAACAGGAAACACTCTTTATTTTTTATCTATTTATTTTTTATTGAACTATAGTCAGTTACAATGTGTCAGTTTCTGGTGTACACATAATGTCCCAGTCGTGCATATACACACATATATTCATTTTCATATTCTTTTCCATTAAAGGAGGAAACACCTTTTATCATCTAGAGGTAGTGTCTGCTTCTCCCTCAAGTATGCCCAAATCAGCACTTCTTAAGCTGCAGAGTACATTTCCTCATCTGGGGAATCTTGGTAAAAGGCAGCGTCTGACAGCAGACCTGAGGTGAAGCCTAAGAGTCTGTTTTTCTAACAAGCTCCTAGATGATGAGGAGGAGGATGTCGATGACAATGGTGATCTGAGACTCACACCATGAGTAGCAAGGACATAAAGGTGACTCCACAAGCCATGGGTCAGAAATTAAGTCACCTGGGAAAATTTTCAAGAAAAAGCAAATAAATAAACAAACAAACCAGTTGCCTCAGCAGGAGACGGTACCAGGTAGTCTTAACTATTGACATCGTAGGGAATGGACTCATGTGAACAAGTGTTTCATTGTAACCCCACGTCGTAGCCGCAGACACCTGTCAGAGGGCACAGGGAGACAAAGTCGCGTCTTTCCATTTCTTTCAGCCCTGTTGCAAATGACTCTGTGAAAGAGGACTCATTCACTCAAGATCAGCAGAACAAGAATCAATTACCTAGGACTTAATGAGTTGATTTAATTGTGGTTAATAGCCATGAGAAACCTATTTTGTTCTACCTCTAACCCTCAACTTAACAGTCTATATTTGGACTGAGTGGGATGAAAAATTCTTTAAATGGTATGTTATTCTGACTGACACCACAGAGTAAAAAATACCCCATAAAAGATCCTAAAATAGGTTATAAACTAATATAATAAAAATGATTCTGTAAAAATAATATTTTCTGCTGCTCCATGCCACCTCCTCCATGCAGACTGCAGCTGGAGTATTTTATGCTTATGCCCTCAGTGGGGGAGAGGGGATGTCTCATAAAAGGAAACTGACCAGAGTCAAATTTTTGGCTTTGAAGTTTCAAAAACCAAGTTCAAGGATTAGTCATTACTTGGGAGATTTGGAAGAATAAGCCATAATTCAGAGTCAAGGTCCAAATGTGAGTGCAAAGACACAGTGTCTTTGGATTCCTATTTTGCTTGTGAACATTTCTTAATTACATGTATTTAATCACCAAGTATTTTTAAGAAAATATCAGAAGTATTATTGTTGGCTGGGATTAATTACTTTAAGAAAATCTATTACTTTTTGTACAAATTACAGACCAACTGATCATTCCCAATCATTATCTGCCTGTCCCACCATACAGGTCTCAGGGCAATGTCACAGCCCTGACATTCACACTCTCATTCATCCCTTCACACTCTCCGGGATGGTTGCCCCAAGCCATATGTGGCCATCGAGGACTTGAAACGTGGCTGGTCTGCATAGAGCGGTGCTATAAATGTTAAAATTGCACCAGAATTTGAAGCATTTAGCATAACAAGAATGTAAATGATCACACTGATATTTGTTATAATCATTGCCCATTGATAATATTTCTGACATACTTGGACATTTTAATTTTTATATAAATAAAAAGACATTATTAAATTTAATTTCACTTGCTTATTTTTATTTTTTTTTTAAATGTGCCTGCTAGGAAATTTACAATTTCCTATGTGACTCACATTATATTTTTATTGGATGACACTGCTCACTCATGTCAATCTCCTTTTCTTTCACCTGAAGATATATCACTGCTTAATATTTTCCATGTGGAAAAAAATTTTTTAATTAAAAGTTAATTTTTTAAATACGGACACTCAATGATTAGATAATGATGAAGTCGAACATTTCCTGACAGGGTGTACTGGAAATTACATAGAAAATGTCTTACATCTCACTTCCTGATGGTTGGGAATGCTCAGCTGGTCAGTAATTTGTACAAAAAGGAACAGATTTTCTTTTAAGTAATTAAGGGCAAGCCAATCATGCCTGTGATATTTTCTTTAAAATGCTTGGTGACTAAATACATATAATTAAGAAACTTTCTCAGGTGACAGAGGAATCCAAACAATGAGGAAAAAAAGATTCTGACTTTTTATCTTTGATGAGATTTATTAGCTAAGTCATAATCTTACCTAATGCATTAAAATAGGATAATTTGGCAAGGCATTCTTTACAAAAGGACAATTTATTAAAGTATTGGGGATGTAAAGGGACAGTGCATTCATCAAGCACCAGTAGCACCTGAGATTTTTTCACATTTAGTCCTGAGCTGGCCATGTAGAAAGGAACTGTAGCCTTCATTTAGGGATCCAGATGGTTGTAGAGATCCTCCTAGGGGTGGAAGCAGGAGAATGAATGCTCTGATTTCACTCCCTGTCCTCCAGTTTCCTGCTGGGGTTCTCCACTGGCCAAACCCAAATGTAACCCAGAGGGCATGGGGATGATGCCAGTCCACACTGATCAGCTTCCCAGAGTATATAGTGGAGATAGGTGGAGAGGACATCTGTAGGGACCTATGGGAGATACACAGCATCGTCTGTCTTTTTAGATCATTTGTCATATTGCTAGAAACATTGGTCATCCTTGCTCCCCTCCTCCCTCTCTTTCCAAATAAAGAAACTTTTAAAATTAAACCTTGAAATCAGAACAGGATTAGGAAACAAAAATTCACTCACAATCAGCTCTCCATTTCTCACACACTGCGTGCTGTCCCTGTAAAAGGGAGCAGGACCCTGTCCACCCCACCCCACCTCCGCACCCCCAACTCCTGCCTCTCTTTTATAGGAAAGCTGAAGTCTCCCAGGCCTCCCTGAGTCATAGAAGAGCAGGCTCAAGCAGCTGATTAGGGCAAGCCTGCAGGAATTGGGTGATGGCCACGACTCTGACCACCTATCTCCACAATTAACTGAGATTACTCCCCCATTGCCCTTTAGAACTTTCAGGACTGAACAGAAACTTTGGAGATTTTTTGGAGGTGACATGCTGGGTCCACCAGATTGCAGCCATTCTGGTTAAAAGCAACTTTCCTTCTTGTTACCAAGGCTTTTGCCCCCAGGATCATATCCTTGTCCCTCCCTCTACTAGAAACCTATTACTCTTGTCTAAGTCTCAGAAGGTAGCTGCAGAGAAGAAACAAGAACTGGTTAGAACCTGATGGAGTCAAAGATAGTGAAGGATCTGACTTCAGCCCTGGATCTTGGGTCTCATTTTATCCTCATTGTAATATATTAGCTGCTAAATGACACAGCCACCAGTTCCACGACAGCTGACGATTGCCATGACAGCAACTGGAAAAGCCCATACAGGGACTGAAAAACTCCAGCAAGGACTGATTGGCTCCATTACACCAGGAACAGGAACTTTACTGGTGCTCTTAAGTCTTACAAGATCCCTGTATGCGGCTTTTGGCAGAAAAGCGCTCTCTGCCTTTGTAAAGAGAGAGCTCTCCACAGGTGGCCCCTTTTGTCTTGTCACTAACCTTGTCACTGCATGCAGTGGGGGATGGCGATGACTCTGACTCTCTATCTCAAAGATTAACTGAAATTATTTCCCTCTTTCCCTTAAAAAACTTTCATAGCCGAGCAGAATCTTCAGAGAAGGTTTTGGGGGGACACCGAGTCCTTCATCTCCCCAGATTGCCAGCATTCTGATTAAAAGCAACTTTACTTTCTACCAACGTTTGCCGCCCCCCACCCCACTCCAGTATTGATTTTTGAAAGGCGAGCAGCCAGAACTGAGTTTGGTAACAACCTTATTATGATGAGGAAATCAAGGCTGAAAAGGGTTAAAATGACTTGCACAAGACCTCACAGCTGATAAACGAAGGAGCTGGGTTTCCAAACTACACAGCCTAACTTCAGAACATGTGCACTTCACATCTCTGCAATACTGAACACAGATGATTCTTACCCTCCAGGCAGAGGGGATAAAAGTTCGAGTTAGGTCCTGTTAAGTCTGCCACTGGAGATGCCAGGAGTGAGAAAGGGGGCAAGGTGATATAGTAAGTCTTGAAGAATCTGGAGAAGAGAGATTATACGGTGAAAATAGGGAAGAAATAGGATTTTCTCTCTCTCTCTCTTTTTAAACATTACTTAATTTCAGTCTAGTGGAGAAGAATTTTAAAAGTTAAAATAGACTTGTACGCCTGGTTCACAGAACATTAGAGAAATTAGATATACATATTTAAAGAGAATTTCCTGAATATCCAGCGTATTGTGCTGGCAGCTAGAGAAACAGAAAGGAAAAAGGTATATTCCTTGTCCTGAAGAAATTCACAGCTTAGTGAATATGCATTTGGAGCAGCAATTCAGGTAGGAAGACAGGAGCCACGAGGCCAGGGATGGATTACACGGTCGGCTGTGTTCAGACTGACAACTGTATGTAGTTAGCTATTACCTGAGCAAAAAGTGAAAACCATGGCTTACAGGAGAGGGCGCTAGAAAGGAATGCAGTGGACAGGTCTGAAAGGGCTTGGGTTTTTCACTATGACAACCCAAACTGCTTTGGTGGCATCGCGAGGAGACAGGCATTTCCCCGCAGCATGTTTTATTATTGAAACAACCTGGCGTAGAAAAACACACGTTTTTAAATTAAAATACGGATGTATTATGTAGTTGACTGCAACAGCCTATGAGCTAGTAAAACAGGAAACGAAATTCCACAGCTAGGCAGGCAGGCGGCGCTGGTCCTCTCTGCAGAAGACTTTGGGGAGGGAGTTCGTGGTCCTCAGCCCTCAGAGGATTTAGGGCAAGATACTCGGAGACCACTGAGTTATGGTAAGTGTGCAAGGGAACTGTTAAGAGTTAAGCACGCGGACTGGGAAGAGGCTGCGGCGCAGGTACTCCGAGCCTGTGCTCTCTGCTCCTCAGCCCTCTCTTTCTGAAAAGACCCTCCACCAACTGCCCCTTTGTCACCGGAGAAAGCACTTCTAAAGCTCTCCGGCTGCCCTTTTAACACCTGGCGCCTCGTTGCCAGGGCAACGCTTCTCCGCGGGGCGCGCCTGAGACGTCCCTGCTATTGGCTTAGAGGACGCAGCGTGCGTCTGACGTCACTGGCGGCGCCGCCCGATCCGGGGACCCTGTGAAGTCTCACGTTCCGAGTTCCCCGGAGGCCGGTAGCGTGACTGGTGGCTGTTGGCCGAGAGCGTACCGGGCAAAATCCCCACGTGGGGTGGCAGCTGGTGCGCAGATCCCGGCGGGAGAGAAGCGGTAGGAACGGGTGTCTGGAGCCGTGAGCCGCGCGCAGGTGCGGGGAGCCGCGGTGCCCCCCGTACTCTCGGCGCAGGCGGCTTCCTTGCTGGCCTGTTGCTAGGGCCGGCGGACCCCGTTGCTAAGGAGCCTGGAGATGCTGAACTTCAAGAGCGCTTCCTTCCTGGTCGGGCTTTGGCCAAGAGTTGCTTTTGTCGGCCTTAATTGAAACTGGCCGCCTTTACCCCACTCTCCCCAACCATCTCCATTTTTTCCTCCCTCCACTACCTCCTCATTTTCTAACTTTGACAACTTGGCCCTGAATGGTCTTAGGTATTTGGAAATGTATGGTGTTGGAGGGGGAGGGCTAGGAAAATGGAAGGCAGATAGAAGACCCTTAATACTGGCTCTTTGGAATTACTTTTTGGTGAAAAGGGGTTGGGTAGGTGGATATTGGGCTGTTTCTCCGTTCTTTGGAATTCGAAGGAGCTTTAGAGATGGAACACAGCTTCTTTAGAGGGGGTCCTATTACACTTTTTGGAACTTTCCAAACACCAGATTAGAGAGTAGGGAAAAAAAATGTGGACCCTGCCTCTGAGCATTTAGCAAGTAGTTTAGCAAGTAGTTCAGTGCAGTGGTCTCAAAGCCAGATGCGGGAAGAAAATGCAAGTGGGAAAAAGAGGTTATATGAGCTGTCCAAAGCAATGAAAGAGAAGTGTGCTTTCCTAGCATTGACGCAGATGCCTATAACCCCTTGTAGATGACCCGCAGCAATGGGGCCCTGCTTGGTTGGTTTGCTCTCTGGTGTTGTGACATAGTTTAGGTGTTGGGGTTAAGTAGTTTTATGGCTTCTCGTGTCTTTTTAGAATCCATATTGTTTTATAAAAGAATGAGGGGTGACCTTCATAGTATGTATAATACAGAATAATTCTTACTTTTTCACTTCCTTCCACCATTATCCCTTTACACCACCCTCCACGTGTTATTTAATGAAAAAGCACTCAAAAGAGTTGAGTGTAAAATGAATTAAGCTTTTTTCCTTTACAAACAACTCATGCTCCAGGTTTGCTGTCAGTGGCATGTTCCCAGATGTATGTTATTTTTCAAAGTTGAGCACACTTAAGTTGTCTTTAAGGTAAAGGGTGGTACTTTTAACAATAAAAAACTAACTGATTTGGAAAGAATCTCTTTAACATAGGGTGTTTTGAAAATGGACATAGAATTGTTTGCATCCTTGTGTGTGTATGTTTTGATACTGTTGCTGAAAATTACATAATTATATTACACATAAAAACTATCCTGTAGACTTCCTTTGGAAGCTCAATTTTCTAACAGGTTTTTCAAAGGAAGAGTTTCAGTGGCTTCTTGAACTTATTCAAAAATATAACACAGCACTTTCCCATTAGTACCTTACAAGAACAGCTATTTGACATAAAGGAAGATAGAAACTGAGTTGTTCCAACAACAACTTCTGCAGAATTGGTAGGTAGTGTTGAAAAATGTGCATCAAGGTTTGGTGTGGTGAACTGTCCTCTTTCTATGTTTGTGTGTAGGCATCTTTGTGATGCATCTTGACAGCTATGACAATTGACAACCACAAGAAGCTGAACTTAAATCAGATCTTCAAATTGACAGCACAACTGTTAAAATTTTCGAAAAGTAGGAAACATTAAGTTACATTAGTTACACTATTGTTAGTAATAGTAATACTAAAAAAAACCACTTTGTACGATTATAAAGAATATGCTAATAGCTAAAACTGTGTGCCAAGCGCTTCTCTAAATGTTTTACATATATTAACTTACTAGTTTTCATCAGCTTTTAGAGTAGATTGTTACTCTATCCCCAGACTTGAGGAAACTCAAATTTCCTTGACATAGGTTTTTTGTTTTTTGTTTTTTTTTTTAAACAGAAACTTAGATCATACTGTTCCCCATCAGGAGCTTCTCAAAACAGAAACTAAGTACAATAGTAAGTACTTGTTGAATAATCACTGAAATGCAATATTAGGTCGACATAATTAAAGCCTGCCTTAGCTTCTCTGAGAATATTATCTGACAAATTTAGTGAGCTATTAATTACCATATTTCTAGACAATGCCTTTGGGATGAATGTGATGTGTGATACTGAGGAGTTAATTCCTCTGCTGGAAGGAAGATGAGGAAATTAGGTCAACGTATTAAATCAAGAAAATTGAAATTTAAAATTATTCTGTGTACAGAAATAATCTTACATTTAGTGTATCTTTACAAGGTACTTTGATCTGGTCACAGCCTATTTGAAATATTTTGGGGCTGAGTGTTACTGCATGGAACTTTGTCCTCCTTGTGAAGATTTCTAATTTGTCAAGTAAATTAAAATCATCTCATGTGAGGAATCATTTAAGAAAGCATCAGTGTTTATCCTGAAGAAGAGAAAGCCGAGCAGTTGAGAGTCATGTCCTCAAATACTTGAAAAGCTGTCATTTGGAAGTGGAAGAGGACTTGGACTTTACCTGTGTTTCCTTAAGAGAAGATCTTGCAGTGTAGTTAATGGGTAGTTTGTGTGTGTGTGTGTGTGTGTGTGTGTGTGTATAGAATGACTATATTAAAGACTTAAAGTGGGAAGTGCTCTAGTGGAAGAATAATTGGAGTGTCAGATAAGTGGGGGAACGGAGTAATCAAGTAGAAAAAGAAGGAAGCAGTACAGAAATCAGAGTGTACACTTTAGAAACAAGATCAGAAAAGGCTGCGTGGAACTTGGGATGGGAGCTAGACCTAGAAATGCCAGCAGGCATTTGAGTGTGTGAGTTGGGGTATGTGTGGTGGAAGATTCCTTGAAATAATTTGATTAGGCTGGAAATCACCATGAACCAGAGCCCTCCCGTTAGCAGAAAAGAGGAAATTGTGAAAGAGGAAGAAGTGAACCACCATTTACTGGGTGAGCAACTTAATATATTATCTTATTTACTTTTCAGTAACAGCTTTGATAGGCTTGTGTTATCTCCCCCTTTTTAATAGGTCAAGGAATCGAGGCTTAGGGAGATTTAAATAATCTGCCTAAACTCATAAAGCTGTAATTGATAGAGATGAGATGTAGACCCAGATCTGAGCCTGAAGCTCCTTCTGCCTCATCACACACTGATCACATCTGTAGCATTGAGTATAGAAAGTGGAGGAAAAGGAGACATCAGTGTTCCCAAATTTTTCAGCCTAAGGGACCAGAAAACTGGTGGTACCTTGGAATGACAAGGGGTTCATAACCTCAGTGTGGTAACCTCAGTTTTGGTTATGTTCAGTTTAAGAAACTTACGGTGCATTTAGTGGAGAGTTCATTATGTCACTGGAAAAGTAGGGCTTGATGTTAGCATTTAGAGCTTTAGGAATATGGAGGCCACAGAAGACAGAGACAGTAGGGGATGTGCCAACCACTTTTTCCAGAAATCAGTCTGTATTTTCTGAATAGAGCCAGAGGATTACAGTGAGTTTCTAAATGTGTATTTTGACAATTTGGATGGGAAAGTGCATATTTTTATACATCTCACTTTCTTACAGATGGTTTTTAATTTCTGATATTTTTATTATTATTGGAGTTGATGCAATTTCATATTTTCTTATTGGCTTTTCAGATATTTTGCTCCATACCGTACCTTTTTAGTGGTTCTTTTACTGTATTTCCTACTCTGTCCTGTTTGGTCTTTATATTGTCAGTGAATCCTCCTCCCCAAAAATGGTGAAATCAAGTTTCATTGAACTGCAGGAGTGAAAGGGAAGCCATGCAGAAATCAGAGTGCCAGAGAGGCGTGCAGCTGAGGAACAGAGTGACAGGTACAGAATGTTGGTTTTTAAACGAAGAGGTGAATTTTGTTAACGACATGTTATTTTATACAGTGGATGCACGGAGAGCTTTCACCTCTTTTTTGTTGATGTTCTGTTTTTTTTTTCCAGATAACTGTGATCAGAGAACATCATCAAGTGCACAAATAAAACAAAGGACTACAGTTCCACAAAGCAAATCGTTAGTGTCAACCAGTTCTCCAGAACCTGCAAGAAAACTTCATCCTCGGCCAAGTGATAAACTGAACCCTAAAACAATTAACCCGGTAGGTACAGAAGAGATTCCTGACTCAGTAGATTTTCCAGAGTAATAGGTACTTACACTCTATTGAGCCATTCTGCGTGTTCTCCCAAGTTCCTTTTGTTTGTCAGTTTTAAGCTAGTGGTGAAGGAAGGCATATGATGACCATGGTGAAGAATGGAGATAGTGTTGTGAGTGTGGAAGTGAGGGGTAAAGTAGAAATTACCAGTTTGGGTACATCCTAGCATATTCATAGATGACTCTTGTGGAGTCTAAAGTCAATTATGTATTCATTTTCTTTTTTTTATTCACTATGGTTATTATTCTTCCTAATATCAATGAATAAACTTGTATTCAATTGCCATAGGATGAATTACATGCTTTCATAGTTGCATAAAGATCTCTGACCATTTCTCTGTGATGTATAAAGTAGCTCCAGCAGAATTCCTAACCACAGTACTCACTTTCTTTTGCCTTCTCACAGCAGTTTAATCACATTTAACAAACATAGAAGTGCATAATTGTGAGTTTCTAGGTCAGTGGATTATCCAAAAAGTGAACACACTTGGGTGGCAACACCAGATGGTAACCAGCCTTACAGAGGGTAAGATGATAATGGTGTCAGCCTTTAAAGGGGACTATGAGAGTGGCTGAGATGCGGACTTTGAGGGCAGGTAAAATCTGGCAGTTCCTTAGGAAAGGATGCAGTGAACTATCCAAAGGCGGAAGGAGATTGTCTAACTTTATAAAAGAAAACTAGAAAATAGTTTAAGCGTGTATGTTCCTTTGCTTCTTTCTGTATGTTTCAGTGTCAAGGAACTCGAACACCTGAAGAATGTCCTGATACCTCCTTGTCGGTGCTTCCTTGTCTCATACTTAGTTGAGAGCATTTATGGTGACGCTTCAATTTTCTTCCTCTCTTTAAGAAAAAACTTTAAGTAGTAGGATTGAGCGGCCCTACTCTTAAATTTTATTAAAAATTAAGGAAAGCCTTTGGGAAATAATGATTTGACCTGAGAATAGGGTATATTAGAAAAGAGATATAGAAGCTCCCAATCCAGGACGAATCCGTTGGAAGTCGGGATGGTGGTTAGCTTTCAGGGAGGGGTGGGTAGGCGCTGGGGGGAGACGCTGCGGAGGCTTCTAGGGCACTGGTGACGTTCAGGGTTTCCGCCTCAGTGTTGTTACACAGATGTGTTCACTTTTTGAGAACTCACTGATTTATACACTTAAAATTTTTGTGCTTTAATGTGCCTAAATTTTAAGTATCTTACTTAAACATAATTTTTAAAACTTACGTTTTTCTCAGCACAAATTATAATTAGATAAATGAAACATTAGTATTGCTGTCACTTGTCACCCAGAACATGGATTGAGCTAAGATACATTAATCTTCTATTAGAATACCATATTTTAACGAGATGTCATATATGTATCTTTACTTAAAACATAAGTGTTTTTCCAGAGGGAAAAGGGTTAAACTTAAACATTTAAATACATTTTTCAATTACTGAATGTGACTTAAAAAAATTTTCTTAGCTAGTTATATCTTTAAAAGAGGTTAGTAAGTTTATATTTTGTAATTTAGACAACTGTGTTTCATTTGATTATGTTCAAAGAACCATGTAGTAAAATACTTAACTTTTTGTGCCTCAATTCAGTTATATTGAAGTTATGTAAGCTGTGATTTGCATAGCTACTATGATTGATCATCTTTTAAATTGTCTTTGAGAGTGCATACAGAATTAATTTATTCTTAAAATAATAGATAGAAAAGCTGGCAGTTGGGAAGTTACATATCCGGGCAGACACATCAGGGCATGTGTTGGTGAGAGTCTTGCTCTGTCTTCTGCTCTATCACCCCTGCTCATCCTCAGCCTTTGATTTTTATAGAAGCTTAAAACCAGATTGGAGAAACTACAGGTTCTCTGACCATCCAACTATTCATGTTTGAGTGGAGCACAAGTAAGAGATGTGCTAGAGGGTGAAAGCAAACATCCTTGCTCTGTACGTGACACCTTGTCTCCACTTAGCCCTCACCTGAAACGTCACAGATGGGGAGGGGTGGAAGAGTGTGTTACCTTCGCTGTGTTTGTTTATAGTATTTATATTTAATAATATTTGTCTACAGCATGTTTATTTTATACATGGTTTCTGCTACCTTCAAGTCTTCTGAAACAAGGATAAAAGGGAATATACAAAATGCTGCTGTGGTTGTGGTTTCAGTATTGAGAGGACTGAGCGTGTTTCTCCGCCACCTTTCTGAGTAGAATGATGCACTGGATACAAGCGCTGTGGCTTGGAAGTCAGGGTGTCTGTTTGCCTCCAGCCTCAGCAGAATTAAAATTGGTAAGATATCACAAAGTGGAGGTGATAGTAATGTTTACTGTATTCTTGTCATTTTTTGTTTCAGTTTGGTGAACAGTCACGAGCCCCGTCTGCATTTGCAGCTATTTACTCTAAGGGAGGCATTCCTTGCAGGTAAAAATCAATACAAGTCGTAACTGACTATATTATTCAAAAAAATTGAGTAAAATTAATACAGTCTTCAGTTTAAATGTACTGAAAGTTTTATTTACTAGGGAGGTTGGAATGAAGGTGACTTACTCATACTTTGGCTGTTGGATTGGTATAGATCCTGGGACATTGTTGAAGAAAATCATCTTAATTCCAACGTAGGATTACTGATAAATCCACGTAAACCAACAAATAATTTAAGAAATTGAATGAACCAGTTTCTGAAATGATTTTAGCCTTTATGGACTTGGGCAAGTTTCAAATAAATAATTTTCTTTTGTTTGTGAACTGGAATTTGACCATTTAATGAAATTGCTTCATTATTTTTTGAAATTATATTTTAAAAGTTCAAAATTTCAAAAATCGCAAATTTATATTTATTGAAATTATATTTCTTAATGAATGTATATAGCTGTTTTGTTTAGTTTTGATATAGTTCTTGCGACCTTTCTGGACAGACATCAAAACTATTTTAAAGAAAACAATACAGATTACTAATAGAGTGATATCATTTTAAGATTTCACTACTGAGAAACGTTAACATCTTCTAAGTATATCCAGTTTTATCCTGTTCTGGGTAATAGAAAATTTTGTTTTCATTGTAGATGTTGTGGAATCACAACGTTCTTTTTGTTGTTATTGCTGTTGTTCTAAAATTCAAGGAATGTAGTTTTTAATGCTATTTTCAGATTTGAAGGACTATGGGTGAAAAATAAGCTCAGGAAGCATTCTTTAATTTCTTGTTGTTACCATTTTGTACTTGAAACTCTTTTAAGGTTTTTATACCTCCTTCCCTCCGAGCAATTTATTATTGCTAAAAAACAATGTTACTGAGGCTTCTTGATATTATGAAAATTACACAAAAGAGGGTGTCAAATTGAGAACATTGGAGAAGGAGTGTGAAGTGACAGCTGAGGGGGATGAATAAGTTCATGGCCACGAGTGTGATGATGGTTCCACGGATGTATTCATACATCAAAGCTTACCAACCTTTTCACTTCACAACGACGTCCTTTTATTGCATGTTAGTTATGCCTCAATAAAGGCCATTAAAAAAGAAGCAGCAGCAGTGGCTCTAATTCAAGGGGGTAGCACTTCAGTCACCCTGCATGGCCGTCTCACCTTCCTGGCCTCTGTGTTCTCTTTAACAGG
Organism: Camelus bactrianus; assembly: GCF_048773025.1. Taxonomy (NCBI): domain Eukaryota; kingdom Metazoa; phylum Chordata; class Mammalia; order Artiodactyla; family Camelidae; genus Camelus; species Camelus bactrianus. The sequence goes on along the minus strand of NC_133540.1, from coordinate 122,211,470 downwards.
GACAAAACCTGGCTTGCCTTTAGATTATTCACGTTAGAGTGAAATGATCTATATCTGAAAAATAATGTTACTTATTAAAAAATTAATTCTAATTATTACATTTTGTTTGTGTATTTTGTGATATGCTTGCTATATGTTTGTCTACAGTTCACCTATTTTGTTATAATTATGACTGTAACATATCAAATGTAACGTTTGCATTAAGACGCAAATAGCAACATGCTTGAACTCCAAAACTGTAGACTTAACAAATGTGGAATTGTTTAGTTTTGCCACCAAATAATTTTGTTGAGAGAGTATGAATTTGCAGGATTATAAATACAAGTATATATTATTGCTTTATAGGATGCTTTTGTAATATTTAAGGTCATGGTATTTTACGTATTACAAAATAATTCTAATATGGTTATGTTCTAGAAAGAATATGTATATTTTAGATAATCACTGCTTAATATATAATAATTATATTGCTTTTGTTACATTCGCTTTTATATTTTAGATTGGTCCATGGTTCAGTAAAACACAGATTACAGTGGGAGTGTCCTCCTGAAAATCTTCCATTTGATCCTCTTCTTATTACTTTAGCTGAGGTAAATAAACACTCTATCCTTTCTGAATGTTTATGGGGGAAATTTTTTTAATTGCATTAAGTGTTATCTTGTAACTCATTAGTAAATCTCATTCTTTACTTTTGAAATAAAAGCCAAACAACAGATATTAAAACACCATGCTCCCTTAGGAACTAATTATGATTGTTATATGTTTATTAGAAACTGATTAACCAGCTTTATAAACATGAAATGAGTCTGCATGGGGATTTGTAGATAAGTGGATGAAATATTCATATTTAATTACTTAAAAAGTGCTTGGAATCCTATTGAACTAGTTAAATCAAGAGAACATCCGGTGTTTAAACTTATACTGCATCAGATAACAATGACTAGTGGTCCCTTTTTATAGAACCAGCCACGTTTAACATGATATGCTTCTTAGGGAACTGATATTAACTACCTAAACATTCTTTCGGAGAATTCTCTGGACTTTTGCCTACTTGTACATTTGAAGTAGAATATCATGGAGATGGTTTTTGTAGAGGATTTTAGGAAAACCTCTGATAGATTCCTTTATATTGTTTAACACTTGTGTCGGGAAAAAAGGTGGCAGAATACTAGCTTGTAGTGAGTCAATGATATCTTCTGTGAATTTCATTATTTGTAACTTTATAGAGTCAGAAGTTGAGAAATGAATTAACCAGTTGTCTTATAGTTAAACTTTTAGATACTTATCTTCTTTAAGAGTTAAGAATCATTTTCGTTGTTGTTGCTATTAAACTAGTCCTTCAATTCGTGCTTAAATTTATTAATTTAAATAGGCAATGCCTCTAGGTTAAGTCATATAGTAGTAAGTAATCTAAATAAAAATGTGACAGTGAAAAAACTCAGACAAAAAACATTTGCTTTTCTTGTAGAACAGTGGGGAGGCCAGGTGGCAACAGAGCAGAAAAAGTAGATACTTTTGCTGATTGAGATTTTCATATTTGTAGTTAATCCTTAGAATATCTAATTCCTCCTTTAGTTTTCCAAGTGTATTTAATCTTTTAAATGGACACAGTAGTTACTACTGAAGACTGCCAAGTTATTTTAGGTCTTAGCTTTTCCTAATTTATACCTCAGCTTGCAGAATTATTTTGGTATAATAAGCAGTGTGTCTTTATGGGTAATCTATTTTGAAATTAAATTTGAATCAAAATCTTTTAAACTTGGTATTAAAAACTAAAGATGTTCTAATGTTTCACTAGTTCTTTTTTAAACTTTAAACTTTTTACATACGGTTTTTTAGATGAATCAAAACTATGATACCTTTGAAAGCATATTCTAGCTAATCACAGAATAGGGGGAGTGCTTTAATTTGGGGCTCTCAGCTTAGTTTATTTTAAATACCTATTTTCTAAACTCCTGTGCTTTTATTTCAGTACTGGGTAAAGTTTTAGCCTTCCCCCCTGCTCATTTAATAATGGGGAAGTAGTGACAGAGCCACCACTGCTGAAATCCATTTCACCTCTTGACCTGAGATTCCTCATCTCTAAAATCAGCAGGATAGGGACACTCCTAAGACCACAGAGCCCATGTTCCAAGGTGGTGCCAGTGTGCTTGGCAGCGTAGTTTTCAAAAGCATGATGGCATCTAGGAAAGGAAGTGTTTGATCCCCATTTGGAAGCAGATAGTTTGGTTTAAAGGACAAATTGGTTGAAAAGCAGTATTTTTAGGCATGAGCCTGGGGCTGGTTATCCTTGTTCACGGATAATAATTAGTCAGGCTGAGGGAATATTGCTGTTGCTTTCTTTGTTTTTATCTTTTCACGCACAAAACATGATGGGTCTTTTATCCTGATTCAAAGCGATCGGTTAAATCGAAAGAGTACTGTCTAATTGTTCCTAATGCATTTAGGGTGAAAGGCATAGTGAGAAGTGGGTTACCCAGGTTTGGGGGTTTTTTAGTATTTTTGACCTTCTGATGTTAAAAATGACATTTGAAATTTTACTATGCATTTTAAACATAGTATAAGATATGTCTTCTAAATATCTTATTAGTATTTAAATATGAGGGAAATGTAGTATTTTAGAAACTCATTAAGCAGGTTGCAAAATCACCAAAAGTAGGGGGTCCAGTAATTATGCATTCATAAAGTGGAGTTTATGAACATACATTTTAGACTAATTTGCTGTGATTTCAGGCAGTGTTTGGGAGTATATACGGCATGTTTTTGGTGCCCTGGTGAGTTTTTTTCCCTTTTCTTCTCTTTATTTCTTTTTGTTTACCTTTCTTCTCCCTCCCATCCCACTTCTTTTTCTCTCTTCTCTTTTTTCATTTAGTTTCTTTTTCTTTATTTCTTTTATTTTTCTTTGCTTCTCCTCTGTTTTTTCCTGTTCCTTTTGTTTTTTTGTTACTCTTTCCCTTTCCTTCTTTCTTTGGTTAGAGATCCTTCCTGTCACGTTTGTCCTATGTTCCACAATTTCTTAGTTTAACTGAAATTGTAATTCCTGAAATTACATTTCACTAATAGGAAAACAATGATAATAAAACTTGATTCTCACTTACACTAGTAAGGAGTGATTTTTTTTTTTTTTTTGCCATTAGCATCACTAAACGGGTAGTAAGTCATGTTTTTGTTTTTGTTTTGGCAGGGTCTGCGAGAGACTAAACATCCATACACCTTTGTGTCAAAGGAGGGGTTTAGAGAGTTACTTTTGGTGGCAGGTGCTCCTGAGAAAGCTGTGCCTTTGCTTCCTAGACTGATTCCTGTGCTGAAGGCGGCCCTGGTGTGTCCTTTATTCCTTTAGACTTTTTATGGTACATTTAGAATATAATATGTCTTTTTTTCCTCCAAATTATATGCAAATTTGTTCTTTGCTTGTGATTTTGATGTGTGTGCAGAATTAGGCCACTGTTACTCAGGGTCAGGTGATTACTTACTGGAAGACACCTTTAGAGGATGTACTAAAGAGAAAAAGGGACATCTTGAGTAATTAGAGAAAATAATGAACTTCAAATCAGCCTTTCTGTATGCTGCAATGTATTTTAATTAATGTTTCGGTCAAGCTGAAAATTGGTTATTTGCTTCTGGGTGACCTGTGCTAAAGGTTATTTCTAAAATTCTGTGTTTGGTTGATTATCTTCTAATTTTGAATGTTCAGTCTTTTTTTCTCCACCTGCTTGTCCTTTCTCCTTACCAATCCCTTCTTTTTCTCTTTCCCTCTCTGCCCATGACACCCATGCTCCCCTAACCAACCAACCTCCACAGGTCCATTTGGATGATGAAGTGTTTGAAAGAGGACTGAATGCTCTGGTGCAGTTAAGTGTCGTCGTTGGTCCTTCTCTAAATGACCATCTGAAACATCTGCTTACAAGTGTAAGTACTGAAAAGATTAGAGAGTGAGTGTGTATATGTATTTCTTCGTGCTGTAATGGCTTCCAGTTAATCATTAAAATGATTCAAAATAAAAAAAAAAAAAAAACCTCATCATCCTAACCAAAAAATATAGATGTCAGACCTAGTTGTTCATAGAACATTTTTACTAGTGGACAGTATTCTCTTTACTTTTTTTTTAAATGAACTCATGTACATGAGCAAAATTTAGAGTTGTAATAATAATAAGCAGAAGTAAAAATAAAAGTAAGGAAGAGTTGAATGGACAAAAATTAATGAACAGTGTAATGATACCATACCCGAGCTGATTAGCTGTGAATTGTAAGCAGAGCTTATACGTATTCGTGTGTAATTGGATATTGCCAAAGCTGTTTTTCACCTTTTTTTTTTCCTTTTTCTTTGTTTTACATTGTAAGTTTTAGTGAGTCTGTAAGTAACATTCAGGATGAGACGTTTTCCCGTTAGGGGTAGTTTAACACTATCACAAACATGTATTGGGGGCACTGTGCAGTTCAGGAGGTCACCAAGACCACCCTTAGGCTGAACAATTTGCTGAAAGGACTCATGAAACTCAGAAAAGCTATTATTCACTGTTACATTTTATCACAATGAAAGGACAGATTAAAATCGGCAAAGGGAGGAGGTGCGCAGAAGCTCGCTTAAGCCTGGGTGTCCAGGGTTCTCACTGCAGTTTGTCATGGCATCACTGCCTGTCCCCCTGTTGACCTTAGTCTCCAGTCTCTCTGGAATTGAACTGATTCCTTGTGGCCCAAGGCCCCACTGTAAGTCACACTGTTGGCATTGACTGTCTGTGTGGCCCAAGGCCCCAGGTAAACAACACTCTCATCTGGCAGGATATTCCAAGAGCTTAGCAGTTTCCATCCAGGAGCAAGGTCCAAACCTTTCTTTATGCAAAGTTACTCCTTTCCTGCACATGCTGATGTAAAGATTAAGGTCCTGGCTGGGATACCTGAAGCTGGGACTTCTCCCTGTGGATGCTCTGTACTTCAGAACCGAGATGTGTATGTTGGTAATAGTTCCACTTTTTTCTTGGACCCATCCACCTGAGAGATCCTAGAACTGTATTTTTAATTTCTTCTACAGATGGGCTAAGACACCCCAGGAACCATCTGGCTAAGCCCATCGGAAGTGGGAGGGAGGTGTGGTGAAAGTTGGTGTGCTGAGGTTAGAAGTGGTAGGAGATAAAGCTGCTGCAGGAAAAAACGGATGTGGGACGTGAGGAGGGCCATGTCCTAGGTCTCCATTGAGACCAAGTGTAGGTCCTTGGCTTCATGCAGGAGAGAATTCAGGAGTGAGCCACAGCTGAGTAAAGGTAGGTTTATTTAGAGAGATACATACTGCATAGAGCGTAGGCTGTTTCATAAGGCAAGAGAAAGGCCATGAGGCGTGGTGTTGCCAGTTTTTATGGGCTCAGTAGCTTCACCCGCCTACAAGGGGGAGGGCTCTTCCAACTACCCTGGGGAAGGGGCTGGGGTTCCCAGGAAGTGGGCCACCACCCACTCTTTGACCTTTTGTGGTTAGCCTTGGGACTGTCATGGCGCCTGTGGGCATGTTATTTAGCACGCTGATGTGTTACAATGAGCATATAATGAAGCACAAGGCCTGCTAGAAATCAAACTTCCCACCATCTTAATCCTCAAGGCCTCCTGGGAGTTGAATCTTCCACCATTTTGGTGTTAATTGCTGTCCCTCCCTGAATGGCTGTGCCCTGCCCCCTTCCCTCCTGTCTCAAAGTCTCACCTTGGGTCTGGTGGGGAGAAGACACAGTGAGAACAGACTCTCACACCTCAACATACAGGAAGTCGGAGGAGAGAAGGAGGAGAGTCCTGGCAGGTACTTGCTTATTACCGTTGGGTCAGCGAGTTGGGTCGTGGCTGACTGATGACAGGAATTTCACACCAATACATAAAATGACTCATTTTAGATTGATTGCTTCGGTCAGACGTTCAGCAGTTTAACCTAAATCTGTTGTTCTCTGCCCGCCCATGCTGTGGCAGGTACTGTGTAAGGCATGGGAACATGGCGCTCAACAAAAACAGGTATGCCCCCTGCCCCCATGGAGACTGGTTTTTGTTTCTGGGGAGAAATAAGTAGAAGGACAGGCACCGAGAGAGCTGGGTGGGGTGAAGAGGAAGCCACGCGTGAGGAGAAGGCTCCTCCCCAGACTGGGGGCTGGTGAGGACCAGAGCCTTCGCTTCCTGCGCACCGTGACAGAGAGAAAAGGCCAGATCAGCAATTAACGGTAGAACTAGTTTTTTGAAGCCTTTCTGGGACAGTAGAGTTAATCTTTGTTCACTCACTTTCTTCCCCCGAGCTCTGCTTTTCCCGAGACACGGACTGACTGAACGGGCCTCTTCCCTTCACCTGGGGGAGGCCCCGGTGGTATTCCACAGAGGAGAGGCCTTGGGAACAGGACCTGTGGGGATTCGCCCCTGGTCTGTTAGCTGCGTGCCCTGTGCCCTGAGGCTCCATTGAGGCTCTGGAGGGCTCCCTCCCTCCCTCACCCACCCCGCCCCACCCCTCCCCCATCAGCCTGGGAGCTCCATTTTCACACCTCATAGATCTCTGTTACCAGAGAGTAGGCCCTTGTCTCCCACAGGAAAGTGAAAGCAAGCTTATTTAGCAAGATACACCCTCCCTAGACAGATTATGGTCTTTCTCAGCAGGGTGAGCTGCCCTGGGTTGTGGGGGTTGCTAGTTTTTATGGGCTGGGTAATTTCCTATGCTAACAAGTGGGAGGATTATTCTGTTCTGTTTGGGGGAAGGGACAGGGATTTCCAGGAATTGGGCCCCTACCCATTTTTTCGGCCTTTCATGATCAGCCTGGGAACTGTCTTGGCACCTGTGGTGCATCATTTAGCAGCTAATGTCTTACCATGAGTGTATAATGAGGCTCAAATTCCCCTGCAAGTGGAATCGTCCACCATCTGGGGCCTAGTTGGTTCTAACCAGTTTGTATCCTACCCTTGATGGTGATGTCATTCTCTTAGCTGTTGTGCCCTGCTCCCTTCCCCCTGCCTCACTCCTACAGTAGATGTTTATTTGAAGAAATGATTCATCTTCTAGAAAAGTAATTTCAAAACCAGTTACTGAACCTATAGACAACTATTTTCTTCATATGCAAAATAAGTCATAGCCTTTCTGAGCTTCGGCTCTGAGAGTCTGACCCTAGGATGGGGATCCTCAAACTTAAAAGAGGAAATAAATGAATCACCTGGGAATCTTGCTAAAAATGCAGAACCTGGGCCTTTGTCCTGAGATTCTGGTAAAATAATTATGGGATGGGACCAAGAATCTACTTTTTCAGAGAGTATCTCCCGTGATTCTGATGGTGGTGGTTCGTGGTCCCCTGCCCGAGGGGAACATGGTCTGAAGAAAGCAAACATAAAACCTGTAAGGGTTGCTTTTACTTGTCCATCCCCAGGACATTGATAAGCCCTGCCTGTCCCCTCCTTTAGAGTTGCTTTTCTCACATATTTAAAATCTTTCTGGGAGTCTCTTCTGACCTCCCTAACCTTTGATGACCTGGCTGGAAGGACCTGTTGCTCAGTGCTCAATGGTGAGAAGCCCTCCTGGGTAACTTCCGGGTCTGGGAAGAGGAAGAACCGGAAACCAAGTCTAGGGCGGGGGCTTTCTCTGTGTTTGATCACTGAGTGATTCTTGCCTGGGCTCCATTTGTATCCCCAGAAAGTGGAGTCATGAGCAAGTCCTGCTCTAGCTGGAACGTTCAGGTCTTCGGATGAGCTCTGCAGACATCGGGAGAACACAGTTACAAGTTGTACCTGAGGACCTGAATTGCCCTCTTGGCTCCTGTTCTTCTCACCTGTGCTCCCCCATCTCAGGGGTCCACCCATCCAAGGAGGCCCCTTCAGGACGTAGCTGGGGGTGATAGGCAGTCTTGCGGGTTTTAGTCTGATTCTTATACCTGTCACTGTTGTTGAATTAATTATTCCTGTAAACATGCTGTTTTGTGTTGTCTCTTCCTTTTTTGATTATAGGAAACGTGTTTAGAGGCTTAGCTTTCCGTCCTAGTCTTCCAGATGCTCTTGGAAATTACGAAATGGGGAAGCATGCAGTTTCTTAGAAAACTTACTCTGCAAAACTTACAGTATGGTAACACTGTAGCAGATTTTGTAGGATTGGCATTATTTCAAATAATCTAAATTTTTTAAACAAAAACAGTGGTGTTTATTGTATACAAATTTTAACGAGATGCTTCATAAAAGAAGCCTTGAAATCTAAGATCAAGTGGGGTTTATGTACTTCCTATACAGTCGAGACGTAATGGTATTATTTCTATTTAGCCTGCTTTTTAGTGAAGTTTTACTTACGTTTATGGAGAATAATGTTCCCTTTTCAAATCATTTATTCCCTTAATCTTATTTTAATAGCTCTCCAAGAGACTAAGGGACAAGAAATTCAGAGAGCCAATCAGCAGTGCGTTGCAGAAGCTGGAGCAGCACGGCGGAAGTGTGAGTAGAACGTTATTCTGTAAGCCGCAATGGTTCACTCTTAGTCATGTCACAGAACTGACTGGGTAACGTGTGTTACCGCGCTTCATACACAGGCAGCCATGTGGAGCTGATGCTGTTATCCTCATTTCAGAGCTCAGGGCTTCTGTCTTGGTGAGGTCAGTTTTTCAGCGCTGGGACTCAGACCCAGGTTGTATGAGTGCAGGGCCTGTGCCCCTGCCCTGTGCTGACCGCGCGGCCCATGTGTGGTACAGCGCTGCAGGATTTTTTCTTTGAAGTATTTTAGGTATTTTTGCTTTGACCTTTGGGAAGTTCAGAAGACAAAGGGATTGACTTAGCTCATTAAAGAACAAGTGGTTTTTTTTTTTTTTTCCTTTCATTTGCCACCTTTTCTGTCTAAATCATTTACAATCTGCGCATCATCAGAGACTGAGATGAGGTTTCCAGGTGGCTGCATTGTCATGTCTAGAAGCACGGATCTGGAACTCGCCCACGTGCACACGCAGAGGAGGGATTCAGCTAACTGTTCTAACTTGCAAGAAGATGCAGGGTTGTGGGGGATTTCATTACTGTCTGTGTATTGTCAATAACTAGGTTAATTGAATTTTTCTTGGAAGTATTTCCATAAAGCAGTGATCTCATCGTGTTTTGGGGATTGCTTTCAATCAGATCTTAATGGGAGTCGCCCGTGATTATCTTACCATTGCAGGACTTACATTCTAGGTACTTTCTAAAGGAATTAATTACATTAAAAAAATTGCGTGACTGAGAAAATTTTTAAATGGCAGGCGTTTTAGTTTAAGCGTTGCCTAAATTACCTAATTTGGCCAATTTCAGTGACTTTTTAAATTGATTATGTTTTCATGATGAATGCCTAGAATAAAGTTTATGAGGAGAAAGTCAGTCCCTCGTCTACTAAATAACGGATTTCCTTTTGGTGCGTGGGTCTCGGGCAAGGGTTAGCACTCCCAACACCTTATTGAGATGCCCAGAATCATCCCACTGTCAATCCAGTGTCCCTTCCCAGCAGAAAGGAAATTCTTCTTGCTTACAAATGTGGTTCCTGTTCTGAAAATTGGAATGCAGAATAATTTGCCCGTTCCTCCTGGTGAAATGCAAGTTAACAGATGTTAAATAACGATGTAAGGCTTGCAGTCTGAAACTCTCTCCCGATGTTTTCACAAGTTCTGCGGCCCGGTGTGGGGGATGGGCAAGCCGGAGGGGCAGGCCCAGCGGGTTGGATTCGTGTGTGTGTGTGTGTGTGTGTGTGTGTGTAGAAGGGATAGTTTGTGAGTAACTAGAAGTTAGACATAGCGCACTAGCACTTGGAGGGGATCACAGGATGTAGCTGACCAATCCGAGGGTCCCAGTGACAGCTAGCACGAGGGTCCTCTTATTGCCACTCAGTCTCATTAGTTTTTAATCATGCTAATAGAGAATTTTAAACAGATTTTGAAGTTAAAAGGGCTATTAAGTATTGTTTATTCCATCAGGCTTTTTCTCTTCTTATTCTCTCCTTCTAATGTCTTACATAATATTTTAATAATAATTGATGTAATTGCAAAAGTCAAAGACTTTCCCTTAATAATAATTATTATTTTTATTATTTTTTAAATTATTATTTTTATTATTATTGTGCTTGCTTTTGGTACTTGATAATCCATCATGAAATTAATATGCTTTCCTTTCTAAAAACTTAAATGTTCATATCTTTTCCTTTAAATATTGGAGATGAGTCTTTTGTAATAGATTCTCCTTAATATTATAGTTTCTCATTTCTTGGGGCTTGGGTGTGTCACAATGATAAAAAGACTCAACTTCTGGGGACACCAAAGTATCAGTTCCAGACAGACACAGTGTCATTTTCTTAGAGCTAATCAGTTTACTATCTGCTTAACTTGAAATTGGTTCACTCTTAATCTGATTTAATTTTCTTTCTAAATGATATGTACATTTGTCTTGGAAAAGACACATACTCACACACATCCCAATCTTTATTGAGCCGGTGGGAACTTCTTACATGACAGGTACTCTACTGAGTACATTTTAGACATTAAACTCATTTAATCATCACTGCAGCCTTCAGAGGTAGACTTTACTGTTACCTCCTTTAAAGATCTAACAATTGAGGTGCAGAGAAGTGATTAGCCCAAGATCTGGCAGTGACGTGACTGGCGGAGCTGGGTGCAAGTACCCGTTTCTGCTTCCTGACTACTTCTCTGGTTAAATATTTTTAAAACACACTAAGAGAGAACCTATATTTTATTTAACTCAGGAAAAGGTTCTGCTTCACGTTCCATCTTTCTGCTCTCATTCCATTTTGCTTCTTTGGAGTTTGGAACACTTTTTAAGGCATGCTCCTGCAAATGTCACACCTGTTCGGGGAACCCTGCTTGGTCCTTATGAGGCTACATTGTTTTCTCTTGACAGGGAAGCCTTATGATCATCAAATCTAAAATTCCAACATACTGCTCCATATGCTGCTGAAGAAGGAAGCCAACAAAAATCTTCTTACTCCCGGGTGGCAGGTGTTGAGTGCTGACTGTGGGTATCTCTGGAACCTTTTCAGAGTCACTTCAGTTTATTCTTTTGTAAATCACACACGCCATTCATTATTTACTGGCTTCAGATGAGTATACACAGTTCCACTGAATCACAGTACAAGTTATTCATCAAAAAAAAAAAGAATGGTTAATGATGGAAAACTATTAAAAAAAAAATCTACAATAGTACTATCTTGTGGGGTTTATTTTTTCATATTTTTATGGTTTGCGTGAACAGCCATTATTGGGGTTTATGGTGAATGTGTTTGTATGGACTTTCTAGTGCCATTTTTGTACAAATTATTTATAATCAGTTTGTAGCTGTGCACTTATTTTTAGACACCTTTCCATTTCCTGGGTTTTAAATTTATCAAGTCTATGGAAATTTAAAATAGTGGGCAAACGTTTGTGAATTCACTGTGAATTATTTTGTAAATACGTATTTTACAATGTAGAATGCTTGGGGAATTTTCTTTCCAAAGTATTCTAGTTTAAGAAAAAAATTTTTCATGTGTAAATTTTCTTATAAATATGTTGTTTATTACAACTTATTAAAACTACCTAAAGTTTAGGTGTTAATTGTATTTACATACATGTTATTTTTGTATTTCATATTCTGAAAATACTGGTATTCAGTACATGAAGATACTCAGAAATTAAAACCTTAAAACTCATATGTATTCAGTGATTTTGTTGTGCTTGCTTACTTATGTTTAACAGTGGATTCAATTTTAAAAGCTTTTCACACATAACTTACAGGCAGAGTTCTGAGTGTTGATGTAGTAGCAGGCGATTCTGGATCATTCCACAGAGGAGCAGAGGGAGAGAGATGGAAGACAAGGAGGAGGCCTTCCAACTCTGGGCAGGAAGAGAGCCCCTGGGGACCTGAGCAGCCACACCACGTCCCTGGACGGAGGCTGACGGGATGGAAATTTGAGCAGCAGTGTTCTGTCCTGCGGCATTGGAGAGCAGCCTTTCTCTGCTCATCCCTCAGACACCTGGAGTCACCTCTTTGTAAGTCTTCTTTCAGGTAATTTAAAATACAAGGAATTTCTCACAGGTCCTCGTTCTCCCCCAGAGCAGGTGTCCTTCCGGGTGGCCTGTCTGCTCCACCCTCTCCTCGGGTCTCTGCTCTCTGGTCACATCCTCTCTCACATCGTATCAGCCTGCCTGCCCTCCGCCTTGCTCTCACTCCCTTTCGTTGCACTTAGCGCCACCCAGACAGAGATCTCCACAGTTCAGAAAAGCCATTAAGAAAAAGGTAATATTTTCAATCTAGTAATTACAAAATGTGTTGAAATAAAGACCTGTAGCACAGACAGTAGAGTTATAAACATTTTATTTGCTTTTATTTTTTCTTTTTGAAATACAAAATGTGCACATTGAGTTTACACAAACACGCGATGGCAGATCTCAGTGTACATGTATTGTACTACTCTGAACTTCTACACTGGTGCTAGCAGGGCAGCTGTCAACATCCTCTCTCTACACCAGAATAGGTACCTGATTTATTGTTGTAAAGACAGTTGCAGGTCTCCTCCTACTCTAGCCTCTTGGTCTTTGATATTTCTGCAAAACAGGAGGGGGTGTGTATCATTAGTAACGTTGTGGCAACTTCACAATGTTGGCCTAAGATCATTAAAAATAATCGGAATGACTGGAGTTTTATGATGAGCTAAATCATAATACAGCCCAGGGGAGCTGCTTAGCACTTACATTCATCTTCTACTAGATTTCAGTATTATAGTTCTCAAGATAATGGAATCACTGGTGTTTTCAGAGTGAATTCTGCTTGCTGTTTGTTCCTAGTAGGCGTTGGGGCAGCCAGGGTTTCTTTGTCCCTGATGGCATGTAATCTAATGGTGCCGGGAGGGGGTTGGGAAGGAGGACGCACCAGGCCTTTACTGCGGTGAAGGGTTACTTGTTGCTAAGCGTCACTGTGTACAGAGGGCAGATCTCCTGGCCCTTTGCATGAGCCTGTGGACATCCTCGCTTTGTCTCAAACCCTCTTGGACCTCCACTTAATGACACAATAGGAAATAGTCAACCTGTCGGATTGAACAAATCCAAAATTACAGACATCATGTAGGCCTTGGCTATAATATGCATTATGAAAAATTTGGAAATGCTTATTAAATAAGCTTTATTAGGCATATGCGGACATCTGGTGATAAACTGATTTGGTTCATGTTATAAAAAATGCCAGGTAAATGAATGTCTTTAACAGAAGACAGCAAATCCATAGAAACTGGGACTTGGGTTTGTTTGTTTTTCTCAGTTGTCGTAATCTTGTCTTGTTTCCTTAAAGTATAAATGGAATTATGGCATACAAACATGGAAATTAATTTCTGGAAATTAAATGCAGATGCCAGTATTTTAGAAAACAATTAAAAATCCTGGGGATGAATACATACAAATGAGTAGCAAAAACCACTGATGTGTTAAAATCACTGATAATGTGAAAGCCTCAATAATCCCATGGCTACAGAATCAGTAAACCCATATGCCAGGTTCTGCTCCCTTTGAATATTCACAGGGTATGAAATGACTTAGAACATCCCGTGAACTCAGCGGCATCATGAAAAGGATGCAGATTTATAAATGGAAAACTCAAATCTCTTGAGGGTTGCTTTATATTAAAACAAAGCTAGTTTGCATAATATGCCTCAGTGTAAAGCTGAGCAATCTATGCTAAGAGTGGTAGCTCCAACTTCGTGTGTAGAATAGTTCACGTTTGTCTGTTGGATCAAGGACACGTTCAACAAGTTAAATCACATTTTCAAAGAGCTGCATGGAGCGCATGATGTTTTCATCCTGTAAGGGGAAAAGGGCGGGATTCAATTCAGCATTTCTGCAAAGGAGAGAGCCCTCCGAGTCCTGCCTCCCCCGCCGAAACCACCTGTGCACAAAGCTGCAGCACGAGGTGCCTGTGAACATCAAGACCTTCTGTGGAGGTAGATAACTGTGGAGAGCCCATTTTATGTTCTGTGGAGTCTACTGGGCTTTAAGCACTGTTTAAATCTTACTTGGTGTGAAGAGGGGCTATTTCTCAAGTTAGAATGCAAGGATGGGAACTGAGGGGCACAGAGGCGGTGAGCGACGCAGACCGCACTTTGGGCAATCACGGGGAGCTGGTACACAGGAGAGGAAACAGGGTTTGTGTGTGAGCGTGGAGCCAACATCATGAAGATTGGAGGTTGGGATTTAGGAGACGTGTTAGCAGACATCACATCTCTCTGGGTCCGTTAGGGATAACTCTGCAGCCTTTGGGAACCTTTAAAAATGAATAGTCTGTCCCTCACCGCCTCCTCCCTGGTACACAGGCTTCCGCTGGCGCCCCAGAGCTCCCCTGTGCCCCCTCCCATCTGTAGTGCATGGCGCATGGTGCCCCCGGGGCTCCAGGACAGGTCAGGCCCCACCTGTGTCCACCCCCATCTCCGCTGTGAATAAAGTCAGGGAAACGAGAAGGAAAAAAAAAAGAATGATCTCTCAACACCTAGAGAAAGGATCACTTGACAGAAACAACTGCCCAGTGGCTGTGCTCAGTTTAGCATGCTCCTGGGAAACTTAAGGGGACAGACTCTGGGCACTATCGGGGCACGTGGAGGTTGTGACTGTTTATGGTAATGGAAGAGGGTGGCAGAACTGATGGTGGCTTCCACTGCTGGAAGCCAAGTAACAACAACATTAAGCACTTGATGTCACCAAGTTAATTCGAAGACTGTCACACTGAAACGTGAGTTGAGAAATCAGCAGGCATCAGGAAAGGAAAAATACATCAATGTGAAAATGATGAGAAAAGCTAAACACCGGCAAGCTTCTTAGTCCCCGTAATGACTTTGAAAATGCTTAACTGTGGTTCCACCCACACATCAAGTCCACCACTTCTAGGTGTGCGAGTACTGGCCTCCCACCGGAGGGTGGAGAACTACGTGGATTTTTCCCCGGGAGAATTTTCTGCTTTTTAATTTTGTGACTGAAGACCGTTACTGGTTCAGCCAAAAAATACATCCTGTCCACAAACGTTGAAGTAATGATGTTTCTCTTAAAAGTCGGGTATGTGTGGCCAGTGATGCACACTTGGCTGTACTGAAATTCTCAATCTCTGGAGGATATAACAGACACGATACATGTTATGTGCTAGTTTTGAGGACAGAACAATACGAATCGCTCATGTTTTATCCTCAGTGATGAATACTCTCTAAAAGATCTGGGGAGCTAAAACACACGTGCAACCTTCGTTTCTCCAGGGCTTCCCTCCTTGCCTGCCTTCGTCTGGGGGGGCACCCTGTAAATGTGAATTAATTGAATGAACTGTTTCCAGAGTGGTGATCTTAGGCAGGTGATCTCTGCCCTTCGCTCAGTTCATGGTGGCTGGCTGGCAGGACTCAAGTTGAGTCGTTAAGAAAGCAAAGGGATGGCTCCTTTATTGTCATTACTTACTTTTTGGCAGCTTTCGATGAATTCATCTATGGTGACCACTCCATCTTTATTCTTGTCCATTTTCTGTTCAGGAAGAAAAGAACAAAAACCTTTCCTCAGACTTACCCCTTGATACCCTCGCACCTGACCTGAGCGAGCTGAAGCTGAGGGAAAGAAAGCCCGGCTGCTTGTTTTATGGGGAGGACCTGCTTCAGAGCACAAAAAAAAAAAAAAAAAAAACTGGTAGTTTCTCAGTGACAAGAACTGTGGCTGACTGATTAGAAGCTGTTGCCTTTTCAACAGAATAGGATGCAGGTTGAGGGTCACTCAGCCTTGGGTACAATCCTGCCCTCCAGCTACAACAGAGTTCAGGCAACTTACTGAAACTTTCAGAGCCTTGGTTTTCTCATCTGTAAGATGGGGCTAATGAGGATTTATAAATAACCTCATAGGGTCTTGTGAGAAATGAATGAAAACACCAAAAAACACGTGAGACACAGAATTGCTTGGTGGTGTATCCAGGACATGAGTAACATTCAGTAAGTGGAGTTATCAATATTATGATAAATTCAAACCCAAAATTGCTAAATTAGTATGATAGTGTATGTTCTATAGTTTTGCCTCTTTTAGTAAAAATTATTTTCCTTTCCATTCTTTTGAATTCTCATGATGCTCTGAAACATCGGGAAATTCGATCTCAATTTCACTCCCTCTCTGATGTCTGTTGCGTTTCTACCTGGAAAAATGTTTCCACATGTTGTCTGGGAGCATCTTCTTTGAGGACAGGATAGGTGCATTTACCCATCATATCATAGATTGCTTTCATTATGTCAAGCATTTCCTGAAAAGCAAAAGGCACTCACGTGAGGCACATGCAACGTGTGAAGAAACCACTCTGAGATACTTTGACAGATTATTCTGACTTAATTTCAAATTTTTAATTTTTTCTTTGATTCTTCATTAAATGCCTTTTGGTCTTCCCAGAGGAAAAGCCAATGGCCTTATACCTTAAAAGCAGCAGAATCAGAATGTAAGAATCACTTCTAATTTTGGTTTCAGAATTAAATAAATTCCCACATATTAACATGATCAGGAAAGAAACACTCTGGTTTAATATTTGGACTTCCACAGACTTCACATAGGCTAGCTTTGGTTTATTGAGTTATTACATACTTTATAAGTTGATCAATTTCCATGTATTGAGAATAAATGCCACATCATAAGACTTATGCTAAAACTAAGTCTCAAAGCTCATTAGGATTTTCATTGTTTTTTTTTCCTACCATGGCTTCTTTAATGTCACACATGTAGATTAGTCAAAATATTATGACCCTGGAAACACTCTGAAATTTTAATTTTTTTATTAAAACAAAATCTAATTTTGATTTGTAATTTTCAATCTTAGTGAAAATACTGCCTAGTTACTTAGACATTCAGATATATTGTTTACACTTGTTTTCTTCATATTGAAGTTCCTACATAAGAGTCTGGATTAAGATGGTAATATGGATGTAATATACATTACTTCTGAGAGTATTCAGTTTCATTTTAAATGATCAAGCTGTTTGTAGTTTGTAAATTATAGGTGGAATCTTTTAAGACGTTTTGAGTAAGAATAGAAGTATAGAAGTTTTTTTGACATAGAATTCATGAACTGAACTGGGTAAAAATGATTAGAACAGCAAGTTTATGTTAAACACAGAAAGGGATAGAAAACAATGAAAGGACCAAGAGGCACCTAATATTCTAGAGGCACCTGAGTACTAAGTGTCTATTATTTACCAAATATATAAGAGGCACTGACTACCCAGGATATGCTTAGGATACATGAAGACTTAATACCCATCAAGTCTTAACTTGGCCACCCACTGGTGAGACCCATTCTGGCCCCATGTGTCCTCTGATTAAGAAACACAGATAAAACCCATGGCCACTGATCAGGTTAATTGTCACAGTAAAGCTGCAGTCAGGTACACTTGTCCCCGTGTCTTCAATAGAGCAAGTTTATGTCATTGGCCGAAGATACGTTTTATTTGAGGAGCCTCTTGCCCAAAACTCAACTCTGGAGAAAGTGAGAAAGCAGAGAGAAAGAGAGGACACATGGACACTGAACCACATCTGGGTTCAGGTAGTGTGGTCCTGCAGCCCTACCTTCACTCCGTCCTAAAGTGGTTATCTTACCTCGTCCCTCCCCACCCTGCTTATTGGTGTGTTTTAAATTAGTTTAATTAACCATTTGATATGAACATCTGAATTTGGTCTGTGAGCTTTCTTTCTTAGACAGCTTGTCTGGAAGTGCATTTGGGGCCCCACCATTGCATCAGGCCAGTTCCCACACAACACAAGTCACGACTTAATCCACACGATTTAAAAATTGTGTCTGTTTCCATATGGACCATGTTACATGGGAGAAAAAAAGGGTTACAGGCCAAATATTCTACATCCAAACACGGTTTGGATATATTTTCTTCCTATCTGATTCTGAGTGCTTTATTCCATGTACAGTGTTTGTTAAAATGCTATTAGGAAATCCGGATGTAATCCTTCCATGTTTTATATTTATTTTGCAGATTAGCCATAAACTATTTCTACCCATTCCAAAATTTTCATCAGACTTTCTCCACCACCACACAAAATACTTCAGACTTCCCCAGTGATTTTTAAACATAGTTGCAATTGTTTGACACTTTGAAGTTAAAAACTGGGAATGGTCTGGAGGATAGCTGTGTTGGTGAGGCATTTCTTACTTCTTTAGTGATGTAGCCGTCTTTATTTATGTCATACAAATTAAATGCCCAGTTGAGTTTTTCTTGTACTGTCCCCCGAAGCAAAATAGAAAGACCCTTGATGAAATCCTAAAAAGAAATAAAAATACAATTTGATATGGCATTTCTAAAAAGAAGTAAAACACACACTCTAATGAAATTCTCTCTCAGATGATGGAAGCAAAGGTTATAACCTTCTGGACATCATAAATTTCCTAGAAGAAAACATAGGCAAGACATTTGCTGACATAAATCATAGCAATGTTTTCCTAGGCAATGTCTACCAAGGCAATAGAAATAAAAACAAAAATAAACAAATGGGGACTGATTAAACATATGTTTTTTTTGCACAGCAAAGGAAACTAAACAAAATGGGAAGACAACCTGTGGACTGGGAGAAAATACTTGCAAACAGTGTGACTGACAAAAGCCTAATTGCAAGGATATACAAACAGCTCACACAACTCAATCACCAAAAAATCCCTGAGCAACTCAGTCAAAAGATGGGCAGAAGACCTAAACAGACAATTCTCCAGTGAAGACATACAAATGGCCAATAGGCACATGAAAAGATGCTCAATATTGCTAATTATCAGAAATGCAAATCAAAACTACAACGAAGTATCACCTCACACCAGTCAGAATGTCCATCAAAAATTCCACAAATGATAAAGCTGGAGAGGGTGTGGAGGAAAGGGAACCCTCCTATGTTGGTGGTGGGAATGTAATTTGGTGCAACCACTATGAAATCTCCAGTATGGAGATTCCTTAAAAAACTAAAAATAGAGTTACCATATGATCCAGCAACCCCACTCCTGGGCATATATCTGGAGGGAACGCTAATTTGAAAAGATACATGCACCCCATTGTTCATAGCAGCACTAGTTACAATAGCCAAAACATGGAAACAGCATAAATGCCCATCGACAGATAACTGGATAAAGAAGTTGTGCTATATATACAATGGAATACTACTTCGCCATAAAAAAGAATAATCCCATTTGCAGCAACATGGATGGACCTAGAGATTATCATACTAAGTGAAGTCAGACAAAGACAAATACAACTTATCACTTATATGTGGAATATAAAAAAATGACACAAATGAACTTTTTTACAAAACAGAAACAGACTCACAGACATGGAAAACAAACTTATGGTTACCAAAGGGGAAAGGGCAGTGGGTCAGGATAAACTAGGAGTTGAGATTAGCAAATACAAACTATTATATGATAGATAAGTAACAAGGTCCTACTGTATAGCACAGGAAATTATATTCAATGGTTTTTAATAACATACAGTGAAAAAGAATATAAAAATTATATATAGAGAGAGTTATATATATAACTCTAAGACAATGGAAAAGTCAGTTTATGATCCTTCTACACCCACACTGGAATTTATCATTTGTGGACTTTTTAATGATGCTTATTCTTACTGGTGTGAGGTGATGCCTCATTGTAGCTAAGAAAAAAATGTATATGTATTTGTGTGTGTGTATATATATATATATATATATATATATCTGAATCACTATGCTGTACACCAGAAACTAACACAACATTGTAAATGAACTATACTTCAATTGAAAAAAAAAAAAAAAGACGTAATGACACTCTTTGGAGTTGTGCAATACTAAACTTGCAAACTATAAGCTTTGGCTTTTTAGGAAGGCATGAATAAAATAATCCCTGCAGAACATGGGAAACTAGGCATATCAGAGAAAGATTGATAGGCAATTCTGAAAGGCCAGATGAGGCTGATGGTTATTGATATAAACCTGACTTGTTGCTTCAAACCACAAAGTCATAGTTACATGCCCTTAGCTGAAAAGGGGGACTGGATACAAGATCTTTGAAGGCACGCTTACAGCCTCGGTTCTCAAAATTTAGCTTGCCGCAGAATCACCTGGAGGGCTTGCTAAAACAGCTTGCTGGGCACCACCCCCAGCGTTTCTGATTCATTAGGTCTGGGGTGGGGCCCAAGAATTTACAAATTCCAAGGAGATGCTGACACTGCTGGTCCAGGGATCCCACTTTGAGAGCCACTGTCCTGCAAGAATCATCACTGGCTTTGGCCCCATCACCAAGCAGAACAGACCAGTGCAAGAATGAGACGTTTAGAAGACCGCACTTGTAAACTCACGTGTGGACTTTTTGTCGTTTGCCTCCCTAGTAGGCCCCTAGTTTCCATCTGGTGCTTCATCCAGTTCTGTGAAGCCCACTCCATCTGTGCTCCAGTGACAGAGCTGTGACTGGGGCAAAGTCAGGAAGCCAGTTTTGTCCCTTTGGTCAAGGCGGTTGCATCCGTGGTCGGCCCCTAACTGCACGCAGGCCACCTGAGTGATTTTTCAGGACTTCTGCTAGGAACCGTGTGACAGGGATTCTCTTCCTTCCTTGCTGACATGAACGATCAAGCCTGGAACAGTCAGGTGCTGGCATCTTGCAACCAGGAGGGAGCGCACCCTTAGCCACCCTGGCCTGGAGCCAGCCCTATCTCTGGACTTCCTGTTCCTCTGAGCCAATACAGTTATCATATTGTTTTTGTTAGTTAGCATATGATTATCTATTATTTGTGAACAAAAGTACCCTGATTCACAAGCTGACATCCGATTCACATCTTCCTCTTAAACACTGTATATCCTGAAACTACATACACTGAAAGATAGCTATGAACCTTGAGCACCCCCCTCTCTTTTAATATACCATCCTGCAAGATGATGTGAATAAATAGTTATTTCAAAACAGAAACAATCCCTTATCTGTGTGAAAGGAGAATGAAAGATGCCAGGTATCTTGTTCAAGTTTCTGCTCTACATTTTTCTGAATGGTAATTGAAGTATGTCAGGCGGGAGTTACAAGGCTTAAAATAAAAATAAACAGCTCTAAAGAATATTTTGCATCATTACCTTACTTTTGTCTATGAAGGGTTACAACTGTTCCCCAATGTACAAAAATGGTAAGTGGGGACCCATACTGAATTCTGGTTTCTAATGTCTTATGATAAAGGCAAAAGAAGGAAAAAGGCATAGAGATTTAACTTGATAATAACCCAGCCCTGTTCTGTAGTGAGCTTTATCTATCTACCAAACCTTTACCTGGTGCCTTAGTGCTGGGTACTGTGCCGGGAACATCTGTTCTCCTGTGTGGGAGGCGGTCATCGAGAGGACATGACCTCAGGCAGGACCCAGGCAATCGGAGGGTCTTACCCCTTCCCCCGACCTTGGATCATCCATCCTACCCACCATTCCCACCCTAGGAGCTGCATCGAGGACCCAGCCTTGCGAGAGCATGTGTTATCGAGACCATCTGACAGCGTGCATGACTGAACCCAGGTCAGGCCTCTGTGCACACTTTTAAGATTTTGGTGGGCGGGTGGAGGTATACTCATCTCAGGGCTGCCCAAGACAAGCCTCCTATGGGAGTTGCCTGGTTTATTAAACCTGCTGCCTACCTATCTGGAGTGACCCACCTTTTTCTTCTGTCTCTCCTTACCCTCTGGGTATTTATATTTGTGATTTTTATTTTAAAATTCGTTAATTTTTAATGGCCTTCAGTGAGATCAAACCATTTCCTTTAACTTCATTTAATAGTAGTAATTTTGACAGTTTATTGAGAAGTGTGTAGGGCCCAGTATTAGGCAATTTCTAGGCATTATTTTATGTCAGTCTCACACAACCATAGGGAACAGGTATTGTCATCTTTATATTAAAGATGGAGGCTCAGAGAAAATATTTGATTGAGCTAAGGGATACAGCCAGTAAGCATCAGAGCTGGAAACAGCCCAGATCTCTGGCTCAAAGCCTGGGCTCTCATTTTACCTAGAACTGAAGCACTGGGCTGTGGTTACACGGAACAGCCTGATACAAACACACGCTACACCTCTTTTCTGATCCCACAGGACACAACTGTAAGGTGAAATGAAGCAGTGACTCTTAGTGATTGCGATTCAATAACTTACTAATAACACTTGTAGAACATTTGGAGGTGCCAGGAATTCATAATTCTTGCTGTGAAATGACTGCATAAATGAACTAGAAAGTAGCCTTAGCTTTTAAGAAGAGAAAGTGAGTCAGTATGTGAATATACGTGCGACTATGAACATGACAATAAAAGATCAGCTGAAGGAGAACCCCAACAGTTAGCTAACCTGGAACACTGAAACAGAGACAAAGGAGCGAGAGACAGAGACAGAGAGATACTGATGTCAGTTCTCTGAGACTGACCAGATGTGAACCAGGATCACTAAAATTATCGAGCATATTAAATGTGCCAGATAATCTTCTGAACTCTTTAGATCCATCATTTAATCTTATAGCAGGCTTGTGAGGTATCTTATCATTATTATTTCCATTTTACGCTGAGGAAACTCAAGCGCAGAGAGATTGGGAACTTGCCCCCAGCTGTCCCAGCGAGGAGTGGCAGAGTCTGGACTGAACAGTCTGACTCACAAGCATGTGTTCTTTCAGACGAGGAGAGATTGCCAGTGCTCCTGTGGAGACTGCAGTGTTACAAGAGGAGACTGACTAGTTCTAGGACCAGGGGCAAGAAGGGTATAAGAAAAGACTGGAACGTCTTGTAGTGCCCAAAAGTAAGGAAGTGATCAAAGAAACAAAGAAATAAACAAAAAACAACGCCAATGATGTAGTTGTGTTGACGCCAACCGGAAGAGCTTCCAATGGCCAAGCTGGAACAATTTGAGCAACAAGGTAAGATGTTGAACTGTAACTCAAAATATAAAATAGATGTCAGTTAGTCCACACTGATATAAATAACTGATGGAATACGTCCATAAATGGAGGAGAAGAGACAGATCCAATCAACTATGTGGATCGTCCACCCTCAGTGCAGGTAGAGCATAACTCCCAATCTGTACACGTGGTCTGTGCATAACTTCCTTCCAAAGAGTATGGTTTGGAAAGAAGGAAAAGAAAGAGAAACTTGACAGTAAAGAAATGCCCAGGACTACTTCAGCCAGGTGATCAAGGTCTACGTCAGCCGTCATAAATCATCTTGGTATGTGATAAACTCTGGTACCTTACCCCAGTGGTCTTCCTCCTCAAAACACATATCCCCAGTCTAATCATGAGAAAAAAACATCAGACAATTCCCAACTGTGCAACTTTCTACAAAACACCTGACCAAAACTCCTTAAAACTGCAAAGGTCATCAAACACAAGGACAATTTGAGAAACTGTCATAGCCAAGAGGAGCCTAAGGAGATATGAATAAATGTAATGTAGTGTCCTACACAGAGTCCTAGGACAGAGAAAAGGAATCAGGTAAAAGCTAAGAAAATCTGAATAAAGCATGGGCTTCAGTTAATCACAGTGTATCAACATTAGTTCGTTAATTGTAACGCGTTTACCATGTGAATGCATGGTGCTCATAGTAGAAACTGGGTGTGACGTATATGGGAACTTTCAGTAGTCTCTTTGCAATTTTTCTGTAAATGTAAAACTGGTCTAAAATAAAAGGTTTATTAAAAAAAAAAAAAGAGGGACCTGACCTTTAGACTGTTGGAGCAGTTGATTGGATGCTTTTTCTCTTGTCTGTTTCTCTTGTCTGTTTTGTAATAACCTTCTGCAACTTTCATTAAATATTTCAGTGTATGCTATGGAAGACTGAAAGTCTGTTTCCCCTGGGGCCACAGGACTGTAGGCAAGGGCATCTGTGGCTGGAGGAGCTGGATACCCAATAGCAAGACTACAGGGAGGGAGCAGGCCAGAATGACAGGGTGCCGAGCGAAACCCGGGACACCACGCATCGTGGCCCTGTACCTTGGGAATCAACAGAAATGCATGGGTGAGGCACAGGTTCAAGAACCTTTATGGGGAGAATTGCTGGATTCTAAAAAGTTAGTAATGAAAATGGGAGAATGAATGTCAGCTCCATGAGGACCAAAATGTGTGTTCACTGTTGTACCCCCCTGCAACTTGAAGAGTGTTTGGCAGGGAGTAGTGCTCAAAAAATATTTGTTCAATGAACGAATGGAATGAAAAGACATCTAAGCTACTTTCCCCTTTATTTCCAAAAAGAGAAAAGCTCCCTAGAACGGGCACTAGACAAGAAGAACAGAATTACGTGTACTGGATGTGTGTGTGTGTGTGTGTGTGTGTGTGTGTGTGTGTGTGTGTTGAGGGATATAAAAATAAAACTTAATGATTTAATAAATCTGACAAGATGGGAATTCTATACTATTGGTGACATTGCCTAAACAGCTCCCTTGCTGTCTAACAGCTCAAAAGAAAATCTCTCTCTAACGTGCTAAAATGACAGCCTAGAAAGAAAGTTTTCCCATAACTGTAACTGATATTTAGGGAGAAAAAACATTTTTTTCTCATTACTGTGAATGACAAAGAGATTATTTGGGGGTTTCATAATGCCTCCAGGGGATGCCACTCACATTTCATTCTGTAATGACTGAGTTGTCAGGGAATGGAGTTTTCTTGAAACTCTGGACTGCGGTAGCCCGGGTGTCAAGTCATCAGTTAGCTGTAGTAAGCGGGGACAGCTATTCCAGAGTTGTTCCCAAGGAAAAACACATTCTAACTCAGCCTCAATAATTCAAACAAACTTGCCACTTGGGACACACTCAGAGGTAAGCATTGCCCTGATGGTGGTAATATTCTAGAAAAGGTAACCGTTGGAATGGTGGTAAAGGCTCAGGGTTGCTCTTGC
This sequence comes from Camelus bactrianus, assembly GCF_048773025.1. Classification (NCBI taxonomy): domain Eukaryota; kingdom Metazoa; phylum Chordata; class Mammalia; order Artiodactyla; family Camelidae; genus Camelus; species Camelus bactrianus. The sequence continues at coordinate 122,186,640 of NC_133540.1, read as the reverse complement.
TGCCAACAACTGTGTGTTTAATCAGTGGGTAAGATGAATTACTGAGTGGTAATTGTAACCATTGGTGATAATACTGTCATCAAATCATAGAAAGCCATCTTAAGACACCTTCCAACAGACACTATGCCTCAGTGTCTCCCTCTGCAGGAGGTAGTCTGCTGTGAGGCTTAAGAATAGGAGCTGGAAAACTATGGTCCAGGGTGAAATGTGGCCCACCGCCTGCTTTTGTTAATAAAGATGCATTGGAACACAGCCATGCTCATTTACTTAGGATTTGTCTGTGGTAGCTTCTGTCTACAACGGCAGAACTGAGTTGGTAGAACAAAGACTGTATGGCATGCAAAGCCAAAAATATTTATGGTTTGGTCCTTTACAGAAAAGTCTGATGCCCTCTGGTTAAAACTGTAAGTTTTAAGTTTCTTCCATGTCTTTCATGGCTTGATAGTTCATTTTTTTTTCACTGCACATATATTTTTAAATTTACATATATGTACTGTTCATTGTTTCTAAGAACGTTTTGAGCTTTAGCTTTTTAAATTTTCACAATGATCTAAAGAATAAAGCCAACCACAAAATAAAAATTAATTCAAAGATACATACACCTTGCTATTAACAGCACCATTATTTATAATTGCCAAAAAAGACATATTACTAAATGAAAGAAGCCAGTTTGAAAAGGCTACAAACCATATGATTCCAACCAAATGACATTCTGGAAAAGACACAGCTACAGAAACAATAAAAAGATCGTGGTTTCCAGGGGTTTGGGGAGAGGGAGGGAGGAATGAATAGATGGAGCACAAGGGATGTTTAGGGCAACGAAATTATTCTGAATGATACTACAGTGGCGGCTACATGGAATTATGCATTTGTCGAAACCCATAGAATGTACAACATCAAGAGTGAACCCTAGCATAAACTATGGACTTTGGTTGATAATAATGTGCCCATGTTGGTTCATTGATTGTACCAAATATGCCACACTGAGGAGGGATGTTGACAGTAGGGGAGTGTATATGTGTGGGTGGGGAGGGCTGTGTGTGAACTCTGTATTTTCTGCTTAATTCTGCTGTAAACCTGAAAGTGCTCTAAAAAGTTGTCTATTAAAAAAAACAAAAAACGTAAGTTTAGAGACTTAGGTGGAGCTGGGTCTGCCATTTACTAACTGGATGACTGGCCAAGTCACGTAGCCACTCTAGGTTTGGGATTCCTCATCTCTGACACGTGGCAAGTGATACAGGTCCTTTATTTCTTATCTGCAACGCACCACCCCCATCCAGAAACACTTTTGTAAACTGAAGGAGAAAACCCTTTACTGGAAAGCCAGGGGAGGTGGCGAATTGTGGAGCCAAAACTCACTAGATGCCAAAACCTGAACTGAACTGACATGAAACTGTTGGAATCTCTATCACCTCTGTGATAGATAATCCTATCTATAGAGTAAGATAGCTGGAGCCTACCATCACTATCATTGATCACCTATTATACACTATCTATCAATCATATTAGTCAGAAGACATTAAAAGCTATATTAATACTTCCAAATCACAGTAGCTTGACACAGTGTCAGTGCATTTATCACTCACACGTGGTGAAATACGAGTAGGGGTGGGGCCCTGTTCCATGCAGTCGTTCAGAGACCCGGCTCCTCCCACTACGCTGTGAGGCAGACTGAAATATGTAACTCACAGCCTCCAGTGGCGGGAAGAAAATGGAAGGAGGTGTGGTCACTTCTGCTCATCACCCTTGGTAAAAACTCAGTCCTGGCCCCACTGAGCTGCCGGAGAGGCTGGGAACACGACCTCGTCATGTGATCACAAAGCAGAGTGCAGGGACACAGGTCAGCAGCTCTCTCTGCCACGTTCACTGTTTATCATGGCTTTGCTGCACACGTTACACACTTGATGACAGCGTACTGCAGACCCGGCTGGAGACATTAAGTATGCACAGCCTATGCACAGCATTGTGTTTCTAAAATCTGCAAGACTCTCAATGACAAACTCAGTTTGCTCAGAGGATTTCAAATGAAGGACTGGGGACCTACATGTGCCTTATAGGCAGAATGACACAGTTGCTAAGAGATGAATCCTGCACCAGGCTGTGTGGGGTTTGAAGCCTGGCTCTCCTACTTTCTAGCTGTGTGACTTTTGGTAGGTTGCTTAACTTCTCTGTGAATCTCTTTCCTCATCTGCTAAAAAGATGACAATCATACTTGTGGAAATTTAAATAAGTTACTATCTGTAATTCACTCAGCACGATGTTGGATTCATAATGAGTGCCGAACAAGGGTCAGCTGGTATTAGTGTGCACAGTTATTACAATTGTCAATGTTATTTTCACACCCTGAGTACAGTGACTTATTGTGTAACTACATAATAAGCGCTTGTTTAATAATCATATGCAGAACTGTCTTTCACAGCCTTGCAGACAAAGCAAACATCTGGCCTGTGCTTGAATGTGTTCAATGTTACGAGATCACTGTGTAATAAGATCATGTCATTATTAATTGGACTCATTAGAAAAATCTCCCTTGCAGTAACTACTATGGTTAACATCGAACAAGTATTAAGCACACATTTGGTGCCAGGTGCTCAGCCAAGCCCTTAACTGACACGTTTTTCCATCCTTCCGTTACCCCGGGAAGGAGCTTTGCAGGCTGATGTTTTACAGAGACAAACACCAAGCCCAGAGGGTTGAAACGCTCAGCCCAGGATCTCACAGCCACTTGGTGGCAAAGAGGATTCAGATCTAGACACATCTGTGTCCAGGGCCCCTCCTGTCTTATCCATTCTATCTTTTGGGCTTCAGCAAATTAAGTGGGAAATTTCTATTTCCCTTTATCTTAGAATCAGGAGGGTCTCTCCCAGGGTGCTATCGCCACTCAAAATATGTTCGTTATCCAATTTCTATTTTCTAGAGACTTTTCAGGTAACTAATAAATTTAGAACAATAACTACGACAGCCTAGTTTTAAATTTTGATTTAACATTTATTAATTTAGCCATTAGTTTGTCTTTTAAAGAAAAAGACATGTTACTAACACATGCTTATAGTACGTAGCCATTACAATTCATTTCCCAAATTATAATCAGCATTCATCACAATTACTGGAATTTAACATAAATATTATAATAGCAACATTATGCATGGCCCCATATCATTGACATCAGACTAAATTTACATGTGAAATTGAATACAATGTGCTATAGGTAACTGATGGTACATTTCTGATATGTGAGTAATTTCAAGTAATGAAATCACTAGTAAATCCTTGCCTTACTCATTCTCAGCAAACTAGCTGTGAAAGATTTCATCAGATGAACTGGAACTTCTGACTTCTATGTTACAGCTAAACTAAGGCTGTGCTGGAATTAGTCTTGCTGGTAAAGTGCGGCAAACGCTAATACGATGCTGCCTGGGGGTGATCATTGGCAGCCAAAGCGGAAGAAACGTTACAGGAGGCTGGTACCCCTGACAACCTCACGTCTTCCCCGACTCACTGCTGCTCCCACATCGGGGAAAACCTTGCCTTCACCACTGCCAGCATCTTGGTCCTCACCTTCTGTCAGCCCCTGCCAGCTGCTACTCTTCTCGGTGGTATTTCTTGGTTAAGTTATGAGATGACACGTTGAGTTTGCTGGCCCAGAATCTGCATTTTTGGTAGCCTTCATTTTAGTGAGCACCTAGTACGTGTGAGGAGGCACTTCGCTGCCCTGGGCACTCTACCCCAGGCACACTGACTGAGTGACCTCTCAGAAGGCTGCAGGTCCCTTTTGTCATCCTGACTCGGGGAAGCATTGAAATGTAAATCAACCAATTTAATTTTAATATCCCTTGAACTTGTCTCCTCCATCTCCCCTCCAGGGCCTTACCTGTGGCTCAGGCCGACATCGGCTCCCATCTGGGCTCTTGGAATAAAGAGCTGCCTGTCGGACTTCTTGTTCTAGAAACAGCCCTGATACCTTACCTTCCTGCTGAAAATTCAAGGACTCCTCACCTCCTGCAAGATAACCCAGCCTCCTCAGCCTCCTGCCCCAGGTGTGTCAGGATCTACCCTTGGCCTCCTGACCCAGCCTGCCTGCCACCCTCCCCTTCTGTGTTTCATCTTCTACGTGATTTACAAATGCTTTCTGTTCATTCCCAGGCCCCTGCCTCACTCCCCACTGCTTCGCATCCTGAGCCGTATTCTCTTGACCAGCTCCTGCTTGTCCTTCAGACCTAGTTCATCAAGACCACAGGCAGGCTGCCAGCCCCGCCAGTACCTTCTTTGTTGATCCCATTCCATCATCTGCTTTCCTTTATCATGGCCCTCCCTGAAATTCCTGCTCATGTGTAAGCCGCACCCTCTCCTAATCCCCAAACGCATTTCCCCTAAATTACTTGGTTTCTGTTATACATAGCAATGATTCTGCATCCAATTTCAGTGTGTGTGGAGGGGGTGAATTTCCTCACACCACCAAGTAATCTCCGACACTAGATGTATGTCTTACAATTTAACTTAATTCTGATACTTTCTACCTGGAGATAGAGCTGGATCCTACAGGTTAAGGGCTCAGCCCTACATGACTGCACCCCCACCCAGCCCCCAACTTCAGATGATAATTGCAATTTTAGGTTGTCACCTGTGCTTCTGACCAATGGGCTACAGATTAGAGGTTCCTGACAAACCTGCTTCTACCGGGAGGAGCAGACAGCCATCCATCCCAACTGATCCAAGCATACAGCACTCCCACCCTGTACGTTCTGCACTTTGTAGTTGGATTCTGAGCTTAGGATAATTGTGGGACCCCCCTCTCTACTCCTTCCGAGTCCTTGGGGAACCCCGTGAAAGGACTGCAAAAGAGGAACTGGCGTGTTTAGGGGTCTGGAGGACTCCCTTCCCCCAGGCTTCCACCACCTCCCTGCCTGTGTGTGTTATTTCAAAGGAAAAGATAATTCACCCTTCTTGGGTTCTATTTGCTAGAGCAGCTCACAGAACTCAGAGAAACATTTACTTACTAGATCGCTGGTTTTTTATAAAAGGATATACTTCAGGAGCTTCTGGGTGGAAGAGATGCATTTGGCAAGGCTTGAGGAAAGGGCTTGAACTTCCACACCCTCTCCGAACACACTGCTCTCCGCAGATCTCCAGGTGTTCACCAACTGGGAACGCCTGTACTTTTGGGCTTTTAAGGAAGCTTCATCCCACAGGCATGATTAATTAAATAATCGGTCATTGGTGATTGAACTCAATCTCCAGCTGCTCTCCCTTCCCAGGTGATCAGGGAGGTGGGACTGAAAGTACCAACCCTCTAATCAAGGGGTGGGTTCTCCTAGCAACCAGCCCCCAGCTCAAGTGGAGGTTCAAAAGTCACCTCATTAACATAAAAGACACCGTGGTGCTCTCTTCTTAAAACCCAGGGTTTTAGGAGCTCTTTGTCAGAAACTGGGGACTAAAACCAAATAGATACCCACTTTTAAAAACATATATTTCTTATTATAAATCACAAAATAACACATATATTAATGAGACAAACCAGAATTAATTACAGAGTAAAATAATGGACAATTCTATTCCATAGAAACCAAGCACTGCCATTCAGAATATAAGCAAATGGATGAGTTATATATTCTACCCATATAATATAAATAAAGTACATATAATGCATATAAAATAATATATAACATGCAAATAAATATAATGTATATAAAATACTTTAAAAATGTTATTTTATTATAAATAATATATTGAGCTACAGGAATATTCAGGACACTTTTTTCCCATTGATGCTCATATTTAGTAGTTTACGAATAAAATTAAATGCAAATCACTTAAAGGACATAATTTGAAAAGGGATTTCCTTATAAAATTGTCAGAGTGGTGAATATAGCATTTTATTATATTTAATTTCTTGTCTCTCTCACTTCCTGGGCCTTCAAGGGCAGGGTTTTTACTTTCTTAGCTTGGTATTTCCAGGGCCTACCACACTAACAGGCCCACAGTAGCTGCCAGTAAATATTAATTAAGTTGTTTGCCTTCTGGGATTGCTGTTCTGAAGTTGGGAAACTGTAATTTCCTTGTATAAACAGATTTGAAGAACTAGAAAGCAAACTAAATGTGTGTTGTAATTTGCACATCTTTTGAAAGATAAAAGCAGCTTCTTGACAATACAATGAGGGAAAGGAACCATACTCAGGCTTTTCATTTTCCCTCCTCAAAAATTATCAAGCAGTCCTGAAAGAGAAGTCTATAATAATAAATGTCTGCACTTAAAATGAAGAAATATCTCAAATAAACAGTGTAGCTTCACACCTCAAAGAGACAGAAAAATTACAAACAAAACTTAGAAGAAGAAAGGGAATAATAAAGACTAGCACAGAAATAAAACAGAGAATAGGAAAACAACAGGAAAAGATCAATGAAGCTAGAAGTTAGTGTTTTGAAAAGATAAAACAAAGCTAACAAATCCTTAGCTAGACTAAGAGAAAAAGAGAGAAGACTCAAATAATGAAATAAATCAGAACTGAAAGAGATCTTGTAACTGATGACACAAAAATATAAGAGACTATTAGGAAAAATTCTGTACCAACAGATAGATATAGGTAAATTTTTAGATATCTATCTATCTATCTATCTATCTATCTATCTATCTATCTATCTATCTATCTATGATGTATATAGAGATATACAGATAGATACAGACAGACAGAATTTTTAGGATAACCTAAAAAAATTAGATAAATTCCTAGATACACACAACTTACCAAGACTGAATCATGAAGAAATATGAAGTCTGAACAGACCAATAACAAGGAGATTGAATCAGTCATCAAAAAACTCCTAACAAAGAAAATCCCAGCACCCGATGGCTTCACCGGTGAATTCTGCCAAATGTTTAAGGAACTAACACTAACACTATCCTTTTCAAACTCTTCCAAAAAATTGAAGAGGCAGGAATACTTCCAGATGAGGCCAGCATTACCCTGGTGCCAAAGCCAGCCAAAGACATCACAAGAAAAGAAAACTATAGGCCGATATTCCTGATAAACACAGATGCAAATGTCCTCAATAAAACACTCGCAAACCAAATCCAACAGCACGTTACGAGGATCATACGCCGTGACCAAGTGAATGTATCCCTAAGATGAAAAGCTGGATCAACAGATGAAATGCGATATACCACACTGATGGAAGTAAGGATGCAAATCACATGATCATCTCAAAAGATGCAGAAAAAGTACATGACAAAGTTCAATATCCCTTCATGATAAATACTGTCAACAGACTAGGAATAGAAGGAAAGCACCTCAGCATAATAAAGGCCATGTATGAAAGGTCACAGCTAACATCATGCTCACTGGACAAAAACTGAAAGCTTTCCCTCTTTCACTTTAGGAGCAAGACAAGAATGCCCACTCTTGCCTCTTCCATTCATCATAGTCCTGGAAGTCTTAGACAGAAAAATTAGACAAGTAAAATAAATCAAATGACATCATCTTATATATAGAAAATAAAAAAAAAAACAACTCCCCCCAAAGGCTCCTAGAACTAATGAACAAATTCAGCAAAGTTGCAAGACACAAAATCAATATACAAAAGTCAGTGCACATTTTTACACCAACAATGAGCTATCTGAAAAGGAAATGAGAAAAGCAATCCCAGTTGCAATAGCACCAAAAAGAACAGAATGATATACTTAGGAATAAACTTAACTAGGAGGTGAAAGACTTGTACATACAATTTCTTATATAAAACTAGAAAACACTGATAAAAAGATTAAGGAAGACACAAACAAGCGGAAAGTTCATGGGCTGGAAACCTTACTATTGTTAAAACGTCCATACTACCCAAAGCTATTTGCAGATTCAATGGAATTCCTATCAAAATCTCAATGGAATTCTTCACAGAAGTAGAAAAAAACAATTCTACAATGCATGTGGAACCACAAAAGACTACAAATACCCAAATTAACCTAGAGAAAAAAGAACAAAGTTGGAGGCATTAAATTTCAAAATATATTACAAAGCTATAGTAATCAAAACAGTGTGGCACTGGCATAAAGAGACATATACGCCAATAGACTAGAATAGGGAGTTCAGAAATATATCCATGCATATACAGTCAACTGGTCTTCAAGAAGGGTGCCACAGACACACAATGGGGAAGAGAAAACTGCCTATCTACCACAAAAGAATGAAATCGGATCCCTGCATCATAACATACACAATTATAAATTAAAAATGGGTTAAAGACTTAAACATGAGGCCTGAAACCATAAAACTCCTAGAAGTAAACAGGGGAAAAACTTCATGACATTAATCTTGGCAAAGATTTCACAGATACAACACCAAAAACGTTGACAGCAAAAACAATAACAAAAACATAAACAAGCGGAATTACATCAAAGTAAGTGGAATTACAACCAACCAAAAAGCTTCTGTACAGCAAAAGAAACAATCGACACAGTAAAAAGAACCTATAGAATGGGAGAAAATATTTGGAAACTGTGTATCTGATAAAAGGTTATCTCCAAAATATATATAAGAAACTCCTATAATTCAATACTTTAAAAAAACCAAAACAACCTTAATAAAAAAAAAAATGGGCTGAGGACTTGAAGAGACATTTCTTTGAAGAAGATATACAAATAACCAAAATGTATATGAAAAATGCTCAGCATCACTGATCATCAGGTCAGTGCAAATCAAAACCACAAGAAGATACTGCCTCACAATTTTCAGGATGGCTATTCTCAAAAAGACAAAAGATAACAAGTGTTAATGAGAATGTAGAGAAATTGCAACACTTGCACACAGCTGGTGAGAATGTAAAATGGTGCAACCGCCAAGGAAAACAATATAGAGGCTCTTCAAAAAATTAAAAATAGGTCTATTATATGATCCAACAATGCCACATCAGGATATCTGTCCAAAAGAATTGCAGTCAGGCTCTCGAGGAGATATTAATCGTCCCCTGTTCATCGCAGCTCTATTTGCAATAGCCAAGATGTGAAAACAACCTGAATGTTCGTGAATAGATGAATGGGTAAGGAAAATGTGATACATACATATAGTGGGATGCTTTTCAGCCTTAAAAAAATCAAATTCTGCAATATTTGATAAGGATGAACCTTGAGGATGTTATGCTAAATGAAATAAGCCATCACAAAAAGACAAATTCTGGATTATTCCACTTATATGAGGTATCTAAAATAGTTAATTTATAGAATCGAAGTGCTGAATCCCTTTCAGCATGTCTAAAATCAAAGCATATTTAAAAAAAAAAAAGGCTAAGACTTACCTCAAAACTCACAGCTCCATTGTGGTCCGTATCAAATGCATTGAACAGAAAATGTGCGTATGTTGTAGAGTCTGAAATGTTGAAAAGGAAATAATGGTAGGTTAGCATTTCAACATCCTACAGAAGACGTGTATAGCATGTCCAAGCCTCTTTCTACCCAGGGAAAGGCACTCTGTCTCCCCTGACTTGTGCTTTCCTCCCCGCTGCCCACCTGCTCTCAGCAGGGGACTGTCACCTGAGGGTCACAGGTGTGAGCTGCCTACAGAGGCCACTGGTGACAGCTATTCGCTGAGTCTAGCTGGAAATGCTCTGAACACGTGGGAGTCTTGGGTGCTGTTACTGACACAGGGATGAGCAATGTTACTATAGGTGGGTGTGGGGATTAAGGGACACACATCTGGAAATTGCTTGGTACTTTGCAGGGACTATCTCTAGGAGAAAGAAAATAATAAAAATATGAATAATGCAATACTGATAAATTGCTATTATTGGTATTGCTATTATTAGCTTTATTGGTGGTATTATTATTAATTTGTTCATTACTTTTGCAACTCAGATAAGGATATTGGGACTCAGAGAGGTTGAGAAACTCGCCTAAAATCACAGTCCATAAGGGGTAGAGTGGGACAAAACTTGGGTCTTCCTGACCAAAAAGGCAGGTTAGCCCATAGCCAGTAGGATTGTCTGATGAAGTGGGGCCAGAGGTGGGTGACTTGGCAAGTTTCTGAGGCCATGTTAGTAGAGGACTGTGTAGTCCTAAAGTTTCCCAGTTGCAAGTAGCGGGGAAGTCGTGCTTTGCCTGGGTCCTGGGTGGGATTCAAGTCTCTGAGCAATGGGGCGGTTTTGGACAGCACTCTTGTTCCACAGCTCACGGTCCTGCCTAATGCCACTGAAGCTCCCTGAAGTCCTACACTTCCTCTGAGTTTGCTTCAGTTTCCCTCTAATTTTTCTTTCCTTCCTCTTTTCTTTTTTCTCCTTTGTCTCCCTAATCTCTGAGCTTTCTGCCCTTTATTTCAAAAGCATATATTTGTTCTTATTGTTTTCTTACCGCGTGGTTTTAATTTTTAAGAGCTCCTTTGCTTGACCCTTGAGCAAATTTGATTATTTTAAATGTTTCATCTCACGGGTTTTAGCCTTTTACCTTAACCTTTTTTATATTGAAAAGAATTGTAACCTTTTCATTTATTGGCTCCAGACTTTTATCTTCTGTTTAAAATCTCGCCTGTTTCTATTTTATAACTTTTAACCTTTGTTTTTACTGGGATTTAACAAAACTTCTGTTCGCCTTTTACTTCTTGAATTCCTTTTTGAAGGCTGTCAAGAAGCTAGGTCATAGCAGTGGGAGTAGACAACTGCTCTCCCCAAATAAGGGAGGTCAGAGGTCATACAAACTTCTCTCCCAGCTCTCAAGCATCCGCAGCCTATGTGTGGACGGTTGCTCCTGCATGGGGTGAACCCCAATGGTTAACATCGTTGATGCCATAAGCTTCACGGGGTAAACTGTACACTCAGTTTTTCAAAATGGCGGTAGCGTTTTCTTTCACCTCTTACCTTTAAATATGCTATGAGGAACCAACTTATTTTTAAAACGTATGAATTAATATCATTGTTGTCAATGAACCAAACGGGCACCACAGTTGGGCCCAAATAATATGTAAAAACATCGCATGCAGAGTGGATGTCCATCTAGTGTTGGGGGTTGCGTAGCCCTCTGAAGGATGGAACCAGGATTTTAATTGCGATCCACTCACTGCGGTTGTTGGGAAGTTCCATGATAGAATTATCAAGAACTGTCAGCCTATTTTTTTATTTACAAAGTTGGTTTGCTCTCAACAGTACTTTAACACAGACTTCTTGAACTGCTTAGTGCCCTAGGAAGAAATGAGTTGACAGATGGCATGTTGAACTTATTTTCGGGGGAGAAAAATAAAAGGACTTTGCTTATTTTAAAACAAGCTTCATTAAGCAGGCCCCTTGTTACTTTATTTATACAAGCAGGGTAAGTGCCTTTACCTTAGCAAGCAGAACTCACCACGAGTGATGGCTCAGAACAAATGATGTTGACAAATTTTTAAAAACTGAAAACACAGGATAACGTGGGCATACAATAATTACCATTCTTCTCAGGCGGGGCTGCTCTCAAGCTTGACACTCGGGACGCACACTCTCAAGATTTGCCCGAATACGGCACCGAGGACTTCTCGTTCCTCTTTAAGTTGTACCTCGGCAGTTTCCCTGGACCGTGAAGTCAGTTTTCCAGCCTAGATGTACCCGCCAGAGAGAGGCTGCTAACAGTGCGGTGGAGTCAGACCGCCTGAATTTGAGTCTCAGCTCCACCAAACACTAACTGTGTGACCTTGGGCAAGCTGGGTCACCTCCCTGTGACTCAATGTCCCCATCTACAAAACGATGAGAATACGTATTTCATAGAGTCACCATAAAGAGATTAAATGAGCTAATTTATATAAAGTTCCTTGAATAGTCCTAGGCACACCCCAGATGTTCACTAAATTAACTATCGTTACGATTCTTTCAGAGACAAGCCACTCTTCTCTCAACCACCTTAAAGAAATGGGACTGAATTTTTCACAGACTTAATATATTTCACCTGAAAATGTTTCAGTTTCGTGTAAAACTTCTATTGTGTATCTAAGTGGCTGAAGTTCTGATTTAATGGCACTTCTGGCCTAGTGAAGACTGGTATAATTATGGCACAAGTGGCATCGAGGTTCTGACGGAGTTTGGATTTGGAGACAGTAAAAGCGCTTTAAAGAAGGAGAATGATGCTGCTAGCTTTGCTGGGGGGAGAGGAGGGAGCTAAGGCACTGGAAGCGCCCGACTGGGCACAGAGGTGAGCGAGGGGACGGGAAACCGCCCACACAAATGTCTATGGTCTGATTTCATCTGACTGCGCTCCTCTGACTCAGTAAATATTGGTGAGAAGGATGAATAACTGACATCCTGGATTCTAGATTTCAGTACAGTTCAGGGCACAAATGACATAGCAATGACTTTTCTCCCCATATGACCTGACAGTCTTCTTTGACCACAATTCCATACATATAACAAAAATAGTTGCTGAGTTGCACATGATTTTTTTTTTCAGTTTTTTATCATTTTACTTGTGAAGCTGAAAATTAAATGTTGAAATTTTACATTTGGGGGACAAAATTTATAGAGTCTTAGGATAAGAAAGGATCTTGGATACCATTTAGCTATTTACTTATACATTTAAGAAAGGTGGAAAATGGATGTAGGTACTGTTAATGACACAGCCAAGGTCACCTAGTTAGTTACTGGTAGGGTCGTGAATGAAATGAAGACATTCTAACATTAACTCTCAGAAATAAAGGATGTTACACTAGAAAGAAAACTTGAGAATTCTTTTGTTCCACATTTTACAAAGGAACAACCTGAGGCCCAGAGAAATAAACCATTTGAGTCACAGACCTTGGTGGTGGCAGAGTCTATCCATAAAGTCAGGGCTCCTGACTCAGTCCAGTGTCCTTAACCCAATTATTTCCAGACCACAGTGATGATACCAACTAACCCCTTGGTTTAAAAGCCCATTGATACACATACATTTCAGAATATTTGAACAAATATACTTGATTATCATGTTCCAAGTGTGTGGACTGAAATCAATGTGGTTGATTTCTTTCTTCCCACCACGAATCCCCTACTCTCACTTGAATTCAAGCACGAGGTACAGAATTAGCTTAATGCATCTGAGTGTACAATTCGTGGCACTGTTGCTACAGTAAGACGGGCCATGTACATGAGTAGTAGTTTCTGTTCAGTGTGTCCTCTATAAATCACCCTGAAAATGTTGTCTGAGGATGAGAAGGACATTCAGTGAACAGAGTTACTTGGGAAAAAAAAAAATGTAAACCATCATTTCCACAGAGCTCATCTAAGAGCCTCAAATGCCTCGCACTCAGTAGCTGTTCAATTAATATTTGTTGACCTAGATTCTTCAGACTGAAGCTCATTCATTCATTCCTTCAATAGCTGTTTATCAGGTGCCTTGTAGAGTCAAAGTAAGTGCAAAATTCCTACAACACAAGCATGAGTAGCCCAGGGAACTGCAATTGTCATGAGCTTTAAATGCCTAGTGAGCTAAGTGCGTCTACGCTAAGGCTTCCCCTGAACGTGGCTTTGAAGAGCGTGGCTGTAATGATACAGGTAAGGCGCATTTCCTCCTGCCTTGTTTTATAACAGGGTACGCTTCATCCCCGCCAGACAGGAAGCTTCTGCTCAGTCCAGCTGTGCTGGCGTCCCGAACACCGAACAAGCTGTGCTTGGGAAACCATCTCGCTAAGCAGCGGGGAAAACTAAAGAGCCTGACGGTGCAAACTGCAGGAGAGCCCGGCGCTGAGACAAAGCGTCTTTCTGGAGGAAATGGTGAGACATTGTGATTTATGGACCCATCATTGTTATGACTCATAACGAGAGAAATCTGTTGCTTTCACACCATCAGCCTAAATAAATGACTCCACAGAAGCCTGAGGACGGCCCTCACACGGGTCTGCCTGCCGTCCCAGACCGTGCTCTTCCTTGGGACATTTTGTCTTTTCTAGCAGCACTGCAAGATACAATTTGCATGCAGGATATTAATTTTTAAAATTGCAAGTCATCATTCTTTAAAATATTTCATTTCCTTCAGTGATGCCGGGTGCTTTTAGATTGATGCATTCAATTAACATGAATAATCAAAGACTTTTTAAGGGTGCAAAAGTGATTTTTCTTCAAATCCCTTTGGACTTTGTAACAAGAATCCTTTGCAAAGGACTGCGCCTCAGTGGATGTTCTCTAATGTTGACACGTTATTTTTCAAATAAAGATAAAATTTTAATGTGGAGTTGTATCCAATTTGTAGCATGTAATGACTTTCATTTCATTTGAGCTCATCAAAAAATAACTAAAAGATTTCCATTTGTGCTAAGTGCTTTGATATTAATGCCTATCAGTGGGTTGGCAGACATTTAGTTTATAGTAAATACCATTTTAAAAATTCTGTGTTTTTTAAAATAATTTCGAAATATGTGTTAATCAACTGACATTCTAAATTCTCTATTAATGCAGACAATGGACCCATTACAATCCTGGCTTCAGGTCCTATGACCAATATCTGTCTGCGGGGCTGTTAGTAATGAGATGTGAGGGGGGGTTGTCAGCCGTGATATATCCAAATTCATGCAATAATGGGTCACCCTGTGTTTTCTCAGAATCCTAATCTAAGGCTTTGAAAAGGCCCTGGTAAGTGAATTTTCTCTTTCAATAATCCAAGCATGAAACTGTCTTCAACCTACTGACAAATCTAAAACCAAAAGAGAATCTAATTTTTATATGAAACAATATTTAAATGTCGTATACATTCAAAATGCCTTTCCTAGGCATTATTCCATCTTGCAGTGGCCGTCACTCGGCACACATTCCCTCACTTATGCAGTAGTATCTATCCAGTGTGACTGTTTGTCAGTCCCCAGTCCACGACCTGCGGATACAGCTGTGAACAGAACAGACAAAACCTTATGTTCCCTTGGAGGTGACGTTCTGATGGGAAAAGAGACAGGAAGCAACTACAAAAATAAAGTCAAATATATATTCTTAGATGTTCTTGAGTGCTGGAGAGAAATATAAAACACACGGGGAACGTTTAAGAAGCTGCTGTTTAAGACAGGGTGGCCAGAGAAAGCCTCATGGAGAAGGCGGCCTTTGAATAAAACAGAGGTGCTGAGATATTGGGATGGGTAATTGGGAGAAGAAAATCCAGGCAGAGGGAATGACAAGTTCAAAGGACCAGAGGTGGCAACAGGAATGGTGTGTTGGAGGAAGGGCAAGGGGCCACGGCGGCTGCAAGGAGATGAGGGAAGGAACAGTGTAGGAGGAGGCAGAGAAGGACAAGAGACCACACCTTGTCACGACCGTCATATAGGTCGTGGCTCATGCTCTGATGGGATAGAAGCCTCTGAGCAGAGCAAGTGACATGAACTGGCTTATATTTTTACAGGATTACTCCGGCTCATGTTGAGAATGGACCATGGCTGGGAGGAGCGCGGAAAAGGGTTAGAATCAAGAGAGACTAGTTTAGAGACCATTGCAGTATTTTGGAATGAGATGATGGGGGCTCTTTTAAGTGGAAAAGAAGTAGAAAGATGATGGTGAGGAAATGGGTGAATGTCTTTGTACCTTAGCGTCCACATTTATTAGAAAGGCAGATTCCGAGCTATGGTTATTGAAAGGTGATGGGTAACACATGCAGGGCCAGGCGCATAGTGGACGCCTGGTGGATGGTAGCTACTTCAGCTCAGGTTCCATTTATCTGGGCAGACTCTTTTTCACTTCCTCCCTGTCATTCAGCTGTCTAGTTGTGCCTGCATCAGGCTCATAATACTATTCTTTCAACCCCTGTCTTCATGCTTACACTTTATGTTGACATTGTCCACCTGCTACATTAGACACTAGCATTCTTTTGAGCAGGTACCACATCTCATTCTTCCTACATCATCAGCACCTAACACATAGCTGGGCACCCAGGAGGTCGTGGGACAAGTTTGAGCTGGGCATCCCATCAGGGGATTGATGGAGAGCCTCTAAGGTCCAGTGTCAAGCACATCTCTTCACTCACCTCTAACATGTCTGTGTTATCACTATGTTCTCCTTGTTTTCTTTTTGGTTAAAATGATGTCTAGAGTGGTACTCATTTTCTTAGATGCAGGGAGAGGGGTGATAGTAAAGAGTTACTGAAAGAGAGAGGACCAGCAGAGTGAACACTAGATGAAGCTACAGAAAAAAATCTGGGTTCTAACCTAGATCTGCCACTTAGTGGATGTGTGACCCTGAGCAAAACATTTAGCTTCTCTAAGCCCCAGATTTCACATCTGAACATTGAGGATAATTACATTTGTCCTAATTTTGAGAGTCAGGAGAATGAGACCTAAAATGCAGGCGAAAGCTCTGTGGCACATTCAGGACCATCAGAGTCAGAGAGCGCTGTGCATCTGAGAGATGTAGTACCAGTCACACAAGAATACTACTTGCATTAAACTGAAGAGTGAACTCTAGGATATTTGATAATTTGTAAGTAGATCGCTTTTATGATGTATTGGAAATCATATGCACTTGCAAGCTGTGTATTCATTATTTTACATAAAGATGAAAAATCGAGAGCCACGCCATGAAAGATTAAACCAAACTCGACTGGAAGCATAATTCTAACCGAGAGCACGTTCACTGGTCCCCACTGGTACTTACCTCCCTGTGGGAAGAACTGCGAGTAAATCTCTTTGAAGGTCTCTTCATTAACAACACCGCTGGGGCATTCCTAGAGAAAGCACAGAGAAGCACTATGAGCAAAGTGTTCATAAATCTGATTTTTTTGCACATTTTGAAATAGAACTGTCTACCGTGCAAAGCTGCACCAAGTTACCATTACCACAAAAAGAATAAAATCACGCGATAAACGTCTCTTTGTTCCAGTTCTTACAGAATGAAAAAAAAATGTTGATGTAAAAACCTCTGCATATTATCGATATCAAAGCTGGTCTGACACATTAAAGACACACTCCTGCTTTTAAGAACACGCATGCATGTTGCCAATGAAGTATGAGGAAATTACTTTGTTTTTCACACCACAAGGACATTGCAAGATGCTTGTGATACGGTCTTTGCTGGATCTTAATGCTGTGTTCTCTGGAGATGTGCTAGACCCACATTATCTTTTGTTCAAGGGGAAAATGCTGTGCTCCATTTGGGTCTAAGGTGGCCCAAGAAGTTTCAAGCAGGAATAGGCACTAATTTCTGATAACAGATTGTCCAGGAATACTCAATAACATGGCCAGTAATAAGCGACATTGAGTAAGACAGGATCCCCAGATTTTCTGAATTTCTGGAGTGGAGACTTTGAAAAGAAACAGGCCTGGACATAATGAATTCTCACCTTTGCCCCATGGGTGGAGTTACTTAAGGCTGATGGATGCTGACCTTGGGAACTCTACTCATGTTGGACTTCTGACATGGTAGGACCAGAGGGCAAGGGCTCCCCTCTGAGACTGGATATTTTCTATAAAAGGAACTGAAACCTAAAATGCTAGAAAAGGTCTGCCTTGGTGCCGGAAAGAGGACTCAGCAAGTGGACTTGAGACCGAGATGAGGGTGAAAATGCCTCCCCTCTTTGGAGCTGGGAGAACAGTCTGGTCAGGAATCTGAAGCAGAGAGACCGCTGGAGCAGCGGAAACAGACCATCACAAAGTCACCCAACATCAAACCACATGTGGGATGTTAACTGTACGTCAAGAGTGGGGAAGTGATGAGCTAGCCCTATCTGGTCCTTCTGAGCAGCTTCTCGTGACCAGGCCCATCTCCCCTGTGCCCCCATGCCTCAGTTGTCACAGGACTCCCATTCTACCCAGCATCTCCAGGATTCACTGGGGGAGAATGAGGGGTGTGCTAACTCCCCTGACTTTAGACATGAATACTTTGTACACTTTAAATTTGACACTGTTCCTGGGATCTTCAAAAATCATTTGTGGTCTTTGAAGCTTTTCTTAACTCTTAAAATCACTGTCCCTTCATGAGGAAATTTGATACATTGATTTGATCTTTCTTTATTCCCAGGAACCAGTTACTTACAACTGTAATGTGCTTCAAATGAGGAATTTTCTATATTCTCCTTTGTTGGTTTGAAAGGTAGTATCTTTGATATAAAAACACAATTTCAAATAATAGTTCCAATGTGAACTTGTGTTTTACAGAGCTTGCCAATGTATATTTTTCTCATTTGATTATTATAATAAATCTATGACTTATGGCATTTCCATTCAATGAAGAAGAACTGAAGGTTCAATGGTAAGTTGTCTTGTTACTCAGCTATCCAGTAGGAGAGCTGGAATGTGATCTTGGAACTTTCCAGATCATCACAAGGTTTTGGATTGAATGACCCCAAGCTCCCAAGAGGATTGGAAGAAAGAAAACATAGCCAAAAACAAATTAGGAAAAAAAAAAAAAGCAAGCAAGCAAGCAAATTATGATGATTAATTTTATATGTCAACTTGTCTGGGCCATGATGCCCAATTATTTGGTTAAATATTATTCTGGATCTTTCTATGAGGGTGTTTTAAAATGAGATTTGCATTTAAATTTGGTAGATTTTGAGTAAAACAGATTGTTCTCCATAACATGGGTGGGCCTCATCCAATCAGTTGAAGATCTAACTAGAACAAAAGATTAATCTCCCCAGAGCAAAAGGGAATTCTCCAGCACAGTGCCTTTGGGGCTGATTAGTAACATCTGTTCTTCTTAGTTCTACAAGTTGCATCTACTGACTAAATTTGGACTTGAACTTCAATTCATTCCTGAGTTCTTCAGTCTGTCTCCCTCCACCATCAGATTTGGGACTGGCTAAGCCTTCACAATCATGTGAGCCAACTGCTTAAAATAAATCACTGTCTGTGTATATATATACACATCTATTAGTTTCACTTCACTGGAGAATCCTGACTAATACGTAAACACATGAAAAAGCAACAGCTAAAGCTCCAAAAGGAAAGAAGATGGAATTCGATAGCTAATCACGCAAAAGTGTGAATGAAATGACACCATAGGTCAGCAGCAAAAGGAGCAATTTTAAGAGCAAATAAGCACTTTGTAGCTGGACCCACTCACACGTGGAAATTGTGACTTATTAGCTATTTATCTCTGAGCCATCTGCTGGGGATAGTAAGATGAGAGCAAATAGATGGCTCTCTGTCATCAGGTGGTGAATCTGTGCCGGTCAGAGCTGGAAACCTGCCTTGGAGTTAAAATGACTCCAGCAAGAGACAGAGATGGGAACTGAAGGGACAGGTGCACTCAGTAAACTTGTCAGCCGTCTCTCATCTCTAGGTGCATCTGATAGATACATATTCTAATGCAAAATGAAATTCGGAAACTGACGGTCTCATGTGTGTTTGCTGTATGTGCAATCACACGAGTGTGTCAGATGAAATTCTTTCTCTGCCAACTGAGAACTCCTGGTCAAGTTTTAGAGCTGTAAGTCTCACCAAGTGAATTTATCTGTATCCAGCTTATATTATTATATTAACTTACATCTTTAGCCAATGTATAATGTATGCTGATGATTCTAAGAACTTTTCTCGGAACCAGGGCAGCAGCAATAAACAAGTTAAATATCTCACCCTCGTGGGGCCTACATCCAAACAGAAGAAGAAAGGTCAAAAACAAGATAAAAGATGATAAAAGTAACAATCCAGAGAGTGGTGATCTTTTATTTATTCTGGAGTTCTTATGGGAAAGCAATGCATTTCACTACCTTCAGGTAAACAAAATAAAAATCAAATCTTTTAGGACTCTAGTGATTTACAAAACGGTACCAATGGCCTATTCTCTAACTCCCCTCACCAGTTTTGTGGAGTCATTTCTGCACTAAAGTGTTATCTCCACCTCTCCATCAAGAATGCCTTTGAGCAGGCTGTGCATACAGCTAAGTGTATGTCAGTCAACGTGGCTGTGTTAGTTAGGTTAACTCTTGTGCTGGAACAAACAAGCTCCTAAATATGTAACAAATTTAAAAGAATTTAGTATATTTCTTGTTCATCCAACAGCCTTGAGAGGGTGTACAGATCAGAGTTATCAAGGGATGGAGGCTAATGAGAGCTTAGCCATTGCCATGTGTTGTCTATGTGACCATTTCATCCAAAGGAGAAAAAGATCATTGAGGAGTGAGCACAGGAGTTATCTATGGACCAAGTCTTAAGGTGGTACACATCCTTTCCACTCTCATTTCATTGGTTAGAAATCACTTAACATGTCTACCCCAAACCACAAGAGATGTCTCATGCACCCAGGAAGAAGACAAGAGCACAGGCATTTGGAGCATCTCTCAAAGAAGCCTCTGAGACAGTTCTCTGACTGATGCTTTAGCAGGACCATCATCACATCATTTTCATTTCTTTTCATTTCTCCTGGTGTTGTCTTTAAAGGATGATATTTTCAAACAAACAAGTTCAGGAACACCTAAACATCGAAGTATGGATTTGTTAAGTAGGCTTTTTTCACTCTAAGAGGAAGGATCTAAGAAGGAGCAGAGTTCCCAGCTTTAGGGAAGGTGAGGAACACCTCACCCATCTACACTCTGAGACATAACTATAACCTTCCATAAGCTTTATGCCTTGCATATTGTATTTTCTAGAGACATTTTATCTGATTATTAACAAATGATCATTTTGTGAAAATACATTGTCTATAGAAAAAATAAGTAAAAAATCACCAAAAATTATACTATTGTAAGACTATTTTGGTCTTTTATCTAAGTATATATCAGTATGCTGTACAAATAAAATTAGAATAATACAAGAATATAATAGTGTTACATCTTTTTTTTTAACAGTAACAAAATACCTTGAACATTTCCCGTATCATTATTATTAATGGCTGCATAATAGTGTGTCCACTGAATTTACCATATTGTTGGACTTCAGCATTTTTGAACTATATAGAAATAACAATGTAATTAATAATCTAGTGCATGCATCTGTGATTGCACCTGTGGTTCTTTCTTCATGACTAATCCCAGGAGACTCACAAGACCAAAGGGTTTAAACCATTTCAAGGCTTTTCATGTGCAAGGTCACACTGATTTCCAGAAAGGCTGTACCCACATGTACCCATATGTGCTACCATGACTGGTTTAAAAGAACATTTCACACATAGCGGGGCTGCTGACCAGAATCACATGGGGATGTGACACTCACTCAGTCTCATGAACAAACAACACTAATTTGCTTAATGAATCTAATCATCATTCTGAAAATTACCAGAAGACATTAAAGCATTTGTACAGATGCAATCACAGATGCACGCAGTAGAATGGGACCAGCGAGTTTCCTTCAGTGTTTCTTAAACCCTTCACAACGATCTGATCAGGATACAATGCACGTGCAATGAGATTTTCTTAGGCCATAACCACCACACTTTTGTCGGTTAGTGAAGAGACACTTGCCTTCTGGGGCCTTGCATGTGTTCCCTGAAGATCCTTCCCTTAGGCACTGTTGTGAGACATGTGTTGAGATCAGTTGTAAGTGTACTATGACTGCTTTGCTGATACTGATATCAATATTATTAAAAGAGTGATTTTTTAATAATGATAATTAGCACGATGATGATGGTGATGATTGTGGAGCCGGCTGGTGCTCTGTGAAGCCACTCTAAAGCCAGAAAACCCCCACTCCAGGGCTCTCCTGGAGTTGACTGACACATTGAACCTCCACTCCCCACTTCTTGACCCTCTGCATGGCTGCATTTCTTTAAGATAAAAACATCTTCCTTGGCTGTGCGTTAACCCTAACAAAACTAAACGCCCCCAGGAAATGGCTAGGCGGGCAGGCGTCACTGCTTATCCTCCCCTTAGCAGAATCCTAAATCCCATTACTCAGAGAAGCCCCTGCAAGTCTTACCTCACTTACAGCCACTCAGGTGGCTGTACACGATTTGGCCGTGCAGCCCCCTACGCCTGGTGTTCACAGTCCCTTCCCCCCAGTAAAAGACCTACACGTTCACCCCAGTGCTCACGCCCTTCTGTGTGGTCCTCTGACGCCTACAGCTGAATGCCTATTAAACTTTCCTTTGTCTTTGGTAAACTCTTTTACCATCCTCGACACTGGCCGGCTGTGCCCCCCAACCATGATGGTGACCATGATGATGGTGATGATGAGTTAATGCGTTGTGTTAGATGCTCTCCGTGGATCTTCTCACGGGAATGGGATAGACACCGGCATTACCTGCACTTTACAGAAGAGCAGACTGCTCAGAGAGAAACTAGCCGGGTTCTCAGAATCAGAAAATGGCAGAGCCTAATCTGCTGATCTCAGGGTCAGGGAACTGGTGTGTTTAAGCAACTTTAGAGATAGCGGTTTCCCCTGCGCTCTGAAATAAAGTGCTCCTATAAAACCTTCCAAAAGCTGAAATGGCAGAAAACAGAAGCAGTTACCTTAGGGCACATCTTACTAAGTGATGCACAGAATAAATCGAGATACAGCAAGATGCTCAGAGACACCGTTCAAGGCTATGGAGGCTGGATGCTGAGATGCAGCATGTAGTTCTTGGGGGACGATCTTGGTGGGGCTTGTCGTGCCCGAGGTCTGCGGCCTCCCTGTCAGCTGCTGCAAAATGAACTGAATGCTATTTTTGTCTTTTTACATACAAGTGAAAATCCTCTTCAGATTTCTTTCCATTAGTGAAAACAGGCACTCATGTAGGTCTTTTGCAAAAGCAAAATGTTGTAAAGAGAATTTCTGAAAAGTGGGGATACCTGTAATCCACTCAATGGCTTCATCTTAAAGTCAAGGAGACTGAAGTTGAGGTTACAGGAATTGCCCATAAATTACACACGGGCTGCTGAGTCTTACTTCGTGTCTGGGTTTCCTGACCCCAGGGCATCACAAACACCTTCCTGTCCATACAACAGCTGCTATTGTTCTGCCAGAAAGCCTTTAGGATAATCTAGAGAAATGCATATGGTCCTCGATTCTGGAGTTAAGTAGAAGGTCCGCATTGAAGCTTTGCTCCTTAAAAGCTGTTTAGCTTCAGATAAATTGTTTAATCTAAGTCTCATTGTTCTCCTCCGTAATGTGAATGAATAATACTGCAAACCACATCAGTAAACAATGCTGAAGCCATCAAGTCATCAGCGGCTGCCTCCCCCTCCCCCAGTGCAGACAAGCCTGCAGTCCGGCCTCTGCAGCCACTCACCAGGGTGCACTGTGAGGGGACTCAGAATAAGAAAGGACAGGATACTGGCCCTAGATCATTAGGTGCTTGTCAAAGGAATGAATTCAATGAGCCCAAGTGTTGGCTTCCTCCCATACAAAGAAAAGCACCAAATTCTTTAACTTGAGATGCCTGGTTTTCCTTAGGTAACAAGTAATCTTTTATTGTTCCAACTACCTGGTCTTTGTTGTAAAGCTCCTATATATCCTGGCTCCTCCCCTACCTCTGCGGAGCAGTCCCTCAGAGCGATCTGGGAGACTGTCATCCCGGGCTCGAAGGGGTTGAGTCCTCAGAAATGCCCGCCAAATAAAACGTAACTCTCAACTTTTAGGCTGCGCATTTATTTCAGTCAACAGTAACATAGGGGTAACTACTGACATCAGAGGGCTTTTATGAGAATTAATAATGTACATTATGTTATTATCTTTGCTCTCTTAGCACATCATATTTGTTCATTAACTATGAGACATTAGGACAATATTAAAGTGAATGTCACATCAGCATGGCTACACCAGGGTTAAACGGTATTCATCCAAGCAGTTGAACCCAGCATAGAGCCAGTCTGATATAATGCAATGAGCCTATGAAGCAGATATGAGTTATGCCTCCTCCTCTAACTTTATAAATTGAATCTGCTCTCTCTAATATCGTCAAGTTTACCCTCAAAGTTAGGGGAATAGTGCAATTGTAAATGACAGCTGAGAAGAATAAAGGCCACCATACTGGAAATCAATGTCTAGAAACCCAAGAGCCCTTTTTCAGTCATCAATTTAAAGAAAAATGCCCCTTCTAAAGCTTAGATGAGTACATTAGAAATACAGTCGTCCATGAAAAGTGCTGGGAATGGTGCTTTGAAGAGAGATCCATGTAGGAATAGGAAATTGCTAAAGACGCGATTTTGTGAGGTGCATTGTGAGTCCCTATACTTCTACCTGTGAAGAAAGTCTTTTAGCATTTCCTTGAAAGTTGTCAGAACTCTGGGGGAATGCTCTAGAAATGGCTGCAGTGACACACCAAGCAGATGTGCTTTCTCAATGATGCTTGTCTGCTCCACGGGCTGAACTCTCCTCTTCCCATAAATGCTTCTGTTCTGGTGTATATCATCTCCTCAGGTTCAGAACAAGTGTTAAAGATTTAGAGATACCTCTTCAGGAATCCAAAAAGATTTATGGTGCAAAACTATCATAGGGAAAAAACAAAGTCCTTGTGAAATAAATGATTCCTGGGGGACCCTTTTATGATATGTATCATGTCACAGCTTTGAAGCATGCATGTTTCTCATCAACTCTCACACCTACTTCTGCCACCAGGGAAGGCACACATGGCTGTGGTTGTGAGGTGCTTAAATGGAAGACCTTGGCTTTCTACCAACAGGCATGTCACAGTGTCCATGTTTCCTTCCAGCATCCAGTTATTCTTCATGACAATGGAAGGAGACTGACATCTCTTTGATGAGGAGCACAGCAGATTGTGAGCAGGACACAAAGGGAACACAAATGCTGGACACTGGGCTCTCAGATCAGAGAAGAAAAAGGAGACAAGTCACTGCCCAAGTGAGGACAACACCCATTCTTCTGGCAAGAGTAGGTGGCAGGTAAGTTGGCACCTCTTAGAGGAAGTTACTTCCTTAGGCTAGAGACCACACTTAGAGTGAGCAGTGTGTGAGTTCATCAGCAGAGACCAGAAAGCATCTTGGATGCCTGGAAGAACGTGCATCAGTAACCCTTGAGATGCACCAGAAGGGAACCCATGAATGGGACAAGGCAGAGAGAACAGATTTCAAGTGCGGTAGCCTAGGGCTGTGTATCAACAAGTTCTCCCTGCTTCTGAATCCATGGGAAGATCGTATTTCATGGGTCCCTAATGGTTTGCTGGGACCACGTGATGAACTGTCCAATGAATGGAAAGCATAGGTGACACAGTTAATATTGTGATTTATAATCAGAAGTATATGCTTGGTCTGAGTCCCCATGTCTAGCACGGAGCTTCTAAAGCTAACTGGAATTTCATAAATGATGAGAGAGATAAAGCTATCTCTTGTTACACTAATGAGGTGACTTCTGGACCCCACCCAAGGATGGGGGCTGGTTGCCAGGGGAGCTAACGCACTGATTAGAGGGTTGGAATTTTCAGTCCCACCCCCTGAGCTCCAGGAAAGGAAGAGGGGCTGGAGACCGAACTCAATCACCAACGGCTAACAATTTTATCAACCATACCTATGTCATGAAGCCTCCAAAAGACCCCAAAAGGACAAGTTCAGGGAGTTTCTAGGTTGGTGAATACACTGAGATCTGGGGAGAGTGGTGCACTAGAAGACATATTTGAAATTCATCTGAACACGTAACTGTGTATATAACATATGTATATATTTGTTTATAGCTAGGTGAATTTAATCATTAAACCATGAAGTTCTTATTTTGAGTATGAATCCAACTATTTATTATTTACCATTTTACAAAGTCATAACTCAAAACTACTTTCAAGTTACTTCATGGACTTCATCTGATTATTATGTTTAAGATTCTGGTGTCTGGAGTGCTCCCAGATCAGACAAAAAGTCTCTTTAAGAAAAGGATGCTTAAACAAGTTGTATTTTTGTCTGATTGTGTTATATGCTACAGATGTATCATGACAGTTTGTATATATTTAACATTTGGGAAAGTGGGTTTTATTGTCTTAGTTTTCAAGATGTGAACATATCAAGCTGAGTAATAGTATGATTATTTCACAGCCAGGACAATTTTTTAACCCTTTGAGGTTTTTTTGTTTTTTTTTTTTTTAGTTCCTTTTAATTAGTTGATTAAATTGTGAAAACAAAACACCTCAACATTTCCAGCATGGATGATTTTGAAAAGATAGATGAAATGAATTTATTGATTCAAAGAAGATGATGGATGGACAATTTCATTCTCAGAGACCTAAAATTGGAAAGCATGGCTGTCTTTACATACTATCCCATCCTTTTAATACCTAATCCAATTGGGAAAACATAGATTTTTTTAAAAAATTAAATTCCTACTCCCTACTTCCCTCGTTTGAGTCTGGGGTTGCTCTGAAAAGTCATTCTCTTAGTAGCAGGACAATTTAAGGATGACTTGGCATCCTACCACTGTGGAAGAATTTTCAAAATTTACATGGTGCAATGCTATGACTTGTATGGCTCTCATTGCTAGATTCTGTTTGTGGACTTCTCTGCGCCCATTAGACTTGGTAAAAACCTTGAAGGCAAGGACCGAGTTTCATAGAGCCCAGCAGTGTTTAGAACAGAGTATTAAAAACATTTATCCTGAATGGATAAATACTTAGACAGCTCTTAGCTTTGAAGAAATTAGAAAACAAAAGTGCTTTGGCAGTTTCCTCTAAAACCTGTGCGGCGTGTTTTCAGAATTCCATGCACTCCAAAACATTTGTTCCCCTGTAATTCTTCTGTTCTTCTCTATCCAGTTGTGCTGAAGGAAGATTTTTGATACCTTGTGCTAAACTATCCAAGGTCAACACTTTCTCTTAAGTACATCTCTGGCCACAGCCACACCTGGGACCATTGAATGGTTATGAAGAACTTTCGAGGACAAAATCTTGGTTCCACCTCCCAACCCTCATGACTGCTTATCATAAATATAATCACAGAAATTAAGGAGAGACCACAAGGGTCAAGAGAAAATACTTATTTCAACACAAATTTTAAAACCCTTGCTGTATTCAACAACTGGGCTGCTAAAATCTCATTTAAAAATAGCAAGATTAGTCCTTCAGTTTTTAGAACGTACAAGCTGATCACTAAGAACTAAACCTAGCTTGAAATTTCTGTTCTAGTATTCCCAGGTGTTAGAAGCCTTAGCAAGTCATTTATTCTCTTAGTCTGTTTCCTCATCTGTAAAATAATCTCTAAGAAATACTGACATCATGGGTAAGTAAAACAAATGAAAATTAAAATAGATAATGTATGATAAAGGAAAAAAAAAAAAAAACTGGATACAACCCACATGCTGGGCATTTTGCTGTTTCAAAACTTTGCATTAAGAAACTTCTGTATTCCCTGAGGATACTCCCTGGGGCCAGAGTGGTTACATATGAATTTCAGGTTGGAAAAACAACAAAAAACATGGAGAAAAACTTTCCTACACGGTATTGGAAAAGAGATGAGGCTGGGTGATAAAATTCAACTCAGCTGCCTGAGTGTGGAGATGCAGGCACATTCCCAGGCCCATGAGGTCCCACAGTCACCCAGGCTGCAGGAGAAATAGAAGATACGAGGCTGATTTTCTCCTCCCCCCACCAGCTCTGTTCTCCCACGATATGGAAGAGGGAAATATAGTACGTGAGATTTACAGCCAAAAAAACCCCTCCAAAAACAAAAAAGCAGGCTTAAGTTTCAGCTCTGCTAACAAAGAAATCATTGACGTGTCCCAGGATTCTGAGTCTCAGTCTATAAAATGTGAAAGCAGCATTTGACAGTGAAGAAATGTGACTCATGGACGTTGTGTATATGAAGATCCTAGCACTAGTCTGAGAATTCCACAAATGTTGATTTCTTCTAACTTTCTCTTTTCAAGTCACTTACATTGATTTTGCAAAACGAAGTTGCCCCAATTTTGCAGGTATGAAAGCTTCCCTGGGGACCTGGCCCAAGTCCTGAGCTTTTATTAGAATGAATGTAGTTATTTGACTTAGCCTTCAGAAAAGGATTTTCTCAGACCCCAAAGGAGGGTTCACTTGGTGGACTCATTTTGTGGATTACAGCAAAGTTCTACAGTTATTCAAAGCCATTTGGATGGAAAAAAGATAACGGAGCCCAAAGGGAAGGCCTGTGTGTCAGTTTTCTCCTGCCACATAACAGATTACTGTGAACTTAGTGACTTAAAACAACATAAGCTTATTACCCCACAGTTCTGTGGGGCAAGAGTCTGCCATGGCTTAGCTGTGTTCTCTGTCTGGGGGTCTCACACTCAGAATGCTGGCTGGTCTGGTCCTCACCTGGACCTTGCAGTCCTCTTCCAGGCTCATTCAGGTTGTTGGCAGATTTCAGCTCCTTTTGGCTGTAGGACTGAGGTCCCTGTTACCTTGCAGGCTGTTAGCCAGTGGCCTCTGCCAGCTTTCTTCTCGTATAAGTCCCTCCATCTTCAGATCAGCAAAGGTGCGGTGAGTCCTTCTCACAGTCTGATTCTCTCTGACTTCCCCTTCCCTTGTCAGTTAAAGGGCTCATGTGAATAAATCAGGCCCACAAGGATCTCTGTATTTTAAGTTCAACTGATTTGGGACTTCAGTTACATCTGCAAAATCTCTCTCCATCAATACCTCAATTGGTGTTTGGCTGAAGAGCTGGGAGCCAGGACTCCTGGGTGGGCCATCCTCAGACACCTGCCTACCACGTCTGCTTCTTCTCAGTCTGGGCCGACTCTGGTTTCCACAGCAGTTCCTGTACAACACTCTTTTCTGTAATTACATCCAGGGTACATCAAACAGTAGGAGCTCTTCAGACTTGTACAAATACTGCACTATTTTCACCACAAGCAGCAACTACACTACTTGGAGCCTTAGTTGAACTAGATTTGGAAGGAATATATCCTGTCACGCTCAGCAGTGTACAGGACCGGCTGAGACTGCAAACCTGAATATTCTTTTTATGAAAGCTATAAATAGTATTCCCCATGTGGAGGTGTGCCCTGTCCTTATTTACTTCTGTTCTATATCACCAAGGTCATTACATAGATTTTATGAATTGATTAGATCACTTTCAAATTGGCCTAATAATATTGGGGGAAAAAAAAAGAATAAAAAACTCCTTAAAAGAATCAGGCAATTTTTCAGTCAGAAAGAAGAAAACACTAAGATTCTGATGTACAGACATAAACATAACTATAAGAGAATATATTTTCTGGAGTTTTGCAACAATCTTATTCTCTCTCAGTCTAATTTCCCTCACTTACCAAACTGGCTAGATTCTGGCTCTTTGATGACTTCATTGTGTCTGTTGTCTCTGGACTTCTTATGTGAGAATATACACGGTCCTCATTCTGTAAGCCCTGTCTATATACTGGCTTTCAGTGCCTTATAGTCAAAGTCACTTTAACATAAGCAATAAGTTATTTATAACTTTATAATAATATAACTTTATTACACTGCCCTACAGGATGGGAAGATGAAAATGAGTTCTTTTTATTGTTTGCTGACAAATTTGGTGGAAGTTCTACTGGCCCCAGAGGAATCAGCTGATTACAGTGACATGTGTGTAAGCAGTTGACTTGATTTGTCTAGGTCCACTATTTGCCCATTCTCAGGTAAATCCAAAGAAGCTCTGAAGGAGCCTAGAACAAAAGTCATGTTTAATGCTCGCTGGTGGTCCGCTGGGCACTGAGCCAGGTCATGTAGGAGAGAGATGTTATCATCACATCCTCTTAACAAGTAGGGAAGATAGTTGCTCGCCGGATACATAAGAAATGAGCTCAGAGAAGTTTAAGAAACTTCCCCAAGATCAGACAGATATTAAGCAGTAGGAGGGATTTGAACCTGAGTTTGACCATAAAGCCTTTGTATCTTACAAAGCTGCTTCTGTGAAAGGCAAGTGTAACTATAAAAAAGAAAAATAAACTAACAGAGAACTAATTATCTCAGTATTTTTCAACCCCAATTGATTCACACACACAGAAAAATCATTAATCATCGATACGACAGATTTTCCTAAGCCCACCCCCATCTATTTGGAGCTTACAGCCCAACAGGGGAGACGGCCATTATTTACACATTCACACAAATGCACATCCCGTTAAAACCCATGAGGGTAAAACTGCACGAAAAATCGATCAGCTTTTCATAAACAGATTCAGGTGCCACAGGTGAGGAGACGCAGGACAGGAGCTCAAATTCTCTTGCCACTCGCTTTCATGAGGAAGGGGAAGGGCACGGTCAAAGCCGCCCAAACTCATTTCATTACGTATTTCTTTACCTCCAGTTTCTTATTCTCAGTTCTGAGAAAGAAAAGCTTTGTCTCTCTCTCACAGCGTTGCCTCTCATCCAGCTACAGTTTCCAGAGGCAGCCCTGAGTCCCTGAAGCTTGGCTGGAGGTCAAAGGAATGTTGATTCTCTTTAATTAAGTTCCCTTCATTGCAAATACCAGGGACTTTCTACACTTTGTCTTCCAGTGATTCTTCGGAGGTTCTCCTCCAAAGGAGACAATTAGCCAGGGTCACAAAAGCTGCCTGAGAAGACAGTGTGCCTCAGCTCACAAGGTTTCCAGTCTCCCCAGGCAGGCAGAGTGGCCTGGTTACTCTCTGTTGGAGAGCACTTCACGGGGCCCTCTGGAACCCGGGGAACCCATGCAACGAGCAGCCTTAAAAATTCTGAGTCTTGTATTACTGTGTTGAGACACAAGGGGGCAGCAGTGTCCTCCACCGAAGCTAAAAACTCGATTTCTAGTTCAAACACTTGGGGAGTTCTTTCCCTAAGCTTGGCCAAGTCCGAGTTGATTTCTTTCCAGAAAGCTTTTTTCTCTTTATGAAAGGTGACAGGAGGGCTCCTGTTCCCAAATTAAGTAGATAAGAATTAACCATTTCAGGGAAAGGAACCCAGAGACCATCTCCTTTCTGGATATTATAGTTGGAGTAAGTCAGCCTAAAATTGCAATCTCTTTTTTTTTGGCAGCTGGGCCATCTTCAGTTTTAGTCACTCAAAATCTGTAGGTTGTAGGTCTAAGGAAACAAGTAAACAAGACAACAACAAAACGTGTCAAGTGTGAGTCTGAGCCTTTTAACTTCGTGTGGGCTCTGCGATCAGACTGCTCTGGGGAAAGTTTTAAATCCCCGGTAAAACAGGAATAATGATAATACCTATCTTGGGGTTATTATGAGGCTGAAAAACACATCTACAGTGTTCAGTGTGAAGCCTGGCATTAACTGTGACGGGATAACTTCTGTAATGGTGGGGATACTCGTTACCAACCCTTTTAGTTTTTACTGTTTTTTTCACTTAATCAAGGATATTAAACTTATCTTTATTAAGTCCCATCTGCGTATTTAAGCTCAAAGGGGTTTTATAATCCCAAGCCAATCTTCCATTTTCTTCGTTGCTGTAAGATGTGGCTTTTGGGATCTGATGCCCCTGGCTTAGAGTCCACTCCTATCACTTTTAGTGGTGGCATCTTGAATAAGTTATTTAACTTCTGTGAGCCTGAGTTTTCCCATCGTTCATTTATTCATCAGATATTTTTAAGACTATAGTATATGTCAGAAAGTGTAATAAGTGTTGGGGGTAAAACAATGAACAAGATGGATGAAACCCCCCAGAGGCATTAGAGTCATTTGGAGAAGGCACACAGAAAGCAAAGATCTACACAGACAGTCATTTAGGGTTGTGATAAACGCTACAGAGGAAGTGCAGGGGACCTGGAGTACTCAAGAAGGGGTTATAAGGAAGACCTACCTGAGGACGTCCCATTTAAGTGGCTTTCATGCAGAGACATGAAAGATGAGTAGAAGTTAGCAAGGGCTAGGGGAGAAGCCAAGGGCACGTACGTAGCCTGGAACACGTTCAAGGACTAAAGTGATGGCCAGTGTGCCCAGAAGTGATGGCCTCAGACAAAGTTAATTCAAGGCCTGCTAGACATGCGAAGGGTCAAGGTCTTTACCATTCATATGGTGGGAGAATACACCTGTTGTACAGGGCTCTGGAGAGAATTAGCATAATTTACATAAAGTGCCTGGCAAAATGTCCCAGTCACATTCTACGTGATCCGTATTGCTCTCTCTCAGTCTCTCTCTCTTCTGTCCTACTGGAGCTGAACGTCTAACTCTGCTACAGTACGTATTCAACACATAATCCTCCGGCACGTAATCTGCACCAGGC
This sequence comes from Camelus bactrianus, assembly GCF_048773025.1. Taxonomy (NCBI): domain Eukaryota; kingdom Metazoa; phylum Chordata; class Mammalia; order Artiodactyla; family Camelidae; genus Camelus; species Camelus bactrianus. The sequence continues at coordinate 122,154,756 of NC_133540.1, read as the reverse complement.
TTTCTGCCATAAACAGAACAAACAGAAGGGGAAAAACGGACATGGTCTTGCCCTTAACTTGATCAGTCTTTCCCTGGTCAGCTACGATGTCCTTTGTGTTGTGTAACTGTATTTCAGCTGAATAGCTGGCTCCCACCTCCCCAAATGGAAAAAAAATCAAACACACGGAGTAAACTCACATCGCTGTGGATTACAAGGTAAATGACCTGGGATTACTCATGTGTAAGTAGGAGCTGTTTCGGCATCTTTCTTTGCTGTAGCTGATGGCTGATAGTAATGATGATGGTAATTTCTACGATGCACACCTGTGCGTGGTGCAGTGGATTAGGAGGGATCTCCAGACGATTCAACAGCTAATAAGGCCTCCGTGATATTATTTGAGCGCTGGCCTCCTTCTGGAGGGCTGGAAGACGGGCAAGCTCTTAATGTAGCTAATGCCCGCATGGATACGTTTACTCTGAAATCAAAGTACCCTAACCCTCACTCTTCTCCACTTACCTGTTTTAATATACTAAACAGTACATATATATTTATTTATTTAACAGATAAAAATCTTGACTTCTCAAAAATATTCCAGGCATAGAAAAGAACCACTAAATCACAAAAACCCTACCACCTTTATTCTTTTACATCCGCATGTTTTCATTTTTAGAGCTCATGGATATTCGAGACATTTATTTACAAATATGGTGAAGGCATTATTCCAACCAGCAAGAGAGCCTCCTTGAAATTCATGTTATATGAGTTTGTGATAACAATTTTTACTCTCTCCAGGGAGGCATAAAGCGACAGGCTTTATGTCCTTGTCACACAGTGAAGGAAAAACGCTGTGTGTTTTCTTCAGTATCGCACAGATATTTTCATTTTCTGGTTCATCAGCTGTTAACCTTAGTGCTTCCCAGAAAGAGATTCATGTTTGGACTTAATTACGATAGCTTTACCTCATGTTTTCTCTGTTTTTTAAAAAATTTTCATTGGGAGATGAGGAGTCAGGAGTGGTTTGGCCCTTATCTGACTTTCTGAAAATACTCCAGAAATCTTCTGCCTTTTTTTAAGAGTGAGAGTCTTGAATAGGTTTAGAGGATATAAAGACGCAGCTGGGAGAGAGAGGACGGGGAGAAATTACAGCTACAGGGTAAAGGGGGAGTGCGATATGAGGGGGAATGGGATTAAGAACACAGGGGAAATGGAACAGCTTCTTCTTTTATACTGGAAAGAATAAAGCAGCAAAGAAGTACGAATCAAGTGCCAGCTATGCTCTAGACCCTGTTCAGGAGTTTCAGGATGTGGTGATGGATGAAGAGAGACAAAATCTATCTGTAGAGAAAACATGCTTCTGCAGATGCATTTGTTGATGGAATCAGGAGAGCTTCGCAGGATGTAGAGGTAGCTAACTGTAAGTATAGAGGAAGAGATATTTGATCATGGAAAAGGAATAGGACTGTCAAATTGTGTATGAAAATTGTAAATCAGTAGTGACTATTATGCATCTGGGTTTCTCCTTTCAGCAAGCAGCAGAGGAATGGAGAGAGATTATTGGATGACCCCAGATTTGGCTTCTTGCCACACGGGTAGTGTGAGAGCTAAAACTTTCCCCCTCCCCCCCCCAAAGATATCCACATCAGAATTCCTGGAAACTGAATATATCCTTATATTTTGAAAATGTGGCTAATTTAAGGACACTGAGAGAGGAAGCTTATCCTGGATTACCCAAGTGGGCCCTAAATGCTGTTACTAGTGTCCTTACAAAAGAAAGGCAGAGAGATTTGACACATGTGTAGAGGAGGAGGCAGTGTGAAGATGGGGCCCAGAGAGCTTCGAATATGCTGGTCTTAAAAATCAGAGTGATGCAGTCACAAGCCAAAGAATGCTGGCACCCACCAGAAACTGGAAGAGGCAACGTGTTTCCCCCTAGAGCTCCCGGAGAGAGCACAGCCCTGCCAGCCCTCAGTATTACTGATCTCAGACTTTCAGCCTCAGGCTGTGAGAGTGAAATGTCTGCTGTTTTGAGTCACCTGTGCCGTGGTATTTTGTCACAGCAGCCCTAGGAAAGGAATGCAAATCTGATCACAGAACAAGAGCGAGAGCAGGGATGTTCAAGAGGAGCATGCTGAGCGATCAAAGCCATGCAGCCTGGGTTAATATGGAACTGGGGAGACTAAGGAAGGCCTGGTGATAACAAGGCTCTGGCTTGTGAAGTCACTGCGCCGGGCGTAGTAAAAGAGAGGGCCCAAGACCACTGGACAGGGGGTAAGTCTTGGTCAAAAAGGTGAAACTAATTTAAGATTTCAGGAGATACATGTTTTCAGGATTGATAAGGCTACATCTGTTAAAGTGAAAAGTGGAGTGGAAAGGGACAGGATGGCATTTAAAAAGTCAAAAAACACTGATGCTCAGGTAGGTGCTTCTTAGGTCATCTTCTTGGATGTTGCTTGCAGGCCAGTGAATCAAGAAGATTTTTAATGCAGGTGTCAAAGTCCTGAATGAATAGGATACAGTGATTACAAAAGTGACAGCCTGAGACACTCTGACTTTGGCTTTCTGTGGCTTTGTTCTGTTCTACTCTCTTATTTGCTTTAGAAAGTGTCAACCCCCCATTTCACATGATACCCATGGGGCTCTCAGTCTCAGTACGCACCATTTTCCCCGGCCACAGGGCTAGGTCAGCATGGCAAGCTTGTCCAGGGACAATTCTCCATCCCCTGGGTCACAATGATTAGTTAAGATATGTCATATGACTAAAGCCAGATCCTTCCTTGAAGGAGCTATCAAGACTGAGAAAGAGGGAGCAGAAGGAAGACAGAATCCTAATGATATTGTTGGACATCTTATCCAGCTGTGTCTGGTGCTATAATCGTTTCACTATCCCAGTTATGTGAGCCAATAAAACTTTCAAAATTTTGATTCAAGATACTTTAAATTGTACCATAAGGATGAGAAATTGTTCAATAAGAAGAGAAAAGAAAATACAGACTTGGAAGGAAGGCATAAAACTGTCCTTGTTCTCAGATGACATAATCATCTTTATACAAAATCTGAAAGAATCAACCAAAAAATTCCCAGAACTAATAAGCAGTTAGCTCCAAGGCTGCAGGATGAAAGGTTAATATATGAAAGCCAATGCTTTTCTTTGTACCAATGATAAAAAAGCAAAAATTGAAATTAAAAACACATGGTTATTTACATTGGTACCTCCCTAAAATGAAATATTTAGGTATAAATCTAGCAAAATATGTACAAAATCTAAATGGGAAAAATATAAAACTCTGATGAATGAAATCAAAGAATAAATAAATGAGGAGACATTCCTTGTTCATGGGTAGGAAAATTCAATATTGTCAAGATGTCAATTCTTTCTAACTTGATCTATAGATTGAATGTAATCCCAATCAAAATCCCAGCAAGGTTATTTTATGAATATTGACAAATTGATTCAAAAGTTTAGATGGAAAGACAGAAGACCCAGAACAACCAACAGGAAGGAAAAGAACGAAGTTGGAGGACTGCTACCACCCTACCTCAAGAACTTGGTATGAAGCTACAGTTATCAAAGCAGTGTTGGGTTGGTGAAGGAAAAAACAAATAGACCAACGGAATAGAATAGTTAGCCCAGAAATAGGCCCACGTAATACAGTCCACTGATCTTTGACAAGAAGCAAAGTTAGAAAGAATTGACATCTTGACAATATAAGAGAAAATTCTGTGTTCTGCCTATATATCCACTACCCACCCTCACCTCTGGCATCACTGATTATTTTACTATCTCTGTAGTTTTGCCTTTTTCAAAATGTCATATAGCTCAAGCCACACAATGTGTAGCCTTCTTAGATTGGCTTCTTTCACTTAGTAATTTGCATTTAAGTTTCCCTCATGTCTTTTCATGGCTTGACAGATGATTTATTTTTAGTGTTGAATGATATCCCATTGTCTGGAAATACCCCAGTTTATTTATCTGTTCACCTACTGAAGGACGTCTCTGTTGCTTCCAAGTTTTGGCAATTATGAATAAGGCTACTATAAACATTGTATGCAGGCCTTTGTGCAGACACCACTATTCAGCTCCATTGGGTAAATACCAAGAAACACAATCGCTGAATGACAATGGAGCAAAGATAATCTCTTCAACAAATATTACTGTGAAAACTGGACATACACTTAAAAAAATGAATCTAGACACAGACATTAAACCCTTCACAAAAGCTAATTCAAAATGGATTATAGACCTAAATGTGAAACACAAAACTGAAAAATATTGGCCAAAACCTAGAAGACCTTGAGTATGGTGAAGTCTTTTTAGATGCAACACCAAAGACATAATCTATACAAGAAATAATTGATAAGCTGGACTTCAGTAAAATAAAAGACAATGTCAAAAGCATTAGAAGACAAACCACCAGCTGGGAGAAAAAATTGTGAAATGTACGTTTGTAAAAGGACAGTTACCTAAAATATACCAAGAATCTTTAAAACTCAACAATAAGAAAACAGTCTGATTAAAAAATGGACCAAATACCTTAACAGACACTTCACTGAAGAAGATATACAGACGGCAAATGAGCATATAAACAAAGCCCACACTATGTGTCACCAGGGAAATGCAAATTAATAATCAGTGATGCCAGAGGTGAGGGTGGGTAGTGGATATATAGGCAGAACACAGAATTTTTAGGGCTGCGAAAATATTCTGTATGATATTATAACAATGGATATATGTTATTACATGTTTGACCAAACCTATAGAATATATAATACCAAAAGTGAACCCTGAAATAAACAGTGGACTTTGGGTGATTGTGATGTGTTAATGCAGGTTCATCCTTTGTAACAAATGTACCACTTTTGTGAACGATGCTGGTAATGGAGGAGGCTGCGTGCAGGTGTAGGGTCAGGATATATGGGGAATTTCTGTACCTTCCTTTCAATTTTGTTGTGAACCTTAAACTGTTCTAAAAATACTGTCGTAAAAATTATGCAGAATTAGTTTTTATTACATACACTCCAAATTATCCTAATCTATACCAGGATGGTATTTCTCTCCCTGCTTTTTGTTCTTTATAGGATGGCTACGAAGGAATAATTGTAGTCCCCTGTTTCTCTTGTTAGTGTATTTCGGTGCTTCAGGAGATAACAATCAGATGAGTGAGGGAGAGTTCATATTTTTCTCAGTTATTATTTCAATCTCTGACCCCAGGCACTAGAAATGATATATTAGTTTATTTTATGAACTTTATTTTCTCTAACAGAAGGGTTTGAGCTTCAGAGAATTATTTCAAAAACCAGCAGGATGCTGAGACAGTGCCAAAAAACAAAAACAAAAACACAGTAAAACAAAACTAATCTACAAGAACACTGGAAAATTTAAATTTCAGTATCACAGTTGTTCTTTTTCATTCAAATCAAATCTATTCACAAATTTCTACTGTAACCCCTACTTTAAGCCCGGCACATAGAAATGAATAATGCAAACAATTGGAATTGACTTCCTGTTGTGACCTAATAATTACATTATATGATGAACTTCTTTGAGAAGCAGTGTGGTAGAACACTGAACTGAAAGCTCCAGGTCTACCATGAATTGGGCATACAGAAGTCCAGTGTGTCAACATGAATAAACACTGAAGATTATATAAAAATAATATTCTGCAGTAACTGAAATTTAGATACTCCTTAATTCCTTACATTATTAAAAGAGTCTGAGTGTTACTATTTGGAAGCCAGAAATAATCTATTCCATTGACACTTTTTTTTTTTTTTTGAGTCACTGCCATTTATCTGGCACTGGGCTAGGCACTGGGGTGACACAGATGTGAAAAGGACAGGCTGAGCTCCCACTTCTCATCCTGTCGTGCATTTCAGGGGACACTCCAAGACTTCGTCATCATCATAGTAATTATCTCTTCACTCTTTGCATTTAGTAAGTGATAAATCTCCCATTCAAACACTTGTGTCCTAAAACAGTACAAAAGTCTCTCTCTTAAATGTTTTCATTATTTTTATTTCAGTCACCCCGAAATAGAATTCCTAATTCCTGTCCAGGTGATGTCTAAATAACTGATAATTATTTCCAGAACATTAGTTTGCTGGAGTTAGAAGGGCTCATTGTGTTCAAGTGTCTTCTTTTTCATCTGGGCAACCTGAGACTTGGGATGCCAAATGATCTATTCAGGGTCATATATTTTGACAGAGTAGGAATAAAACCCTCTTATTATCATTCTCAGCCTATGATGGTTCCACTAAACCATGCATGCCTGTAAAAGAAATCAATGGAGAAATACAAGGCTGTCAGGTTTAAAATCCTCTTATATTCTTCTTCAGCTGAACAAGTCACGATGGGAAATAATATTCTTTTATGTCTATGGTTATTAGACTGAGTAGTCAAATTTAGAATGACTTGTTCTGCAAGGTTGGAACTCTCACTGTAGAAGTACTTTGAATTATTAAGGAAAAAGTCCTCTTTCCTTTTCTTCTTCCTTTCTTCTCTCCTTTATTTTTCCTACTTTCTTCCCTTCTTTCTCTGATTCTTTTGTTACACAATCATTTATCCCACACAAAGTTATTCAATGTGTAGGGTGCCTATGCTGGGATATAAAAATGAGTAAAGACACACTCTTCTCTTAATGGACTCGTAATCCAGTGGAGAGGAAAGATGCACAAGTAAATGATTATAAAACAGTGTGATAAATGATTATAAAAACGTGTGTGTTATGGTTCATCATAGAAGGAACGATCACTTTAATGGGGAGGAGAGGATTAAGAGCTGGAAGGTTGAGAAGGGTTTGTAGGGGAAAAAATGCCTTAAGGTTTGTTAGGAATTCACCAGATTTTGAATAAGGGAAGGGCATTCAGGGATGGAGAACTACCACCAAAAAGGCAAACAGTGTTTCTTGCAAGTTTCCCACCTCTTGCCCCGCGGCCTCTGGAAATGTGTATCATTAGGAAGAGATAGGCTTGGTAGAGAGGAAGCACCGCTGGACTCCTCTCCTAATCCTTTTTTCAACTGTAAGGCAGAGCTAGAAAAGTGTCTTACACCAGAAAAGGACTAGGATGGGGGAAGAGGATGAAGTAAGGCAGGGAGCATGAGCAAGGCTGGTATCAGTTCATGAAGTTGGAGACACAGGCGAGACCAGCTCTTAGCTGGATAAATGCATACTGATTCCTCTACAGATAACGGCCAGCACTTTCCTACTTTGCTTTCTGATACCAGGCTTCTTGGACCATTGATGTCAACCTTGGGAATGGATTTATGATACACTCACTTATCAGAGTTGTGTGGAAACCACTTAGGAAGCTGGTATTTGCTTTCCCAGATGAAAGGCAACACTGTCCAAGAACAATTATCTGAAATGATCTCTGCTGATACATCTGGCAATTAACTCAGGTCATTGGAAGTTGATTTGATAATATGAACAATTCTCAAGATACCTTGATCTGAAGTTGAGTGAGATAATTTCAGAGCACAATGAGGATAATACGATTTTATTTATTTAATGTGAGTTTGATAAAAATGCCAAGACTTTGGCTGGTCTTTCAAAGAAAATCACAATAAAAGATAGAATGTAATTAGTGATTTCTAATTTTCTTCATTGTAGTTTTTTATATTTTTCAATCTTTCTATAATGAACATGAATTAGTTTTTTAAAGTTAGAAACGGATAAATATGTTATTATAAAAAGAATAAAATCATCTTCACTATCAACAAACTTATGTTGGTAAGTTTCCATCATGTTCCCTTATGAAAGTCACAAAAAAGATTATTTCTTGTTCCTTTAGAATTTACACCGTGGGTTTCTAATGTCTGGTCATTGGCAATTTCTTGCAAGTGTTCTTTTTTTTAGACTGGAAGTTATGAACGGGTTGCAAGAAGAGGTACCATGGGGTGGAAAGCAACAATTTTGGGCTAGAAGTCAGGGGACCTAAATTATAGTCCTTTATCTTTTTCTACCTATTACATGTCATTGGACAATTCCTTTACTTTTGTGGCATCTGTTTTCTCAAGCTAAGGTGGGTCTAATAATACACCCACTATTTACCAGACAGGGTGGCCGAAAAGAAGTAGAAAAAGTTTGCAAGATGTAAGATGCTATGCCCACGTGAGTTGTTTTTATGAAGAGTTATTCATAGTCATAAATTCTGCTTAGGACTCAACTGTTAAGGGGCTCTGTTCTAGAGATTGCCTATTGTGCAGTTGGCAAAGAGGTCCTTTGGAAATGTTAACATATATAGGGAGGCAGTTTAGAGGTATGTACTGGAAATGGTCAAACTGTAGTATCTAGCCCCCTCTCCCATTTTGTATCTGGAGAGGAAGTTTTCATGTTCATACTAAAAATGGAATTTACATCTATAAATTCCATTTCAAATGCTTACATCTCCCAATCTATTGCTACTAGCAACTTATATTTTAGACAGTTTTATTCAGATGACAATAGTTTATTTGAGCAATTTGGAGTTGCTGTCTTAAAAGACTATATACAAGTATTGAATACTGTATTATATTTCTGATGTTTTTAAAGATTTTCTTTTCTGCCTGCAATTTAATTTTCTTTTTAGAATTTTTCTCCTGCTTGGACTGTATTGATTTTATTTATAGAACCATTTAAGAAGTGTCCAGTGAAAACCCCTTTTGAAATGAAGGTAGATAACTATATATTGAGATGTACAGGCATTTCTCAGTGCACTTATTATTAGTGTAAGGCAATTATGTACTGATTAATTTGCTAACCAAATTTTAACCCTGTTGAATCAATGAGAACATTTTATTGCTTTTTGAGCATTTCGGCCATCAGTAGTTTGATGACTTTAAGTTTACAATGTTAAAATTGTTTAAAAATCATTTACTTTTGTTCCCAACATAGTTTGTTTTTAATAGAAATTCTCACTTGGGTTGTATTTCTTTTCTTTTAAAAGTGGCTTTGAGATAACTGTCTGAGTATCATACTTTCTTACTTAAGATTTTAGTATCTGATTAAATATTAAAATGGGCTACTCTGTAATGGTTTTTCTCCCTTAACTATAAGGATTTTACTACATACTTCCTTCCATAGGATTTATTTTTTCCCTTAAACACTCTCACTTGGCATTGTGATAGCTCATTTACTTGTATATGTATAGCTCACTAGATTGTAAGCTCTGTAGGGAAAGGAACTTTTTTGAATCATGTTAACTCTGTCTTCCTAGAGGTATATAGTCCTTAACAAGCAACAGACTAGTACATATTTTGAATGAATTAATGAAGGAGTCATAAACTACAAGAGACAAGAGAAGAGATGTACATATAAGTGCATGAAGATATAATCCACATGACAATGGACTTGTTATATTAAAAATAAAACCCTGAAATATATCAGACAAAATACTTAAAAAAAATTACCCAATACATGTTACAATTGCTATTTTTCTGTGTAATGAGGACTATCTTGGGTCTCAACAAACTAGTCTTTCCACCAAAAGGATCAGATTTGCACTCAATCTATTGCTGTAGTACACGGTGGGAGATGAGCACAGAACACATGGGACTTATGTCCTCTGGTGGAAGCTCAGCTCTGAGAAAACAGACAGAGAAGACAGTGCCAGCACAGGAGATCACGCTGGAGTTCAACATCTCATAGAAGAGGTTAAGGGAAAGCAAAGGCTCCGAAACAATGTAGTTATACGTAGTCTAGACTCACAGAGGACTTTGAATAAGTGCATAAGCAAAGGCTATGAATCTTTAGCAAATGGCATAAGGCTCTGATTTAAAAAAAAAAAAAAAAAGAAATATCCCAGTGTCACTATCAAAAAGAGGAGAAGGAGATACCAGAAGATAAATCCAGTAAGCACTTGGTGAACTCAGAGCAAACAAATGGAAAAATATATTTCCTCAGCCACACAAAATGCATTTCTAAGAGTTTAAATTATGAGTTCCATAGTGAGGAGGAAGAGGGAGTTGATGTGAGAATACTCTGATCATTGAGTAAAATACTTTGTTTCTATAAAGACTTCAGTTAATGGATAAAAAGCCATTCATTAAGGCCTCCTTCCCTAGTGTGCATTTAGTCCTTCTCAAAGAATCCATTTGTTTTCATATTAAATTTCTAAGTTAAACAAACAAGCAAGCAAAACTTCCACATATGTTATCTGCCTAGACTAAGTAGGCAGATTTTGTCTATTCCAATTGTAAAGCTGTTGCCCAGGGTGAAAAAAAGAGGAAAGGGGCCTCCCTTCCTCTCACTCCCATCTCTCTGAGAATGCATAACAAGATTTCTTTCCTCATATTAAACATATTGCCATCTGCGACACCATAAATGGACCCTGAGGGTATTATGCTAAATGAAATAAGTCAGGCAGAGAAAGGTAAATACCGTATGTTTTCACTCATACATGGAATATAAAAACACACAAACAAAAAATGAACAAAGCAAACCAAATAAAAACAAACTTATAGATGCAGAGAACAGAGTAGTGGTTACCAGAGTGGAAAGATGGGGGCAGAGCAAAATGAGTAAAGAGATCAACTGTATGGTGATGGATGGAAACTAAGTTTTTGGTGGTGAGCATGCTGTAGTGTATACAGAGCTAGAGATACAATGTTGTGTGCCTGAAACTTATATAATTATAAACTGTTCTATCAATTAAAAAATAAAACTCTTTTGCTAAAACAGTACTACAGTAGCTCAGGAATCACATTTGTCAGTAAATATTACCAACATTTTGTTATGTTTGTACCATTGCTATAGTCTAAGAAATCTCTAATTGATCCAGAGTTCATGTATTTAAAATCTGTCTTAGGCAACAACTATAAGAGAAACAAAGAAACAAACACCTTTACATTAAAGAAAGATATTAAAGATAAAAGCAAAACAAATTTTTAAGGTGATGCAGAAAAACATCTGTATGACTTCAAAGCTGCATTAACCATAAGTAATTAGATTTTAAAAAATGACCACGAATCCCTCTTCTTCCTAAATCCATGCCTTTTAGAAGTCCCTTTCACATCTGTGTTGACTTGGCCATGTGCCTTGGTTTGGCCAGTCACAAAGTTGCTGTACTTTTCTGCTTGAAAAGCACTCGTGCACTGAGGTTTGCTCTTAGGAGATCTGCATGTTACCCAGCAAAAACTAGCATGTACGAAGTGGCACCTAGAAGTGGGGAGCTGCTGCAACAGAACAAATTATACGACATTTTCTTTTGGATTAGGTTAAAGGTGGAAGGTGGGAAAGCCATGAAGAAATAGAAGAATTTGGAAATATAGTGAACAAACTGTTAACAGGAGCTGAAAAGTAATAAGAAAACCACTTTAGCTGATGAAAAAATGAGAGAAATGTCACCTGCAGTACCTTGGAGGACAGGCAGTGCTCTAATGAACATGCAGCTTGGTAAGCTGGTTTACAGGAAACATATTATAAGTGCCATTTAGATGCTTTTAGCTGCTTAACACACACACACACACAAAAAAAAAAAAAAAAAAAAAAAAAAAAAAGGAAAGGAAAGAGAGAGAGATCAGCCAAATAAACATAATTTATTTTGCAAGCAGAATTCAGAGAGAGAGGAAAGAGAGGCCAGAACTTACTGGATGGCAAACTAAATCTACCTCATTCTCAACTCTTCTGTTTGTAAAAGATTCTTAAAATGAAGAAAGATTTGGAGCCAGAGGGAAAAAGTCATGTTATATTCGCAGGAATGACTGCAAGAATGGCAGCAGACATCTCATCATAAACAATGCAAGGTAGAAAACAATAGAGCAAAATCCTTAAACTCCCGAAAGAAGAAAAAATGTCAACTTAGAGTTTTTTACCCAGTGAAAGTCTCTTTCAAAAACACAGGCAAAATAAAGACATTTTTAGACAGTAAGTGTGGAAAGACATGAGCAGCAGTATACCTGCGCTGTAAGAACTGTTGAGGGACGTCAGTCAAACAGAAGAAAAATGAAATCAATAGAAATTTGGTTCTACATAAAGAATGAAGAGTAATGAGAGTGGTAACTATATGGATAAATAAAAAAACTTCTTTATTTTAAATATCTTTAAAAGATAATCAATTGCTTGAAGCAAAATCAGTAACCATGTTTTAAAGTTATATTATATGTAAAATACAATGTATAGAAACAACAGCACAGAAGCCAAAAGCAGAGAAATGAAAGTTTACTGTTGTAAGATCTTTTTTATTATGTGTGAAGAAAAATAATATCACTTGATGATAGACTGTGATGGGTTAAAGATACATGCTTTAAATCCTAAAGCAAACACTAAACCACAGAACTACTAACAACATCATAAAACTTTGTAACTTGTCATGGTTAATTTTATGTCTTAACTTAGCTAGGCCACAGAACCCAGATACTTGATAAACACTATTCTAGATGTTTCTTTGAAGGTATCTTTAAAATGGGGTTAATTTTTAAATCAGTAAACTTTGAGTAAAGATTTTCTTACATAATATGAGAGGATGTCATCCAATCAATTAAAAGCCTTAAGAAATAGACCGACTGCCCTTGAGCAAAGGGGGAATTGGGCCAGGAAACTACCTCTGGGTTCTTCCCTGAATCTCCAGCCTGCCAGCCCACCCTGTAGATTTGGACTTGCTAACCTCACAGTCATATAAGCCAATTCCCTGAGATAAATCTCTCTCTATATATATGCATATCCAACTGGTTCTTGTTTCTGGTGGACCCTGACTAATACACTAAGAAGACAAAAAAGGAAACAGAATTAAATAATAAAAAATTACTAAATTAATACACAAGAATCATTAAATGAGAGAAGTTCTTATATCTTCTGTGAAATGGACATCAATAATTACTCATAGTGTGGTGATGACAATCAAGGGGCTATCGATCTGTGAAAATATGTGTAAAATCCTGAGCACTAAATAGTGTAGCAATTCTTAAAAAGATTTGCTTCATTACTGTCAGTAATTATGTCCTGGTTTCCATTTTAATTTTTTAATTTACTCATTTCCTATTATAATTCTCAGTAATGCAGTCTTTCTGAGTCAGAGCTTATATATTCTTGATCCAGTGACTCAAGCCAGCATGCCTCTTTTCTCAAATTTGAGAGAAGTTTTTGATGTAGAGTAAACAAGAAAGATGGAAATAATTAAGAAATAAATCCCCCAGAAGTTTAGGATCCCAAATAAAAATGGTTTTCTATGAATATATAATATGCATAAAACAGGTACAGTGACTAATAATAGATGAAAATAATCCATATTGCATCATAAGTTGATTTCCTACATACCAAAATTTTCAATAAATAGCTATTTTAATAACATAGGTGTTCAAAAACCCAGCAGTTTGTGCAGGTGCAAAATTCTGAAATAAACAGCCCATCTATATTTTCCGTGTCTCTTGAGTAAGACATTTGATACGTTCTATTGTTCTAATTTAGAAGAAATGAGGGCAGGCCCTTTGACCCTAGTTGTCTCTGTTTTGCGATAATGTTTCCCTTTGCCAACCCTTACAACGAATGTAAAAATCCAGTTTTAGTGCCACAACTAAAAAGGGCTCAAGTGTCACTGGATTTTTCCAAGTGGGTATTTTCTGTTTTTGTCTACATTTGTATTCCACTCATTTAATGGAGGGAAGTAATAGAATTTTTCTCTCTGCTATAGAAGCAATTTCAGAAGTACACAGGTGCAAGGTTAGAAACTATATTTTAAAAAACCAAAAAGGGAAAACAAGATGATTGATTGGTTTTGAACCCTAAGGTCTTCCAACATAATAATCAAGCATACTTGGAATATCAAGTTGTGTCTTCAGAGAAGTGCACCCTGAAGTCCACTGAAGCAGTCATCATGGTTTGGTAGAAAGAATTCTAAGGTGACCCCTTTGTGTACACACCGTGGGAAATTGATAGACTTCACTCTGTGGTTCGGACATGCAATACAGTGCAGTTGACCTGTAACCTGTAAAGTAGGCAGTGGGCCTGACCTAATCACATGAGCATCACATAAAAGCAGAGAGCTTTCTCTGGCTGACCGAAGAGGAATAAGCCTGAAATAGGAAGCAGAAAAATCTGAATCACCACTGCTGGCTTAAAGACAGATGGGATTTGATGGCAAGGAATGTATGCGGTCTTCTAAGAACTTAAAGTAGTCCTAGCTTGTCCATCAGCAAGGAGACAGGAAATCAGTAATACAGCCCTGAGGGACTGCTATCTGACAAAAGCAAGAATGAGCTTGGAAGTGAATTTTCCCACAGGGTCTCCAGAAAATAACCCAGCTAGGCAGACATCTGGGTTTTGGCTCTGTGATTCCCTTGGTAGAGAACCCAGTGGTGCTGTGCTGGACTTTTAACTCCCAACCATCAATTAGTAAGTGGGTATTTTTTAACCCTTACATTTATGATAATTTGTTATGCAGCTGTAGAAAACTAATACACATGGTTTGGATCCTACCCAAAGAGTTTTTGTTCATTACTTTATATTCATTAATTTACTTATTCAGCCATTAATTTCTGAATGCATTCATTAAGTACATCCTGTGTGCCAGGCTCCAAGCTTTCTCAGGAGTTTTTAACTCTGAGGCAGTTTCATGGCCCAAAGCCTGAAGACTATGTTATCAGGATACAGGAATGTAATATCACCCACTCTCTCTAAACATGATCAAATACAGATGACGTAGACACTCTGCAAGTTGGAGAACTAACGATTCAATAAGTCATTTTGTGGCTCATTTAGAAAGCATGGTGGGCATTGTGAAAAGCTGTAGATACTGCCCATATTTTGAAAAATGAAGGCTGTAGATGACAGCACGTCACCTAACTATTTTGGCTGTCTCACAGGCTTACAGAAATTTCCCCATAGCTTTCCAGATAGCCAATGATGCTCATCCTACAAGTTCCACACACAGTGTCCCAGGCCACTTTAATTAATATACAATTTTTTTTTTACAGAGATGGGGAAGGAAACAGGAAGCTGACTAGGGTTTGCCGTCAGAGAATCCTTCCCAGCTGCGCTGATGTCCACTCCATCCATTATACAAATCTCATGCCTTTGGGGAAATGAAATTCCTGGCCTCCTCTGGGTTTTGCTTATTAGACCAGGAGAGAGTGAATTAACATACCTCTGCCCAACATAGAGCTTTCTTCCTGAACGAGAGAAAAAATCGGGTGGCCAGACATTTCATGGCCCCTGCAGGTGGCTGAGGAGACTGGGTACAAACTGATTCCTGGTCTGATCAATTGCTGATCAGTTTGTACCCTGTCTCTTCTGAGAACCATGGACTGTCTTCTCTTCCTCTCTTTCTCTTTCTTCCCCTCATCTTCCCTCTCTCATTCTCTCTCCTCCCTCCTCCCCTCCCTGCCTGCTCCCTTCCTCCCCTCCTCCCTTCTGTCCGTTTCCTTCTCCTTCCCCTCTCCCTCTGCCCCTCCCTCCCTCCTGGACTACCTCTCTGTTTCTCCATCTCTTCCTTTCTCATGTCTTTAATCACCTTTCATTATCCCAAAGTCCATTTATGGTCCTCTCTTCCCTTCTTAGGAGGTAACCAACATTTTGTGTTTGCTGTGTGTCCTTCCAGACCACTAATTTTATAATTTTAATTTATACATTCCTGTAGAAAATATAAAGTCTTGGGGACAATAACAGTGTTGGCGAGGATGTGGCCCAACAGGGACATTTAGATTCTGCTGCTGGATTGTTTGCTGCCACTAGCTCTGTGGAAACCACTCCAACTTACCAAGTAAAATTTGCAAACCCTATAAACCAGCATATCTTTCTTCCTGGGCAGATATTCTAGATGCAGTCTTACTGATGTGCACCAAGAAAGATGTACATCACAGGAGCAAAATACTGGAAACTTTCTGTCATGTGCATTGAGAGAAAGGTGAATAAACAGTTGTGGTATACTCAGTTAATAGAATATCATATATCATTGAAAATGAATGAACTGCTTTACACATCTATTAATTTCCTACCGCTCTGATAACAAAGTGCCACAACAAGGTGGCTTCAAATAACAGAAATGTATTGCCTCTCTCTTAGCTTTTGGCAGCCTTAGGCATTCCTTGGCCTGGAGATGGCTGTCTTTTTCCTATTGTCACATGGGGCGTTCCCTGTGTGTCTGTCCCTCTCTGTGTCCAATTTCCCCTTTTTATAAGGACACCAGTCATAGTGAATTGGGTCCCACTCTATTCTAATGTAACCTCATTCTAACTAATTACATCCCTGACCTCAGGGATTGCATATTACAGTCAGATCCTGGGCCCCAGCCCTGAATCCTTCCCCAGCATCCTCTCTTGTTCTCCCTATTTGACACCCAAACTGTTTTTTTGTTTTGTTTTGTTTTGTCATTTTTCCTATCATTTTTCTAATCCAAAGTTTCTCGAAGTGTGGTCCCCAGACAAGTAGCATCCACAAGTCCCTGGAACTTAGAAATGCAAATTCTTGGGCTTCATGCCAGACTTGAGTCAGACACTCTGGAGGTGGGGCTGTAAGCCCTGGCCCCATCATCTGAGATCTCACTTAGACCTGGCAATGGGCTCTAAATTACCTTCGCTTAGACTGTGGTTCTAATCGTACCATTCTCCTGCTGAAAATTTGATATTGGCTGTCCAGCGTCTTTCGCGTAAAATAAAAAAGGCATGACTTCCAGACCGTCAGACATCTGGCTCCTGCTTCCACCTCTAACTTTATCTTCTCTCAGCCCTTCTTTCTCCCACCTCTCAGGTCACAAGCTCATCCCACAGTCTGGCAGTGAATAAAGATGTGTATTCCCTGAGTGGCCCCGCTCTCTGGAATCTACAGGAGCCTTTCAGAAAGCAATTTCCTCTCCTTCTTTCCTCCTTGCCACCCTGCATCAGGCTGGGGTTTCTTCTTAGGGTTCTCCGTCCTCTGTATCACACCAAAAATCACCGTGGGTTTTTTTTTTTTCTTAATTAGCCCACTTGGGTCCTTGAAAGATGTGAAGTTCTTTTAAAATGCAAAAACATAATATTTTTGCAAAGGGAGCAAAATTCAAGGTCTCTGGAAGGAAACACAAGAAAACATTTATTGAGTTTTCCTCTGAGGAGGAGGCCGAAAAGTGGGGTTAGGGTGGGGGGGTAGTTCTACCACCTGCACTTTTGATTGGTTACCATGATCCTGCTTTATTTTTGTTCCCTAACAATCACCTTAAACATTAAAACACATTTGTCACAGGGTGCATGGTTGTGTGTGTCACAGGGGGAAGCAATGTTAAAGGGTAAGAAATTGGGCAGAAAAGAATAAAAGCAAGGCTTGAAATCAGTAAGAACTGGGAAATGAGGAAAAATGCATGTCCTAATCACTATTCTAGTTTTTCTCAACCTTGAGAAATGTATGGCAGCCTTTTAAAATGTATAATTGTCCCTTGAGTTTCTTCCTTGTGTTTTCAAATTATTTTTATTACTTCTTATTCAAACTTGTATAAATGAAAAAAATGTGTGTTGATGGTAGCATAATCCATCCTAATTTTTATAATTTTTATTTATTAAGTAAATTAATTAATTTATTAAATTTTATACATTAAAGGATAAAGGATATTTTATATATATATACACACACATATATATATATACACACACTCCCTCTATATATATGTGTGTATATATATATATATAATTTATTGTTAATTTTAATAAATCTAGAAAGAAAGTGGTAGCACTGGGTTTTGAAACAAAGTATCTGATTGTAGACTGTGCAATGTTCTTATACAGCTATGAAACTAAATTAAATGAACGAGTTAAACTAAATTAAACACATTAAAAAGCCAGTTGATTTTAAACTAACAACATTGATTTAATAAGATAAGTGCCGCTGTTTTGCTGAGACAGAATTGCCCCTCCCAGCGTGAACACGGAGCAGAATTCCACGCCACGTGGAACAAATTCCCCTCCTCGCCAGCCTGCACGGTTCCGCCATGGCGGTGGGCTGTGTGCTGGGCTAATTCTCTCATCATCTTTTGAGCAACTGGAAATCTTTATTTGTAGAATTGCCTTTATGACATTCGGTCTTCTCTTAGACCAAACATGTCATTTACGGCTAATTACAGTTAATGTTAACCTTCTTATTTCCTCATTCCCTCATGTCAGTGCAAACAGTACGACTTGGCACCAGCACAAAAATTAGTGCAAACACCGTTCGAAGACCCTGCAATCACATGGCAGTTTTCAGAAATGAGGTCATTCAGGGATCCTCCAACAGGGGTCGGTAAACTGTGACCTGTGGGCCAACTCTGGTATACTGCTGTTTTTGTAAGGTCCGTGGGCTAAGAAGGGTCCTTACGGTTTTATGTATTTATTTTTATTTTTTTTATTTCTTGGTCCTTATAGTTTTAAACAGCTGAATAAAAGAGAGAGAGAGAAAAAACAATATATGATAGAGATGCACGTGGCCCACAAAACCTAAAATATTTACTATCTAGCCTTTTTGTAAAAAGTTTTCTGATCCCTGTCCTTAAATATCCTTATGTCATTTAAATAAAAAGATTATCATGAAGTAAAAACACAAACTGGACAACATTTTTCAAGAAAGATGAAGGACCCCTGGGAAGAGATTTTCAGAAAGCCAGAAGGAAAACACATTTCTACCTACTAGACAATGTGGTCCGTTACTCATCGTCTGGTATTTGTGAGATAAAATCACAAACGGACCACTGCCCAGGAGAAGCACAACCATTTTTGGTACAAAGACCAAACAGAAGTTACTCCCAGGATTATCATGAGGGGGACACTATGGAATGGAAGGACGTCCTCTCTGGCGTGCCTTCAATAGATGTAACAGCAAGTTTCATATAACCATCCTTCACAGAGCCAATGACATCATACCAATGTGGTTGAGTAAAGGCAGTTTTCAAGGGACCTTGGACTATGGGCCAGGTATTTGTGTTTCTATGGATCTAGCTCAATGTAAGACTAAGTTATAGACTCAGGGAGTATGCAGACTGGATGCCCTTGAATCCAGGAGACTTGGGTGTCTTGGAGATTTGGATGCAAATCTCCCTCAGTATCTTCTCTCTTGGAGTTGCTGTGTGACTAACTGAGGGAAACACCTTGACACAACTTGTGTGTGTTGCCAGCTGAACTCATACCTATTTCGTGTTCACTATGAAAGAACACAGTGCAAAACACTTAATGATGCCACTGAAGCAACAGATCTGCTGCTTTAGACAGCTTCTCTCTTCACGTTGCAAAAATGACAGAGGGCACGTGAGCGGTCACAACCCTGCAATAGCATCCATGTCAGTAGGCACTGAGAAGAAATCTCTTGTCTCGATTTGGTTAGAAGCAACTATATGCAGCTCTCTCAAGAGACCAATCACTGTATTTATTAAATTTTATACTTTAAAGGATATAATTCTTCACATCTGTTTCTAAACACAATCATTTATATTTTATTAGTAACTGTTGAGTTGCCTGGCTCATCACGCTTTGTGCTGGTTCAGCCAATGTGGAATGATCGGAGCGCACACAGCCCAGGTGCTCCTTTTGAGAAACCCCAACTGGCTCTTCAGTAAAGGAGTGGCAGTCACATACGCTGGATGGGCTGACAATTCTGCTGTAACTGATTGACGGTCAGCCACTCCTCCGGGTCAGAGGAGTCCACACCTGGAGTTAATAAGGGAGAGCTACTTATGAGAGGACTTCAGGTCACCATGAGGAGCCACCTACCCCCGTCTCCACCTCTACGTGCACACTTTTTTCTGGAAGCTCTATTCAACTTAGACTTTAAAACCAGAACTCAGTGATTTACCGACCACCAGCTGTTTACTGCCTTGTCCTCTCTCCCCCTCAGCAAAGTTGATGAGCCCTTTAGAATCAAGGGCTGCTGGTCGGATTTCCAGCTCAGCCCAGGGATGGAGTGAAGGTGCATTTGTCACCCTGCACCTTCTACACTTGGGACCCCTTGAGCATAAACAGCTTATGTCTCTCGTATCAGAGTC
The DNA here is from genome assembly GCF_048773025.1 of Camelus bactrianus. Taxonomy (NCBI): domain Eukaryota; kingdom Metazoa; phylum Chordata; class Mammalia; order Artiodactyla; family Camelidae; genus Camelus; species Camelus bactrianus. Next base: position 122,134,887 of record NC_133540.1, on the reverse strand, counting down.
CTCTGGGGGTGGCAACCTCACATTTGCTATTTAGCTGTCTAATCTCTGCAGTGACAGTGAGAGTCCATACTCCACAAATCAGTGGGACGTGGGAGCCACTCAGACAGACTGTGGCCCAGGAGTTTTAAGAAGAAAACAAGAACCGGAACACACACGTTTCCTTCCAACACGCGTGTCTTCCTGCCCCCCAGTGGGTGCACTGTGAGGTTAGAGGGAGTTAGGGTTGGGATGGAGGAACACTAGGAGCCTGTGTTCTTGTTGTTGTACTTACTTAAATCCCTTCCCCCTATATATAAAAATAGATTAAAAAAAAAAGAAGTTTCTTTGTATAGCACAGCCACCACACAAGCCATAACGTGCTATAAAGTGCAAGGAGGGACTTGCATCCTGGCACCTCTCTGCCTAGATTTGGACTCAGGTTGCTGCTTTCTGTCTCTCTTCACTCCTGAAATGAATGTAGAAATCCTCAACAACCTGGCTGCATATTTCCTGGCCACCAATTGTATTATCAGGATGAGTTTCAATTGCTGTCAGCCTGGAAGTCCTAGGGGACAGTATCTACTTTCCTATTATCAGCGATGCCCAGATAATACACTTACTATCTTGCAATTTCATATGAATTTTTCTTTCAACAGACATTTACAAACATGAAATTTTAGAGACTGGTGGTTGTTCCACAGGGGTGGCAAGCAGCTGCAGCTCATCTCAGGTGTCTGCTCGTATACACACTGTTTGTTCAAAACTTCCTCCTCCATGGCAGGTTGAAACCCAGCCCTGCTCCAACATGAGATGTCCAGAGGTTACTGCCTGTGGGAGTGCTGACAAGCCAGCTATTTGCGGCAGATACTCAGAGGCAAAATTGGAGAATTCTGATTTCTTCAGCAGCGCTGCTCTGGACAGGAACCCGCGTGAACCTGATCTGACTCACTCAGGCCAAGGTGAATACTCTGATGTGTACAACCACCCACAGCCCTCAGGAGTATTCACCTCTCTTTGGCAACCGGGGCCAATCTGCTGCTCTCTGGCTCCCAGCATGGACAGTTCATCACTTGAAACAATTTTCCCCATTTTGGTTGTCCTTGGAGAACAAAGGCTGCAAAAGCAAACCATTGTTCAAGCCAAAATTCATTTCGTGGAGAAAATGAGACACGTGGACCAGTCTTTCTGTCCTTTATTTTATCGTCCCCTCTGGCATCCGTTTATGGATCTGATTTGATTTCTGTTTTCATTTTGAGTCTTTTCTCTGTGACCTTAGGTCAGAGACAATATCAAGAGCAATGTGTTTTTGTGGGTTAATTCATCTGAGTCAATGGAAGAAGAGAGAGGGAACAAAAATGGAACAGAAGAGAGGGTGAGAGAGGTTGAGAGAGAGAGAGAGAGAGTTCGGCTCCAACTGAGACTAAAGCTACATCTGTATGAAAGGGAAAAACGACTAGTTGGATCTGGAACTCTGATGAACCCTGACACTGTTTACAATGTAACAAGCAGCTGAAAGCTTCAACACTGTTACAGTTTCACCCTCCATTAATGCTTTATCCCATCTGCCTGGTCACCAAGATGAATGGAAAGGGCTGGAGCTGGGAAGGGTTAACGGGGAGATAACCAGCGGCAAAAATCAACACAACATATTATTTTTGCCATTGAAATAGCGAATTTTTGTCATGAGCATTTGAGATAACAAATTGTTTTCACAAATATTCTGGATTTGCCTTTTGTAAAATATCATAAAACTTTCAAATCATATCTCCAGGGGAGCCTTGGCAGGCTTTCATTAAATGCAGCTGTGTGCTTGTCAAAGCCAGCACCATTTGGTGCTTCCAGGGAAATGGGGAGCTGGCATGTTGGCCCTGGGGCATCGATAGAGATGGCCGATGCACATGAAGTGGGTGAAGGAAGTGAACTTAACATTACTGAGGAGTATGCTGAGTGGCTCCCCGTGGCTGGTGCCACCACTGATGCCAAATCAGGAGGATGGAAACTTCCCTTAAGTTAGAGAGGAAAAGTAACGCACAGGCTATAAGTTCTTTTCAAGGATTAGACACCCAAACTCTACCATTTCCAAAATGTCCAAATGGGAAAACAAATGATCCAGTGAATTTTGTTCAAAGATAATCAAAGCAAAGAGGCAGAATTCTCCTTCAGGTGAATTAAATTGTAAATAGGGAACATTTTTAGCAAGCTTGTTGATTTAGTGACACTTGGTTCAGTTTTCAACTCTCCTTTAGAGACTTTCTCTTCCCATCCCCATAAAAAATGAAAAACAATTAAATGGATATAATCAATGCTTAAAAATTAGAAAAAATGAGGGTATTAGCACTTAATGGAAATCAGTTTTGCTTATTAAGTGTGATATAAGGCCATGGCTTCAGACTTCAGTCTGGATTTAGGATTGCCTTGGATATATGTTAAAAATACACATGCCCAAATAAATAAATAAAATGAGTAAATTAACAGAAAAATATGGGGATGGTTATAGCTCAGTGGTAGCGCACATACTTAGCATGCATGAGGTCCTGGTTTCAAACCCCAGTACCTCCATTAAAAATAAATAAACCTAATTACTCCTTTAAATAAATAAAATAAGTAAATTAACAACAAAGAAATTATACATATCCAGCCTAGGCCAATCCTAATGATTCTGATTAAGTTGGTCTTGGGTGCAGCCCAGGAATTTCATTTTAAACAAGTTTCCTAGGTGATTCTAATGATGGTAGTTCATGGACTATTCTTTGAGAAATGGTATCTTATAATATATGCATGGTGTGTGTGTGTGTGTGTGTGTGTGTTTGTGTGTGCGTGTGTGTGTAGAGGGAAGATATACTGGAAGAACTTCAAGTAAAAAAATTAATTTGGGTTGTTTTGTGAAGGAACTTGGCTGACAGGCTAAGTTAGTTTTTAAACAAGGAATTAATGCTATCAAATTTGTAGTTTTGAAAGTATAACTCTGGTAACAGGATGGCTTAGAGACAGTGGAGAGAATTAAGGAAAGCAGTTAACGTTTTGTAACAGATGAGGGCTTGATCCAGAATCCGGCCCTGGGCATGGTGCAGGTAATACTGATGAGTAAGGCGTGGTCCCTTCCTCAAGATGCTTGCAATCTGGTGAATGAAGATCCAATAAATCATACAGAGGTGGAGAAGTTAAAGAAGTGGCTAGCCGAGTGCACGGGCTGGGGATAAACAGATACTGAACTTGGCAGAGCTATAGGGACCAAGGGAAGATTAAGTTCCCAGATGAGGACAGACCGAGTGAAAGGTCGTTGAATTGGATCAGAGTTGGGTGATGCTGCGTCCTTTTCACTGGTCGGACTAGAATCCAGACTCCGCAGACTTGAGTGAGTGAGTGGTGAGAAAATGAAAACAGAGATTACTGATTCTGTTTTGGAGACTTTGTTCATGAAAAGACAGTCAGAGCTAGGAGAGCAGCTTAATGCCGTGACAGGGCTAAGGAAAGGCTTGGTTTTGCTTTTGTTTTGATTGATTCTTATATAGGATACTGGAATATATTTGAAGGAAAAGGAGATAGAGAAGTTGAAAGCTGAAGTGATCATTGATGGGGTAAAGAGAAAGAAAGAAGAAATGGGATCAAGAGGGGTGGGCAGGTGGAGAATCTGGCCTCGGCAAGGAAGAGATCAGAAAACTGAAGAGGACCAGTGACTGCACAAGGCACTTTTGAGGTGGGGAGGGAGCAGCAGAAGAAAGAGAAGCAAGGATGAGGAAAAGGAGTTCCACACTGTAGGTGCCACCCAGTAGCCATACTACACCTTCTTCCTTGGTTTGTAGGGACCAAATGTGTAAATTTAGTTCATGTGGCAATGTGCTTAGGGACGGTTTGTCCCACCCCTAAATCCCAGAGGAGGATCCATGATTGATCTAAACTCAGCATGGCGATCCCATTGCCTTCTGTTCAAGATTGATTTGGGGGGGAGTGCAAATGAGCAAGTTTGGGTCAAATATATATCAAGAAGGTCTCTGCTGATGATACTTTTGGAAATTGCTTTGCTCTATGATAGATAGGTTTCCTTCCTGGAGCTTGGAGTGTGAAGACATGATGCTTGGGATGAGGGAGCCATCTTATCACCACGAGTAGAACCCGAGGACCAAAAGTTAACCATGAGTTAAATGCTCAGGGTGGAGGAGGAGAAATCTGAGTCTGATGATAATACCGAGCAACTGTATTACCTCTGGAGCTCTGTACCTCCAATTTCCTGCTTGGAGAGATATTTCTATTTTTCATTGTTTAAATCACAATCATTTGAGTTTTCTGATACTTTCAGTCAAAATTACACGTAAGCAACTTTAGGAAAATTTGTCTCTATCTTTGCATTAAAGTAAAAGAGGAAGTCATCTGCTAAGAGGGTTGGAGGCACATCTGGGGTTGGATTTGGGAAACATGAAACTTATCTGGAGCTACCGTTGAGAAGACTGGTAGCTAATGAAATAAACCAAAGGAAGGAAGCAAAAAAAAGCATACCCACAATAAAGGGAAACTGGGTGTAGTCAAAATGGCTTTGCAACATTTCCAGCCTCCCCAGGAAGGGGCAAAAGAGGAGAAAGTCTGTATTGAGGATGAGTTAAAGGGGTCGATAGGGGAGCAAAGGCAATGTGGAAACATCCCATGAAGGAGTCAAATCAGTCTGAGTCGGTGCTGGATCACATCATAGAACATGTTTCGGCTTCAGTTTCATCATCACTAAAATGGAAATAAAAACAGCACCTAGCTCTTAGGTTTTGGTGAGGACAAAGTGAGACAGTATGTGTAACTGATTTCATCTTGTATCTAACATATTTTAAGTACCCAATACTTATGTGCTAGTAATTAAGCTCTGAGCTCCCATCAAAGCCAGGAGAGCACCAAAAGCCCCCCACACATCAGAAATAATGTCAAATAATAACTTCTGAGTGCATTACACATAGGTTTTAATCAGCAAGCTGTATAAAAACTCCACGCACCATGCATGTTAGTAAGTTTCTCCAAAGTTGAATTAAGGAAGAAGGAAAATATTTCTGGCACAAAACAACCTAGGTACCTTAACAAGACAAACTCCAAATAAATTGGCTGCTGCATCATCCACTGATTATTTGCCAATAATTTTTTTCAGCCTGCACATGCTCTTGATTTAGCTGGGCCAGCGAGCTGCTGTGGGTGTGTCAGTCATCTTGTCACTGGTCTGGGTGGAAAGCAAACTCAGAGGAGAGAGCTCATCAAGGATCCAGCTCTCCATGTAACTGCCGGGCAGGTCCAGGGAACTGCAGGGCAGGACCAGGGAAATGCAGAACTTCCGCAGCTTGATTTTCTTAATTCTCTTCTCTAAAGCCTCCACCACATAGTGTGTTTCTGGGACAGGATCCACAGCTTCGCGTCACCTGAGAATTTACTAAAAATGCAGACTTTCAGGCCCCACCATGGGAGGATGGAAGAAGACTTGCCTTTTAATAAGACCTCCAGGTGGTTTGTATATTGTCTGAGAGGCACTGATCTTAAGGACTTGTCTGAAGCCACCTTGTGTGATAGACACAGAATCACTCAGAGGCCCTTTCACTTCCTTCCATCTCTTCATGATGTTGGATGTGGGTGCCCAAGTGAGGCTCAGCTTCACAAAACCCCTCACTGCTGGGTCCCACTGAAGCAACCCTCAGTCGCCAGTGAGCCTTGCTTTCCACCACTTTGATTAAAGAGCAACAAGGCTCAAGGAACTTGCATGAACTTGGGTGCCAGACAAGCTTGCGTTTATTCCAGGCTCTGCCTCGTGTTCGTTATTTGACCCGGGACAAATGAACTCAATGCCATGACTGGGCATCCCCCACCCCAGTTCACAGACAGGAGTCTTGGGAGCCCTATTTCCAGCCATTAACTCCTGATGGCCGGCACTGACTGGGACAGAGGAGGACACTAAGGGGCATTAGGGGAGGGCACCTAGAAGAAGACTGGCCAGTTAGCTTTGCTCCCTGGAACATCTGGATTGGGAAATCAGAGACACTAGCTGTGTCTGCAGTCTTTAAGCCAAGAGGAGCTGTAGGAACACCTGGGGACATTTTCTCAGCTATGGGCTCAGAGGTGCAGAAAAAGCCAAAACAATATGACTCTAGAAAAATGAACCTGAATTTCTGTATAGTTTTCCAACTTTGGATCCCCGTCTCTACTGTAATTCACGTGTACTTTCTGCTTTTGGGTTCCTTGAGATACCTTGTATGTATCCAGTAACCAATCTCTCCCTCTCATGATCTCTTCTTCTCTCTCTTTCCCTACACTAGCTTAAATTTTTTAAATCCCCAAAGTACTGGCCAAATGAGTAAATGGCAGTTGTAATTATTATTATTACCACTATTAGATTATTGGCATCATTATTATTATGAGAATAACTCCTACACCAGCCTATCCTTTCATTCAAATGTAGTAGTTGATAATTAATCTTCGGAACGATAAGAAAACCAACCATCTGAATACAGGGAAAAATAAAATACTGTCTTCACATATGTTTACATATTTACGGATGTACTGATGTTCAAAGAATTAACTAAAAAGTAAGGATGCCGACCATCACTGAGCATGACGGCAGCTGAAGTTCAAGAGCACATTTTATACGTTTACTGGGGAAAGACGAGTTGTCTCAGCCTTCAGGACTGAGACAACTCCATCTCATAAAGTGCCAGATTATCTCAGATTTCACAGAAGCCCTAACTAAAGTCAGGAACGTAAACACAGTGACCTAGGGAACAAAACTAGCAAGTTATAAAATGAAGGAGTCTAGGTCCCACTTGCTACCATGGTGCTTATATAACAGCTTAGGTCCAAGCCAGCAGAACCTTATCTCAGCTGGCAGCCAACCCCAGAAACCTATCTGTTACACTAATCTGAATCTCTTCCTGAGATACTGACTTACTGAAAACCTCAAACTATTTTCATCAAAAGATTGAGCACTGAATGTATAAAATACTCAACGTTGTCTAGTGGAAGATGTTTTATTATCCTTAGTGTGAATGCTAAAAAATAATAACCCACATTTGGATGGCAAGACTCACCAAGCCACTTTTCAAAACACAGCGTTCTGTTAAGCATCATTTCCTATGTTTCAGCACTGAGATGTGTGACACTTTAAGAGGTGCAATACGTTCCCCGAGGTTTCTAGCTTGCCCTCTACAATCACACTGTTGTGGCAAATACGGATAGTTCTGCTCAGCGAACGCACTTGGAAATGCTCTTAAAGGTCACCGGGTAGAAGGCAGAGACATTCCCAAGACGCTGTCTGACTGAAATTTCACACGCTCCTAGAAGCATGCTTTCCTAGAAGGTGGGGAGAATGCTTTCAGGAGAAGCTGCCTCTTATTCAGAGCTGTGACTGGCAAGAAGTGGAGGGCATCAAGGCCACTTCCCAACAAAGCTAGCTCTGTAAAGGAGCAGGTCCAGGGTCAGACGATTCCGGTTGCCATGGAACAAGAAATCAAATTTCCCACCCCTGGTAGGCGCCTTGCTTCCAAGCACGACTCAGCGTTATTATGACCTTCTGGTATACTGAACTGAGGGGATGTTTCCAAAGGAGACTAGTCCTCAGATGGAGGACCCTTTAGCTGTCCTCTCATCTGGAGGACTTAGTAACTCAGCCATTTTGCCTTCAAGCAAGGGCAGATTTTTATTTTGAAAATAACTGGAGTTTTCGCTACTTGAAAGTTTTAAGTAAAACTGAAAACATTGTGGAGGTTGCATGAACCATTTGGATTCCTCTCAAGCTGGCACAGAGCTACCGACAGGGACCCTAGAATGACCTGTGCATCTTCTCCAGACAGGGTCAGCTCCAGCGCTCGGTCAGCCACTCTCCATTTCTTTTGGAAACTGAATTCGTGTTGGCCAGGGAGACTTAAACATTGGGCTGTCTAAATAATTCTATGCGGAAGCAGAAATTCATGCTCTGACATTCAGGTGGATTTTACGGAGAGTAGTAATTTACAGGCATTAAAGTAGTTTTAACGAAGAAGGAAACAGTCAATATTTTATTCATTCCAAATATGAACCAACCCACATTAGGCCAGGAAATCTTTCTGCTGAGAAAATACTGTCACAGAGGCTCAACCAGTCACTAGAAGAGGAAGGAGGGTTCATAAGAGACTGCAGAGTTTACACGGGTCGGTCAGAATTTTAATGGTGGTACGTTCCGAGCCTTCGCGGAGCCTATGGAACTATCCTAAGCCTTTTCTTTCTAAAAAGAGTCGTTTACCTCAAGTCAGGTTTCTAGGCAGATTTCAAATTCTGCCTGTAAGAAAAATTCCTAAACTCTTATTGTGAATATAAAACCCATGGTATTAAATATCTTCTTTAAATGCCAATTGATGCCTCTTTGCCATGAGTCCTACACTTGACATAAACCCGACTCCATGATCCTACCATGTCTGGTCACGTGTCCTTCCAACGGCTGCAATGTCCCTTCCTGTCTAGGAAATGCTCTGTGATCTTTCAAGTCTTGATTCAGATGTCACATTCCCCAGACCCCCTTTCCACGCTTCTCGCCCTGCCTGGCAAGCTTAATCGTTCTCACTTCCTCCTACCTTAACAGTCTATTATTTTTGGATATTTACCACGTGTCAGGTAACTGGCTAATCCTTATGTATCTACTGTCTCATTTAATCCTCACAAAGAATTTATGATACCTCTGGGCTCTATCATTATCTCATTTTACAGTTGAGGCAACAACGTTACACAGAAACTGACAAAGCTGGCACTCAGACTACACTACGCTGATCTATTTCCTTATCACTTTAAATTCATTGAGGACTGAAGACTCAAAGATGAGGGGACACAGCACCTGCCCTCACATATGGAAAAGAAATGGACACATAAACCGTCTACACAGTGTAACCGTGTCATAAGAGAGGTGCCAGGATGGTCTGGGAGGTTGGGGGAGGACAGAGGAGACTTCACCAGCATCTGAGACTTGGAGTAATCAATGGAGTGCCTGAGTTAAAAGAATCAAATTACAAAGTTGGTAAGAGAACATGTCTCACGCTCTGAGAAGGATGTCTAGTTCTGTAGGACTAGAGCATAAAATACGAGGCAGAGAGCGACAGGGAATGAGAGTGGAAATACAGGAAAAGGTCAAATCTTGAAGGACTTTGAATGCCATGCAAAGGGATTTAAATTCTATGTAAAATAAAAGACTAGAGAGTCATTGAAGACCTTAAGCAGAATTAGCATCAATAGATTTGTTATTTATAAAAATTACTTTAACAAAAGCATAGTGGATGGATTGCTGAAGGTGAGACTAGAAATAAGGAAGTTAATTAAGATATTGCAAAAGTTAAATCCTTAAGGTTGAGCAGGGGGAGTGGCAGTGGAAAGCAAATAAAAATTTGAGAGCACAGAAAACACAGATGGTGGTTAAGAGCACATATCCTAGGCTGACTGCTTAAGCATGAATCTAGCTCTGGCACTTCTTAACGATGTTCTTAGGTAACCCCACAATCTGTGCTGGAGTTTCCTCATCTGTAACATTGAGATAATAATGATATGTATTTCACGGTTGTGTTGTGCCTATTAATAAAAAGACACTTTGTATTTATTATAAGACACATTATTGTTGAACATTATTGTACAACATTATTGTACAGTTAATGCAAAGTGCTTAAAACAGTGCTGGGCACAAAGAAAAGGTTATGCAAGAGATATCTGGAAACTGAAAAGTATATATACTTTTTCCTAATCTTCACAGTGGGCAAAATTAGCTACTTTTCTTGTTGTAAAATGGCATCCTGAAGCAAATTTAATTTGCTTGAAATGAAATTCAGACTAAGAAAGCACAAAAATTAGCCTGGTGTAGAATTGCAAATTTGCATAGAAAGTGAAAATGGGATACGATAATAGTTTAATTTTTTGCAGTCCTTTTGAGGTCTTGTCGTGGCATGGTGTGATGACTTTGGAGGTAGAGCATTCCAGAATAAGGAGCCTTGTCACGTGTTACTGGCTTTCATAATTGTTTTTTTTTTCTTCTTACTACTACCAATGCAGATAAAAGTGATGTATAACCACAGATCATCCAGTTCTCAAGAATTACTGACACTTAATTAAATATATGATTAGCTTTCACTTGGTTAGAGCCTGTATTTGAAATATTTGACTTCTGCATTTCATATGCTCTGAGGATTTCAATTTGTCTTAAAGCAAAATATAAGAACGTGAACTAAAGAATATTTTCCTTGTAACTGTGTGTTGGACTCAGACTTTCATTAGTATCTTATCTCATTCCTCAGGGTAAACTTCAGAAGCAGATAGAATGCCTTGACTCAAGAACTTGAGAAATTTGGTCTCACTGACAGAAAACAGAGTCAGGAAAGCATTCATTTCAGCAATGAATTACCTTTGTTGGTTTTCTGTTTTACTTGTAAGATCTGGTGTTGGGATGGAGACTAAATTCTGAGTAGAAGATAGAAGCCTGTAGACTGATTAGAACATTTTTGACTACTTCATAAGACGGATGATACAGACTTGAGCTATGATATACAGGACCAAACTGAAGAGAAGGGGATAAATTCGAGGAAAAAATTGACAAAACCTGATGGCTGATTGGATAAGGGTCATTAAGGAAAACAAAGGGGCAAAGATGATCCCAGATTTCTAGGCTGAGTAATTGCATGGATAAACATGGACCTAAAAAATATAAAATGCAGGAGAAAATGCAGCTTTGGGTTGTTATGAAAAATGGTATATTTAGTTTTGAATATATTGAATTCAGAGGGTCTATGCCAGAGTTAGGTAGACGTGCCAAGCAGATAATGGGACAGCTTAAGTGAGACATGGGCTGGAGGTATGGATTTGAGATTTACTGACATAGGTGGTAATGGTTCTATGAACATGGATGTGCTCCTCTTAGGAGAATGCAAATTAAAAAGAACAATTGGTCAAGGACAAAACCCCAAGGAAAAACAGTGTTTAAAAGATGTGTGTAGGAGAAAGAAATCCTTGAAGATGAAAGAATTCTGGATTAGACGGAAAGAACACAAGAAAAATCAAGAGAGTAGAAAATATTTTCAAGGGGGTGGGGGAGAATATCTCTTCTATCATGTGACATGTCCAATAAGATAAATAATGAAATGCTTCCATTATATTTTTAAAATAGCAAGCTATTTAAAAAGTATTTTATTCAGGGTAGTTTCAGTGCGATGTTAGGGATAGAAGCCACATCGTAGAGTGCTGAGAAACTACCCATAGGTAATGATGTGAAGACAGGGAGAGTAAATCCAACCCCCAGAGCTTCTGATGAGAAGAGGAAAAGAGTGACAGCGTGGTCGGGCCCACTTTGGAAAACTCTGGACCATGGGGGGAGATACTTTGGGATCAGGAAGGCTATTTGCCTAAAAAGAAGAAGTTGACAGAGAGTGGGCAGTTTCAGAGTCAAAAGAGAAAGTGGTGACTGCAGGAAAATGTCTTGGAATGAATGCTTAGGGCCCAGGTATATGAATTAACTTTGAACAGGAAGAAAATTCTTTCCTATCAGAGCCTGGAGGAAAGGAACCAGAGAAATAAAGGATAGTACTGTGCAGCTTTAGTAGGGGGGTAGAAAACTATGAGTTTTAACACCGGATGGTGTCAATGTTCTAACTGAGGCAACAAACAGAATCTAAAGTCAAACAGTGGAGATGTTTAGTTGAGGGGCTGAAGAGAAGTGGGAAATGTTGGTAGAGGCTGTGGTAGATCTCCATCGATGGCCACCATCAGTTTCTCCTCTCCCTGTGAGCACATGCTACTCCACACGGCAAGAAGTAGAAATTATTTCCCATTCTCTGGAATTTGGGAAGACTGTATGACTTGTTTTGGTCAACAGGACACAACAGAAATGATGTTATGCCAACTATTGATTTAGCTTTTACAAGCACTGGTAGATTCTGTGTCCTCTCTTGGAAGCCAGCTACCATGTAAGAGGTTCAACAGCTCTGAAATTATCATATTGTGAGAAAACCCAAACTGGCTGTATTACTTTGTTAGATCCGATCTGCAATAATAAAATACCAACTGGGTGATTGAAGCAAGAGAAATTTATTTTCTCACAATTCTGGCAGCTAGGGGTCCAGGTTCAAGGTGCTCACAGGGTGGTTTCCTCTGAAGCCATCTCTACCTGATAGCCATCAGCTATCTCTCCTTGACTTGCAGATAGCTGCCCTCTTGCTGCCTTTGCACATGGCTATTTTCCTGTGCATGTGCACCCCTGTTGTCTCTTCCTCTTCCTCTTCTTATAAGGACATTAATTATATTGGATTACGGCTCCATCCTAATGCCCTCATTTAACCTAATCGCCTCTTTAAAGACACTAATGAACTCATCTACAAAACAGAAACAGACATAATTAACAATCTTATGGTTACCAGGGAAGGGGGGTGGGAAGGAATAAATCTGGGAGTTTGAGATTTGCAAATGTTAATCACTATATATAAAAATAGATAAAAAAACAAATTTCCTCTGTATAGTACAGGGAAATATAGTCAATATCTTATAGTAACTTTTAATGAAAAAGAATATGAAAACAACTATATGTATGCATATGCATGACTGGGACACTATGCTGTACACCTGAAATCAACACATTATAACTAACTGTACTTCAGTTAAAAAAAATACCTTATGTATGAATAGGATCACATTCTGAGATACTGCATGTTGGAACTTCAATATATAAATTTTGTGGTGGGGTAGGTGTGGTGAACCAATTCAACACATAGATCTTGGGAGGGAGAGAGATTCTCAACCAGTCCTCATTTGTTCCAACCTTCCCTGCTGGAGAATCAATTTGTGAGTCAAGAAGCTATCTTGGAGACTAGACGCTATGTACAAGGAAGAACTTCATACCTGAGCCCTACCCAGTTTGAAGAATGGTGAGAATCCAAAGTCTCAATCTAGAGCATCGTAATCTTAAACTCTATGCTTCCTTGTGGTTTTAACCACTAAATTTTAGGGCAGTTTGTTATGCAGCAATAGCTAACTAAAACAAATACCAAAGCTAACAGGGGTTGACTAAGAATAAGTCACAGGACTGGTAGACAGTGTGATGATCTATCTATCAGTCATTAATCAGAACTTTGTAAAATACAAATAGAATCACCCTTTACATAAGGCCATTGCCACATATAGAGTAAAGCTGTGCCAACTCTGTGACCAATTTCATGCTGTAGGCATGCCCTTCTGTTTGGAATTCACACACAACACCCAGACATCTACATCTCTTGATGGAACTAAATTGGACATGCGAAATAATTTTTAAAAAACCCACCTAGCTTGTGGGACTGCTGTTCATATTACAGTAATAAAATAACCTGCTACCACCACTGGCCTCTGGTATAGTTGAGGCATGTAAGATACAAGCAGAGCTGACTGAGCATATTTGTTTCTCTCTGGATTTACCTTACGTAATTTGTGAAACAGAGAGAATTGGAAACTACAATTTCCCCCTGCCCTTATAACATTCTGCATGTCTCTTGGAAAATACATGAATCTGAAACTTTAAAAACTACAGAAAGTCCAATGGTGTCAGTTTAAGTAATTCTGTGAGAAGAGCCATATTATTGTAGGGATTAACATTAAGTAATGTACAGAGGCCCAATATTCTAGTAAAATCAGGACCTTCTACATCAAAGGGTAGAAGACTTGGAACTGTCCAGTTTACCCGTTTCTCTGCATCCTAATCGAAGCTCCAGCACATTTCCCAGAGACGAATCACTTGTTCTCTTTTTATCTCTTTTGTTTTCTAAGCAATATGTGCTCCCGCTTCCTCTACTTGATTCTTTATTTTCTTAGGCACCTTTAATACACACCCACAAACACACCCACCCCTTCACCTACCTCCCCGCACAGATAGATTTGTGATGTACGAATGCTGCACACGAGGAATAAGGAATTATAATTAGGCACTTGGAGAGAGTTGAGAAATAAGAGAAATGGGTTTTTTTAATTACCAGACTTGCTGGGAAGGAGACAATATCCTAAAGAAAATAGATATTAGAACCCTCCCTGACTGTCTTTTTTGTTATTGTCTCTAGGTTGGTTGTGCTGGTGAGGACAGGGGTAGAGAGAGGGCAAAAATCAAGACGAGATTAGAGTAAGTATTTTTAAAATGTGTGAGAGTTCATCTTCAAAACATTGTGAAATTTATCTTTTCTGAGTTAAAGGTGAGAGTTGAGTCTTCGTGCATTGGGCCAGTGGCACAAACTCCGAGACACAAACTAAGCTCTGTCTTCTTTGCCTTTAGATCACAGAAACAAGGGGAGGGGCCTGGCCCTTGCCACACGTTTTGCTGTATTTTTATTGTGACTGCTACCATACTCATTTCTCATTACAATAACAGCGCATCACAATTCACTTTTGTTATTGCCATGGTATTGCCTCTGTTTATCGTCCTTGCGAGTCTCAAGCTTGAACTACTGCAGTAGGTTTCAGGCTGGTCTAACAGCTTCTGTTTCTCATTCTTCTTTCTCTGCTCTGTCAGGGTGATATTTCTAAAACATAAATCTGACCTATCCAGTGCATGTTCCCGTGATGATCTCATCTAGCCTCATGGAGATAAATATGATTTAGATTTTGAGGTCACTGATACTTATTTCCCAGCCTAGCCCTCTCTCCCTGAACTCCAGACAGATAATACGCTACTGCCTCTTCCCTAAGTCCCTGGATGGCTACAAGGCATCCTAAATCCCCACACAAGGTGGGGAATCTTCCTGTCCAAAGGCGGTCCTGATCTTCCTCTCCAAAGGTGGTCCTCCTTCAATTTTTTAAAAATGCCAATTTATTCTCCTGATTGCTTAAACAAATAGGTCACAGTCACCTTTGAACAGGGACTGAGATACAGAGAGGCTAAGTGACATCTTAAAGTTCACGAGTAAGTGTGTAGTAGAGTCAAGATGTGAACCCAGGCAGTCTGACCCCAGAATCTATATTCTACACCTTTACACTAGGCTGCTTCTCTATCTTATAAACCCCTCTGCATGGAATCTGGAATTTCACATGGCACCAGTATGACAAATATCAACTGCTCACCCTAGGGCAGGCTTGCTAGATCAAATTAGAATTATAAATTCTGGTTCTACCTGGTTGTGATACAAAAGAGCTGAAAATTCCCTTTGTTCAGGGCCAAGATTTTTTTTTAAATTTATTTTCACTCTCCTTGTTTTTTTTAAAGAAATTTTTTGTGTTCTTACTGGGATATTAGGCTGGGATTTTTGAGATGGAAACTCAAATGTGTCTGTAATAATTTTGTCTCAGCTACTAATTAGCTGTATAACCTTAGGAAGATCCTAAAGCTCTTGATGTTATGATCATTCTGCTCCAAAAAATGCCATACACGCAATAGATGGTCCAGGCTCTGTAGTAAAAAGGTAGAAAAATAAATAACAAGTTACAGTGTCCTTTTACTGCCCGAGGGCAAAAGTCACATCTATTTCCTTACTATTCACTTTTCAGGAGTTTAGAGCAGTTCCATTTTCTGCAGAAACTTAATATGTGTGAATTGTTGATTGAGGATTTCATGATTTGGTATGTGGTATGGACAAAGTGACTTAAAATTCCACAGGCAGTTTGGTGTAGTAGAAAGAACCTTGACTTGAGAGGCAGAAGACAAGGTCTGAAGGCAAAGAAGGCAGAGATTTCATTATTTCATTGGCTATTTCACTGATTATTTGACTTTGGTACAACCAACCATCACCTAGGTCAAGTCTTCAGTGTTTGTCTCTGCAAAATTTGGAGAAAGTGGGATAATTGTTCTCAAAGGTGTATTGACAGAGCTCTGACTATATAATTTACCTTCACCACAAAATCCAAAGTGTCGACATGGGACATTTTTGTTTGCATTGGACCTTTTGGGTAGAAGGGCTCAGGAACTCAGTGTCAGTACCTACCACGTTAACACCTCCATTACACATGCTTTCTTTTAGACCTCTCCCCAATATTGTGAGCAGATAACATTATCCCCATTGACAAATAAGAAAGATGAAGTTCGGGGAAGTAAATTACCCAGTAAGTGTCACAGCTGGGATTGGAATCCAGGATGAGATGGCTCTCAGTCCTTCACCTATGCACTGAAACACACATCCTCCCTCCATCTCCAGTATAGTGATGCTCAGAAGAGGGCAGTGCAGGACGCTGCCTGAGAGGCCACACTTCAACACCACCTTCATCCAACTCTAGCAGAGCGCGCTATGATCAGCTGAAGAATATTCTACTCACATAAAACTCTAATTAATTAGGAAAATCTGGCAATGAACTGCATGCTCCCATTCTGTTTTCAATAAATGTAATCTATCTAATAAATCAGTAGCACTTATTCGTGGTAATACAAAGTGTGATCAGTAACAGGCTTGCCTTCCATTAAGGAAGTAATATGGGGCTTCACGTGGCGCTCCAGGAGAAACCATGTCGGCATTATTAGCATTCGCTTCACTGCACAGATTACATGCTGCCTTGATTCCGCTGCTGACAAGCAGTAAATTGCTCAGTTATGTATGGTGGATTAAAATGTGTTTAATCTACTATTAGTTCCATGAAAACCTGTATTGCTCACCCTACTTCTCATCACCATGGGCAACAATAGGGGGACCTAAAATAATTACAGACCACAAGCTGTAAGAGTGAACCACAAAGAGACTAATCACATCTTTTCCTGCAATTTGTTTATTTCAAATAATGTTTAGTGAGTTTTTTTTTTCCCCATGAAGAGCTCTGTATTGGACCACATTTTTGGTAAAATGACCCAAAATGGTTTTTAACTGTAGGAGCTAGTGCTATTTACTTTCTTGGTGACAGGGCACTAAATTACTGCCTGGAATGTTTTATGTTCTTCCTTTCTCTAGATATTTCAACAAATATTCTTTATGATCACTGTTTTGGGACAAGAAAGGGCCTACTCTTTAGAAAGCTATGGAAAACTAAATACCTAGATAACTGCAGAAAGTTGAAGTGATATAACCAGGAACTATGCTGAGAGGTCCTAAAAAAAAAAAACCAAAATAGGAGAAAGCGTCATTGCCCATTTATGCAAAGCTACTGTGAAAAAAATTGCTGAATACTTTGCGTCTGAGAAGTTAAGAACTAAATGTGATGCCAAAAAGCAGTACCTCTTATGGCCGATATTTTTGAAAAAATAAGTTTTCTCTTTTCCTTAACGTGGAACCTATAATATATATTATATTGGTCATATTGTACATATTATACATTTGCATAAGAAACATGTATATTCCTTCAGAATTTTGTGAAGACTAATAGGTGATACATTAAAAATGAAAATAGAAATTTGTTTGCACATAGGCTTACCCCTACAGGGGTTTAAAATTCACACTGGAAAAAAATGGTTTTGCTTATTTCCTTGTTGACCTATTTGTGTGCTTAAAAAGTAAAGTCCCTTAGTTTGAATGATTTGTTGGTGATGTTTTAGCTCACTCTATACATTTCTGTTTTTCAGTCAAGGATCTTTGAACAATAGAAGGAAGGGGTTCAGAGGACAATGAGTTAATTTTCCAGAGCAGCATTATCTATTCTAGTAAAATGGTCTTGCCATGTTGCTCAGTGGGTTTTTTTTAAGGCACACTTTCTTTTATTATTTATAGATTATGTTGTTTAAAGTTTTCTGCATGGTGAGTAGCTGCTGCTATGACAAAATGACACTGACAAAAATTCAAAACTATGTCTGAGTCCTGGTTCTGTCACCAAATAGCTTGTGATTCTGGGTCATTCTTACCAATGTGCTGCCCCTTGTTTCCTCATTTCAGAAAATGTTAATATTTCTCTTGATGTGGCTTTGAAATGACATGACCTAACGCATGTGAAAGCATTTTAAGGTAATGTTTAATGCACACTGTCCATCAAGCTTTATTAACATATTAATAACACACCTCACTTGGTGGCACGACTCGCTTTTCTCCCTTTATGGTATTTCAATGATGATTCTCAAAAGCTTTATGGGTCATATTTGCCCCCTGACAATGCTCCAGCTTTGCCCTTACATTCCTGAAGTTTTCTATAACCTATTAACTCTGCTATATTTCTACCCATTCCTCTAACATGATATTTGGTATCATGTCAATTGGTCATTTATGTAAATTAATTTATATGGTGATTAACTTCCTCAGATTGGCTCAAATATTAACTCTTTTCTCAAAGTTGCCAGCCTTGCTTACACTGAGGTTAACACGCTCACAAATGGTGTTTTAAAATTATTTCTTAGGACTTTGCAGACAGATTTTTAGACTTGATATTTATTTTGTAATTAACTTGTAAAGTATTTGAAGACAGAGAATGGCTTCCTTAATCTTTGCATCTCCTTGTTCCAAATTTTATTGCAGGCACATAGAGCCAGGGAAGCACCCTTAAACTAGGTGTTTGGTGAAGGTAGAGTGTGTCCTGGGCAGGGCTACCGGCCCTGGGATCCAAGAACACCTGGACGATAGCTTGTAAGGGGATCCAGAAACTAGATCTCCATAGAGATTTCACCTGAAAGAGGAGAACAGAGCTCAGAACCTATGAGTGGAGGCCAGAGATAAGAGGGTTCTAAAGGGAAGAATTAGCCAGGAATTCCTTGAGGCTTAGATTTAGCTCTAGGGCCACTTGCAGAGTGCCCACAACCCTGCTCAAGGTTAAGGAGGGAGCTATCTGAGGTGTCTTGAACATATTAATTTATTCAAGCAACAAGTACCTATTTAAAACCTATGCTTTCCCAGGAAAAGTACTGGGTACTAGAATAAGTTGGTGACCCAACCATCAGTGGCCCTGCCTTCATTAATATCCCATCCTATAGGTATTCAGAAAACAAGTGAGTTAATTTATTATTACAGATGATGGTAAGTGCTGAGAAAGGAATAAACCAGGTGCAGTGGTAGAGTGCATTTGGGAGTAGCAATCTGACCTACATAGCCACGTGATGCACAGACATGTGATCAAGGAGGCAAGATTTGAGATGTTATCGGAAGCATCAGGAGGAACCACACATACCAAATAGTAGGGAAAGTGTGTCCCAGGAAACAATACGCGAAAAGGCTGTAACAGCAGAAAGAGCCAGAAGCTCTTTGCCACAAGTAATTATTTTTTTCAATGATGTAAAAAAAAAAAAAAGGAACTTGTAGACAAGACTTTGGGGAGGAGAGGAGAAGGCAGCCCCAAGGCAGGGTATGTTTTGAGCTCCAAACTCTCCCAGCCAAGCCGAGGTCCCACCTCCACATTCCCTCCTGCAGGGTCAGCATCTGGTCATTTCTCTGGAAAGAACTTGTGCTTAGGAAACTGAAAGGAGCCCAACATGACTACAACACAGAGAACGAGTGGTGTCTGACGTAGTTGTTGTTCAGTGAATACTGTGTCGACTCCTAACTGCGTCCCTGGACCTAACCAGGTGCTTCTTTCCAGCATGGTTTGGATGCTGAGGCCTTTATTCAATTCTGTGAGCTGCCCTAGATCCTTCCAAAGACTTTTTTTTAATTCTCCCATTAGCCAGGCTAGGGTTCTGTTGCTTACCATCTAAGAGCCCTAATGGAAACAGACACTCCTCTGTCCTTATCTTGCTTTCTGACTTGCCCGTTTAGCATCATTCAACACATTTCCTACTTCCTGGAGGATTATGGTCTTTAGGCTTATGTGGACCCATATTCTTGTGGCTTTATTCTCATATCTCTGTGCTTCTTTTCAGGGTCTTTTTTGCTGTCTCTGCCTCATTTCCTTTACTGATCTTCTAAATGTCAAAATTCCTCACATCCCAAGGCTGAATCCTCCTCCTTTTTCTCTTTTCAGTCATTCTCAGTGGTTAAGACCATGGATTCTGAAGCCAGTATATGTTGGTTCATATTCCAAACTTGTAACTTCCTAGCTGTGTGACCTTGAGAAGGTCACTTAACCATTCTGTGCTTCAATTTCTTCATTTAAAAAGCTTACTTAATAGGGCTGCTGAGAGAATTACCTCTAAAGTGTGTTGAACAGAGCTTATTTCACTATATGTACTCAATACATGTTATTTTTACTCTAATTTTTAGTAATCATCCATGTTCATGACCCTACATACCACTTATATGCTGATGACCCTTAAGTTTATATCTTAAGCCCAAAATACCCCTCTTAGCTCTGTAATCATATATCTAACTACCGTAATTTATGAAACTTCACAAGACTAGTACAGGGAACTATATTCATTTTCTTGTAATAAGCTAAAATGGAAAAGAATCTGAAAATATATGTGTATGTGTGTGTGTGTTTGTGTGTGTGTGTGTGTAATATGTGTATGTATGTGTATAACTGGATCACTTTGCTGTACACCTGAAACTAACATTGTAAATCAACACCTCAATAAAAAATAAAATTAAAAATAAAACAAAACAGAAAAATTTTATAAAACTAAATCTGAACTTCTGATCCCTGAATCTTAACACTTCACTCAACGTTTTTCCCCCTGCTTTTCTGTGAAAAGGCTTCCATATCTGTTTATTTGCTTAAGTCAGAAAACTTGGACTCATCTGTATTGTTTCTCTTCCTCTCCTGGTCACTTTCAATCCATCATCAAATTTGGTCATTTAAAAAATTTTCAAAATACAGATCAAATCATTTCATTCCTTTACATCTCAACTACCACAATTTTCAGTCCAATTTACCATCGCATTTTGGCCAGACTCCTGCAATATCTTCCTTACTGCTTTTCTCTTCTTCATTCTTCCTCCTTGACCAAACCCATTATCTGTCAAATAGTGTCTTAAAAACACAGGCCATGTCACTCCCCTACTTAAATTATCAATGGCTTCTTGCCACACTTTGAGCCAAATCGAGCTCACATGGCTCTGTGTGACCTGCTCCATGCTCCCTCCTGGAGGATGTCACCTTATAAATCTCTCTCACTCTCTCCCATTTCTTGGCTTGGGACTTTCACATTTGCTGTTTCTTCAGCTGGAAATAACTTTTTCCTTGCTTGTTTCATGAGTGCTTCTCTCTTTAGGTCTGGCATAAAATACCCAGACTTATTATGACAGGCTTTGCGTATCAGTTAGGGCTGGCCTACAGAGAAACAGAACTGTGTGTGTGTGTGTGTGTGTGTGTGTGTGTGTGTGTGTGTGTGTGCGTGAGAGAGAGAGAGAGAGAGAGAGAGAGAGAGAGAGAGAGAGGGAGAGAGGGAGAGAGAGAGGGAGAGAGATTGAGGATTTTAAGGAATTGGTTCATTGGATTGTGAGACTGGCAAGTCTAAAATCTGCAGGGGGTGCTGGTAGGCTGGAAACTCTGTTACAGTATTGAGGCACAATTCTTTCTTTTCAGGGAAACCTCAAAATTTGTTCTTAAGGCCTTCAATGGATTGGACGAGGCAAACCAGATTATCAAGGGTCATCTTCTTTACTTAAACTCAACTGACTGTAGATGTTAATCACACCTACAGAATAGGTTCACGGCCACATCTAGACTGGTGCTTGAATGAGCAACTGGGCACCATGGCCTAACCCCCGTCAACAGGTAAACTTCAACCATCACGACTTCTACTTCCTCTGTGCCCACATGGGCCTTGCTCACAGAGCTGTCCTTTCCTTTACTGAATGTACCACACTGTGCACTTAATTTTTTTCCCTTTCTTATTAATTATGTACTTTCTATGCCAAACTCTAGTATCTCTGAGTAGAGGACAGTTCTCTCAGATTCATAAATCTATATCCAAAATTAGCAAAGTTCCTGGCATATGACAAGCATTCAGTACATGATCGGTGCCCCGTACACGTTTGTGGGAAGAATTCACAACCAAGGGGAGCTTGACATGAGTGGTTTTGACTCAACCTCCTAACATTCTATGGGAGTTGGAATGTCATACATTAAGCATAACTCATTAGAATGTGCATAGAAAAGGAAATTACTGATTCTATCTCATTTTCTTTTTGACACATTTCTTTGTATTTCCCTCCAGTTAAATTATTCGGCACAGATTTAAGAGGATTTATAGTCTAACACAACTTAACTCAAATGTAGCATTGAAAAGACAAAGTTTTGGCAACTTATTTTATTTTAATGAAGATTTGACTGCCTGCCAGGGTCACGGGAATGACTGCCAGTTAGGCTCCTATTAATGAACACGCTGAAGCGGGGTTGTGACAAGATGGAAACGGATCTGACTTTATGGGACAGGTTCACTGCCAGCAGCTTGCGGTGACGGATGGTGCCCCAGATTTGTTGTTAGTTTCAGCCACAAAACATCCAAAGTTGCACAGCAGCCTCTTTAAGGAACATGTAGTGCATTTGAAAATGTATTTATTGGGCTCCCAGTGATCTATTTATGTGAACCAATTAGTTCTTCCACAAAGAATGAGGGGGAGTAATGCTGGTAAAGTTGATTCACACAGTGGTCTTACCGCCACCCTGTGCCTGGGTCCTGGAATGTAAAGACTGGGTTCCAAGTAAGCAATTTGTATCAACAAACCTTTAGATGAAGCAGCTTTTGACCTTGTTCTGTATTCATTTCTTACACAGTGCTAAGGGAAGTAGGAAGTCCCGAAGTATTCAGAAGACAGAGACATTAATATTATTATTTTTAAAAATCTTGATCCTTCAAGGGATATGTGAGTTTGAAGTCAGCAGACATATTGTTCTCAGACTAAAAAAAAAAAAAAAAAGTCTTAGGAGGATTAATTGAACTAACATAAGAAACCGATAGGATTCTCCAGAAAAATTCAGTAGCAGGAGGCTTTACTGACTTCTGCAGAGTGCTGGTTGTTGCCCTAACCCAGAGTCTCCTTCTGTGAACATACCCTGCTGTCCAGACTACATTTCCTCGCTTCCCCGGGCAGCTCATGTGACTAGTGAGCCCATGAGATGTAAGTGAGTGACACACGTAACTTCTGTGTTCTCTCTAAATTAAGACAAGCCGCCTGCCCCGCTCTATAGTTCTTTCACCTTCCCTCAGGACATGAGCGTGAGAGTGATCTGGTTTGCACAACGCGGATGGGGCCAGCAGCCCAGCCAGGGGACGTGGGCAACGGGCTGGAAGGAATCTGGATCCCTGAGTGTCCTGATGGAGCAAAACTGCTCCATCAGACTGGGCCAACCCACCTGTGATTTGAGAGAAAAATAAAATTTGATCTTACTTACAGGATTGTTGTGGATAAATGGATAAAAAAAAATCTAGAAGATTTTAGAAGCACTTCCGGGGAATTTTTGCTTTCTGTAAGGATTGCTTTTATGTAAGTTGTTTTTTAAATCCACCTACATCTCTAGGTTGCATTTTATGTTTAAAACATCACCAACTATGTTACTGCTTTTGATTTTCACAAAATCTCAGTAAGGAAATCATTACGAGAAATACTATGTCAGTTTCTCCAAGAATTCAAAAGGCAGAGTAAAATAAAACCAAAATAAAGTGCGCTATTTCCCAGTGTGTCTTTGGGGAAGGGTGTGGGCAAAGACAATTTAAGAAAGCGCTTCTAGACAGTAACATGAGTCAGAGGAACAGGATGACAATGGTGCTAATGATAATAATGGTGATGGAAGAATAATAACAGCTACACTCGGAGCGCTATCATGAGATGGGTTCTGAGCTCTGTGCTTCACATTCATTATCTTTGCAAAGCATCCGTGAGATGCTGTGTCTCCAACTTTGCAGATGACATAAGTGAAGCTCCTGTATCTTGCCAAGTGGTAAACAGAACATTTTACTCCAGAATAGGTACAGGTTTGTGTAGAGATGAGTTACCACTGCAGGAGTGAGACTCCTGTCCTTGGAAAGGTCTGCTTGCAAGGTGGGCCCTTGACTGATCTACTAGTCTACTAGGGAGGTTGTAACAAAATGCCACAGACTGGGTGGTTTAAACAATGGAAATTTATTTTCTTACAGGTCTGGAGGCTGGCCGTCTAGGAGCCAGGGCTGGTTCCTCCTGGGGCCTCTCCCCTTGGTTTGCAGCTTTGGCTGCCTTCTCACTTCATCCTCACAAGGCCTCTCCTCTGTGCACACACATCCCTGGTGTCCCTCCTTCTTCTTATAAGGACTCTACTCCTGTTGGATTGGACCTCCCCTTTCTGACCCCACTGAACCTCCTGGAGGTCTGAATTTTGGTCCGTGCTAGACAGAGGGTGCCTACAAGACTAGCCCCAATAAAAGCTGAGTGCCTAACGATCTTCCTTAGTAGACAACGTTTCTGCTGGGGAAACTGAACATATCCTGCGTGACTCCACTAGGAAAGGACTCGTAAGTTTGCATCTGGCGTCCTCCAAGCGTGGCCCCGTGCACCCTTTCCCTTTGCTGATTTTGCCGTGTACCCTTCTGCTGTAATAGATCAGAGCTGTGAATATGACTACACACGGTGTCCTGTGAGTCTTGCTAGCAAATCACCTGGGGAGTGACGTGGGACTTCCGACATAACTTTCCTCCTTGCCATTCTCTAGTTTGGTGGAGCAAAGAAGAATGTCCAGCCTGTCCTGGAGTAGCAACAGCCCTTATGCCCACATCCATTGTTCAGAACTCAGTGTGACAGCCCTGTGTGGCTTCAGGAGAGGCTGAGAGAATAGCCTTCCTATATACTTAAGAATAAAATAAAATTCAGTTTCCTCCAAATTTGTTGCATTTAGATAATTCATATGAAGAATTTATTACACTCATTGAGAAAAAAACAAACAGGTTTAATAGGCAAAGCTGAGTTAAATATCCTGCATACACATTTTACTTAAAGAAAGTAAAATTTATTTTAAAATTTAGGCACTATAGAGATGATGCAGGATGACTTTTATCTGTGATCAGGATCTAGTACTTTAATTCCAAAATCAAGTACGGAGAGCGATACAATGAGCCAGACACCCGGAGTTAGGAGTGGGGGATGTCAAGGTGAATGAGGCCCAGGACATGGTTTTTAGGGAGCTCATAAATTCAACAGAAATGAGGGTCTTCAGGCCACTTTTCTTTCTTTTTTTTTTTTTTTCCCCTTGAGGGTTTTGTTTTGTTTTGTTTTGTTTGTTTGTTTGTTTGTTTGTTTGTTTTTGGTAGAGGGAGAGGAGGAGTGATGGCTAGTGGTGTGGGGAAGAGTTAGCCCTTCAAGGGTAAATCCCTCTTGGAATAAGGGTGGAGTAGAGGGCAGGGTTTACACCCCTGCCTTCCCTAGTGGGATTCCCAAGCAAACAAAGAGGATGCCGAGAGTTGGTGTGTCATCCCATCAGACCAAAGTGTCCCAAAATAGGGACTTCTGGACCAACATGGGTATAATAGTTATTGCAAAATAGAATTAAACATTCATGATTAATTGCTCACTGTTAACTAAAAATACTTAATCTGTAGGATATGTGTCAAAAGAATCTCCCCCTGCCCCTGCCACATACATATGAATACATGCCTGTAAAAATACCTATGAGAATAAAGAAGAAAGTTAAAAGTGGTTACCTCCAGCGAGGTGGAATGGGGAGTTGATTGTAGATATGACACTTACATATCTCGATTTATACCCCCAGTATTACTTCAAATGTTTAGCATCGTACTTAGTTTGAAATAAATAAGAAATAGATAAACCAAGAAGCATCCGATTGCCACAGAATACATGTAGCATAAATTCATGCTTAAGGCAATATAGCTCAAGATGGCATCACGGGTCTTCCTAATGCATTTTAGTTACCTTTGCACTTAGAAGAATGGGAGGAGAAAACCAAAGGGCAGTCACGTCTGTTTTCACACCCTGAATGAAAGGGATTGTGCAAAGCGTTTCTCATCATCTTCTCATCCACACCAGTAGTAATATCTGAATCTTCAAAAGAGAATATGATGTCCTGCAAGGCTAAACTACCTGCTCAAGGTACAAGAATGGCATTTGAGAGGTCTGAGCCCAGGAGAGCACCTGCGATTTCCCAGAACTTAGGAGTCAGAAGGGCAGCCATGTTTATCTGCTTAGACCTGTAGACAACCTTCTCTTCAGAGAGTCCTGCTTCTTGGAAATCTGACAGAGAACTCTGCTAGGGCATAGGAAATAACATTTTAACTCCGTTCTTATACCTTGATTCTAAAGTACATGAGTAATACTTCGCACTTAAGGAAGATCTTTTATCTGAGTCTTTCAAGAGTGGAACAAAACCAATTATTACCCACCTCCCTTCATGGTTGGAAAGGAAGATCTTAATCCCTAATTTGCTGACAGGGAAACAGAAGCTGCCTGGGGTGAAGTGATTTACTGAAGGTCACACAATCAGTCTATAAAAGCCTCAAGAGTAACTCGGAAGGCTCATGACAAAAGAGAAATTGCCTTCTACAATTAGCAGCTTATTTCTCGATCCTAACCACCTTATCCACTCTTTCCCATGCATGTGCTAAACTCCCCTCCTCTCCCTCCCCACCGTAAGTGAGATTTAGAGCTTTCTATGTACACGTGTTTTGTCAAAAATGTAGATCCCTATAATTTCAACCTCAGTTCCCTTCGTCTATTTTTAAAGTATAGAAGTTCTCAAGCACTTTGAGTAGGATAGAGAAGCCTTATCAAAGAACTCTCATCTCAGGCTGATTCCTTTGGCCATAACATCAAATCTCTTGCAGAAATCAAGGAAAAGGTTGGTGCCACTTTTGGTAAAATCCCTAAGGAGATGTCTGGATTGCAGGCACAGCCCTAAGGGTGGGATCATGTGCTTGAAATATGACTTCAGACCAAATTTAGCAGCTTTACTCCATAGAGGTGGCTGCCTCCTCACGAACAGCCGCTGTGATGGACACCTGTGGTGATGCCCAGTACCTCACACCCTTCTTAATCCCTTTGCCTTGAGTGCGGGGATGAGCAAGTGAAAGAATAAGAAACTAACTAATGAAATGACTTCCCTGATGCTAAAGCTGTTTGCTGATTCATTCTGACTCAAAATGTTTACAACTTGTTTTTCTCTTTTCTCTGACAAACCCCCATCACTGCTTCACCTGCTCAACTGCTTTTGTGCTAAACAGCCCCCAACCTTCCCATTACACTCCTCACTCCCTATACATTCTTTATCCAGAACAGCTTATCTTTTAACCCAGAAGCTGGGCTCCGGGAAGGTGGTCATGGGCTGATAGCTTCAGAAGAATGAACAGACCCTCCAGAGTTTCTCTGGGATGCCAGGTGGATTCACAAAGATTAAGAAGAAAACAGCACCCCTGAAAATGCCCTGATTGCTGTCGCCTTTTTGTTCTATCCCATTTTTCTATAAAATCTCTAGACTCCAACCCCAAGATGGATTCACAGCCCCTAAGGCATTCGCCTGTGTGACTCCCCTTTGCCTGGCAAAGCAATAAAGCTGTTCTTTTCTAATTCTCCCCAAACTCTGCCTCCAAGTCGCAATTCAATTATTAGGGTACAGAGGTCAGTTCTTCAGCAACACAAGGGTGATGGGAGGTGTTAGACACATGATTAAGTTACACTATGTAAGTCTCTGTTCTGCAGAGTAGAGACACCCTCTCTTGCTGACTTTGCAAGAAGTGAGCTTCCATGTTAAGAGTCTGTAAGAAGGCCATTGGTAAGGGACAATGGGCAGCCTCTGGGAGATGAGTGGCCCCAGGTTGACAGCTAGCAAATGAATGGGGATCTCAGAAATATAACCACAAGGAAATGAAGTCTGCCAACACCCCCTTGAGCTTGGAAGAGGACCCCAGAATCCAGAAAGAAACGCAGCCTAACCAATCCCTGGATTGTAGCCTTACGAGGCCCCATGCAGAGGACCCATTTAAGTCATTTCTGGACTCCTGAGCTTCCAAACTGTGAGATAATGAATGTGCGTGCTTTTTTTACATCATTAAATATGTGGTAATTTGCTACATCCAAAAGAAAACTAATACAAGCATCTTGCATTTTTAGGTAAAAAAGAATGTTAACACTTAACATTTTCGGGGAAGAATGACATTAACAAGTAATAAAGTCATATCTTAAAGATGTATTTGAATCCAAAGGATATTCTGACCTATTGTAATTCAAAATAGTGAAAGAAAAGGAGACAGGGAAAGATTTGGGACTGGAAGCAGCCAGGTGTCCAAAACATACTAGGTCTAACTCTTCCAACTATCTTTCATCCTGTGCCTTAAAAAATGGGAAGAATATGCTGTAAATTATTAATTGATGAGAGGAAATATCACAGAGGAATGTCCATATAAAAACTTAACATCCCAGTAGAGCAGTCATTATCACCTAACACTGACTGAAGTTACGCCGGATTTTGAAAGAGAGCAGCAAAGCAGATTTATGAATCATCTGTATAGACACTCGGCCGACCTTCTAGGTCCGTGTTTTTCAAAATGACCTTCTGTTAGTGGTCTATTAAAATGAGAATTTTTAAAATTAAGAAGTTTAAAAAAAAAGATCATTAAGCATCATCACCGATTTAACTGAATCAGAACCATCACAGGTAAGACCTGGGCTGCCCATCTGCACACACATCCCACTCACTGAGGATTTCCTAAGTTTCCAGTGTAGCCAGATGAACTATTGATACTTGACATTTTAGGGCTCATCACAAGCAGGTCGATTCTGTTTGTTATGGAAGCGCCTTTATGGCTGGGATTTTACGCATCTAGTTCAGTGGCTCTCAATCTTGGCTGTACACAGTAATTTCTGGAGGGCTTTATAAATCCTGATGCTCAAGCCTCTTCTGGGAGCAGTGACATCAGAACGGTCAAGCATGGTGCCCAGCTATTCGTAGTTTTTAAAGCTCCCCAGATGACTGTAACATGAGACTGCCGATGTGTAGCTAGTATCTTGCATCTTTCTGCATCTTTTTTAATACATAGTTATGTGGCTCAAAACCCGAAACACTGCTGGGAGGAACAGAATAGGCCAACCACGACCACTGCACTTGGATGGAACCCAAGCTGAGGCTGATTATGTAGGACCACACTAATAATAACTCTTTTTTGTTGAACTTCGTGTTTATTGCCTCCATTTATTTAAACAAAAACAGAAACAGAACAAAATAAAGACAAAACCCATGCAATGTAGTCATCATCATCCCAATTTGTAGAGATAAGGATGCACAGGCCACGGAATCTGCCTAAACGAGTAAGATTTGGGGTCTGAGGGACACCAGTGTTTGCGGTGTCTGCGCTCTGTCGGTGATTCTCAGAGCGTGGTTCCCAGCCAGGCAGCACCAGCGTCACGGGAACAGATGAGCAGGTGAATTCTCCACCCTAACTGCAGACCTACTAAATCATAATCTTTCAGGTTGGGACCCAGCAATCCATCTGCTTCAACAAGCCCTTCGGGTGGTTCGGGGGCGCAGTAAAGGCCGAGGAACACAGTGTTACATTCTCCATTTCTATCAGCTGCCTACGTTTGAAAACTCAGTCAGCGTGTGGTAAGTGAAATAAAGATGTGGGGATGACTCAGTGGGTGAGACAGGGCGAGCGGCTGAGAAACCCTCTCTCCCCTTCTTCCTTTTCTCCCATTTCCCGTTTATATTAACAGTCTATGTGGGAGAAATGTTGTCAGAGACATAACACTGGAAAAAGACTGGGCGGCTCCGGGAAGCTTTACTTGAAGGGGTGCCTTGCCAAGTTCAACTAATTTCACGTAAGTGTGACTTTCTTGTAAGATGTTGATGAATAGTTTATCCATTTAATCAAAATATGGAGAGTTTTAAAAGGTTTCATTAAAGATGAATATCTCAATTGGTTGCCTGAAAATGATTTTTTGATCTTAAGGGCTTGAGATAATTGGTGTTCAGGAAACCAAGGGTGGTTGGTTTGCTTTCTTCGATGCTAAGCGGGTTCAGATTGCTGTCATCCTGTAAAATAAGGGCACTGCTGCCCTGCTCTAGGGCCTTTCTTGCTATATTTTAGGGCATATTTATTAGAGTGGTACATTGACTACAGGAAAATCAATAAAAATTAAAGGGCCACTCTTGTTTTATTTATCAGAGACATTGATTAATATTTTCTGAGCAAACTGTAAAGTCATTTCATTTAAAGAAGTATATAAAATATGCTTTGGGCACATTCGGTTCTGATGGAAATTTATCTCATGGGATGGGGTAGAATAACAATGCAGAGAGAAGAGAAAAAAATAGGGAAAGGAAGGCAGGGGAAGAAGCGAAAGACTAGAACTGACAAGGAGAAGAGACAAAGGAAGTAAAGGAAGAGGGAGAGGATGGAGGAACGAAGAAATAGACAAGAGGTCAAAAGGGTGGGAAAGGGGTTGGGAAAAGAGAGGGAAAACAAGCAAAGGAAGAAAAGAGGACAAGTAGGAAAAGGGGAAAAAAAAATCAAACAAAGCCATGAATGCAGATTTTGGAGCCTGGGCAATTTGTCACGAAGTGCTGCTTGTGGAAGACAGGCTGCAGAGATGCTGGCCCCGAGGGTTAAGGATGGTGGTGATCATTACTCCAGTTTGCAACAAATGGCATGAAAGGCAGCTGGACCCCAAGTGGAGAGACCTACAGTGAAGGCAGTGGAGGGACAATATAGCAACAGCGGAGGAGCGCAGGGATGCTAAGAGGTTGGTTAAGTTCTTCGTTCGACAGCTGTTTTGTATCTGATGCGTAATCCAGTGTTACACAGGAAAAGGTCTGCTTATTACAAGATCTCTGAACCAGAGCAAGGAAGTTTGGGTGTTCCCAGGAATGCGCTGGAAGTTCTCTTCCATGATGAGCCTTCTCCTAGCACTTACTTTCAGCCAAAACTTGGTCTTTTTCACCTCTTCTCCCTTCCCGTCCTCACTGCTCAGTGGTTTGCTGCTGTTGGTGGTCAGGGCAGCTACTTCACTGTAAGTGCTTCCCCCTCTGCAGCCTGCAAACTGCTGCACCTATGGCTTAACTAATAATTTTCTGGCCTAATATTCAAAGCCCCTTTCTCTTTATTCTTGTTTATTTGTGTTATCTTGGTTGATGACACATCACGATGTATGATGCGAGATGGTAAGCACCCATCTCCCTTATATCGCCTCCCTCCCCATCCAGTCCACCCCTACAAAGGCCTGGGTGTCAGCAGAGGACCAGGCTTCAGAGGAGCAATGGAAGGAAAAATTTTGGAAGCCCAGGTAAGGGGAGTGGTGAGGAGCAGAGATGGGATAGAGAGAGGCCCCATGGAGTCAGAGAGATGGTGGAAGTTTTTGTGCAGTATGCATGCCAGAACCCTATAAAAAATATTCTGAAAAGGCAACTAGAGTTACAATTCTCTGAGTAAAGTTTTTTTGTGGATACCAAAAGATGAGTTTCTCATCTGCATGAGGTTGGACAGAGGTAGCAACCAAGGTGGACAGATTTGAAGAGGCTGGAGTCAGCAGAAATCTTTGGACACCATAGACTTCTACAGGCCATGGAATTGGGGCTGGAAGGAGGGGGATCTGAGGAGGAATCAAAGCAATTTCATTTGGCTCTCAAGGACTACCTATAGTATATGTAACCATGGTTTACATATATGTAAGAATACAATACCTCTGGGGATGTGTATGCCATTTAAAATATGACTATTTAATACTTTCAAGGATAAATTACTTTTAAATAAATTCATGACAGTAAGCATTTTCTCCCCATTTGGACTGTAAGCTCCAGCAGAAGCTTATCTTCTCCAGCTTTTGAATGCCCTGTAGTACATAGCTTAATACTGAGCACACACCAAGGAGTCAATAAGAGTGTGTGCCTGGTGGTGCCCAGCCCACCCCTTGTCCCCCACCGTCACCCTCTGGTGTGCAAGGACTATCACTCCTTTTGAAGGTGATCCACTTGGGAAGGTGCATGATAGGTGCACCTGGATCACAGAGAATGGAGAGCAGGGACTGCCTACGGACCTGTCACTCAGAGCCAGTGGTGACATGGTTTTTCATTAACTATCAAACTTCCATAAATTGGACTTTTCTCCAATGATCAGAATGGAGTCCCTTGATGGGCCCCGATCTATAGCCAAGACTCAAGTCAAGCACCAGACTACAGTTCACAGAGGAAGAGACAATAGGAGCTTATTGGAATGACGTCAATGTAGCTGAAAAAGAAAAAGAATTCCCACTAGGAACTGAGTAAACCTTCCTTCTGTCCCCATCATTACTTAGCGCACGCCTACACTGTATGAGCAACGGTGCGCCCAAGTGAATCGAAGTCCAAGTGGATATCGACACTGCTCCCATCTAGGGAAGAGGGGTGCGAAGGGGACTCATGCTGAGGCTCTCACGGAACTGCACTGTTTCCCTTTTCCCCCTCACTTCTCAGTGCTCCTCTGAGAACTGTGTGAAGGTAAAATCAAAAAGAAAGTTCTTACATTCTTAAATCCTCTGTAAAGAATCTGGAGCTCCTTCTTGGTGAATTTGCTCTGGGCTTCCAGCAGCTCGAGAGCCTCGGGCCGATGCCTGACGGTGGCCATCTCCAGTTCATCTTCCACGCTGTCTGCGGAGGGAAGGCAAAGTCTTAAGGACAGTCACCACTCACCAATCCAGATACACAGTAACACAGAAAACGGAAGGGAATGTTTACTGAAGGCCTGTGCTTTCTCCAGAGGAAGGATTCTCACACTGCCAATAACAGTCTTTACATTTCCCAGAGTTTACAGTATTAAGCTAATTCTACATAATATTTTTTCATATGCTCTAGTCTTAGACATTAACCATATGAACATTTTACAGTACAGTTTGAAAGCATAAAAATCATGAACAATCTTAAAACCTCAAATGTGTGTATGTATAAAGGACTAGTTATAAAAGTGGAATTTTAGTTTAATTGTGATCAGTATCACTCTTGTATCACGCACCTATGAGATAGGACTCCTCTAATACACTCTAGAGATTCCACTGAAATCAAATCTTTCACCTGGAGCTACAAATAAAGCAATCACACCAGGTGCTGAAATGCCTGAAGTCATCGGCTGCCCGTTCGGCATAAATCCAGGCTTCAGGGGTGCACATCGCATGGACTGGGGCCTGAAGGGACTTCCGGATAGAACCTATTTTGCAGGTAAGGGAATCCACAACTACGGATAAATGCTAAAATATTGTACTTGCTTTGTGAATTATATTTATGCTATAATTTCTCAAAGATGCTCTATGCAAAAAAAATAAAAATAAAAAAGAATTTTGTGTCCATGTAAATTTGAGAAATACTGAGAGTTCAATGTAGTTTGGGAGCAAAACACTGGAATATAAAGGTTTTGACAGGATTTGCAACAAAGAATTCTGTCCAACCTAACTGGCCCCAAAGGAGATTTGTCCACAGAACCCTTTCTCCCCAGAAGTAACATCAGGTAACATCTTCATATATGCCCCAGGGCCCTGCAGAATGCAGCTTGGGATGTATTGGGATATATGAGGTTCTGGGTGCCCAGATCTCAAAGAACAGCATCCTTAAGCTGCTTTTGTAATTTCAGCTGCTAATTTCAGCTGCTTTGCACGGGGACCCAATGGAGGCCTAAGGGAATCTTCCTGCCACAGTCCAGTCCACACTTCAGCCAAGGAACTTATCAGGAACAGAAACATCCAGGCTCAGTACTAAAACCTTGGCTTCCCTCCACTACATCCCAACTCAGATGGGTGAGACTCATGAGAACATCTTCTCATCGACTCTGGCCCCAGGGTCATGCACTCTCCATTCCACGTCTCAGATGTCAGTGGAAATGTAGTCTTTTTGGACCACAAAAGTCACATCCTTTTTGATATTTAATAATGCTGCCTCTCGCTAACATCGGTACCTACTTACTGCCCTGACACACTGAGTGCAGGGAGGGGCCCGAGCGCTGGCTTTGCAGAGAAGAAAGGTCAGTGGAATCCTGATTTCGGTGTGTCTTAATTCCCTCAGGAGTTTATAAAAGACCACTAATGACGATGAAATAAATACTGGGAAAGGTTGTATTTGTCAAAGTGAGGAAGAGGATATAAAAGCAAACATTTGTTTTGTACTTTGTCGCTTTTATCCTTGTCAGCTCTGAGCTCATCCTTGGCCTGCCCGTCTTCTCATGGCCCTTTTATTTTTTGTTCACTGGAATGAATGGGTTGACTCTATTCAATGGGTCCTGAGCTTGAGAGGATGAAGGAAAATGGCGTCCCTAAGATTTCTGTCGATCCAGTGCACTGGGCTGTGTTGAAGTTATTTGTTGTAGTTGCTGGTGCAGAAATAAATGCCATGGGGCTGACCTGATAGAAATAGACTACGATGGAGGGAAAGACTACTTTCTTGCAGAGCATCTTGATTGAGCTTCTTTTTGAATCAGTTACAGTATAATTTCCTCAACTTAAAATATTCTCTTTCCTTTTTTCCTCTTGTTGAAATACACCTGTCTTTTATGATCTGATTCAAATACTCCTGCCTTCTGTCTGAAGCCTTTCCAGTTGCCCCACCATGCAGAGCTACTGATGGGCCCCCAGTCAGAGTTCTCACACCCCCCTACTTCTCAGCTAGCCTGTAAATCATTAATTATGTTATGATCTGTTCAGGCCTGTCTTCCCCATTGTGAGTTCCATGAAGATGGGCAAAGTCCTACAGGTCTGTACGTCCTGTGGACCTAACATAGTGCCTCATACCCCACAGTTGCTCAAGAATTAACTGGGGAATGAATGAAGACATGAGTCAATAAACAAGCAACGTTGCTGCCGAAGTCCCCCTGCCTCTGGAGCCCCGGAAACCTTAGCTGCAGAATAGAAAATTATTTCTCAAACTGAGGTTTGTGGACCATTGATGGACCTTGAATAATGCCGTCTTTGGTATCACAGTGTTCTCTATGCCTTGTTTCGAGAAACACAGCATAGACAAAAGTAAAGGGAATTTTAGTGAGATTTTCTGAGCATTTTTTCAATCACAGCATAACCTCCACTAGACCTAATGACCCGTCCACTGCTAAGAAACAAAACAGCATCTGAATTGCTCAGCCTTTGTAACCACACAGCAGCCTGAACCTACCAACCCAGTTTCCCCCTCCAACTACTGCAGACTTGCAGACGCTAAGACTGAGACAAAAGACCCAGGGCCGGAGGGTCAGTGTGATTGTATCAAGAATGTGCGATAGGATGAGCATCACATGCGATTTTCAAAGCACCATCCTTCAAGTGTCTGCCTGGGGACTCTCTTGTTTTCCTAGCTGACTGGTATCTTACTTCTTAATGATTCCTACCTTTCCAAGGGCTGTTTCTATTTCTAGAAGGCTGACAAGCTCTAAAAACATACCTGAAATCATCAGCAATCACCAGCATATAAGTTTAAAAAAGAAACACCACCTAACGCAATCAGGACTCCGATCCTGGAGGGAAAGCCTGAGAGCACAGCAGGATTCTGCAGAGGATGCGAAATTCATGATGGGACTCTGCCACCACTTAAAAGTGTGCACTTTGGGGTGTTTTTTTTTTCTTTTAATACAGTGCTTAACATTTATTAAATTCCTGCAATATGCCAGGAGATAGGCTGGGTGCACTACTGATATAATTCTAATCCTCACAATAAATCTACAATGAGACGTAATTGTCCATTTTTTTCATATATGGATACTGAGTATCTTACAGAGGTGAAGGAATGAGTGGCCAGGTGTCACATAGCGGAGAAAACAGAGGCTGAATTTATACTCGAGTCTTTGATGCCAAACTTCATGTGTTTTCCTACTCTGCCAAACTCTCAGTACTAACAGAAATAACAAAGATTGAAAATAACATTTTTATCTCCTCTCTTCTCTTGCACTGTCAAACGTCTCAGAGAAGCTGACTATATCTGCTGGGTCCATTTCCTACCTCCTGTTCTCTTTTTAATCTACTGCAATCTGACTTCTGGCCTTGTTATAAGTTGAATTATGTCCCCCTAAAATTTTTTTGTTGAAGGCCTAACTCCCAATATGACTGAATTTGGAGATGTGACCTTTAAGAAGACAATTAAAGTTAAATAAGGTTGTAAGGGTGGGATCCTAATCCAATACAAATGGTGTCTTTATAAGAAGAGAGAGAGGCCCCTGGGACACACAGGGGCAGAGGAGAGGCCATGTGAGGACACCGCAAGAAGGCAATCATCTGCAAACCAAGGAAAGAGGTCTTATGAGAAACCAACTCAGACGGAACCCTGAGCTTGGACTTCCAGCCTCCAGAATTGTGAGAAATAAATTTCTATTGTTTCAGCCATCCAGTCTGTGGCATTTTTTATGGCAGCCTGAGCTGACTAATCCTTGCACCTATATTCAAAAGACATGTAACACCAGTAAAAGCAGGTCTCGCTATTCACAGTTGGCCCAGCGAGCGCTGAGAAGCCTGCTAGCCAATCACATCCTTTCATCTTCACAATGCCTTTCAAGACAGCGGTTATCATCCCCTTTCAAAGATGAGAAAACTGAGACTTGGAGAATCCAAGTAACTTGTTCAAGCTCAGATGACTAGTTAGTAATGCAGCAGGCAGCTCTCTCTGGCACCCTAAAACCCAACTTTCTAAACATCCTGCTGAAATTGTTAATAAAACCCTCCACCCTCTACAGAGATTTTGCTCTAAGCCTGACTGTATATTATCTCATTCTAATACTGACAAAAATCCTGTGAGATATGTATTATTGCCTTTATTTTACAAGGAATAAACTGGGACTCACGGAGTGTAAATAACTTACTCAAGGTCACAAAGCTAGTAAGTGACAGAGCTGGAATTTGATTTCTGGTTTTTTAATATCAAAAATCATGAGCTTAATCAATAGGATGTTTTAAGAGATTTGGGAGACAAAATATTTTAAATCACAAACCAGGCAGCCATTGAATACGCCCCTGCTCTGGAGAAATGTGCCTGGGGGCTTTGAGATCGCTATGGTGGCGGTCAACGAGGTACTGATTAGAAATATGCAGAATAAGGTTTGGAAGTGATGGGTTCACAGAGCTGGAGAGAACACGAAAGGTTGCTGGAGTTGTTGGCTTTTCTGCCTTTCACCACTGAGAAATTTGGGTTCCTCAAGGCTAAGTAGGATTAAAAACAGAACCAGGTGGCACTCTGACCTCCTGGATCATCTTCAGGGCTCTGTCCACATGCAACTAACTATGCAGGTGTCCTGCTCCTGGAATAGCACTGCTCATCCAATGCTACTTTTTTTGGCATTCTGAGACAAACTAAATACAACTAGTATTTTAATTCATGTGTCTTCTAACAGATTTCATTTTAATCAGATGACAAATTGCAAAACCCAGACACCCTTGAGCTTCCTGACTGTCTCTTTTTATTCTTTGTTCCTTAGATCTCAGTCTCTCAGGGCCAAGGATGTCCTCTGTCTGAGTCAACAGTCCCCTCAGGCCATGACACAGCTGGGCTAGAAATTGGAATTCAAATCACCTGGGAATGACAGAATGCGTTTTAAAAATAGGCACCTTTCTCTCACATCTCCCAACTTCTCTTAAAATACAGTAGAAGCTTATTACAGCCTAACTCAAAATAATGCAAATTGAACTCTGTCTGAGGTCAAATCATATCCCCTAGAACAGAAGTGCAGAACACCTTGCTTTACACAGATGAGAGTGAGGCCTGCCTTCCTAAGACGCAAACTTGGAAACAAGGCCTGTAATACTGCAATACAACTGTTTTCTGAAGAATACTGTCACTCTTTTCAGGAAGCGGGTTCAGAGATGAGTCCCTGCCTTATCATAGCAGGGGACATTGTGAGACTGCAGCCACGTTCTTCTGCCTGGGGCCTGCCAGACTACTGGCTAGCTCGGCCCAACAGCATTGAATTTGGCACACTAAATGTGCTCAATTAAAAAAGATGTGAAATCAGTGACTAACTAATGGAAGCATCCCCGTCGTCTTGGGTCTGTCTACAAGTGGTCCATGTCTCAGTACAGCGTGATCGTTCTTTAAAAATATTATACATTTTCTTCATAAAAAATCATAAATCCTATGACTTAAAAATTCTGTTGGAGCTGAAATTGATTTGTCTAGCCAAAGATTCAGCTGGCTTGACTTATATTGCTTTATCTCATTTATAAAAATACTTTCTGTGTCTTGACTTCTAATGTTTACCCCAAATTCAGTTGGATTACTAGTGACTTGATCTGCATGGCAATAACATCACGATGAGGATGATTACCTTCTAATGACACACATGGTTAAATATGTAGAAGCTTAGCCCAGTGACAGGTATTAGAAGAGGAGCTGACAAATTTTGCTCCAGGTTTTAGCTTTACACTAAGTGATGATGGAAGACTCTCGGCTATAGTGTTGGAAATTACTCCTGAGAACTTCTGCAACAAGGAGGAGATGCTACTGTCTGTTTAATACTTAAGTGTAACACATCATGACAAAGATAAAGCTGCCTGGAAGGAGATTTCCAAAGCTATTTTTCATGACACCTATGGAATTTCTTCTTCCCCTTTCCTTCTCTTTTCTGAAAGCTTGGACAGGCCTGGCTAAGACACCATCTACTCAGAAAACTCTGTTTCTTAGTCCCACCCTTCCCGATGCTCAAAGTGGTTGGAATTATAACCAGCTGAGGAAACTGGTTTTTAGGGTTAAGGAATTTGCTCAAGTTTGCACAACTGCACAGTGGATCATGGGGGAGCCGGGAGCTGACACCAACCTGTCTTCCTTCTTGCTTTATCATTTGACTTCTCTGGGTGGAGAGTTGAAACTTGGGCCAAGCCCTGCAAGCAACTTTTCAAATTTTGCCAAATTTAAATGTTCAGTCCAAGAATGCGAAGTCCTGGGAGCCCTGTTGACGCCTCCTGTCTTCACAACCACCCACCCACCCACCCGTCCACCA
This sequence comes from Camelus bactrianus, assembly GCF_048773025.1. NCBI lineage: Eukaryota > Metazoa > Chordata > Mammalia > Artiodactyla > Camelidae > Camelus > Camelus bactrianus. Next base: position 122,096,330 of record NC_133540.1, on the reverse strand, counting down.
GGAGCTGTTCTCAGGTGCACAAGGAGAGTATGTGAACTATTAACTCCAAGTTGATCACGCACAGCCCACGAACAGAAAGCAGTCAACCCATCTGAAGCCTTGCGGGAGTCCCAGCTCTTCCCAGACCACTCTGAACCACTGGAGCCTCCAAATGTTTGTTAGTCAGACGTCTTTCTTCAACTCTGGCCCTGAAATCATGTTAGGACCCCAAAGCCCTTTATTGGTAGTACTTTATCCTATTTATTGTACATATAGCAGCAGGAAAATGAAAAGTACCTTGAAAACGGACAATTACTTTGAATGTCTTCTGTTAGAGGTGGTTGTTGGCAATGACAGTGCAATTTCCATTCCAGGAGAACTTGAATTGCTTTGCAATTTCATGATTGAATTCAATCACTTATAAAACATAACTACTCAGAGAAAAATTGCTGAAGCTATTTCTCGCACCACTTGTGAGTAGATTGTCTCTGCCTTATTTATAAACATAAATAACTCTTCACACAAGCTGAGATTTTAAAATATAATCACCTAATTGGAATGCTTGTTGTTAGCATGAACTATATTATTACTACAGCAAGCCATGAATAGCCTCTTACGATAGAAGCTATTATTTCATACGTGGTAGGGTATAGCTTGCTTTTCGGTAAATGAGGGAAATAAAAATTAAATTGCCGGCCATTAAACACAAAGAGAAAATCTATAATAGAAATGCCAGGGTAAGGGGAGAAGGAACAAGGAATATGATCGAACTTTCACATAAAGGCAGACCAAAAAGGTTGACATTCTAGTCAGGAAAGTCAACGGCTGAGAAGGACAATGATCAAAGAGAAGATAAAAAAGCAGTGAAACATGGACAGAGATGAAGATAGCCGGTCATAGCTGATGCAATTCCAAATGTTCTAACAAGAGTTTTTCTTGAACTTCGATAGACTGTCTCCTGTTTGCCCTAAAAATCTAATATAATAGCAAGCCACTTTCTATAGCATTTGTTCTATGCAAGCACTTCACATACACTAACTGGTAAAATCCCGACTCGTGTCCTGTGGATGCTCTGTCTTGTTCTGTGGGTGCAGATGCTGGCACAGAGAGATTAAGTGACTTCCCCGTGGTCGGTCACAAAGCAGCAAAGCCAGGGTATGAACTCTGGGAAGTCTGGTTCCTGGGTTTACGAAATTAACTGTTCTCCTGTTCTGTCTCCCATAGAAAATAAGGGAGAATGATGGCCCAAAATGTCCAAAAATGATAGACCCAACCAAGAAGCCAAAAATTAGTAGCAAAATGTCCTTTATCAGTAAGAGTGTCCCTACCCTCATGGCATTCACATTTTAATAAGCTTCTGACTCCACACTGGGAGCAGGTGGGCCGGGGGAGGAGGGACGCACACTAGGAGTAGCCAATGAGCCGCAGGACTAGCACCTGACGTCTGCTGGCCGCCCCTTGTAGTAAACAAAGTTACTTTCACGTTTGTTATTAGAGCTAACCATCACGATCACTCTGTGATCAGACACTGTCACCTTGCTTTTACAGACCAGGAAATCCGTGTTGGAAGGGAGGCTGTAAATTACGAAGGACAAATAAATAGGAAGATACAGATTTAGGACTTAAACCCAAGTTCACTGACTGTAAAGTCTAGAAGTGATGGCTGATTACCTGAGAACAAAGGAGGGAACATAAAGCTGAAAAGGAGCAGAAGCGTACTACAGCAAATTAATAATAACAATAAAAGAGCCAGTGACCAAATGTCGCTCTTTAATCTTTAAGGGAGAAGCTTTCATCATTTTACTTTGCTTCAGATGTTAACACAGAGGTGATACATTTCTAAAAGATTCTTAATTTTAAAGTGTTACATCTAAAGTCTATTGTAAAGGAATAAACATTTGGAACCTTTATTTACGCTAAATACAATGCCTGATTCATAAGATATCACCACATTATGTGTTGCTTTAGAAGGTGGACAGTAAATAAATAGAATCCATTACCTAGGGAATTAAAAATAATCTGTGTGAATTTAGTGATAATAAATTCTTGGTGGTATATTGGGAGGGGGGTGTTTTTGAGCTAAAAGCAGAGATGGAGTAATATTCTGCTGTGGAACATTTATCCATCCTGACCATGTTTAAAACAGGGTATTAGGAAAACTGAGCAGTGATCTGGGTTTTGTTATGTTCCTTCTGGGTTTAAGCTACTTTCTTGGTTCAGGGAAAGTTAGATTGCATTGTCCAAATGTCAGTTGGACATCTATTGTGTGACTAGGATAAGTCAGTAAAACGTTCTCTGCCTGTGTGCTCCCTATGTTCACTGCTATAAAAATGAGTATGAAATTGTACCCAGTATTGTGGCATAGGGTGACTAGGCATGAAATGAGATGGCACGTGTCTGGCATGTAGTAAACACTCAATCATAGTGTTATGGTCATTATTTGTACCAGTATTAACTACAGTATTGTCTACTGTCACTCTTAACATGATAAAGCAGAACAGTGCCTAGAATCACTCATTCCAGGAAATTATTCAGTATCTCCATTTTTTTTTTCTGGGTCTATGTCCCAGTTCTGACACTGGACAATGGGTTTTACCTCACCAAAGCTTTAATTTAAACATCTCTAACTAGAGATAATATTTGTTTCAAGTTCATAAAATTGTTTTGAGAGATTGCTTGAATCACTTACTGATATGCAGTAATCGATCAGTAAAAGACAACACTTATGGTTATGAATGGTCATTTCATGCTTCCTAGCAAGGCTTTGTTCTAGAATCTTCAGGAGTAGGGCTCTGTCACTACCTTTCTGGAGTTTGAATTCCTTTTCTGATGCTTGTATAGCCTTAGGCAAGGTGTTTAGTCACTCCCTGCCTCAGTTCAAGTCACTGGAAACCTCAAATCCTCAGTCCTCTCAGCTGTGAAATGGAGATAATAATAGCATTCTAACAAAAACTCTGAAGATTAAGTGGAATAAGGTCTGGCGCATCACAAAAACCCACAGTGCATGCTTTCTGCCACGAGGATGATGATGGTCTTGCCATCGATCCCTCTAACACTGGCTCACCTAAAGCATGAGTTAATTTTACACTGACATTGAGATGAATTAAGTGTGATTTTTATTACCTCCAAGAACACTTACTGGAGAATATGTCTACCTCCAAGCAGATTCAGAGAACACTACAAGCTACTTGGAACTGTTCTACCCAAGTCTCCAATGAGAGTGTTTTGCAGAAAGATGAAAGCTTCCTCTTTCAGTTCATCTCTAGAACTTGTCTACCTGTTTTTCTTTCTTTCTTTTTTTTTTTTTCTTTTCTGAAAGCTTGCAAGCAGAGATGGGTCAGTGCTTCTAAAAACAAACAAATACAAAACAAAACAAAACTTTTGCCCATCACACTTGCTGCTCTATAGTATCCCCTGGCAAGAAGGCAATTTGCAACTAAGAAAGTTAAACTTTAACCTTGCAATCTAAGCAGATAACATAGCAATGCTCTGTATTTTATAGACCTGGTGGAGTGTAAAATTAAGTCTGCTTGAAGCGTTAGGTTCCCATTTCAGTGTCTACAGGAAACCAACAGAAACCAGCACTGTGTGCATTACTTCAAGGTCAACGCAAATGGAAAATAGGTATTTATGACTCCTGTTAGAAATGGCATGAGTGACCAATCATAAAATCATTAATAAAAAAAGAAAACTTTTGTTTGTCTAAATTTTGATGTAGTCTTATAAGTAGTCGTCACTCTACCCTCTTTTGTCCCAAATTAACAGTAAAGAAAATAGTGGAAAAATCAAATGAGAAACAAAAGATTTCATCACACAGGTAACCTGAAAAAAACACATCCACAATAAAGCTTTTCTCAAGAATGGCTCGTTTTCTTTGGACACTTTAAGCGAATGTGTCTGAAATAAAACTACTGCCATCTTTTCTTAGCTCGCTTTCATGGCCGTCTCTGCTTCTTATCCTGCTTAATGTCACCATTGTCCTTTCGGTGGAATGGCTGCGTCCTTTTCCTATCTTTGACTTAGTACCAAAACTGTTTCCCAGTGTTTCCAGTCACAACTTCACCCTGGGTTTCAAATCAGTCCTTTCCCTCTCGTCACTGTTGCCTTACGTGCAGGTCTCTGTCCTCTCCTGTAGGGAGGGGAGTCTAGTGGTGAAGACCCTAAGCTCTGGCATCACACTGTTCAAGGTCAAATCCCTCCTGAGACACTAAGTAACGGTGAGACCTTGGGTTAGAGATTTAATGTCTTTTGGTTGTCTCACCTAAACGGCGATTATAACTGTGCTTTCTTTATAAGCTTGTATGACATATTTACAATAATTGTGAAGGCTTAGAATCGTGTTGTGCTCAGTAAGAGCTAGCTGCTTATATTGTTTCTTGCATAAGATTTTTAGGCAGTTTCCCAACTGAGTTCCCTGTTTTCTCTTTTCTCTCCTTCAGCAATTTACCTGTTCCTGATTTATTTTTGTAATATTTTCTCACCCTGAGGTTTAGTTGGTTCCTTGATTCAGAAACTAGTTTTTGCTGACATTGTGGAGAACTTGTCTGTGTCTTCTCTTCAAACGTTGCTTTTGAGCTCTTGCTGTTCTTTCCTCTGACTTCAAGTTCACCACCGACCCTGCTAAAGTTGAACTTGTGTCCCAGCTCCCTTGCCTACTGGCTGGCTCTAGTCATCTCAAAACCTAATCAAGACAAAGAATCAGTTTTCATTTTGATCTAGCAATCCCACCTCTGGGTGGGTCTACATCCAAAAGGAATGAAAACAGGGTCTCAAAGAGACACCTGCACTCCCATGTTTAATGAGGCATTATTCACAATAGCCAAGAAATGGAAACGACCTAAGTGTCCATCAGTGGATGGATGGATAAAGAAGATATGGTTATATACATCCAATGAAATATTCTTCAGCCATCAGAAAAAAGGAAATCCTGCCATTTGTGACAATAGGGATGGACTTTGAGGGACTGTGCTAAGTGAAATAAGCCAGACAGAGAAAGACAAATACTGCCTGGCACCACTTAAATGTGGAATATGAAAAAAGTCAAACTCACAGACAGAGAGGAGAAAGGTGGTTGCCAGGGTCTGGGGTGTGGGGGAAGTAGGGAGAGGTTGGTAAAAGTGTACAGTCTTTCAGCTATAAGATGAATCAGATCTGAGGATCTAATGTGGAACTTGGTGATTATAGCTGATAACTCTGTATTGTATAAACGAAATTTTTGAAGAAAGTAGAACTTAAATATTCTCAGCAAAAAGAAGATAAATATGTGAGGTGATGGATGTACTGATTAATTACATGGGAGGATTCCTATTACAATGGATACGAATATCAAATCCCCACAATGTACGCTTTAAATATCTTGAAATTTGATATGTACAATTATAACTCAGTGAAACTGAAATAAAGAAAAATAAATAAAAACCTTGGCTGACTCCCCACTGCCTCACTTTACTGCAGAGAACCAGCCTTGTGTTGGCTGTAAGAACCTTCAAACTCTGGTCCCAGCTCACCTTTTCTGACTGCTTCTCTCTCTTACTTCTCACTCTGACCATCTTACTCTTGATTTAGCCTGCTCCTTCGGCTTTTTCTCCCTCTTGTGAAATAATTCTTCTCCAAAGGGCCCTGCTGAAATACTACCTTTTTGTGAAACGTGCCTGGTGAGATTCGACCTCATCCCTGTGGCTGTAGCTCCATGATCATCACAAGTAGGGGGAGAAACATAGCACCAGCAGCCAGCACTTACTAGCCAGTCACTGCTGTAAACACTTCACACGCTCACTTAATCTTCTACACAAACATATAATTTTTGCTACTATTATCTTCACCTTGAAGGTGGGAAAATGAAGCTCAGAAAGGGTAAGCAAACTTTTCTATAGCTAGTCAGTCACGGAACCAGGATTTTAACCAAATAAGCTGTTCCTAGAGTTATCACTCTTCTTAACCCTAATACATCTCCAGTGCTGCCTCTCACAGCACTTTACTTGTATTCATTGCGTCCGAATGATTTTTGTACATGTTTGTTTATTTCTATACGATGTCAGCCTTCAGACACAGTGATTTATAGTGTTTCCCTGTTCCTGGCACTATTACTTTTCAAATAGTGGATGCTCTGTAAGTGTATGCTGCATCAAAGTGCCAACATACTAAACCTGCCAATAGAAACCAGCTGTCCTGGGACCCCCTGCCTCCAGCCTTCCTGTACTAAGACTCATTCATGATTTAATGAGGATGTCTAGCAGAAAAATGATGGGCCAGAACAAAGAACGTCTATCTTTCTGTTTTGTCACTGAATACCTGTGTAACTTTGGACAAGCCACTTAATCTCTCCATTTTTTAGTTTGCTAAACAGAGACTTCAACCCCTCTGCTCTGTCATTCTCCCAGGAGTTTTGTGAGGATGAAATGAGATAAGCAATAGGAAAGATTCTAAGACTTGTAGACACCTATACGAAGGGATGGACAAATATTCTGATTAGGAAAACACATTGTTTACGATAAGTAAATGAGGGTGTCAATTAATATTAAATCTGGGTTAAGCAGCATGTCTAAATTTCCCTACTCCCTCCTTCTCATGGGTGGTGAAGTCCTACGAAAGGAGTAAGTTTTGCACTAGCTTTGAAACAGCTGTCATTGTCAGAGCCAGAAATAAGAAATATCATCTCATTGGCTCCCACAACGCAAGGCTGAAGCCCAGGCTCTGCTTCTCATTTGTAGGTGGTGAGACTGGGGTCCAGAGAGGGGAAATAAGTCATTCAAGGGGCTACCACAACCTTTCTGGACAATATGAGCTGTACAAGGGTGTCCTATGTTAAGCAGATAAGTGGAAAAAAAGACTCAGCCTTGTTTTCATGTAAAAATGACCAATACGATACACACAACTAGAGAAATGGTAAAGAACAAAAACTCTGGATTTCCATTTCCAGGGTCACCGCTCTCCCTCCCCCTCCCCCTCTAACTGATGATGTAATTCAGGTGAATTCCTTAACCTCTCATCCCTCAGTCTTCTATCCTGTACGACTGAAATAATTGTGTCCATTTTATAGGGTAATTTTTAGGATGTAATGACTTAGAACTGTCCAAAACTCTTAGAATGGCACCAACCACATAGTAAGTGCTAGAAACTTGTTAAATAAATAAAAACAACATCTGAGAATTTGAAAATTACATTTTTTTGGAATTCATACGTATGGTGACATTGAAGGGCCATGCTACTTGCAAATTAAGCTTACAGACCTTCACAGGTTATGCATCTGTTCCTCCAAAGATTTTTCTTGACTACATGCCCAGGTTAGAGCTTTCAGCTAAAGTCACTAAGGAGCTAGTATGAGATTAATTAATTTTCAGAAGGTTAAAACTTTAAAAAATTTTCCTGGAGGTTACTGTTGTATTTTTAATTGGCAGCATGTTGGCAGTTCAACTCACTTTTGAAAAACAAGTACTCCAACAGCCAAATGCTGATGCTTTCTGTGCCAAGAGAGGCATCAAAAACTTTCCACGATCAATATGCCACCAGGAAAAACAGAACACACTGAAATGTTATGCCGTGTTTGACACCAAAAATCTGAAAGCGAGTTAGGAAACTGTGCTTTGCAATAACACAAGGCAAATATTGATGGTAACTTATCAGTTAGTTTTGAGTCGTCTGGCCTCACAATAACCTTGTCGCATTTGCCCTCTTGTGTCTGTTCAGATCAACAACAAAAACCCCTGGATGAAGCTTTAATTTAGTGAATCAATTCTTTTGATTGAATGAGGCCACTGAGCTTTTATTGGGTAGATGTTATTATGAAGTAAATTTAGATAAAACATTCATATAAATATAAGCATACATATAATCAAGTGTTCTATATTTTATCTTTTGCATTAGCTCCTGACTATTATTTAGTAAGCTTTTTGTCTCCATAATATCCTTTGAATAAATAGGGAAACAATTACTTTAGAAAAAATTAACTGGGGCATGGAGAGATAAAGTGAGTGACTCAGAATCATCCAGTGAGGAGACACAGCCACAGACTTGATGGCATTTATTTTTCAAAGAAAAAGTATTTGTGCTTACATAGAGTATAGAAGTTAGGGACTTCCTTCTTTTTTTTTGAAATTGAAGTGTAGTTGACTTACAACATTATATCAGTTTCAGGTATACAACAGAGTGCTTCGATATTTTTATAGATTATATTCCATATAAATTATTATGCGATATTGACTATTTTCCCTGTGTTGTACATTACATCCTTGTGTCTTATTTATTTTAAACCTAGTAGTTTGTATCTCTTAATCCCCTTCCCCTATTGTGTCCTATCCTCCACCTCTCTCCCTGCTGGTAACAACTTGTTTGTTCTCAGTATCTGTGAGTCTATTTCTGTTTTGCTGTATTTGTTCATTTGTTTTAATTTTTAGATTCCACATATAAGTGAAAACACACAGTATTTTTCTTCTTCTGTCTGACTTGTTTCACTAAGTATAAGACCCTCCAAGTCTGTCCATGTTGTTGTCAATGGCAAGATTTCATTCTTTTTTACAGTCGAGTAATATTCCATTATATATATACACACAACACATCTTCTTTATCCATATATCTGTTGATGGGCACAGGCTGCTTCCATATCTTGGCTGTTGTAAATAATGCTGCTATGAACTTTGGGGTGCATGTGTCTTCTCAAATTAGTGTTTTTGTTTTCTTTGGATATATACCCAGGAGTGGAGTTGCTGAATCATATCGTAGTTCTATTTTTAGTTTTTTAAGCCATTCATGAAATAGCTAAATTCCTTAATCCTACAATTATCTATTCAATATCAACATACATCTATAAGCCAGTTGTCAGCCTCCAAGATATCACGGAGTTGAGAACAAATCTTACAAGAAGAAGAGCAGTGTGACTGACTCTGAGAACTGTCACTGATCCTATAGGTCCCCTAGTCCTGGGTACATCATCAGCCTTGTTGGGTCCAGAAACCCTGCCCACATCTTTGCAAACAGTCCCTTCATTAAACTCCCATGCATTGCCCCATTATGTGTGCCTTGTGTTTTCTGCCTAGACCCTGACCAATACCTAATCATAGAATGTCAGTGTTAGAGAGTACTGGATTTGGAGTCAAGCCTCTCATTCCTGATTTTTTTTTTATAGCTTTGTGATTTTGAGCAAGCAAATGATCTCCCTTCTCCAGATCTGTTTCCTCACATATAAAATAAGCTATACTCTTATACTAATAGGCTATTACCATTATAGGATATATAATAATATTTAAAGTATAATGACCACATCCTTAGACAGACTCTGGCTCAGTTGGCACATGGACTTTCCCATATGCCAATCTCGAAAAAGTGCCCTTCACTCCTCCCTTGAGTTTTTCCAGTAAGACTTCATCTACTGAGGTGACAGTCTCATATCATACAATCATTTGATAAATTATTCAAGAAGTATATTTGTACCACTGGACCAAGGGAAAGCATTAGGTCTGGCTCTCTGCCTCCAGGAAGCTGGGACTTACATCCCCATTTCACAACTGAGACAGCTGTGTGAAAAGACTGTAATGATTTGTGCAGAATCACACAGCTCAGAAGCTGGAATGAAACCCAGGCTTCCTCAGTCAATATCAGAGGTAGCCGATGCAGCTCAGTCTGACAAAGCGATGAAGACAGGAGTTTCTGGAGTCCGACTCCCAGCTCTGCCAACAGGGACACTCGCTTTGCTTGTCTGTGCCTCAGTTTTACCAGCAATTATATGGGGGGAATTCCTACACTTGCCTCAGAAGGTGGTGGGGAGTATCAGCTGAGTTAACACTTGTCATATATACAGACTCGTGATGTTTCATGCACTAAGTACTTTGCATGAGTTATCTTGTTGAATCCCGACAACCACCCATTTTTCTGAAGATCACAGTGGCCTTTCTCTCTGTATGTGAATAAATTATACTGCTTTGCTCCTTAGAACCTTTGCAGTTGCCGTTACCTCTTCCTTGGACCACTTCAGACCCTCTAGCGACCAGCCTTCTCTGGTTTTAGGGTCTCAAATGTCACTCATCAATGAAGCAAAGTATCTCCCCTGCTTGCATTCAGCTTCCATCGTATTACCATAGGCTTTCTGCCTTCATAATGCTCATCAGTTCCTGAGATTATCTTGGTTTTCATGTTTTAGCCTCTCCTCCCATGTAAGCTCCATGAAGGCAGTGAACTGATACACCCTATTCCTCCCTATAAAGCCAATGTCTAGAGTCATGCTTGCCACATACAGTCCCTCAAAAAATACTGTGGGATGAGTAACTAAATAAGGAGACTAAGGGGCCAGAGGATTTAAGTAAATAGTTGCAGGCATTTTGTTTAATATGAGGCACAATAGGAATTCAAGTGCATGAATGCCCCTAAGCCCACGCTGCCTCCACTGGCCTCTTTCAGTCTTTCTTGGAAGAGAAAATGAGGGTTGGTGCGAGAGTCCTAGCACAAGAGATAAAAATATATTCATTTAAAAGATATTTCAGAGAGAAACTGACCAGAGTTTAGCGGCCAGTAAGATGGTGGTGGGGTGTGGGGGCATAAAGCAGAGGAACCATGAATCCAGCTTCAGCAACTGGGCAGCTAGTGATGCCGGTGAATAAGAACTCAACTGTGGTGCTGGGCGGTGGTGATCAGGCCACTACATCTGGCAGGTGGTCTCGTCTGTGTCCTGGCTTGGTGCTCAAAGAGCAGTGGGCACCTGGCCAGCTGAGGGGATGCAGGCCAGCAGCTTGAACAGCTGGTCCTTAACAGATCGCCCAGGTGTCGCCAGCCTCAGTTCTTACTCACTTCTCACTCTTGTTTGGGAGTTATTAACCAGGCAGAAGACATTCCAGGTTCTAAGTGAATTCTCACTGGCTCACACCTATCCAGGCGGGCCACCCAGGAGGGGCCACTGCTGGTTCTGTCACTTCCTCCTTGAAGCCTTGTTTGTTGTTCCCAACACCTCTCGAAGGCAGCCGGACTTGAATATTTGTCTGACAGTCTTATCAAACATCAAAGTCAAGACATGTGCTCTAATATAAGAGGTTTGGGACTTACTATTTTTACCTTTTATTAAAAATGGGAAAATTTGATTTTCAAAAATTTAATAATGCCAATGGTTTTTCATGCAGAAAATCTTTGTTCTATGCTACTTCTTTTAATGCTTTCATTTGAGTCACAAGTGGCAGAACTAATATTTCAAGTCTGTATTTAATAAATGGCTATAAAACATATACAGTTTCCAAATATTGAGGATATTAAGTCTATGTAAAAAAAACACTCAAGACGTAATATGTGTGATGTGTTTAAATATTTGAAAGATCAACTCAAAAAACAATATTCTAGTATATATGAGGAAGCTTGTACTCACATAATTTAATTCTTTCATCTGGGAGAAAATAATCTTAAAGGCACACAGATATATACAGAGAGATGTTTATCTCAGAGCTCTTTATGTTTTGGGGTAAAAAGAAAAAAAGGGGAAAAAAATCTAAATATTCAAAAGCCAGGGAATGCAGTTAAATACAACATACTGTAACTATACATGTAATGTTATGCTTGGCATTAAAATGACATTTCCATTTTAATAACAAGGTTAATATTTATGAAAGTATGCAAGGTAAGAAAAGGATAAATTTTTGGTATGGATGCAATTATTAAGGTACACACATTGATGAAAAAAGATGTCACTGATTCTTTGTAGTTACTTCAAAGTACAGGAGCACAGAAGGATTGTGTGTTGTGTGCTGTGTGTTGTGTGGCATGTGTGTGTATCACTTCTTATCTTTTTTTTTTTTTTGTACTTTCCAATGTACTGCTATGAACGTGAGTTACTTTTATAAATAAACTATTCACCTTCCCAGCTTGAAGGGGGAGGAGGAGGAGGAGGAGGACGAGGAAGGCTGTCCCCGGGAAGAAGGAATGGACACTGAAGATTCCTCTCTGGGGTAGGACGAGTACCAGTATCCTAGGAAGTTAAAGGAAGGCCGATTTGGGCTCAGCATGAGGAAGAATGTATTGAAATGGGTATTTTCCTGAAGAAGCAGTGCTGCTCCCAGTGCCGACAGAAGGAGTCCGTGGGGGAACTGGGTATGACGTGAGGCTCCCTTCAAATTCTTGGGTTCTGTGATTTGGGGAATCTAAGTGCTCCATTACTCAGCAGAAATTTGGGGCTTTCTACACGAAAGAGGTATTTCTTTTGTTATTTGCATAAGATTGGTAAATCTCATGTTTCTGCCAAGAGGAATGATTGATCCCTCCCCCCTTTTCATTTATTTATTTCTTACAGTTCTGGAGACTGGGAAGTCCAAGATGAAAAAACTCTTTCTTATCTGCCTTCTTGAAAAAAGGAAATGGAGTTTAGGATGACTACTGGCCTCTTAGTAAACCAACTTTCAGCTTTTCAGCTTTTCAGCTTCATGGGATCTGGTGGAGAAATTTCCACAGCCACTATGCAGGTCAGTCCAACCCAGAACTAGCCCCGCCAAGGGCTCTCTGCATGGACACATTCGGTGCCCACACTCTTCCTCCTGGTGGCCTCTGCCATTCTGGTACCTGTCTCTAACCACCCGCCTCCTGCCTCATGTTCTCGTATCATCTTTTCAGTCCTGTGCCCAGATGCTTAGGGTCCAGATTATGGAGAGGGATCTAATAGAAACACCTTTCTAACACAGCAATGGAGTTAATGTGGTCTCCTTTTCAAGTAATCTGCTTTGACCTGCTGGGTTTTTCTTATGATTTGCGGCTACTATGGAAAATGGTGGTTAGTGGGGGAGGGAGTTTTATATCTGCAGACCTTTGGGGATTCACAAATCACAGGCCACGTCTAGTGTGGGTTCAATATCAGCTATGAAATCCCAATTTTACAGACTCACAGACATAGTAAACAATCTGATGTTTACCGGAGGAAAAGGGGTGGGAAGGGATAAATTTGGGAGTCTAAGATTTGCAAATGTTAGCCACTGTATATAAAGTAGATTAAAAATTTTTCTTCTGTATAGCACAGGGAACTATATTCAATATTTTATAATAACCTTTAATGAAAATGAATATATGTATGTATATGTGTGACTGGGACATTGTGCCGTACACCAGAAACTGACACATTGTAATCGACTGTACTTCAATAAAAAAAAAAAAATATATATATATATATACATATATCAGTTTTTAGAGTCAGTCCGCTAAAATTTTTTTAGTATCTTCTATTATTTTTTTCCCCCTTCAAGAAATGTCCTGACTTTTTCCTCACACTAAGTTGAAAATTATGTTGCATGCTCTGTGAACATTTATACGGAGCGATGACTTTCCGAGATACTGATTCAGGAAAAGCACTAATGGAGGCATGATGATTTTGTCCTTTGCAAAATGAATAGACAGATCCATTTGAAAGTTATATTTTACCTGTCTGCTTTGTACAAATGACTATGTTTTTGGTAAATATCTGGTAAATTGGCAATTTTGATTTCCACTTGAAAGGAGAAAAGCAACGGCTCTAATAACCAACATTCGCTGACAAACTGTAGCAATAAAAACGTCTACAGTCTCAGTATCATGTAGGATTAAGATTTTGCATCATTCTGGACTGTAGCTTTCCAGGTTGCTGAGGGCATATTATGTTTTGTTTGTGAGATGGTGTGGGTGTATGTGCAATGAAGGGGAAAAAAATCAAAGCAATGCATTTTAACTATAATTTAAAAATTGTTTTGTCCATAGGATTCTTACTGATAAAAGCAATTCCGTCCTGTCTCTTTTCCCTACAGAAGGTTCTAGAAGAACGGGCCTTTTAAAGGCTGTTTTATTTACTGCTCTATCTCCTAGCACAGGAACAGGAACTGACATATGATAAATATATGTTGAATAAGTGGGGAGGGTATAGCTCAGCATGCACAGGGTCCTGGGTTCAATCTCCAGTACCTCCATTTAAAAAATAATCTAATTACCTCCCCCACAAAAAACAAACAAACTAAAAACTGCCTATAAATATATGTTGAATGAATAGGTGAATTAATTAAATCATATTATTGTGATATGTTACCTTTGGTCAATACCACTGAAATAAATCATTATTCTATTCTGGGACTTTTGACTGGACATATTGGGTTGTTTAAGGTACTTTCTGTATTTTCTTTATTTGTACTGTGGAGACTAGTGAAATTTTAGAGCAGCCACATTTTTAAATCACTCACTGAGTTCATCAGTTCCTACAAAATGCTGTGGTAGAAAAGAGAGTAGGTGAAGAAATGGGTTACGGCCCCACAACCAGAGTATCTCACCTAGCTCCTTAATCTTTTGTCTCCTCACTGGCAGAGAGCACTCTACCTTCTCAGTCTGATTCTGACACTTGTTAGATGCTTGAAAAAGAAAATTGTGTATGAAACAATGTTTGTAAACATAGAACATGTGTCAACGTTCATTTTAAATTACACGTGGCGTTCTTTATACAATACATAGAGGGTTTCCCTTTAGTTATCCTCTATTTCTGTTCCTTCAGAATGCCGCAGAATTGGAGAGAAAGTGGGGGGAGTGTGTGATTAGTGTGATGTGTCAACTTGGTGAGGCTACAGTACCCAGGTATAAACACTAATCTAATTGTCGCTCTGAAAGTATTTTGAAGACCTGGTTGAGATCTACTAACAGTGGACTTTAAGTTAAGGAGATTACTCAGGATAGTGTGGGTGGGCTTCATGTAATCAGCTGAAAGGCCTTAAGCAAAAACTGAGATCTCCTGAACAGGGAATTCTGCTTCAAGACTGCAGTATCCAAGCCTGCCTGAGTTTCCAGCCCATCGGCCCGCTCTGTGAATTTTGGACATGCCAGCTCCTACAGTCAGGTGAGCCAATTCCTTAAAGTAATTCCCTTTATTTATATATATACACACATATATATGTGTGCGTGCATATATATACATATATGTATGTGTGTCTGCATATCATAGGTATATATACATGTATAGGTATACATATACTGACTGTCCCAGGCTTAATGAAGTTTCAACTATGAATTTTTGACTTTACAAATGGTGTGAAAGCGATACCTATTCAGTAGAAACTGTACTTTGAATTTTGATCTTTTTCCTGGGCGAGGAGGCGATATGCAGTACAAAATGCTGTTGTAATGCAGGGCGGTGGCAGCGACCCATAGCTCCCAGACAGCCACGAGGTCCAAGAGCATGCAACTGGTACAGTCATTCTGTTTTTCACTTTCAGTCCAGCAATCACTAAATTCCATGAGATACTCAACACTTTATCATATAATAGGCTTTGTGTTAGATGATTTTGCCCAACTGTAGGCTAATGTAAGTGTTCTGAGCACATCTGAAGTAGGCTAGGCTACAATGTTGTGGGTCATGCGTATCAAATGCACTTTTCACTTACAATGTTTTCAACTTAAGAAGGGTTTATCAGGATGTAACCCCACTGTAATCTGAGAAAGCTCTGTAGGTATATATACGTACTGGTCCGTTTTCTTAGAGACCCCGATGATAAAGGTTAAGAGTCGGCAAAGAAGGAAAGTCACATTTGTCTAAAGGTGTTGTTCCACTTTACGGCAGTTTTGCGAACCTAGCAATACTTCTGAAGCTTGGCAGTATCTAAATTACACAGCAAACACATGCACGTGAGACAGGAATTTTACAAGGTAACGCAGTTTCAAGTGCACAGCCGCTCCGCTAACAATTCAGGCGGCGGGAATCCGCGTCACCCGAGCCTCAGATCAAACAAAAATTCCACATGTTTTGAAGCCCAGGCTCCCCTCACTAATACTGTGCCGTCAGTCTGCCAGATGGGAAGTGCTTCCCAATTGCACAGAAGTTCGCCCGGGTACTGAGGTCCACACGAGCACATCAATCGAGCTGGTTTGGCGGAACATAATACATGGATTCCTTTTAGAAGCAGAGGCCTACGACGCATGCAGACCCCTACACACAACACAAACAAACAGTTTGGGGGAGGGAAAAAATAAAAACCAAAACAAAGAAACTTGCTTTGAACAGCAGGAGACGACGTTTTGGCAGCGGAGCAGGGCAAGAGCTTCATGAGCCGCTCTTTAATGCTGCGCTTGGCGCTGTTCTGCGCGTAGAGGAAACCTGGAAGACACGGATCGCTTCCGTTAGCGCCGCGGCGCGGACGCTCGCGGGCACGCGCGCGGGGCGGCGGGGGCGGCGGGCAGGGACGCGCGGCAGGCGGCCACTCACTCGCCCAGGCGGTCACAGGCAGAGGGCTGGGGCCCCGGAAGGGAAGAAGAAGAAGAAAAATAATCCTTCTTTCCCCTCCGCTTTCCTCATTTTTAAGGTTTTCTTTATGTTGCATTAATGATCACCCAGTGAAAAAAGAATCACGCAAACAGATCTCGAGTGGCAATCAATCAATCAATCTTGCTATTTTTTTCGGCCTTAAACTGAGAACACAACAGATATCACTGAAAGTAAACAGGATTGAATTTTCAGTATTTAAACCAGCGTTAAGGGACCACACAATTTTCTGTACTCATTGCTCCCCATTTTGGATTCCAGGGAGTGAGTCCTCTGCATGAGTCATTCACACCACGATCACCTGTTCGTACCTTTGCCTTCCCTGAAAGTGAGAAAATAGATGTCCCTGATATGCAGCTTTATTAGCATAAGCTGACATGCCCAGAGATGGGACAGTCCTTCACATTGCCACATACGGACAATAATGGATGGGGCTTATTCAAGCAGAGTGATTTCAAAAGAAACAAGATGTGTTCGCAGAGTATTAGTCCAGGAGTAGATGGAGCAGTGTCTGGGACTTCAGATGGTTGGGGAGGACTCAAGGAAAATCCGTAGTGACCCGGTGGGCAAGCCAGCGAGTGCTTGAAAGACTATTGACGTCAAGAGCCACATCTGTCCAGCCCAGCATCAGCTTGCCCACTCTGAGTGACCAGAAGCCTGCTTTTGCATGTTGAGATATCTCCTCCCCAGATCTATTCAGCACGTGTTGAATACAAAGAATACAAAGCAATAGCAAAAGGACCAGTCTAGATCAAGGTTAGACCGTGCTTATAATACGGACCTGGCAAATGTATCTCATTGCTTATCTGCTTTATAATTCCCATCTTGGGATTATAAAGTCTTGACTGCAAGGCTACTGATCTGTTTCCTTATGGAGCTGTTCATCTTATCATCAGTGTCAGTTGGCTGAAAAACCTGATAGATCTCTTGTGTGGGGGATGACAGCGAACTAGTAGATACATACATCACATCAGATCATTTCCCTGCTTAAAAGCCCCCTAAAACCTTCACATTGTTCTTTGAAAAAAATCCACACCTTTTACACTGCAGCCCAGTGCCTGCATGATCTGGCCCTGCCTCACTCTGACAGCATTTGCCACCACCCTTCCTATTGCCCTAGACGGTCAGCCACTCGCCGCACACCACCCTTCTCGCCTTTGTTGGAACTCACACAGCAGGCCCCTCCTCCGTCCCTGCCCTTGGCACTTACATGGTGTGAAACGTCTTGCTTACTTGATATGCCAAGTACTGGCTGAGCCTGGCACAAAGGAAGAGATCAATGAACGTCTGACAAATGCGTGAACAGATTCGCATTTGATAGCAAAAGAAGACACGATTTCATTTCCTAGATTGGTATCTAAGCAAGCTTTTAAACTTGTAAAATGAATCCTATTTACATAAAACAGGCTCTCTAGTTGGCTTTTTCGTCGTACTACATTTCTAAAGGGACACGTCCATCTAAGTGTCCTCTCCTTTGTAAACCTGCCTGGGATGCGACAATTTTGCTTTTGCTTCCCAAGGGAACAGTCTGCTTCCTCCGTTTGTGCCCTTTCAAACTTCCATGCCGTTGCGTACAAAGTCTGGTGGGTCCTTCATCAATTATCAACCTCTAGTGCCCACGCAGCCTCCCAGACTCCACTCCTTGACAAATGTTCCCTGCTGTGTTTGCAACCTTCCTGAGGGAAGGAGGACCCCCTCCCTCCCCTGCTCTATCTTCTCATCACACCCTATTCTTCTGGGTATCACCCTCTCTTGCAGGGTGAGACCCTATTCTGACAAGGGGTTGGTTTTACTCGACATCTGCAGTAGGAGACAGACTGGTGTTACCTCTTACTCAGCTACTTTGTTTCAGATTTGTTTTCTTGATATCTAGCCAAACTCTAAAATCATCCCTGAAACTGGTGCGTGGCAGACACTCAAGAAATATTTGTTGGTTGATTGATTTCCTCCTTGTCCCTTAAATTCTGGTATCTGCCAAGCTCACTCTCTCTATGACAGCTTCCTGGGCCCTCCGGGCGGGGTGTAGGGGAGGGGTCTTCCTGTTTCCCGAGTACCTACAGGTATTAATCTTACACTCCCTGCGCCTGGGCCCAATCTGGTAATTAATGATGTTCTTCCTTAATTAATGAAGTATCTTTTGAACTGCACTTGACTACAAAGTATACAGGTTGCTGTTTTCAATCAGGAGTTAAAAGTCTTAGATTTTCGCCCCTGTTTTACTACTTCAAGGTAAGTGACCTTGAGCAGGCTATTAAACGTCTCAGGGTCTCTGTCTTTTCTTTGCAAAACAAAAGGGTTTATACTAAAATATCTTGGTTGTCAAAACACAGTTTTAAAGTCCCTTTTAGGAGTATATTTAAATGTAAAGTGTACATGTTTTTATCATGTTTTCTCTTCAATGAGAGCTTTAGCTTCCTAAGGCAGGATGTAGACACCATACAATCCTGTTTCTCTGTTTCTCTCCCTCCCACTCCCCCACCCCCCACCCCCAGTATCGTAACATCCTGTTCTTTTCCCGAGTGTATAGTGTTTGAGTGTTCAGGCGTAGGAATAAAACAGCCCGGATAGACCCCAGCACCACATGATCTTGGGTAAGTTTACTTAATCTCTCTGAATCTCAGTTTCCTCATCAATAAAATGGATTAGTAATGGTATCTCCTTAATAACATTATTAGAATCTAATAAGATATTATACAAAGCATTACACACTGACTGTTCATAATGTACTCTCAAGAAACATTAAATACTAATTTTTTTTCAGTCCTTTGAGTTTACCCTCAGGCCATTTCCACATGCCATCATCTTTATCTGAAATTTTGTTTCACCTCACTGTGGCCTAGTTCATTTCTGTTCTGTCGTCCTTGAGATTAGAGTTCAACCATCACTCTGAGGAAGACGTTCCGCGGCAGAGCAAACGTGATAATGAACAGCGTTAGTACACGTTCCTGGTTTCCTGTATTTCTCCTCACAGCGTTATCACAGGAATTAAAGTAACTGATGATACAGGTATGTATCTGACGTGTCTTCCCTGCCGCAGTGTAAGACTGAAGATGTCTACATCCAGCCTTTAGGGAATAGATGCTAACGGGAGTAGCAACCATGTAACGGGACAAGCTGCAGGCAGACCTCAGAGACACTGCAGGTTCCGTTCCAGATCACTGCAATGAAGCAGCTATTGCAATAACACGAGTCACATGAATGTTTGGTTTCCCAGTGCATATAAAAGTTACGTCTCACCCATACTATAGTCTATGAAGTGTGCAATGGCATTATGTCTTAAAAAACAATGTCCAAGCCTTAATTTAAAAATACTTTAGTGCTAAGAAATGCTAACCATCATCAGACAACACAGAGTTGCCACAAATTTGTTTAAAAAAAAAAAAAAGAGGATAAATTCATTGAAATGAGGTAAGCCTGTATATGAGGCAACCGTTTCTAAGCACCGAGCAATGAGCATTGTAGAGCTGTGGCACTGGAGGGAAAAGAAACCCAAGAGGCAAGAGCCACCACTGCCCCGGCTTGCTGTCTGCGGGCAGGTTCTTTCCATTGTTCACAAAGGCGGCGCTCACTCATGCTCACGGAGCTGAGGTGGCAGAGCCTGGAATTCGCAGGGGGAGGTGCTGGAGAAGAGAGACCTGTTATGTGTGCCAGAAGGGAGGACCTGTGTGAGAATTAAATGTGGGTCGTCGTGATGATTAGTTCTATGCGTGAGCATGACTGGGCTAAGGGATGTCCAGATAGCTGGCAAAACATCGTCTCTGTGTACGTCTGTGAGGGTCCTTCTGGAAGAGGTGAGGGGTTTAATTGGCAGACTGAGTAAAGAAAATCACATGCATCCGTGCTGGTGGGCATAGTCCAATAAGCTGAGGGCTTGAGTAGAACTCAAAAGCAGAGGAAGGGTGGATTTGTTCTCTGCCTCAGTCCAGACATCCATCTTCTCCTGCCTTCACACATTGCTGCTTCTGGTTCTCGGGTCTTTGGTCCCTGACTGCCACTTACATCATTGGCTCCCCCGGTTCTCAGGCCTTTGAGTTTGGACTGGAACTATGCCATCAGCTTTCCTGGGCCTCTAGCTTGCAGACAGTAGGTTGTGGGACTTCTCAGCCTCTTAATTGTGTGAGGCAATCACTCATAATAAGTGCCTTTATGTAAAGCTCTCTATGTCCTGCTGGTTCTGTTTCTCTGGAGAACGCTGACCAACGTAGTTACTGACCAAGGGCTGGGTGACGCATGCTCAGGCTCAGACTTCATAATATTCAGCAAGCAAATGCTGCTGCAGGACTGAGAACTAAATGGAGATGTCAGAAGTTGTGCAGTGCTGTGAGATGTCGGAGTTCAGGCCCAGCACCATCCCCCCTCCAAAAAAAAAAAAAATAAATAAATAAAAAGGAAAAGGAAAGAAAGAAATTAACACTGCTGCACTGAGTATCTCTGGCATTCACTAGAGAGCTTAGAAGGACTATGTGTTTCAAGTAAGGATCATTTCCCAGAGTAAGAGCCATACCGTATAACTAAGTATAAAATCAAAATTGATCTACCCTAGCAAATAATAGGATTGAAGTTGGCAAGACCAGAAGTATTCCATAGTGACTATGGAATGCCTTCCAGAGCAGTACTCAACACCATTTAAAGGAAGACAACATAATCCAAACATCCTACAGCATATTATGACAATGTCTTACATGCTATCAAACATCAGCAGACATGTAATGGAGCAGGAAAATGTCACCCATAATCAAGAATTTTTAAAAAGCAGGCAGTAAAAGCAGATCCTAGGATGACATAGATGTTGGGCTTTAAAGAAAAAGATAGTCAAGACAGTCATAATATGTAAACAGGTAAAAAAAAATTAGCAATGAAATTAAAGTTACAAAAGGAACCAAATGAAAATTTTACATGTGAAAAGTAAAATACCTAAAATGAAAAAAAAACTTTTTAGATGGGTTTAATGGCAGATTGGGAACTACCGAAGAAAGAGTTAAGAGCTTGAATAGAGATGGAAAGAGACAAATCATCCAATGTGAATAATAACAGAGAGGAAAGGATATTAAAAAATAAACAAATCCTTAGTGATTTGTGAGACAATATCAAATAGGCTAACATGAATGTAATTAGAGAATCAAATGAGATGGGAGAGGAAAATGAGAAAAATAAATGGCCAAAACATTCCAAATTTGTTCACAAACATCAATAGATATATCCAAGAATCTTACTGAACCATAATCAAGATAAATACAAGATGAATCACATATAGGTGTGTCATAGCCTAATTGTTGGAAAAAATTAGAAAAATCCTAAAAAAAAAAAAACCTAGAATAAAAGAACATATTATATATAGTGGTAAAAATATGACAATGGCTTTTTCATCACAAACAACAGATGACAGAAAACAATGGAACAAGCGCTGGGGGAAATAAGAAGACTTGCAACCCAGAATTCTATCTTCAGTGAAAATAGTTTTTTGAGAATAAAGATGAAATAAAGATATTTTCAGAAAAAAGCAAAGCTAAGAGAAATCATAGCTACTAGGCCTGAATTACAAGCAATACTAAAGGAATTTCTTCAGGCTGAAAGGAAATTACATGATATGGAAACTTAGACCTATAGGTAGAAATAAAGAACACTGGAAATTGAAAATACTTGAATAAATATAAAATATTATCTCAACTTCCTCTTATTTCCTTTAATACAAACAAAAAAGTATTGTGGGGTTTATTACATTTGTAGATACAACAATTCTGACAGTAGCAGCATTAAAGCATGGGGGCCGGTAAATGAAATTTTACCGTTGTTCATTTTACACAGAGTGGTACAATATTAACTTAATTTGTCTGAATAAGTGAAGGAGACTTCTAGGAAAACAGATGAAAATAATAAGAGGAGATGCAGTCAAAACTCCAGTTAAGGAATTAAAATGTAGTATCAAAAACATTTGATTAACTTTATGAAAGAAGTCAGGGACAGAGAAATAGAGAAATCAAGAGAATACATAAGACAGAAGACTCGTGCTCAACTGCATCATGAAACCAGGAACCAAACCTTTCTTATTCACTATTGGAACTCCATTACTTTGCACAGTGCCTAATATATAAGAAGTGTTCGATCAATATATAACAAAAGCATGACATCAGAGTATATATCATATGATGGCCTCAAAATGTATAGATTGGCTAAAGGTCTGTGATTGGTGGCTGCATTTAGAGTCTGCATGGTAGGTGAAGCGGTCCCCGCCCCACACTCTGACAGGACAGCTGGGGTGAGGGCACTCTGCTAGGGACGACGCTGACTGCATTCCCCAGCCGCTAACACTAAAAGAAAAGTGATGGTGAAGGTAGGTCAACCAGCAAAGTGCCTTCGTACGGAGGGCATTTCACCCCCATAGAAACCAAATACTCTTTGATAAATTAATTATATCACATAAATATGTATGTACTCATTTATTTAAAACACATTTATTATAATGCAGATTTTAAAAAAATGTTTGTTGTTGATACACAGTGGTCCTAAAAGAAAAAGTCCCTGCTCTCCAGGGTCTAACCATCTACATTGATGGTAATATCTGTTACATTACAAGGCTGACTTGTCAGTTTCTTTTATTAAACCCAAATTCTTGGTGGAAGGACTGCTTGGTCATTAATTCGTTTACTCAGAAAACACTTATTGAATGCCTTCAGTGTGCTTTGCACCGTCCCAGGTGCTGGGAATAATGCAGTGAATAAACCAGACAAAAATTCCTGCTTTGATACATCTTACACTATCATCAGGGTGGAAAAAGTAGTAGATAAAAATATATAACAAAATATAAAATTTGCCAGATAGAAAGCTAGAGACTTCTGTTGGTAAACAGGTAAACAGAGGGGGTTGAGGAAGACCTATAATTTTAAATGTGGTGGCCAGGGAAGGCTTTGCTGGAGATACAGTTGAGCAAAAACACCTAATGAAATGAGAGTTTCTTACCATATTTTGATTATTAGCAATTAGTACAGTATATTATACCTATTAGGCACTAATATATATTTACTGAGTGATTAGTCTTATTTATTAATTTATTCAATTAACATTTATTGACACCTACAATGGACAAGTTCATACCTTAAATTAATTGGTTACATACACCACTAATCCAACTACCCATCCAATCCAATAACCTATCACACATTTATTGCCGTAGAAACCAGAACGGAGTCAACTCCCTAAGTCCTGCATCTAGGCATTAACCCCGTCTACTAGGATAAAGGCACTTCAAAAATCATGAAACAAAGTAGCACAAAAAAGAGAGTAAAAGGTAAGTGTGCAAATAAATAGGCCACTTTAAATTGTGATGTCACCGAATGGAAATGCCCTCATTTTTAGCAACAGGAACGGTTTCATCTTACAAAGCCTGACGTTACTGGGAACAAATCAGCTGACCGTCATCTTGGTTGCTCCGTATTTCTGACTTTCCGCATCTCACACGGTGTCTATGTGAGTGGTCATTTTTCACAGACTGCTTTTCAAGTTACACAAAAAATGCTATTATGTGTAAATGTCAAGCTTCTGGGGTGAGTGATGGGCCATGAATTATGAATTCAACAAGTAATGATGATGGTAATAGAAGTGGTAATTTCACCATAATGAGGACTATGCCTGTCTTCTTCCTTTTTCTAGTATAGCTGATCGCAAAAACGAGCATTTCCCGTGGCTTTGCATAGGGATGAAGGCTCCTGCTCCGTAAATCACAGCCCCGTTCAAGCTTCCATCTCGTGCTTTTGAATTATGGACGATGTTTTTCTTCCTGGATCCTAAGCCCACGGAGGCGTCTGGTGGAGGAAGATGGCTAATAATGTTTCCACAGACACGGTGGCTTCCATGAATCAATGACCATGACAAAACCGCCAGGCATTTCAGTGGCACTGTGACCCCGCCTGCATCTTCTTTGAACCGGTGACAAGCTGATTCACGAGCAGTGACCCGGCGCTGAGACAAGAAGAGCTTTCTTCACGAGCTGCCGATGTGCACTTAACAGCGGCATGCCTAGTTTTCAAATGGACTTGGGGCTCATAGACACACACACACGCATAGAGTTGATGTTGCCTTTTCAGATTTATTTCTGAAGAAACAGGGCCCCAGATTATTTGGAGTTTGTACTCCGGTGATGATTCTTGATTCTTGCTGAAAATTGCTGCCGAACCACACCAGCTGATAGTGGATGCTGCAGTCAGCCCCCAGCTGAAACCGTCCACATTTAAGAAGGTTAGGAGCAGGGCTCAGGACTGAAAATCAGGGGGAAATACCTACTTTTCATTTTGTAACTATGAATGTTAGAGGTGTCACTCTGACCTTTCTAACTGACCTGTTTTTTTTTTGCCTGATTGTGAAACCAGTTACCTTCCTCCTCTAATCCAGAAGGAGACAGAAAGTGCTTGAGTTTGCTGGAACTAATCTACAGAATAGAAATGCAAATAGAGTAAATTTGACTCCACTGAGAGCTGCTACTTGAAGATGCTTTCTTCTCTTAAAATGCGTGCCGGTCTGTCCGTCAGCCTCTCCGTCTGTATCCCGGGTTTCTCTCAGCCTGTCTGTCTTCTCCAGCTTTCTCTCTCATTTTCTGCAGTCTTTCTCACTTCCTTAGCTCTGTCTCCCTCTCTCTGTCTTTCTCTGGCTCCACGTCTCTCTGTCTTTCTCCTTCTAGGTAACTACCCGCATTCCTCCTTTCTCCGTCTTTCTCTGCTCTGCCCCTGTCCGCCTCGCTGCCTCTGACTCAGTCTCTCTCTCAAAAAAGGCCTGTCTCCGTCTCCCCCATTTGGTCTTCTTTACCTTTGTGTTGCTTGTGTGCCTCGTGAAACACTCAGGTGAGCAGGGGATGATCATCGTAAGTTATTGCTAGGCAGGTCTCAGTAGACAACTAGATTGTCGAAAGTGCCAGTGCTTGCCAAACCAGTACAAAGTGCTCATTTGTACACATTTCTGCCCAGTTCTCTGGGCACAGCCAGCCAGAGGAGGTTAGCGGGAAACATGTTAAAAGCATCCGTTTTCTCTGGGATCCTTTAAGATTCACCCTTGAAGCCCAATTTTCCTTTGTTCTCTGCACAGGTGGCCAAAACTGCTCATCTGGTGACATCTTTTCGGTGGGAGTTGGAGCTCATTTGGAGTCCCTGTCAGTAGGATGACAAGACTCCCTGGTTTGCCCAGGACAGTGCCAGTTTATGAGTTGTCCTAACATCCTATTTGTTAGCGCCCCCTTTTTGTTCGGGTTTAGATGCCAAATGACCTGGTCACGCTGTACTAGCAGCTGGTAAGTTCCGTGCCCGCAGGGTGATGTGCGGTCGTTGACTTCACTGCACTGTCAACAGTGCAATTTGTGCAACCTCATTTAAAAAGGGTATTTTGAAAAAATAGATATAATGGGTAGGAAAGATGAAGAATGGAGCTAAAATATAAGTATTTGCATATGATGGAATATTATTCAGCTTTAAAAAAAAAAAAAGAAGGAACTCCTGCCATATGTGACCACGTGGATGAACACTGAGGGCATTAGGCTAAGTGAAATAAGCCAGTCACAGAAGGACAAGTACATGAGTCCACCCACAGGAGGCATCCAAAGTCGTCAAACTCATAGAAGCAGAGACTAGAATGCGGGGTGCCAGGGCACGGGGGCAAGGGAAGTGGGGCAATGTTGTTCAGCTGGTAATGAAGCTCCAGTTAGGCTGGCTGAGTTAGACTTAAAGATCTCTGCAGCGCAGTGCCTCTAGTTAACTATGCTCTCTTGCGCACTTAAAAACTTAAGGGGGTGGATGCTCAACTTGTGAGACAAAACAACATAAAAATTAGACCAACGTAAAAGAAATGTAACGGAAAATGTAAGTAATTTGAGCAACATTTGTAGCAGAAAGACTTGCAGCTTTGGCGTCAGGAAGAACGAGCGGGAGTAAGTTCTGCCACTTTTTGTTCGTGAGACTTTGAAAAGTAACTTAAACTCACTGAGCCTCTTTGATCTCGCCTGTATCACAGAAATAGCGCTGATGCCGGCCTTTGCTGTGTCCTGGGGCGGATAGGAGGTTCAGGTGGGGTTACATGCACGCAGCTCCTGGCTAAAGAACGTTCTCCTCCCCTGCCTAGTGGCTAGGAGAGGGAAAAATATGTTTAAGGCTCAGCGCCCAGCTTAAGAAGGAATATTTCAAAAAGGACAGTAGTGCTGCTTTCTCTTTTTTTTTTTTTTTTGATATAGCAGCAAAGTATCCCCCAAATCTCTATGTTGACCGTTGACTCTTTAATAATAATTTTATTATAAATACAAATTAAACCTAAATCCAATTGCACTATTTCTTGTCTTCAAGCTAACACAAATAACCCATATATATATATATATATATATATATATATATATATATATATATATATATAGTCTTAAGTGATTTTAATGATTAAGCATCGCACCTTCAAATTTTCCTTTGGGATTAGTCAACCATGTATTTAAAATTAGAAAGCTAGTTATAATTGAGTGAAGTCGAGTCTTCTGATGAAAAGAAACCACAAATGTAATTTATAAATTGAGTTTTAATAAGATTTGGGATTATAAAGTTTATTTTCTTGTCAGAATGTTTATTATATAATGAATCTTTCTACCCCTCCACTACCCAAGTACCATTCATCTTAGTACAGTGTAGGCTTTCCTGTTCATTTCACGATTGGTCAGTTACCTGACTACTGCCCTTTAATAACATGCTTGAAAGGCTTTTTTAAAAAAAAGAATTAAAAGCTTGTTTTCTTTTGTTCATTCTATTCAGCTTCTCTTGGTATAAAACCCTATAGGGTCTCATACTCCATTATAAGAACTCTGGCTTTTACTTCAATGAAACAGGCAGAAAGTGAACGATTTTGAGCAAAGGAATGAGGTAAGGTAATTTAAATTTCATTCTAGAAATATTCAGTGTGCACCTACTAAGCACTAGCAAAAACGAACTAGTCTCTACTCTCATAAAATTTACCAACTAATGAAGAAGGTAAATATGAAAAAAAGAATTAAACAAAACAGACAGGTCCTCTAAATTTCACTTGAACATGATCTTGCCCCTAAGGAAATGTGGAGATAAATAATGCCTAAAACTCAGGACTCTAACAACAGTAGCAAGAACTTTCTGTGTGCCAAGTACTTTACAAGCCTTCTATCATTTAACCTTTACAAGAACTCCATGTGGCGGGTGATATCACAATGGCCAAATCACAGGTGAGGAAGTTGAGCGTAGGGAGATGCACGCAGCTTTTAAGAGGCAGCACCAGGACGTAAGTGGATGTCCATCTGTCTGCCTCCTGGGTCCGATGTTCTGTCTTCTATGCTGCACTAACAACGGCCCCAGTAAATAACTAGATTAGTTCACTGATGGGTTGTGTTTCATGGTGCAACCTTCAGCTACAGGGTATTTGTCTCACTCTGTGGAGTAATTTTTATTTCCTTCCCTGTCCCCTCGGTTAGGCTTTCTTAAAACTCATCCTATCTTGAATATTGTACTGAAGACTTGGTGACACTCGTTCCTTTACTAGAAATACTGCCTCTAATTCCATTTTCTGCAGGACATCCATCAAATTCTGGTGGTATTAAAAAATAATAATGCAGTTGAAGAGAAATCTGCACTAGGAGATCCAATTTCTTCATCGGAAAAATAGGGGTAATAATATGTGGCACTTACTAATCTCAAGGAAGTTAGGAGATGAATGAAGTAACTGTTTCTGCAAAATCTTTTAAATGTAGAAGAAATAACATATAATCCATTATAACTTCCAGTGTGAAACACTACTTTTCTATCCTTTTGGGTCACTATATTCAATCTTTATCTTTCAACAGGGTATTTATTCTATAAAACTATTTGTTCATTAATCTAACAAATAATATTTATTGGGTATAACACAGACCCTGTGCTAGGCACTTGGGATAAAAATCAAATAAGATATGCAGAGAAGCTCCTGTTCACAATTTTGTGAATACCAATTACTCGGTTTTGGCTTCTTGTTAGAATCAAGAGGGTGGCATAGAAAAATTAGCCATGCCTGATCAGACTAACTGAATCAGGTAACTCAAACGTGAAGCCACATTTGAGACCCATTGTTCTGTTTGGTACCAATCCCATACCCATATTTGGATAGGTTTTTCCAAAGAGCTGTAGTTTCATGGGTTTGATATTGCAAACTGATATCTAGTCGTTTCTACATGGACATTGTACTGTGTTGAGAGATGTCTCTCAAAAACTGAAGTTCACACTGAACCTCAGAATGTGATCTTATTTGGAAAGAGAGGTTTTGCAGATGTAATTAGTTAAGACGAGGTCATACTGAATGAGGGTGGGCCCTAAATTGAATGACTAGTGTCCTTATAAGAGAAAGGACACACACACTCACGGGGAATAGGACTGTGTACAGATGGAGGCAGACACTGGAGTGATGCAGCTGCTAGCCAAGGAAGGCCAGTGATTGCTGTCAACCCTCAGAACTAAACAAGGCACAAGAGTCTCCTTCAGAGCCTTCAGAAGAAACCAACCATGCTGACACCTTAATTTCAGACTTCTGGCCTTCTAAACTCTGAAAGAATAAATTTCTGTTGTTTTAAACCATCTACTTTGCAACAATTTATCCACAGAAGCTCTAGGAAACAAATACAGACATCAATTAACAGATTTTTAAGAACGCCAGAAAAAGTCAAATTATACCGTAGCCACAGATTCATTCTCAGCTTTATCTATGAAGTCCCTCAAAATATGAGACATGGTGCGACCTTGTGATGCCTTCTTAGTGGGACTGGTAGTTTTTTCAAATTGCTACTAAGCATATTCATCGTAGGTGAATTAATCCACTGCACACTGCACCTGAGTGGATGTCTAGCTGTGTGGAGTCGCATAAAGATTCTGTAGCTAGGGCTGGGTAAATCTCTGTTGAAGACAAGCATTCACAAAGAACTAAACCAGACGTGAGGATCTTGCCATCTTTGCTTCTAATTAATTAATCAGTTATTTACTGAGTATCAGATGACTTTCCATATCACTGAGACTAGTAGCCAGGTTCCCTTCAATGGTCTACAAAGTGTTTACAGTCCTCCCACCAAAACTCATCTGTCTGTTTCATGTCCTAGTTCACTCTTCTCATTCTGTTCTTGCTACTTACTGGTCCCTGTGCCTGAAGTGCCTTATCTCAAGTGTCATCAAGGTCACTTCCTCACCTCCTTCGGGTCTTTACTCCAACATTAGCATCTCAGTGAGTCCTTCTCTGATCATCCTATTTAAACCTGGACCCTCGCATAATGACTCGCTATATTTCTTTCCTGCTTTATTTTACTACATGGCTCTATGCTGTTAGCTGGACTGTGTCCCTCCCAGATTTGCAGGTAGAAGCCCTGGCCCTCAGGACCTCAGAATAGTTGACAATATTTGGAGACAGAGCCTTTAAAGAGGCAATTAAATGAAAATGATGCCTTTAGGATGGCTCCTAATTCCATCTGACTGATGTCTGTATAAAAAGAGGAGGAGAGACACTAGGGATGCCTGCATCCCATGTGAGGACACTGAGGAGGCTGTCTGCCAGCAAGGAGAGAGGCCTCAGGAGAAATCAAACTGCTAACACCTTGAACTTCCAGCCTCCAGCACCGTGAAGAAATAAATTCCTATTTAAACCACCCAGGCTTGTGATAGCAGCCCTAGAAAACTAACACAGTCAACCACAAAATTTATTGTCCAACCTGGAACACTACTTAGAATGGAAAAGGGACACTAGTAATAATGATGCTAGGACAATTGTCATCAACTACTTTTAGTAGCTCTATCTGTAAAGCCTAAAATGTGCTTTAGTTATATGTTTATTACTTGCCTATTTCCACGGGATAGTAAATTCCCTGAGAGCAGGGAATTTCTGTATTTTTATTGCTTTATACTCAGAGTCTTAGTGTCTGGCACATAGTAGCTTCTCAACAAAAAGTGCATTGAATAATAAATGTAAAATCTATCAAGTGGTTGATGTTCACTGATCTTTACATAAAGAACAGCTATCTCAACGTGACCACCAGTCATTTTGCACCTGCTGCATGCTAAGCAGGGTACTAGGCATCTTATATATGTTATCACTCATTCTTACAACAACTTTGTAAACTTGGTCCCTGTTTTATACTCAAAAACCTAAATAGCTCAGAGATTTTAAGTCACTTCTCCCATATCCCTCAGCAAGTAGCTAAGGATTTAAACTCCAGTATGTATCTCTTAATGCAAAAAAAGATGCTTGCACACTTTCAGCAGTTAGAGAAGAACATAAATGCAGATTTCTAACTCATTAAGTCAATTGAAATGATCACCACTTACTAGTCACAATATCGTACATGTTGAGGTAAAAGTGATACTGACAGAGGACAACAGTATTGGTTCAGACTAAGTCATATTCAATTAAACGGTACAGTTGGAAAGATCCCTAATATTTTAACCCTAAATTCTCTATCAGTGCTACAGAAAAATCAAGGACAACAAATCAATATCCCTAAGATGGCTCTTCCTACTAATTTGACTTTTGGTAACTGATGCTTTGGGCTGACCCACAAAGTGAAATACTGTCGTTGAAGACAGGCAGCTCTGTCTGCCTCTCAACATTTTTATTTATTAGAAACTGAGTCAGAAAAACCTGATGCTAAAATTTTATCACAGCAGGGGGTGGGGGCTAGGTCCTGCTGCAGAAAATTAATTTCATGCCAACTTGGTAGATGTTGTCTGATACCTTTCCATAAGTAACAATCTTGACCACATCAAAATGTTGTCTAAGAGAATTCTTTGAGTTGCATAAATTGAAGTCACATTTTGAATGCAAATTTGAAAGAATAACATATAAATAATAAAGTCTCACATTATGTGCAAATTTGAAACCAATGCAATACGCAAATTTTTGTTACATTTGTCAAGAATTTCGTAGCTTCAAAGCTGGCGGACTGAATGAATGGTGAGCTATATATGGTCTTGCTTTAAGACAATATTCCTTACAGCCTGTAACAAAAACTCTGGCCATCTTTGTAAGCCTTACAGAAATATCCAATTAAGACCTTAAATTCTGGAGATCATCAAGAACATGTTCTTCAAGTAAAACATAATCCCTCTATAATTCACACTAACCAGGCTTCACCTCAAACACATTGGGACTAAAAGCTTAACCCTGAACATCCTAGAATCACTCATTTCAATTCCACAAATGTCTGTTGATGCTTTAGTCTCATTAAATGCTCCTTGCAGCCTTCTCTCCCAGGGATCTTAGAGATTTATTGGAGAGAGGGTAACCTTTTGAGATGAAAGTGAAATAATTTAGAAAACAAAATCACTTTATTCTAGAGGCTGATTCTTGCCATCCTCTGTCATTCAGAACTCCTTCCTTACACAGTGTTGAATCCATTCAATTCTCTGGCTCTTCCACATCTCCATGAAATGAAATAGAGGGCTGTTTGGGAAACCCCAAACTATAACAGTTCAGAAATCTGCTATGACTAAATATTATAAAGGGCACATAATAAATACTGTCTTGTATGAGCCTCATAAAATCATTTATCCAGGAAGAAACTGAACTCAGTCATGTTTTAGCTTGTCCAAGATCAGACGTCTAAAAACTAATGAAATGCCTGGTCGGTCTGAGCATTAAGGCCACACATACACTGTTTATGTTTCATTCATCTCTGTCCCCTCAGCATCATGCATGATGCCAACATTGGCTGTTCAATACGTATTTGTTGAATGAATCAATGTCATTTGAATTCCAAAGGAGGAATGGAAGGCTCCTTGTATATGAATAAATCATGACTTTTTCAAGGTTTCCAAAAAAACAATTAGCATTTCATTGGGATAATTCTGAAAGGCCAGATCCTGGCAAACCTATCTGTCAATCGGAGACAAGGGCATTCAGAAAACTGAGCCTTGAAAGCATGCAGAGCCAGCCCATATTTGGTGGCCTTCAATGTTAGGCTGCTGGTTAATGGAACTGGGGCGGGGGAAGGGGTGGTGGTGGTAGGAAACCCAGCATTGTCAACAAACTTTAATAGTCTAAGACAACAAGGCTGTTAAAACACCTTTGGATCATAAAAAGGAACAGATCAGAATTATGAAACTGAGATAAGACATCCTTGCAGAGAAAAAGCAATATTGTGCTCTTAGGCTAAAATTTCATAAGAAGCTTGTGAAAATGGCTTTGTGAGTAAGGAAAATTACGGATCCTATCTTATTCTCTGGATGAGCAAAACCACTGAATTCAATGTGACCTCAGGATCGCATGTGCATAGAACCGAGCAGGACAATCTGATAAATATCTGAGGTTCATGGAGGCTTCTGGGGACATTGAGCTGAACAAGTTTGAGCTTCATGTTAATCATGATAGTAATAAATGCCTTTTTTTGAGCATTTACAAAGCATTATCCAATATGATTATCAAAAACAATCCTCATAAAATAAGCTACAAGGATATACGGTAGAACAGGGAACATAGCCAATATTTTATCATGACTATAAATGGAGCATAACCTTTAAAAATGGTGAACCACCATTTTGTGCACCTGAAACTTATATAATATCGTACATCAACTATACCTCAATCAAAAAAAAAAAGCTTGAAAAGTCAAACAAACAGTCCTGAAATATACATGTTTGGTATTACAGCCCACGTTTTGCAAATGAGAAGATTCAGAAAGCTAAGGAAACGTACAGCTCAATTGCTGTCTAGCTGAGACGCTATTCCAACATTTCTCACTCTGTAAAGTTACCCATTTCCTTTCTGTTCTTGCCACTTAAAATGGTTCTCAGGCCAGCAGCCTTATCTGTGAGCTTGTTAGGAATTCAGAATCTTTGGAACCACCCCTGAGCTACTGAATCACAATTTGCATTTTAATAAGATCTTCAGGTGATTTGTATGCACATTAAATTGTTGAAAGCACAGTATACATCATGTCACATTAGTCATCTAGATGCCTCTGCTTTGAAAATCTTATCTCAATTCGGTATGAATGAGGGTTGGGGGGGCACTATCATTAATAAGCTGTCGATCTCTGAATCTTCTCAAAACGTAATCAGGTTTAAATATTGATGGCCCTAGTGATGGCAGTGTAACATAGGTTAGGACTATAGATGGTGAATCCTGTTTTGCCATTTACTGTGTGGCTTTGGGAACACGCCCTAACTCTCGAGGCTTCCGTTTTTCATCTGGAAATGAGGATAAGAAGCATACCAACCTCATGAGGTTGTTGTGAAGGTCAAGTGAGCTGGCACATGGGGAGTATGCAGAGATGCTCACTATTTTAAGCATGATTAACAGCAGAGATTCACTCTAGCTGTCCACACTACCAAGGGAAAAACTTTCAAAGAGGTTCTCTTGGTTCTTCATTCAGTCAATCCTTTTAACTCTTCCACAGAGACTCATTTCATGTTAACTCTGACCTATAGAATTCTGCCCAGTGACACAAGGTCAATGGCGGGTTTCAATAAATGATCCTAGAAGGAACCCTTGACACATCTTCTAGACTTCTCCTCTGAGGGGTCATTCATTTTGTTCACACTGATTCTAAGATGCCCAAATCATTAGGTAATGGAGTGACACAAGTCCTCCCTTTTGGGGACCTGCAAGTCTGGCCCTGCTGGGGCTTGATAAACTTTCAAAAATTATTCTCATAATCAGTGGAACAACTGAGAAAAACTTCAGATAAGTTCTCTTCTCGCAGGGTCTGGAGATAAGGTGGGGAGCTGGGGAGTCTGTGCCAGGTTGCAGGAAGCCACAGGAAAACCACTGAAATTGCCCTTCAGGAAAAGGAGCTGATCACAGCAGAGTCAGATGAAAATAAGGAACCATGAGGTCCTCAACTCAGCCCCGCAGCCCCACCCTGCTGGTGCACTGGGCTATTTTAAAGAAAGGAACTGAAAATAGATTAATTGGATGTGTCATCTTGGTATGCACAGAGGTAGCATGAACATCAAACTTTTATTCTAATGAGACAATGAACATGTAAAATGCTTTATCAAAATTTGAGAGAAATGAGTTATTATTAGTTAATATTGTACCATAGTTTCTCATATGGGAAAAATTTCCTAGCTTCAATATGAGTGGTGTGCAAGTTAAAATTAAGTATCACAGACCACTAGGGTTAAGGTATATGAGGCCGATACCACGATGCTATTTGTGGATACAGAATCATTATTCTTTATGGAGCAAGCCAGTCCTTACAAGGCAGGTTAAGAGCAAGGATCTAAAAACACTGCGAACTGTTAAAGGCAGACAATACACTTAACTATGCAAAACAAAGTCTAAGAGGTGTATTTTCATTCTTCTTCTTGCTTTTCCTACTTAACAGCAATCATATCTCTTTCTGTTCCTCTTCATTTTGCACCATTCCTTGATTTGATACTGCTAACTCTCCACTGATTTCCACAGAGACCGGGGCCGTGGCAGGGATTTAGAGCTGGCCTTCCTCATCTGCCAGGGTCGTTCATTCCACCTCTTCCTACTCCTGTTGTAGGGCCCCGTGTTTCAGTCAAGGAAAGAAGTAACTTTTCTTCTTCCTTGTAGACTTTAAAGATACAAATAAAAAATGATAGGCCACGGGTTTTACAAAAGATACAATTTTTATTTTCAAATGGAAAGTAGTTTTTTTGTTGTTGTTGAAGTAAATCTGTTTCAATCTTTAAATGTTTCCATGTTTTGAAGGAGCTGAGGGTCATCTTCAAATTATTATAAATTAGTTGATGCCTAGTTTCACCCACATGATCTTTCACTGGTGGCTTCTTTTTTAAGCGAAATTTGAAATATCTGCCTCTATTTTTTGTTGTTGTTACCTTTTAAAAATTTATTTCTCTCTTTAATGCTTTGAGGGTTTTTTCCTTTAAATTTTGTCCTGTGGGTCTTTATTTTTTACCAATGATTGCTTTTACTTTATCATCTCATATTGTATTTTATTCTTTCTTTTTATTGTTCCATTAGGGTCTATTTCTTTGCCTAGTTTCGCATAATTTTTCAACATATTTCATTCTATGTTAAGTTTTGCCTCATGATTTGATTACTTTTTCAGTTTTTATAACTTGCAAACAACAATATTGATTATTTCTACCTTATATTTACTCTTCTAGTTAAGACCAGGCTTTTAGCCGCTTAAATTACTCCCATTATTTCGTTTTGGCTTGTTTCTAGCTTTAACTCAATTTTCATCACCTTAAAAGACGTTAAGCTAATTTTGTCTTGCAGAGTGTAGTATTCACTTTTAACTCTTCATTTACAATAGTAGGCAGAGAAAGCATCTGGCCACAGAATCTGTGATCTAAACAGTGGAGCTTATAATGGGGCAACATTCCCTCCCTCTTTGGTTTGTTTTCCTTTCAGAATATAAACTCCACGAGAGCCCTGGCCCATGCCTGTTTTGTGTTGTTGTTTCTCCCTTGTCTGGCTTATCAGAGGCGTGTAATGAAAACCTGTGAAGAGTAATAATGATTCATAAGAATTACTAAGGATTGAATGAATCTATTGAGAACTCTCCACGTGTTAACTCTTAAGCTTCACAACCCTACAAGGAAGGCCTTACTATCACCCTACTCCCTACATGAGGACATTGAGACCTGCAGAGCTACGAGGTGGCCTGCCCTGGTTACCCATTAGTTAGGAGTGCAGCCAAGACTTGCACTTGTAATCTATTGCCAGCTCAAGGCCCTTCAAAATCAGTTACCCAGTGTCTGGCCCATTATGTGCTAACTGGTCAGTAAGAGGCAGGTACAATGGGGAAGGGATCTCTTTAAACAGACTTTTATGCAATTCCTACCTAAAACACAGCTAAGGCATGTGGCCGCTCATAAATCAATGCAGGCTAGCTAAATAGAAAAAGGAAAGCCTGGAGCTTATCTGGCAAATTCATGACACACTGGCAATATTTTAATTGCCTGAGAAGATTGCTGGGAGCAGGTTCTCATCAACCCCTCCCCGCTCTGAGGCAGTCCCGGCAGTCACACTCGATTAGATGATCAGTTTTAAACCAAACACAGCAGGTGGTGCCTGGCTCTCCTTGATGAGAGGCTCTTAGTTTGCCAGAGATTTATGGAAGCAGTCTTTTAAAGAATTGCATTTACCCAGTGAGCTAATTTTCTTCTCAGTTAGAATTCCATCATTCTTTAGCCCTGAGAGCAAAAAGTGAATGAAGAACTGAATCAACTATGTACAGAACTTTCTACATTTCTGTATGTGACATATTCCTCTTCTTTAGTAGCAGAACTCCCGGCTCCCATGAAGTCAAGCTGTTCTCCCAGACTTGAGAAAGTTTTCAAATATGCTTAATTTCATAGGATGTCACTGATTTAGTGGCTGATTTTCTAGAGTGTTCGTGGTTTAAAACTATATACGATTTGAAATCCTAGCCAAGTCTTAACAGCTGTCAAAGCCTTCATTTTGAAACTATTTGTCAATTATGCATTGATGACTCAGAAGTCACATGGAATTTTCTGAACGAAATACTTAAACAACATTGTGGTTTTCATATTATCTTTTTTAAGGTGAGTGTTTAAACATAGCAGACAAAAGGTTTATGATAGATTTCCAAAATTAATACGAAACATCTCGCTAAGGCACAGCATTGAAACAACTCATCTATTTTTCTAGCACTCTTGATTAGAGAGTCCTTAACAAAAAGCTTGTTTAATTAAGACTTAACTGTTTTTCTTACATCTTGATTAGCAAATGTTCAAGTAATAATATAATCTTAAATACCAAATTTTAAAATGTATAAATTTTATGCAAGAACTCTTCCTTCAAATTTAATTTCATTTCCGTCTAAACAAATCTATGAGGTTGTAATTCTACTCATGTTTATCCTCAGGCATTTGAGGAGTTAGCAATGAGAGAGACAGCAGGCAGAAGGTGATTTAGAAAGAAGGAAGAGGAGGAGGAGGAGAAGAAGGAGGACGAAGGAGTTGTTTTTGGAAGAAGGTGTTTAAGGAAGGCATTTTCCAGCCCAGCTTAAGACATCAGGTGATGCTATTAGAATTTGAAAGTAAAAATATTTCCTTGGCTGACATGGCATTCTGCACATAGGAGGTGCATTTGTTTGTTAGGGCTGTTATAACAAAATACTATGGACTGGGTGGCTTAAAGAATAGAAATGTATTCTCTCACAATTCTAGAGGCTTGAAGTCCAAGATCAAAGTGTTAGAATGTTTGTTTTTTTTCTTGGAGTTTCTCCTTGGCTGCATGGCCTTTCCTCTGTGCCTGCAGATCCTTGGTGTCTCTTTCGCTTCTTACAAGGACCCGATCATATTGGATTAGGACCCCACCCTATAGCTTCACTTTTAACTTAATCACCCTTTAAAATACCTCATTTCCAAATACAAACACAGTCAGATTCTGAAGAAAGGTTGGGGAGTGTAGTTAAGGCTTCAGTCTATGAATTTTGCAGGGGACCTAGTTCAGCCTTCAACAGGACTTCAATAAATGTTTGCTGATGGCTGAGGGGAAAATGAGTATCAACTGGGAAATGAAAGTGATTATGAGGGCTGCTGTTGGACATTATCC
Organism: Camelus bactrianus; assembly: GCF_048773025.1. Lineage (NCBI taxonomy): Eukaryota > Metazoa > Chordata > Mammalia > Artiodactyla > Camelidae > Camelus > Camelus bactrianus. The sequence goes on along the minus strand of NC_133540.1, from coordinate 122,058,619 downwards.
ACTGAGGTGGTGGCAAGTGGAACATGTCAATGTTCTGGTCATCTGAAGGTCCATGTCCCCCTTCCCAGTCACTGCTTTATCTCCTCTTGGGTAAATTATTACTATAATATTATAACTGATGACCCAGACTCATCTATATCTCACACCTCCATGAGACCAGTCTTTCTAAAGTAGAACTGCAACATAACAGGACCATATTCATTCACTAATTCAGAAAATACATGCTTCAGAGTGCCTGCTGTGCCAGGGACTCCATCAGGAACAGGAGATGTAAGACAGAGCAGTCAAAACTGTCCATTGCTCCCCACTGCCTACCAGATAAAATCCAAATCCCCTAAAATGGCATTCAAGGTCACTCAGTATTTAGATCTTACCCACTTTTCAGTGTCCTGTCCTTAAATGTCCTTCTTACTGTATTCACATAGGGCCATTTTTTCATCTTCTAAATGTATTTTGCATACTCTCTCTAGGTTTCCATCTGCTCCCTCACCTGTAGGAAACCTACATGTCCCTTTATTCGAGCTCTAGACCTTTACCACTGAACACTGTCGTGAGGCTTTGTGGATCTAATAGGTTGAAGGAGAAGGATAATTTAAGTGCTTTTACATTGAATGCCTAGGAGGAATGAATGTCTCCATTTGTGACACTGGGGATGTTGAGCTCAGCTTTGGGAGCTCCATGGAAACATATTGATCTGATTTGTTTGTTGAATCTTCAGTGCCTAGAAGAGTTTCTGCCCCACAGAAATACTCATTAAGTTTAATGAGTATAGTTTGTAGACTTTGACAAGACACAATACGATGCTACCTTAGAAATCATGATCTAGTTAGAACCCATTATTCCAATATAACAAAATACCAGCACCACGGAAGGGATGTTTACTTTGGAGATTCACTCTTGTTTTTTTGTTGTTGTTGAAGTGCAGTCAGTTACAATGTGTCAGTTTCTGGTGTACAGCACAGTGTCCCAGTCATGCATATACATACATATATTCATTTTCATATTATTTTTCATTAAAGGTCATTTAAAGATATTGAATCTAATTCCCTATGCTATACAGAAGAAATGTGTTTTTTTAAATCTATCTTTATATTTAGTGGCTAACATTTGCAAATCTCGAACTCCCAAATGTATGCCTTCCCACCTGCTTTCCCCTGGTAACCGTAAGATTGTTTACTATGTCTGTGAGTCTGTTTCTTGTTTTGTAGATGAGTTCATTAGTGTCTTGTTTTTTTCTTTTTATTAGATTCCACATATGTGTGATATCATATAGTATTTTTCTTTCTCTTTCTGGCTAACTTCACTTAGAATGATGATCTTTAGGTCCATCCATGTTGCTGCAAATGGCATTATTTTATTCTTTTTTATGGCTGAGTATTATTCCATGGTATAAATACACCACAGCTCCTTTATCTAGTCATTGAGATTCATTATAATGAAGGCTGGCTTGTAAATGCTAACATAGGTTAGACCTGAGGTGATATATTATGTCATTATGTAAATTAAAAGAATCCTTAATATAATTTGGGGGTCAATTAATATATTATATTTATATATTATATTGTAATATTGTAATATAATATATATATAATATATAGTCCAAGAATTTTGACTAAAATTTTGGAAGCCATAAGTCTGGCTCTTTTGATCTACCAGATTTGCAACTTTGGTTAAGTTACTAAACAGATCTCCTTAAATCTATATAAAATGTGGACAGATATACACATACTTCATGTGATTATTGATTATGAAAAATCAAATGAAGTAGTAAATACTAAAACTCATTAAACACTAAAAACATCATTGGATATCTTATATACAGCCATGATGGCCATGAGAACAGACATCGTTTTGCTGAGTAAACTCTGTTATTGACAAATTCAAGTAGGGAAGACATTATTTATTTAAAAACACAGTCATTAAGAATTTAAGAGAGATTATTAGTTTGATAATTAAGAAATATGACTATTTACTTTGGCTTTTCTCTTTGTGCCTTTGTTAGAATGTAAGGAATTCAAAACAATCAAATTGCCTTGAACAAGTGACTGTTATCAAGTTCTCAACATTTTTAAGCTAGTTCCTCACATATATTTACTCACAACAACTTGTTCTGATAAAAGAGGTTCCTAACCTAGAATATTGGACATTTATGTAATAGCCCTGAGCACCAGCTGCAGGGAACTAATCTAATTAACTGAATTAGATATAATTGTTTCCTTATCTCTGTCGGGCGTCCTGTTGTCATTTTTTCTGAAAGTCTGACAGTTGGAATGCTATCTATTGTCCTTACAACCTTCCCAGCCTGCTCATTGTGCTTAAAATCGATTCAAGTTTGCTTCCTCCCCTGGTTGGGAGTTGCCTTCTACGACTTATTCGCTGTAAAGCTGGTGAGAATTCCCCTCGAATGGCTGGATTACGATTCATATTGAGCCACTTACGTGCTGCCATTTTCAACAGAGAACAGATCGGGGTAATTCTGCAATTGTGACGAGGTCCTAGGGGCGTCTCCTCAGTGAGGTTCTTCCCGACGCCCCTCTTCCCTGTGCAGAACTGACGGCTGCTGCTTGTGGGTCTCTCAGAAAACATGTGCGGGGCGCGGAGGGCTGCGCTGCTTGGGCAGGTTACTCGAACTGCTAAGGCTCAGTGTCCTCATAGTAGAGATAACAGCACCTCACAGGCAGAGATGTTAAAAGTGCTTGCCTCATTCAGTTCTTTGAGAGCTTGAATGATATCATTAATACAAAGTGTTTAGTACAGTGCCTGCTATTTAGCAAATAGCTCACAAATATTCTTTATTTAAAGTTTTGTATGCCTTTATTATTTCACTTTATATTTAAGTTAAGCTTGGAGATGTTGTCTTCTTTTTATTTTTTTGTGGGGGAAGGTAATTAGGTTTTATTTATTTGTTTGTTTGTTTGTTTGTTAATGGAAGTACTGGGGATTGAACCCGGGACCTTGTGCGTGCCAGGCTTACACTCTACCACTGAGCTATATCCTTCCCAACCAGTGGTTACCTTTGGATTGTGGGACTTTTATTTTCTGTTTGTTTTATTGTATTTTTGTGTTTTTCTGTTTTTCTTTTTTTTTTTTACTGTTTTTCATAGAGTGCTTATTTATGTTATTAAGGAAAACTGCTTACAAGAAATGCATAGTCCTTGCGACTCAGTGTGTAAGACTTTGCATTATTAGATACTCATACAGTGATAACTGGCTGTGCAGATCACCCTTAGCTCACTACCCCAGCAGCCCGAGATTTTATAACACACCCAACTCTCCACTAAGTTGCTTCTGCACAACCACACGGGACACAGACTGTCATCCCCGTCAGCAGCCCAACAGGCACTCCCACTAGCGGGCTGGGGCCCATGAATGTCAGAAACAAACATTCTCCCATGCTCCTCTCAGTCATTCTGTCATTTGGGACACACTGATTTGGCCACATTTACTCCCACTTGTTCCAGCCTTCTTTTCCCCTGCCCACCCCGACTATAAAGACTGAAAACAAGTTACTCACTGCCTTTGTCTTCTTTCCATTCAGGTTGGTGAGGAAGCACAATGTGGGCAATAAGATGTTTGCCAATGTCTATTGTGCTGTCTTCATGGGTGGGTGGCAGTTTGTGCTTCATGATAAAATGACAGCTATGACGAGTGTATCCTTCCCTCCCACCTGCCTGGGAGGAGGTGCCATCGAGCCGTTGTAGTTATTTCACAGCCATGAATGAAAGGTCAAACGATTCCCACAGATGCCAGCCCTGACCTCACTGAGACACCAAACCAATGCCAACAGAAACTCCGCATGTCCAGTCTTCTCACGAAGCCAAGAAAATAAACTCTTACAGGTTTAAGCTGCCACCAGGCAGGTTTTCAGTCATTGTAACCTCAAAATACGCCTAATCAATACATTGTTCCTACCTAATCCCACTGGGGTCCAGATCCTATTGGGTTTCTCTTCTTTCATCATTTTGTTATAATCGTTTTTCTTTCTTTTTAATTTACTTGGATAATTCACTTCCACTTTAGAGTAGTAAACTTAGCCCCTCCAAAGACTCATTTCCCATTTCGAGAGAGAGAGAAACAGAGAGAGTGTATGTGTGTATGTGTGATTGTGTGTCTATGTGTGATTGTGTGCCTGTGTGTGATTGTGTGTGTGTGTGTAGTATGTGAAGGGAGGGGCTTTTGATCATCACATACGCCTTTTGGCAGAAGCACGTGGCCATGTACAAATAGCCCCTTTCAAGCATCATCACCTTTCTGACCCACCCCCCTATGCCTCATTCACTCCCTCCTCCTTTTCTGCCCAGCCTCCTTCAAAATCATGCCAGGGTTAAGAAAGTAAGACATGGTGCTAAATTTGGCAAGAACTGTTACCATAATCTAGGTCTCAAAGAAGAGCTGATGTAGAGCAGATCTAAAGGAAATTTCAGTAGAAAGGTTTTTTGCTTCTTTTTCCCACTCCCATATTGTGACATCGCCCTGCTCCTTTCCTCTAGAAGTTCAGTCATCTAATAGCGGCCTCTGATTTACTAAACCCTAGAGTATCTTCCTGTCCATGGTGTAACTCTTCATTCCAATATAAAGATCTCTTCTGATCTTATCTCTCCAGTAAAAGTCCCCTCCTCTTCTACTTGGGAAGGGATCTGATGACATGGGACTGAAGACACAGTTGTTCCAGTTCTTGTCTCGAGCCTCTTGCCTGGGCCAGACCCTTCCAAGTGTGACACAGCTCCCAGGGGCAGCCTTTGCACATCATTATGAAGGGAAGCATTGCCTCTTACTTTAGCTGAGAATGTAATTTTTTTTTCCTAGAGAATTAAATAAGAGGTCCCTGAATCCTTAATATTGTGGGAATCTCATAATGGAGACTTATACTCAAAAAGAGAAGAAAAAACGAACTACAGTGCAAACTGTATTTCTAACTTAAAAGAAAGCCACATCAGATAGATTACAAGAAAGAGTGAAACAGAAGTCTAGATTTGTTGTATCAGGAGTGTTCTGTCCATTTCTCCTTTTCTCTTACTAAGCAAAGAAATGACTTTGTTCAACTCTGAAAATTACAAATTATTCTTGTTGATGAAATTGACCTCATTTTATGACCAAGGTTACAGTACAGCACAATGGTCATTATGAATATTATTAAATAAGTGTCTGATACTTACTTATTATTAAGTCAATAAAATACATTTAATGTAAGTTTTAATTGCTTACAGCCCTAACTCTGCTCATGGTGTTAAGTTTTCATGGTTCATCATTCAAGGGCCGTGCATTTTTGGCTTAACAGTTTTATAGAATAGAGGGAACTCTCAGAGCATGAGCAGAAATAGGGTGACTTTATTTATTTTATTATGCCTGCTGCTTTGAAGTGGGTTTAATTAGTTTTAAAAGATTAGGTACAAAGGAGAGGAGAGTGATAAATTTCTGGTAATAGTTCGTAACTTCAGTGCTTTCTGATCCCATGACTCATTTTAAAAGATGAGTGCAGTGAGGTTGAATCACACTGTTCTGCCATCCCCCTGACGTCTTAATGACCTAGGCTGGCAGTGATTAACTGTGGCTTTGCTCCTAAGATTTTTCTTTCTCTCTATTAAAAATAAATCAGTGTAGAAATGGCCTTCGTGTATTGGATTCGCAGTCTTCTTTGACTTAGAAAATAAATTCTAACATTCTTTTAGTTTCCAGTATTTATAAACAAGTTTATAAGTCTACCAAAGAGATTTGTGAATGACTCTATTACCTGCCTAGTTGCAGAAGCCAGAAAATGGAATCATTATAGAGAGCTTTTGCTTTCAATTAACTGTCCAGGTAGACACCAGATTGAATTTTCTGAAGCAATAATCTGAGCACTTTCTAACCCAGATCACAATGCATCAGTGCCTCCTTAGTACCCCTCTCCTTGGTAACAAAGGCCTCCCCAGTTCTGCCCCGTGGTTACTTATTAAGTCTCATCCACTGCCAAACACTTGTTCAAAATGAGCCTTCATAGTTAGCACTATGGTTACAAGAAGGCAGAATATTTTATATTTGGGGACTGTAATTAGCATCACCCCTCTGCCTACCCTCCAGGTAAAGTCCTACATAGATTTCAAAACTCAGACTAATCCATACTGGGAAGGAAGAAGTAAAACTTTCTATTTTCAGATGACATGATCTTGTATATAGAAAATCCAAAGGAATCCACCAAAAAAACCAGAGTTAATAAATGAGTTCAGCAAGGTCACAGTATATAAGATCAACATACAAAATCCAATTGTATTTCTCTGGAGTGGCAATGGACAAATCAAAACGAAATTAAGAGAAGAATTCCATTTACAAAATCAAAAAGAATATCACGCTTAGAAATGAGTTTAACAAAAAAAGTGTAAGACTTTTGCACTGAAAACTATGAAACGTTAAAAAAAATTGAAGACCTAAAGAACTGAAATAATACCCCATGTTTATGGACTGGAAAACAATATTTTTAAGATAGTAATGACTCCAAACTGATTGGCAGAGTCAATGCAAGCCCTATCAAAATCCCAGCTGTTTTTTATTTCAGATGTTGACAGGTTAATTATATAATTCAAATGGACATATGGGAGACTCAGAATGCCTACCAGAAATCTTGAAAAAAAATTTGGAAGATACATTTCTTGACTCAAAACTTTGTTAAGTTATATAAATCAAGGCTGTATGGTGCTGGCCTGAGGACAGACATATAGGTAAAGGAAACAGGAGAGTCCAGAAGTAAACCTATACATTTATGTTCAACTTTTCCCTTTGTTTACAAGGTTGCCAAGACAATTCAATGGGGAAAGAACAATCTTTTCAATAAATGGTCCTGGGACAAATGGATACCCATATTATTAAAGAATAAACTTGGGTACATGACTCATATCATATGTAAAAATTAACTCAAAATTGGTCAGAAACATAAATGTCAGAGCTAAAATGATAAAATTTTTAGAAGAAAGCATAGCTATAAATCTTCCTGAACTTGAATTAGGTGTCTTACATGCAACACCTAAGCACAGGCAACCAAACAAAAAATAAATAAATTGAACACCATCAAAACTAAAAACTTTTGTGTTTCTAAAGATACAATCATAAAAAAGTGAAAAAAAAAAAACCCCACAGAATGAGAGAATATTTTTCCAAACTGTATATCTGGTAAGGATCTAGTATCCAGAATGTATAAAGAACTCCTATATCCAAATAATAAAATTTTTTTAAAAAACCTAATTTCTAAAATTGGAAAGGGATTTCAATAAACGTTTGCCCAAAGAAGATACGTAATGGCCACTACACACATGAAAAAGATGCTTAAATCTTTAGTTTTTAGGGAAATCCAAATAAAAACCATAATGATATGCCATTTTATACCTACGAGGATGGCTATAATCAAAAAGGTGGACAGTAATGATTGTTGGAGAAGATGTGGAGATATTTGAACACTTCTTCCTGCTGGTAGGAATGTAGAATGGTGAAGCAAATTTGGAAAACAGTTTAGAAATTCCTCAAAAAGTTAAACACAGAATTACCAAATGGCCCAGCAATTCCAACCCTAGGTATATATTCCAAGAGAATTGAAAACGTATGTTTACACAAAAAATTTGTACACAAATGTTCCAAGCAGCATTATTCACAATTGCCAAAAAGTGGAATCAGTTAATGAATACAAATAATAAATGGGTAAACAAAATGTAGTATATTCATTCAATGGGATATTATTCAGCCATAAGAAAGAATAAAACAGAGCTACATGAAACAGCATGAATGAATCTTGAAAATATCATACTATGTGAAAGAAGCCGGACACAAAATGCCACATAATTGTATGATTCCATTTATATGAAATATCCAGAATAGACAAATGTATAGACAGAAAGTAGGTTAATTGCTAACAGGAGCTGAGGGGAGGGGAGATGGCGGCATGAATGCTACTGGGTATTGGGTTTCATTTTGGGGTGATGAAAATGTTCTGGGGTTAGTAAGCGGTGATGATTGCACAACCCTGTCTATATACCAAAACCCACTGATTTTTGTACATTTTTAAATGGTGAAATTTATGATATGGAAATTACATCGCAATTAAAGAAACTCAGCTTAGCTACTAACTTCTCTATGCAAACCTTCTAACTCCTAAGGCCAATTCCAATCACACAAGTGCAGTTTGCAATTACAGGTCATGAAGTGTAGTGGTTAAGCAATTGGGCTGAAAAGATAGTGCCTTTCTTAAAATTCTTGTCTAATTGTATGATACCTTAAAATTCTTCTCTAATTGTATGATTTCTTAAAATTCTTCTCTAACTGTATAATCTCACTGAGCCTCAATTTCCTCATCTGTAAAATGGTGATAATAATATACTTAGCTCATAAGGTTATTGAAACGATTATCTGAATTACATTGCAAAACACTTGTAGCAGTACCAGGCATTCAATAAGTAATAAATTTACTATTAATATTAAAGCAATTGTTATATTATATCTGTTATTTTTATTGTGATTATTAGTAGTGGTGATGTCTCTTCAACATTTTACCCAACTCTGTATCACTGTAGACACTTAGATATTTCTTGTTTCCCAGTAACTGGTTTTGTGGTCTATTTGGAGTCACACCATGCCTCTTCAGAGTCAACAGGTCAAATGCAGTCTGGTAACAATATCTTTGGCCATAGGGTAAAAATCGTCAAGACGGTGGCCAGCCTAGTTAGTTGGATGATGTACTAGGCGTATTTTAATCTGCTTCTTCTAAAAACTGTGTTTGCCTATTCGACCACAGAAAGAAAGAAACCTGCCTCTTTACTAGAGTCTTTGGGAATTAAGAGAAAGCTCTGAGAGATAATAATTCCCTGAGAAGTCCTGGGTTCCCTGAGAGACTGCTTACACATTCTGGAGAGAGTCTAAGAAGAAAAAATTAGTTCTGTGGTAGCTTGTATTCCCCACCCAGGAGTCTTCTCCCTCCAGATGACTACTCTACTCATCAGTTTATAATCTTCCAACATGATATAGACTTTTTAAAGTGCTAGCAAATGTTGTTTATTCTCTACATGAATATTTCTCTCATCTACCCCAGGGAACAAAAAATATTATACTCAAATGAGTTCAGTTGCTTGTCCTATACATCAGCCCTTGCAACCGAGCCATAAGCAGTGCTTTCTGAAGTTCATCCTCAGCTCTACTCAGCAGGAGTGCAAAGCAAGATAAGAAAATGGTTCATTACTAATTTTTAGGAAGGATGAGTTCCAGAAAGAAAATTAAAACCATGAAGATATCTGCCATGTGGTACATATTTTCAGAGTGGGCAAAAGAGCAAAAGGATAAAGCTTTATTTATGTATGCTTTACAGGCAGCACATTAATATATATCAATTGATACAAGTTAATTCTTCTTTTTGCAAAATGGAGAAAATATGTATATAGGAGTAGTTTTTTTTCTGAAATAGCATTCCATTAAAATTAGCTTCAAGCCAGTCTGGAAAACAATAAATTCTCTTTTTTGTTCAGTAAAGGATTTGATGTTGTCTACTGTAGAACAAAAAAATAAAATAGATGCATATATTTATATGTATATAAGTGTACACACACAAACATATAATGGGTTTGAAAAAGAATAGTACTTAATCTACTAGCTGGTGATGAAGTAATTATTTTATGATTTCAGATGCGATATTTAGCACAGACTTGTCACTGCCAACACCACTCTACTCTTGTCTTTCAGCAGAAGCATGATAAAGTGTTTTCCCTCAGTTTAACATTCCAAGAGATGAGCAAGACTGAAGGTGTCTTTAATGCCAAAGAAAAAATTATTCCCTCTGGGCATGTTGGAGTTGAAAAGCCTTTTCAAACTGAATTTATAAGTTTCCCTTTTTGGATTCTTCTGTCATATGGCTGGATAAGGTGAAAAAATTTTGTTATGCCCCAAAATATATATTCCTGAGTTCATTCCTGAGGGAGAAAGGTTAGAGGAAAGGATAAATGGGTTCACTTTTCAGTGTCTCCCCAGCCCAACCATCCATCAGTTTGCTCTGTGGTCACAGTACAGTCAGCTCTTCCCGCCTTGGCCCAGAATCACCTCTCATAAGATGTCCTCTTCACCCCCTCAGGCCTCTCTTGACAATTCCTGACCCAAAGAGCTCTCTTCTCTGATGCGTACTAACATTTCCTGTCTACGTGACCCTAGAGTGGCTTTCTAGAAATATTTACCTTTTTGTGGTTGTCATGATACACTTGGTTCATCCCATAAAATAGTAGTGAAATTGCCTATTTCTCTCATGAAGATTTCTGTAGATTTACTCACTAATAGAAAATATGTATGTGGTCTCCACGTGCAGCCTGGGAGTGTGACAAAACAGCAGAGAGGAACAGCGGGAAGGGAAAATGAATTTTCCATGAACGGATGAGTTCCAGAGATTTTAGACATTCATTTTAATTGGTAGCCCTTAGCATCCACTCAAAAAATCAGAAAGATTATTACTTATAATCACAGCATGTTCTGGATGCAGCTTATGTTAGCTAAATGGAAATCTAGTTCAAAATTTCTTTCTGCTCCCTTGCTCCCTGGAGCAGAGTCTTTCTCACAGAAATGATGGCTGATTGGCTTTCAGGGCCATTTGTTTTGAACCTTAACTGTCCTGCAGCAGCAGTTAAGCCAGCTCCATAGTGGACCAACCTCTTCCTAATTATCTCTGATATGTTTCTCTGAGGTCCTAAGCTACACTGTTTTTGCTTAACCTCAGTCAACCTTCTCTTCCCTTTTCTCTTCCCTTCTCTTTCTCCCCCACCTTTTTTTTTGGTGGTGGTTGTTCTTCTATCATTGACAATTTTATATTTATGATTTATATTTGTTGCAGAACTCTCGCCCCTACTCTTTTCTCTAGCGAGAGCATGATGTAATTATTTAAGTGTCTCCTCACTGTCTTAATAAATGTCCATCAAGCATCTTCTGTACCCGACTGTGCCTCGCCCAGAAAGCAGTGGTGAGCCAAGGCCAGACCTGGTCCTGCCCTCATCAAGCTCCCCATTGAGTAGGAGTGGGTGACTTATTCACGTTAATGTTTCTATAACACAAGTGAGACAGTGTCCTGAAAGAAAAGAAACTGTTTCTGAGCAGTGAGACAGTGTCCTGAAAGAAAAGAAACTGAGTTTCTGAGAATGAATAAGAAAGAAGTGAATCAGGATTGGGATGCTGGGAAAAGGATCTAAGGACAGCCTCTGATGACCTCTCAGGGATGAGTAGATTTTGTTTGGAACACAAATCTAATTCAGTTCCACCCTCACCCCAGATTCAGTCTAACTCTTTTAGTGGCTTCCAATCGCTCTCAAGATAATAGTCACAAGCTCCGTTTATTGTTAAAGGTTCTCCTGTGGCAGTACCTCCTTCTCTGATATACTGGTCTTCCTGGTATTCTTTTAAGCTATTGGATGCTTTATCTACCCTCCTGACACAGGGCATTGCACCTGCTCTTATATCTCTGGTTTTCTTCTTTCTATTCATGCCCCCCTTTCTTAAAGTGGCCTTACTGGGTACCTTTATAGAGCTGCACTGCTCCAGAAGAATGCCTCCTTCTTTATTATATTGCCCTGGCTTGCTTTCTTCATAGCACTTATTTCTATCTAAAATTATGCTTTTCTTTGGCTTACTTATTTAAGTCTCTCCCCCACTGGAATATGAGCTCCAAGAGAGGGCATGCTGTGGGGTCTTATTACTCTGTTAACACTTGGGACAGTGTCTGGCAACAAATGAATGAATCAAAAAAGATCTGTCTCTCCAATTATACCCAGACATTTAGATGACAACATCTGAATCTGTGTTGTTACAAAATATCTTAGGATTTGGTTGTTAGAACATTTGACTTATTTTAATTCAACAAACATGTATAGAACATCTCTTACAGTCCAGGCACTGTGCCAAGCACTGGTGAGAAGGTTTGGCAGGAAAGTCACTGTTTGGTAAAAAGAAAAACGGACAAATGCTGCCAAAATTTTTAATAGAGATAAATGCCAGGCCCTCCTGGGTCTTTGGTATAATTGACCATATGATCTTAAGGAAGGAGAACCACTTCAGGCAAAGCACTACCTCTCTGTATCTCACTAGTTTCATCTCTAAAAAGTGGGTAAAATCACATTATAAAATTCATTTTCAGGTAACGTGACAAAATACAAAAACATCTGGAAAATTAAAAGCTCTGTTCTTTTACCAGGTATTTGCATAGCGTCTTCGGCAGAGGAGTGATGGCAGATGAAGGTGGAAAATTACTTACTGACCTCATTGTGGAAACCTTTATTTCTCATGCCTGTCATTTAGACCTTAATTGCTAGCAATGAGCAACTCTTGAAGATTTTAAAGAGAGCCAGGTTGTGATTAGATATATGGTTTAAAATGCTCACTCTGATAGTCGCACCCACGACAGATGAGATAGAGAAAGAGATGTTAGTTGCTAGATTTCAGAATGCACATGTTATGGGCTAAATCGTGTCCACTCCCCGTGCCCTCCTAGGTTCAGATGTTAAAGTCCTGACCTCCAGTAGCTCAAAGAGTGACCTTATTTGGAGATAGAGCCTTTCCAGAGGTAAGCAAGTTAAAGTGAGGTCATTAGGGTGGGTCCTAATCCAGTATGACTGGTGTCCTGATAAAAAGGAGACATTCAGACACAGAGTCCCGCATAGAGGGAGGATGATGTAGACAGATGGAGAGAAAATGTCTGTCAATAACTCAGTGAGGGAGGCCTGGAACAGGTCCTTCCCTCACAGTCCTCAGAAGGAACTAAGCTTGCTGACACCTTGATCTTGGACTTCCAGCCTCTGGAACTGTGACAATAAATTTCTGTTGTTTAAGCCACCCAGTCTGCAGTACTTTGTTACACACCGTGGCAGACTAACAGAGAACACTTGAGGGTTAGTGAGGGGTCTGACTAGTCTCGTAAAGGTTCTGGAAAGGCAGGAGGGTCCAGTGGAGAGTGGGCACATTCTAAGTTGGAACTGATACGTTTCAGGCACATGACTTTAGAGAAGATAGATACATAATCTCTCTCAGTGTTAGTTTTTCAGCCAGGAAGAATGCCCGTTTTGTAGGTCTGTTGTGACAATTTGAGACAGTACTTGGAAAATATCAAGCACAATGCCTGGCATATAGGAGATGCTAAGTAAATATGATTGCTGCTGTTGATGGTGATGACAGAAGAATTTTTTTTTTAAATATTATTTTAAAGTTTATAAAGTACTAGAAATTCTACAGATAATAACCTAACATTGGACACCAATCTTCCAACCACTTGAGTGACACAAGAAGATTCCTAGGTGGAAAGTTTGTAGGGAGGAACACTAGCTTTCATTTGAAATCACCAAAAATGTTTCAGAACATTAATTCTACATGCTTTATCTGCAGCCTCCAGGAATGAAGACAATCTTATAATCATTCTCTTCCAGGAGCCAGACAGAGATTTTTTTCTCAGAATACACCAATATTTGTCTATTTGGGCATCTCCTTTCCCAGACTAGTTGTTCCTGGAGGGCAGAAACCATGTTTTGGTTTTTTTTTTCCCCCTGAGTATCTAGCATAGTACATGTAGTTGTAAGATCTCAGAAATATTTGATGGTTGCATAAAAAATGAATTAATGTAGAAGTCCATCTTTGTCTTTTTTTAGGTACAAGAAAATTTGCAATGTCTGATGAAGAAATTTGGGAATGCTCTGCTCAACAGATCAAATAATCTGAATTCAAATAATCTTACACAAAGTATAAATACTCTCCTTCAAGAAAACAAATAAATGAGCTAATTATTATTTTGATTTCTTGAATTTGTGTAAGCGTATTGACTGTCCTTTATGATTGGATTACCACATTCTGTTGATTCTTATATTGTAGTTGGCTTTATTCCTTTGATAACTATGTAAGTTTAAAAAGCTGAAGATCTAATCTGTTCTTAGAAACAATAATCTGTACATATATGAAAATTAAAAAAATGTGCAGTATACTGTAGATATGTATTTACATGGAATATCATGTGTATGTGCAGTCAAACTGTAATAATTCTACATAATAAAACTGAAAGGGGGTGGGGAGGAACACAGTTAAAGTGCAATTCTTCCTTGGAAATCTGTTTTAGCCAGCCAATTCATTTGAGTAAAATCTAATAAACTATAGATACGTGGTAAAGACGATCAGGTTGGAGCCCTTTTGTCTTAACATAACCAATGTGGCCTGTCCTTCCGATTGGGGATAATTCTCACATGACATAGATATTTTCTGCAATAAGACATTTTTTAGTTTTCCTTCTTTCGAAAAAAGTTCTCAGGCATTATTAAAGGCAAAAGCATGGAGACACTTGTGGTGCGTGTTTTCTTCTTTGTGAATTATTTATTTTTGGATGAACTGAAAGGGATGTTACACAAGCTCATCTCTGCTGTTGCCTGCTCCTCTGCTCCGCTGTCAGACAGAGGCGTGCTGATCTGACAGAGGCTTCCTCTGTGAAATATTCCAGGGCATCACAGCCTCTCTACTGGAAAACTGGGCAACATCTATTTTGCACTGTAAGTCTACATAGTCTCCTCTAGGTACAGATGAAGAACGCTCCACATACTTAGGACTAATTGGTTTCTCTGGTATGAAAAGGATTAATGGGTACCTGATACAGCATTAGCTCAAGCTGTGCACAGCCTGGACTGATGCTGAACCAAGTCTACCCTTCTTTCTCTTTCTTTAATTTTTTGGGGGAGCCATTTTTATAGTATTTCCTCTGAGAACATGAAAAGCACACTATAATCCTGAACCCATCATGGGCCTCACTACCCTGCCCTAGTTTTTCAGTACATTTACTGGATTTCTACTGTATTCCAGGTGTTGTGCGAGGTCCTGGGAATTCAGCAGCACATAAGACAGCCATGTTCTCTGTCCCCTCGGAGCCTGCAGTCTAGCCACGGTGGTCTCACCTTGACTCCTTCTCTTTCTTCTCTTCTCCCTTTCACTGACTTGGCTCTTCCTCCTTGAGATGTCACGGTTTAGCATTGGAGGAGGCACTCTCTTAGCCATCTTTGCCTTCTATCAGGCATGAGGAAGCTCACAATGTCCAGCAAAGAAATTTAGGAGTGCTATGCTCAACAGATCACCGCCCTAAAGTCAACCCATCTTCCACGATTATACCTAAGAATGCATCCTACGTCAAAATCAGGGGTTATATAATTAAGCCTAGACTCAACCCAAAAACCCACAAGGGAAGTCTAAAGAGTTGGGAAAACTGAATCTGTAAGAAAAAGGGTCCATGGCAAGTAAGCCAAGTATAAGTAAGATCTGATCTGGAGCCCAGGTACTGCAGGCTAAAGCTCTCTTCTGCCAAGGCACAAACGCACAGAGGTGCTCAGACATCCGGGGTAAAGGCCCAATGGTGGGAGGTCCTACTTTCCATCTACTTTGTTCTTTTCTCTATTACAGATAATGATCAAGAAAGTTGAGGCCATCAGGATTAACAGCAGGGCAGATGTGAGAGAAAAAGATCACAATGGTAGCTACAATACTGATAACTGGTCTACCATGTTTTACACTCTGACCTGCCTCATTCCGTGTTTTATGAGAGAAAGGAGCCAGGCAGTCCTGAGCGTCAACCCACCAACATTAGCTCTTGCAGAGCAGGGTCTCTGTTGTACTCACCATTGGCATTCCAGCTACCCAGCCCCGACCTAGAGCACGGCGGGCGTTCAGTGGATGGCTGTGAATGAACGGGTGGCCTATTGCTCTGCTGCCTCCAGGCTGAGTGTCCATGGAGTAGTCCCTGCTCTTTTCTCACCTTCATACAAATAGGAGTGTTATTTTGAAGGTCAAGTGAGAAAGCACTTAGTTTAATAAATGTTTTCTTTTTAAAGTATTATCATTATCTCTGACTGCCTTCCTCTATCACCAAACTTTAATTCAGTTGTTAACTGCACAATATTAAAACCGGCCTCAGAAACCGGTTTCAGGCTTTCACATCACTCTATGTAAAAAGATCTTCTCCACTTTCAAGGACCTTGCTTTAACGTCTGAAGAGGAACTGGTCTCTACCTTTTTCTATCACCGAAATGTTTATTAAATGGCTTTAGGCATTTCAAATAAAGGAATTATAAAAATGAAAATTACAGCATTACTATGCCATTCTTAACTAATTAAATTAATTAAGAATGTAATTTTCACACACTGAAATTTATAATATCAAACTGTATGCAATTATATGCAATTTTCAAGAGAAATGAGAGAGAAGCCACTTTGATTTTTCTATTTTACCAAAGTTATTCAGTTTTAAAGCCACTTGTTGTGTAAGATATTTTAATTCTGGTGGGCTAAATAGTCTGTCAATTGTCCCCTGACAGTCCTATAAATAGAGACTAAAAAAAAGCATTTGTCATTGTATGTCCAGGCTAAGATGTTTGATATTTTTATGATTTGTACAATAACATTAATAATAATTTCATAGTGTAGTACTTCTCAACTTTAAATGCTTTCATTTCTATCTTTATACAATCTTATCAGGTTGAGAACATTCTATGTGGAAAGGATAACCCAGCATAGGTTTAACATCATGGAAAGGCATATTTGTGGAACAGTGTGAAATTCAAAGTGGCTGGAACAAAGGATGCACAGTGGGGAGAGGCAGGGTGTAGCTGGAATTAGGTCTGGCAGATTTTGATGGGACACACATTACACTGAGGGGCCAGGTCATAGTTACTGGAAAACGGAGAGTTACAGAGAATGATCTACTTGTATTTTCAGAAAGATAACCCTTGCAGAGGGGTAATCTTTTTGATGGATTTGAATAAGAGAAAACATTGAAACAGAAATATCAGACAAGGTATTGATTCCATAGTCCAGGCAAGAGCAGACGAAAAGCTGAACAAAGGTATTAGCATTGGGAAAATACAAAGATACCAGATTCAAGAGGTGTTCCCTGAGGCAAAATTGACAAGACTGGAGGGAGAGGAATCTAAGGTAGGACGTGGTTGAAAGACATGGCTGATGAGAGTGCAGTGAAAGCAGAGAATGATATAAAGAAGGTTGCTTTGGTTGCCATTTGCAATTTTTGAATCAAAAGAGATGCACCATGGATTTACAATGACCACTAGTAAAATGTTTAGATTTCTATAGCGCCTTAAGTTGTTTATAGTATTTTCAAATACATTTTCTTATTAGAGCCACACAATAACCCTGTGAAATAGGTGGCTATATAGATAAGGAAACAAAGGCTCAGAGAAGGATTTAGTCAGTAAGATCACCTGGTAATAAGGCGAAGATTCTTATTTGCTTATCATGTCACATTATTTTTTATGAAATACATCAAGTAACATACAGAAAGGTATATTTAGAAATAAACCATTTGGAATGATCAAACTTAGGACATATTTGGATGCTTGATATCTGATTTTTATTTTAAAAAGTAAAATTATAGAATTGAAATTATGAAGAACTGTAATTATAAATAAATTCAGTTGTTAACTGCACAATATTATTTTTATGTATACAGATTTTTTATGGAATATGTTATCCTTTTGAAATAAGAGCAACAATGAATAAGTTTTATTGAATTGCTAGAAGCAATTGTTGAAGGGTCTGTGTAGTTTACGTTAACAGTTGAATATTTATGAATGGCTATCTCTACCGTATTTGCTCATGGGACTTTTGGTATCTTTTGGGGCCAAGAATTATGGTCTCAATAAACAGGCATCAGAATCCCAAAGACAATTACCATATGTCTCCTGAGTCATCAGTGAATAGTTCTGCTAACAAGTTTATCTTTCTTTTTATATACAAACCACATATTTGACATGTATCTGTTAGAAGAGAAATTACTGAAAGACACAACTTATTCTATCTCTTTAATTGTCAACTATTAGAATAATAGTTTATTGATGTCTTAATTATTAAATTAGAATTTCATGGTGAAACCCAAACCAGTTGATTTAGTCAAGATGAAGTATATTTTGCTGTGCCTTTGTTTTGATATATAACTGATTTTCCCGGAATGTTGGACTGTGTATCTGGATAATATTCTCATATTCTCCCAAAATCACTCTTTTGGCATGCTCAGGATGCTATCTGAAAGTATGGCTTTTTGTTTGAATACTTTCTAAGTTTACAAGAGTGCAGTAGTAAGATAATCAATTTATTGAAAATGGAAGAGACCCTTGTGAGTTAACCCACTAGAATTCTCAGTAAACCAAATTAATTGCCTATATTATGGATTATCTGCAAAAAAAATCTGTCTTTTAAACATTGTTATACATTCATCAGATGTCTTGATTCCAGGTGGTCATTTTAAGGAACAGATAAATACCCATCAGTACACAGAGAAGCTGGAGTAGATATTCCTTTTAGAGATAAATGATGAAGCACAGACCATCACCCTATGCCTTCTGTCACTAATAAATATTGTACTTCCTTTTAGGAAAAAAATCTGGTTTTATTACCATATTTAAGAGACTTTTTTGTTTTATTACTTAATGATGATTCTGATTATTTTTAATCTAGAGAGAAATGAGAGTTTCTTCTTTTTTCCCAATACATTCTATCAGAAATATACTAGGAAAATAGTTAACTCCCCTTTAGGGCCTCTCAAACTATTTAATGATCTGTGTATAACATAGGCCAAGCGAGGATGTCACATTTAATCCTAAGGTACTTCTGTCTGTGCAAGGACAGATGGCCTCTGGAAATGCAGTATTAGCTATTCAGTTACTTTTTCCAGTTAAGAGACACAACCTGGAATAAGTAAGGTGCAGACAACCAGTTCATGTTCTGTTCTATCTCACTGATTTCCACTCACAGAAAACGTCCTCGCTGTAGAGCAAGGAGGTAGGTGCTAACATGGCCGTGTTAAAATAATTTATTTTTCAGATTTTCCTGACATACTTTCCCTTTCATAAAACACTTTCCCATTGGAAAACAGAAAACATATCTCTTGCCCATTCTAGAAACTGCTTACGGTGGAGGGCCCTGGGGCTTAAATCCCTCCCGAGTGTCAAGCACAGGGACAATACTAAACACTGTCACCAGCTGGATGCCAGCCCTAGAGGAACGAATCATTTTCAAAGCCAATTTCTAATTCTTGGCTTTCAACAAAATTGATAGGGGACAAAGTCAACTTGTCAGCTGAGAGACTGTCAAAAATTATTTTTCATTCACTAGGTGATTTTTGACAAATAAATTGGGAGGAGTTCAAAGAATTATAACACACTTTTAACAAAACTCACTCTTCTCCAATCTACTTGCTGAACTTCAGAGGGCCATATAGAGCCAGATTCTGGCTGAATTCAGACTCCGTTGCTTACTTACCTGTGTGACCACAGGAATATACCAACTTCTCTATGCCTACATTTCAAATTCTATTAGCCAGCACTATAGGCAGGCACTTCAGACGTATTAATCTATACTACCCTCACAATAACTCTGTGGGGAGGGTAATGTTATCATTTTATTTTACATAAAGAAACTGAAGTTCAGGGAGATAAAAATGGTAAATATAAATGCAAATATTTTGAAGTGGCAAAATTTAAAAATTATCCAAAGGGAAAAAGAATACTACTTCACTAATAGGGCCTCATAGCGAGGATCAAACAAGTTCAGTAGAGCAGCAAACATTCGGACCCACGCTTAGCACCCAACAAACACTCTGTGAGTTTAGCTGTTGTTACTATTTCTGTGAACAAAAATTTTCAGCACTTATATCCATAAGAATGTAAAGGAGAAATATAATTGATGTTTAGCCCATTCATATTCTGACAGTTAACACAAGTCTTCCATGGAAATGTGAACCAAAACACACTTCAATGAAATTATGTCCTCTTAAAAATTTTTTTTCAAAACTTGAAATAAGTTATTTTGATCAACTATTAATGATTGTTATTCATCTCAACTGAAAAATTAAACAGAATTGAATTTATATAGGTACTTTTCTTGCAGAGAAATATGATACCATGATGAAGAAAAGGCTTTCAACCATAAAAATACATATATTATATTTAGATACATTTCTGTGGAAAAAGTAGAATAAAAGTTGAACATTTTGGCCTCAAGAAAAATAATGAATGTATGATGGTATCAATTTTCTATAGCAGTTAGATGCAACATAATAAATACATTTAAAAGATGGATGAAACATTTTAAAAGTCTGTATTTGCAGTATGCTGGGAATTATAACATCCAGAACTATATTAATTAATTAAACTTATGATGAAAACATTCCAATTTCAATTAAAAATGTGTGAGTGTGTATAGTTGCTCAAAGTTATTTTAGGAATATGAGCAAAAAAAAGAAATACTGTTTAAAGAACAGTAGACTTGGATGCAGAAGACTCACTTTTCAGGCCTACTTTAGTGACTGTTACTACTTTTAGGGACTTGGGAAATTGACTTAATGTCTCTGAACTTCAATTTTTTACCTGTAAAATGGGATTCGTTATTAAATTGAAACTTAAAAATATACGAAAATTTGCTAAAAACTCTGAAGTACTCTTTAAGTATGAAAGTACAGAATAACCAACCAAGAAAAGTACCCGAAAATGTTTCTTGCAAGATTCTTACAGCCCAAGATGTGGAATTCTTTCAAATGTGTTAAATGTTCTTTAAAATTATTATTTATAGAATTTATTTTACAAGTTTTGTTCTCCTGGTGTACAAAATGAGTCTGAAGTTGTCTCTGAAAACTTAAATATATCTAACTGCTTATGGTCCACAGTTGAACTTGTGAGGGTTTTTGTTTTTGTTTTTGTTTTTTTAAGTGTGACTGCAAAGTTAGGAGATGGATTTTCCTCCTTGGATTGTAAACTGGCTCTGTAGACAATTTCAAAAGGGTAATTCACCAAAAGATTCTGTCAGTATCATCAGAATCAGAGAAAAAAATTTTTAAGGCATTTCATTAAAAGCTAAGAAGCCTTTACATCTATAAATCCTGGAGTTTTTGCTAAAAAACTGTCTCTGCATTACAGTCACAAGTTGCATTTTTATTTTCTCATTTACTTGTAGGAGAAAACACCCCAAGTCACACCTGGTACAAAACTAACACCATGAGCAGACCAGCTACACGGTGATGTTTGAAAAAAATTAGAAATTCACTCAAGAAACTCAACTCTTGTGTCACTCTGTGAATTTCCACACCACCCCTATTATTTTATTGTCATTTTTTTCTATTTTGGAAATAGGATCTTTGCAGTGGATAGTGAATCATTAGTATCTTCTCAATGGCATGTTGTCTACATTCTTCATTGGACAGAGCATCACAAAAAAATGTGCAGATACTTAGCTCATAATTTGTAAGAGTAACTCTCTCAGTCCCTGAATAGCAAAGTGAATAAATGAAAGGATTACACACAAAGGAACTGTCATTGTATGAATTAGTATTGATTTTCAGCTCCACGTGGACCATAGTGGCATAACCAAATAAGTGTTCATTTCTACAAAACAGAAGTGTAGAAGTAGGAACTTCCATTGAAACCTTCTAAACCTAACCGCAATACTATCAGTATTATACTAGGAATTTAGGTTAGACCAGACCAAGAACCTTCAAAGCTCTAAGCAAGTACAAAATACTTAATTCCTGTCCAGTAAGGACTGCAAGACTCTATCCTACATCAATTGAATGCAAGTCAACCACTTTAATTAAGCTAAGCCCTTTCTAGATTGGTTCATGGTAATCCGTGGCTTTCTTTCTCTTGCTCAAAGATGGCTACTATAGATACCTCCAGTCATCCTACCAACATTACAGTCAAAAAGAAGGGGAAGTTTGAAGGGCAAAGGCAGGTGCCAACTGAGTCTATTCCCTCTCCTCCCCCTCCTCCTCCTTCCCCTCCTTCTCTTCTTCTGAATTGAGAAATCAAAAGTTTGTCTGGAAATTCTACCCAGTGGACCAACAGACTTCCACTTGTAGCTCATTGTTCGAACTGCATTAAATGATTATCTCTAACAGCAAGAAAGCCTGGTTAATTGTATTATCTAGGCTCATTGCTGCCCCAATTAAAATTGGTGTTCTGTAAGTGACAAAGAAATGAGAATGGATAAAAGCAGCGTCTAGCCCTGTCTAATTCACTCAGCTTTAGCAATGCATTTTTTAAAAATTTCTTTTAAAGATTCACAAATGCACTCCAATTAAACTCCAATATATTCAATATATTTGTAGTTTTGTGGCATCTTGTCATGTACTTAACTGCATGTCCCTTCTCAGGATCAAATATTGTATCTTATTCTTCATTATGTAGCTACCAGTACATAGTGGGCAGTTATTCATGATTTATTCTTTTCTCATATTGGGTTTGTATCATTCCAACTCTGGGATATATTAAAATACCTAATACATTCCTAATGAGTTCTGAGTACATAATGGCTTGAATTATTGGCATATTAAGCACTGACCACTAGTTAAACAGTCTTGAAGCTTCTGTACTTTGAGCCTAATTATCTTGATTTGATTGAGAGCATGAGATAGTCCATGTTGTTTTTTTTTATTGAATGAAAGATTCTTTAAATTCTATAGTGCTTTACAATTTTCAGAAGTTTTATATAAATGATTTCATATAAACCCACAATAACCCTTTCCCCCCACCACCCCTTTATTGCCCTCCCCCTTCCCTCTCTCTATGGGTAACCACTAGTTTGTTCTCTATAGCTGTGTCTGCTTCTTTCTTGTTTTATTCACTAGTTTGTTGTGTTTTTTAGCTTCCACATATATTATGTTATATAGCATTTGTCTTTCTCTGTCTGATATACTTCACTTAGCATGATGTCCTCCAAGTCCATCCATATTGCTGCAAATGGCAAAATTTCATTGTTTGTTATGGCTGAGTAGTATTCCTGTGTGTGTGTGTGTGTAGCTCACATCATGTCTATCTATTTATCTGTTGATGGACACTTAGATCACTTCCATATCTTGGTAATTGTAAATAACACTGCTATGAACATTGGGGTGCATGTATCTTTTCTAATCAGTTTTTGTTTTCTTTAAAAGCTGAAACTAAAAAACGTGTTATGATTTCATATTTCTAGGCCATTGCTTGAGTGTGGAAAACCTGCATACTATTTTCACAACCAAAGCACCTTGGATTGGTGAGCTTGAGTAGAACTCCTCTGAATGATTGTACCAAGGGTCTGAGGACAAACTCTGTGTCAGACAAACTTTGGCTTGCCTGTTATTTCTTCTAAATATTAGTTATGTGATTAGGCAGTAAGAGAATCGTCCAGCTGCACTACCTCTTTATATACTTTTAAATTGGGATTTATTTCACTGTATTGAAAAATAACACTTTTTTTCTCTTTGTTTTCTTTTTTCAATCTATATCCCATGACCTAGCACAATCCTGGCACATAATGGGTCAAAATAATATTGAGTGAATGGATGAATGACTTTGGGCCAGTTTCTAAGTCTCTATACTATCGTCTCCTCATCAGTAAAGGCATATGTGAAAGTGCTAAACAGTAAGGGAAAGTATTAGCGTAAGGGAAGTAGAGTCATGGATTCCGCATCAGAACCACAGAACACAAAATATGATCTGAGTGACTATTTTCTCAGTTCTTCCTATAATAGAACAGAGCTAGTACCATGCACATGCACAGGAGAGAGACTAATTCATTATATATTATATAATCACATTTTACATCACACGTGCTTGTGTTGGAAAGTCTCAAAGGTTTGGTGAGTCACCAGAAGGACACACAGGACTCAGCATACAGTCCTACTCATGGCTACGGTTTATTGCAACAGAAGCGTACAAAACAAAATCAGCC
This sequence comes from Camelus bactrianus, assembly GCF_048773025.1. Classification (NCBI taxonomy): domain Eukaryota; kingdom Metazoa; phylum Chordata; class Mammalia; order Artiodactyla; family Camelidae; genus Camelus; species Camelus bactrianus. The sequence goes on along the minus strand of NC_133540.1, from coordinate 122,034,910 downwards.
CAGGGGAAAGGCATGTTGGGCAAAGTTCAGAGGGACGCAGGTGCAAGCATCCAAGAACCCTCTTCCAGTGGAGTCATGTGGGACCCACTTAATTTCCCCTGCAAGAGTCATGACAACATGTTGAATTGTTGCCTATCAGGAAAGCTCATTAAAGACACAGTGTCCAAGGTTTCTACTGGGGTCAGGTCACGTAGACACTCTGCTTAGGATGTACCACAATTTCAGACTCCCAGAAGGAAATCAGGGGTTTATTATAAACTGCATTTTTTTGAACAAATAGTTTAGGAACTGTGAGCCAGTCTTACCAGTTAGGAAGTAATGGGAACCCTCAGGAAATCCAAGTGCACAGATGCCAGACAAGGGTCAACCTGGCAGGCAGCCTTTCAGTCTCAGGCTATGGAGATCGGACTCAGGCCCATACGTCAACTTTTCTACACAATGCCTAAGGGTATTTGGTTGACAAGATATCTGGCCTTTTGGGGTCTTAGCAAAGCTTGACTAAAGGGAAGCGTGAGAGGTGAGCAGTGCAGAGAGAAAGGCAGGAATACAGCTGGTTCTGTCCCACCCCCCCTCCTTCTGGCAGAAGGAGATGAAAGCTTGGGCAATGTCTGGATTAATTCGACCATCTGCCTGTCTTCCTACTTGATTTTACTGTTCATCACAAAGGAAACAGAGGTGATTTTCAACGCATTGTACCCTGCAACACATCTTTAGCTACTTCCTGAGAAGTACTCATATATCGTGTTCCTGTGTTTTGCATGTATTGGAGCTTGCAATTTAAAGTCAACCTCTGCAGAACTCTTCGGAAAACTGAGACATTCATTTATAAAACTTACTTCTTAAGTCATTCATCCTGTAAGTTCAAAGTTTAGTGTTTTGAGATTTTGTAAAGTAAGGCACAGTTATGGGACATTTTCCCCGCCATCAGTGAGTTTGTACACGATTCACTCCAACATATTGAACTTCCTGGAAATTACTGAACTTAGAAAAGCATCTCCTGGATTTCTTGCTATGGTGCAGTATTTGTGCTTTCACCTTAGTTTCTTCTGCTCAAATAATTTAGCTGTTGGCCACTGGGAATAATTGCATAGCCCAAAATAAATTCTTACACCTCTCTAAACAAAGCAAGAAATTATGAAACCAACAATTAGTATCAAAATACAACCTTTTTGTATTTTTCTTAAGATATTTTTGCTGGTTTTATTTTGGGACTGTGGCTAGATGGCCTTTTTCCAAGAAAGTGAATGATGATTTTAGTGAGCAGAAAAGGAGAAAGAAGTGTGTGGGAATAAAATATTTAAATTGCTGCTTTCTTTGCAGCTGTAATAGTGCCTGTAACTGATGGGATTACAATATTTAGAACTCACGGGTATTTATTCCTATCTTAAAATATTCTGAGGACCATAATATTTTTAAATCGCAGTTCTTTGAAATATGATAAAAATTGATTAAAAGTAAAAAAAGTCTTTTCCTTGATACAATATTAATCCCTTCATGGAACAGCTTTACTAAATAAAGAAAAAAAAGTGAAGACAAAAATATTTCTTTCTTGCTAGCATTTTGATTTTTGGAGGAGGATTTGAGACTGAATTCTAGCTGTTTGTTTTCAGTATTCATTACAGTTTAAATTAAAATGTGTGGAATTTAGTTATAACGTCCCAATGCCATTTCAGTTGTATGCAGCTGAGCAAGTGCAGTGCCTTAGAAAAATGCCATGTTTATCTATATTTTTAAAAGGGTATTTTTAAAGCTAGAAAACAATACACCAGCATACATTTTTAAGCTATTATTTGCCAAAGCAGTGTTATATTAAAATGTCTACTGTTTCTAGGGCTTTTTAATAATTGAAGACATGATTTATTTCCAGGGGACTACCTAATTCAATTCTGAGAGGAACAATAGAAACATTAGAACAAAAACTAAGAACTTGGTGTGTGTGTGTGTGTGTGTGTGTGTGCAACTGGACACAGAGAACAATAATAAGAGTATTAAAATATGTTCAAAGAAATGCATTTCCTCAATGTTAGCTCTAATATATGGCATTTTGGTGTCACTTTTAAAACTATGTAAAAGCTATACATTACATTAACTTATGTTTAGCAAATACAGAATTTCAAAGATAGTTCCAATTTTATTCTTTTTCAAAATCAAAACTGACTTGTCAAAATGTGCATAAGTGAAGATTTAATTTTCAGCTTTTAAAGTTCTTCATATAAATGAAGTTTTAAAGTTTTGCTATGGCATACATTACTGTAAATAAACAAATTAGAAAAAAAATTCCAGGTTATTACGTTTGATTAATATTGCAAAACAGAAACACTGCTTATAAAAATCATGTTTTTGCATCATTGAAATTTAGAGAAATCCTCATAACTTATGTATTCCTTGCCACGTTTGGAACTATTATTTATAAAAGTACAGAGTGGAACCTAGCTAATTCTACCAGTATTTATTAAATGCCTCATAAACATAGAACCTAATTCTCTCATCAACTCTGATGCTCTAGTGGGAGATGAATACAAGTAAATAGGTATTTATAATACAACTTGATAAGTACAATGTTCCAAGTTAATAAGAACATTGTGGAAATCCACAGAAGGAGCACCCGGCTCTACCAACTGAAGGGGATAACTTAATGAAAGCTTTTCCAAAGTAATGACACAGAAGTTGGATCATTACTTGGATTCTAGTAGGATTATCCATGGTTCATGATATTTTAAAACAATTTCAAGATAAGATCTGGCAGACCCAATATTAGTGAACATTCACAATGTTAACCCAAACAATTGTTGCCTTAGGTGAAAACTGTATTGATTTTGACTCTCCAGTCCTTTCTTTCCACAAAACTTTAGATACCGTGTCTAGCTAAAAAGGCAGAAAACCAGAAAGCAGTTTAGCCAGCTCTGAATTAAAATTACTTAACAGTGTGCATGGGTAGAGTGGCCACCCATCCTGGTCCATCAAGGGTATCTCGGGATTCTAGCACTCAAAGTCTCACGTCTCAGGAAACCCCTCAGTACCGGGCAAAGCAAATGATTGGTTACACTGATCATGGGTTTCTCCCAGCCAATGGGATACACTCCTACCCTTCTATTTGTATATATGCATTTAGGTGAAAAAAGGTTTGGTAAAGCTGAACGTCATCTAAAGGATCAGAAACAAGCACTTGTTTGAAGAATGTATGGAAAACATACAAAACGAAGACTCTTCCTGTCTAAATGATGAAAAATTTAGAAGGCAAATCTAAGAAGTTATGATGTAAATGGAGCAGAGTTCAGAAGATGGATCAACTTGGTTTCCTCTTCCTCTAATTTCTCCCCGTCCATCTGTCCCTGCCCTCCCCGCTGCCCTCGTGTACACACACAGTTAGGCCTCTCATATTTTAGCAAAATAAAGCAATTTATTCCTCAAAGAGCTGCCATCTAATATCAGAAGTTCAGGCCATCACACCCTGAACTTCTCTTCTAAACTTCATCAAGACTTTCCACAGCTCTTCTTAATTTATGAGATCATTTTGCATCATGCACTACTCGGGACTACTCCTTTCCTGAAGTGTCTCTCCTCTTCTGCTTTATTGACACCACATCCTCCTGGTTTTCCTCTCACAAAGGCTTTGGTCATTCTTTCCCATTATGCACTTCTCTTATTTCCATTGCCCTTAAATTTGAATATTCATGCTCCGTGGAGTTCTGTCATTGGTTTGCTTCTGTCTTTAATCCACACTTGCCCATTTAACCGTTGAACAACACAAGTTTGAACTGGTGGGTCCCCGTAGAGGTGGATTCTTTTCAGTAGATAAGTACTACACAGTCTGTGGTGGGCAGAATCCATCTACATGAACCACCTGATGATATGGAGGAACCGAGGATACAGAGCACCAACCATATATTGTACATGGAATTTTTTACTGCTTGGAAGGTTGGGGACCCCAACCCCCATTGTTCAAGGGCCGACCGTGTAGGCATTGCTGATGTTACAGTGGATTTAAAAAAAAAAAGATAAAAATCTCTACCATCATGGTGCTTAAATTGTAATGAGGAGGAATGGACAATATCCACATTAAGAAAATATAAATAGATTATCAGATGGCCCCAAGTGCTACAGAGAAAATTAAAGCTGGCAAGAGGGCCTTATTACTTTTCTAGGGTTACTGTAACAAATTACTTCAAACTCAGTGGCTTAAAACAACAGAAATTAATTCCATCATGGTTCTGGAGGCCACAAGTCTAAAATCAAGGTGTCTGTAAGGCTCTATTCCCTTCAAAAGCTCTAGGAGAGGATCATTTTTTGCCTCTTTTAGAGTGTCTGGGCATTCACTGGTTTGTGGTACCATAACTCCAATCTCTGTCTTTGTACTCACATGACTTTTCCCTGCGTTCTGTCTCTTCCATCTCTCTGCATCTCCCTCTCCTTATAAAGATACCAGTGGTTGGATTTAGGGCCCATCCATACCCAACATAATTTCATCTTAACTTGATTACTTGTCAAAGATCCTATTTCCAAATAAGGTCACTCTCACAGGTTCCAGGTAAACACCGATTCTGGGGAGACACTATTCCAACCACCACCAAGTCTAAGGAATATTGATTGCAGAGATAGATGAAGAAGATGAGGAAGTCATTGAGTTACATGGAGAGCTCACAGGACCTCAAGTGCAACATGTCCAACATGGAAGTCATAATAATTATCTCTTAAAACCAGCTTCTGAAGTCTTGCAAATGCCCTGTTCCTCAGCTGGAAAACTAGAAACCATCCTAGACTCTTAAGTCCCACTCAGCCTACCTCCATGTCCTAACAGTCTCTAACTCCTGTTCATCTTACCTCCTAAAAATCTACTAAGGTATCTCTAGCCCTACTCTTCTGCCTTTATTTAGGCCATTTTTATTTCTGTTCAAGTTCCCCATTCACATTGTCTACACTGCCTTTGGGGGAATTTCGACAAGAACAACCTTATCATGTCACGTGTGTGCATGACATTCTTCAACAGCTCTCCAATATTTGAGATAAACTATGCTGTCTCCTATGAGTACATAGAAATTCCATACAATTTTTCTTAGCAGACACTCCTAAAGAAGCTCCCAAGACTCAGAAACCCTTTCTGTGGTTCCCAAAGACCTCTGTATCAACCAATATTCCCAGGTCTTCCTGTAGACCAGTCATCCTCAACCAGTAGCTCCTTGCTAATCAGCCATGGCTATCACCATCATCACGCCTGCCACTTAATGAGCAGCGACAATGTATCTGACCTTGTCTGTGGTCGTACATGCCTACTGTATGTAGAAGTTTTAATTTACATAAGAACATCAATGAGGTAGGTGTTAGGATTCCCATAATATAAACTAGAAAGCTGGAACACAAGAGCTTTTCTTGCCTGCAGATCCTAGATCATACCCAAGATACAGTTTTGTTAGGTATAAACTAGAACTGATACTTTTCACCTCATAGAAGTGTTGATCTAAGAATGAACTTCATTTAAAGAGATATTTAGTACAGACACTGGCACCTAGCAAGACTTCAAGCAATGACAACGGTGACAAAGTTCATCACGCCATATAATCTTCTGACAGAAGAAAAGAAGGTGCTCAAGGGAAAGGTTCTGCCCGAGATAAAGTCAGCCCTGAGCCCTTAACAGCACTGAAGAGCTACTCTTTCCATCCAGACAGATACCTACCCCTTAGACTCAGGTAGGATTACCTAACACAACCACAGGATAGGAATAGGTTTAGAGAAGACTGTTACAATCACTCATTCAGTTAACATTCTTTCAGTATCTTTTATGTGCCAGCTTCTGAGATTACATAGATTTATTTTAAAAAAAACACCCTGTCCTAAAGATTTCATCACTCAAAAAAGACACTGACATATGTATATATCAATATATACAAATCAATACTAATTTTCATTCCTCAACAATGATTTATTGAACACTTACTCTATACTCTGTGCTCTAATAGGTATGAAAAATATCCCAATGTTCCAGTCTACAAGGCAGAGGTTTAAAATGTTAGTACTATCGATGCCCACGTTCTCTACTGTCTTCACTCTGGCCAGTGTTTGTTGTGTTTGTCACCACTAAATAACCAGTCACCAATGATCCTTTTTAAGTTTCATCAGGTTTTGCCACTGTTGTGTGATGGCTAGAGTTCTCAATCACTGAGGCCCCAGAATGACTAGGCTTTAAGTGAAGATATTTAAGAGCAGACTTTTCCGACTGTCTCTCTCCTCCCTACTGTCCTTGGTCACTGCACACAGTACTCAGACTACATAAAACACCGCCCACATCCCACCTATATCCACTCATCTCTTTATTCTCCTATATTATTTGCATATTCTCTATCATGAACTAGTTCATAAGCAATGGGAGAAAAAAGTGTGTCTCATTTATTTTTCAATCTCTCATCACTTCCTACCCAGTGCAAAGCAAAATAGTTAAAATTTAGCCCAAGGCTGGTACCTGAAAAATGGCTAGTAATAAAACCACAGTTATTAAAACAGAGTGCAGATCACAAACATGAATAATAGTTACCCCTCCGAGCATTCCCGGTGGGTACTCTGGGGCTCTGGCACTGTCCAGGGCCCAGACTCGGGCAGGCAGGTCAGTGGACTAATCTGTTGGCTGAAGGAAAAAGATGCTCTTTTCTCAGTGTCTGTTCTGCCCTCCTCCAGAGCTCTGCTGCCACGAGGCAGCAGGGGTAAAAGTCTCCTTGAGGGTAAGGGCTGGCTTGGTGCTGAAACACTCAACACCCACCCCGAGTGTGGGGCCACTTGCACGACGTGTAGGGAGCTTCTTCACTCACAAGCACATGCTGAGGGCACTAGCAAAAGGTGACACCAAAGGGTTTTTTTTTTTTAAAGAATCTGATATTTCAAATTGGGGCAAAAAAGCACTTATGAAATCACCCTAGGAAAATCAGAATTCAGTTTGATTTCCTTGCCTTTGTTTTATCATTTAGAATTGGTTTTCAATACATAAAAGAGAATTACCAAAGCCTTTTCCATTTTTAAGACATCAGAAAGCTTTCACATGGTCTTGATGGAATAAAAGTTAGGACCTTTCTTGGACAAGGCCACTGCCATTCACATAATGAGACTCTTTCCTGTTTACAGACCACACTTCCGTCTGTCCAGGGTATTTCATAAGCAAATACTTAGGCCACAATTATTTATACAAATTAATAAAGTCAAGCCATAGGTTTAATCTTTCTTCAGCTCACAATCTTAACCATAATTTTTTTTAAAGATAAATAATTCTGTTTTTTTTTCCCCAAAGATACCACACAAAGATTTTCAAAAAGCTAGAACAGGTAACTATATCCTGTTTAGTGGTTTTCAATTTTAAATCACAACAAAAGAAACCGCTAACCAAGGATGGACAGACTTTCTCATAAACACACATCTTTAAGTTCTGAAGAGACAGAGCTCATGCAAATATCATCTTGAATATTAAATGGAGCTTTTGATGTAATTACACTGAGTCTTCCCTAGGTTCTTCTCATACAAAGGATTTTATTATTTTTCAATATAAATTCACTGCTCAATGAAAGGTGGACACTGAATCAGGAGAAGCAACATAAGTTGTAGCCCATGAAAGCTCGTATGTTTACCTTTAGCATTGATGGGCTCAGAGATTAACCATACACCATGAAGCCAAATCCAGTCTGGCCAGTGTTTGTTGTGTTTGTCACCACTAAATATCCAGTCACCAATGATCCTTTTTAAGTTTTATCAGACTTTGCCACTGTTATGTGATGGCTACAGTTCTCAATCACTGAGGCCCCAGAATGACCAGGCTTTAAGTGAAGATATTTAAGAGCAGACTTTTCTGACTGTCTCTCTCCTCCCTACTGTCCTTGGTCTCTGCACACAGAACTAGCCCCTCCCTTCTTCTGTATATCACAGGGAACTATATTCGATATCTTTTCATAACTTTTAATGAGAAAGAATATGAAAATGAGTATATGTATATGCATGAATATATGCATGACTGGAACACTATGCTGTACACCAGAAACTGACACACTGTAACTGACTATACTTCAACTGAAAAAAAAGATTTCTGGGACATACATCTCATTATAGGAAAAAAATAAAACAAAGATAAGATTCCCCTTCCATATTCTCCAGATTCTCTCTATTGCCTTTCTTTACTGACAGATGGCACCCATGCCTCAATGACTCCTATCCTCAGAGCTGAACTTTCACCTCTTTCTCCCCATCTTCGTTTGGAAATTTGTTGGAATATTATTTTATGCTTACGTCTCCGATTTCTCATTGCTCATTTTCTGTTTGATCAACTAGAAATGATTTCACCCCTACCCCTTTAGCAAAACTGTTTGACAACCTCATCTACTATCCTCCTATATTCAAATTCAGTGAATCATTTTAAGATCACTTACTAAACTTTTCTGTTGCATTTGACACTGTGGACATTCTGGAATCTTTAAAGTTTCCTGATATCTCACTCTAAATCTCTCGCCATTCCTTCTTACCCGTCCTCATCCTTAAATATTGCCTTACTGCATTACATCATCTTTGACCTCACTCTACACATTTCTAAGAGTGATTGCTTTCAACTTTTATGTCCTCCTTTGCCATCGCCATGCTGAGACCTGTTCATCTAACAGCCTGCAAGGCAGATCCTCCTAGATTTCCATGTTTCCTTCAGTGCCAGATGTCAAAATGTGAACCTCTGATCTTCTCCACTAAACAGCATACACATCTTTTCTTCTTATCTGGATTGAATGTACTACCGTCTCATCCAATCACCCATCATGCAAATCTGGAGTGCGAAAATGCAAAAATGATTATGTCATTTCAGTTCTAGACTTACTTCCTATAACTGCATGACTTAACACTTGATGCAGATCCCCGTATTCACCAACTATTTCACAATGATGTGTCTCTGGTTGTACAATGTTCTCTACCTGAAATGCCATTCTATCTCTACTTTCAGTCAAACATTTTTCATGTGTCCATTAAAATACAGCTCAGTTATCATTTCCTCTAAGAAGCCTCCTTGTCTGTTCAGGTTCAATTAGATGCCATCTCTCAGCTGTTCTACAATGACTAATTGATTAGTACAGCAGTCATTTAACTTTTTTGTAATTATCTATTCTTATAACTGTCTCCCCAAAAGTCTGTGAGGTCTCTGAGGGAAGTATCTGTATCTCATTCATCTGGGATGCTCCCAGCATCCTACAAGGTGCCAGACAAAAGCCCGACATTAAAAAAAAAAATTAAATTGACGATTCAGGAGATGACTTCACCTTTTATTTTTCCCATGAAAAACGGGATAAGATGTGGTTTTCACGTTCAGAGGTTGCTGAAATAATTGGGGTAAGTACTTCCTTCAGATCTTTATTCTGAAGCATCTAGGCTACAAAACTTACAAAATAAATTTCTTATGTAGTCATTTCCTGTAAAAGATGTTCAGATTGTTGCTCATTTCTCAGGAAAGTCAAATTTCTTAGAAAATAACTTTAGACTTTCACCTAATCGAGACTTCCTTTTAACCAAGTATCTTATCCGGGCCATGCAGGGATTCCTCTTATCATTACTTCTTTCCTCCTCCTTTGACCTAGCTTTGTCCTTGTCCTGCTTCCACCAAACACTGAACATGAGGAGGAAATATGGGTATGGACTGAATCCCTGTTGTACGAAGGCAGGACAAGATTCTGGAAAGAACACGGGCTTAGAGATGGGCACACTGGATTCTAATATCAAGCATTCAGTGACTTGGTAATATTGAGCAAGTTTCTCAACCATTTGGTTTTCATTTCATCTCCTTTGAAAAGAGGAGTAACAATGCTACTCTACTGAAATTTTGTGAGATTACATGAGCTAATGCCTTTAAAATACCCCAAACAATAATTTGACCAGATACAAAAGCCTAAGAGAACGAAATAAATGTTTGACTATTCTAACTCTTTGCATGCTCTCTAATTCATAGTAACACACATAATGAAAATAAGGCTTCTGAAAAGTAAGCTTCTCAGTAAAATAAAAGCAAGGGTGGTAAGATTTTTTCCCCTATGTGGATAATGAACTTATTTCTGCTTTGCTTTGCTGGTTGCCAAAGCTTTGTCCTTGACTATATGAAAATAGAAATTGGATGAATTTTTCTTAACTGGCAAAAAAAAAAAACCAAACCTACCTTAGAGCAAAAGTTATAAAAGAGAGATATTCTTAATAGAAAGCTTAGCACAGATAGAAAGTTGCAAATGGAATATTTTGTTGTCAAAGGGATGGAGAAAGAAGGACAAAAGGAGAAGAACTTTTAAAGATAGAAATTCTCTGGTTATGAAGATTGATTATTTAAGCAAGGTTAGTTTTTTGAGGCTTATTGGCCTGTTATGTTTAAAATGGCAAACAACAAAATGTTACTGCTAATTAGACATCCAATGAAATGTCACATGGAAAGGTTAACTATTTTAAAGAATGTTATGTATTCTTGTATTTAAAATGTCACGGTTATTAGTTTCGAAACAGAGCTCACTGATAAAACAGGAACAAATATATGATCTAGAGAGGGAGGCAGAAGTATTTTATTATCTGTCCAGCATATAAAAATATGAGAAAAAAATATTGTATCATATTGAGCTTATATCTTTCATTTGAAACATTCACCTTTGACCATTTCTATAGTGACTTGGGCCCAGAATTATTTTGGTTTATGCAGCTCTGACCCCAGGTAGATTTGCAAAGAACAACAAAATGTACATGTGGAAGGCCTATTATGTGCCAAGGAGGAATCCAGACACTGAGGAAGGAGAATGAACAAAACAGGGAAGGTTCCTGGCCCCAGGGAGGTTACATTTTAGTGGGGGCAGAGTGGCTTACAGTAGGGACATCATCATCTAATGTGATGTCCTAGAGTAACAGATGCTATGAAGAAAGAAAGTAGGGCTGGACGTTGCTATTTCCCTGTCTACCCACTGGAGTCATAATGGGCGGTTAAAATTTCTTTGAAGAGGTGGTATTTAAGAAGAAACCTCAATGAACAGAGGGAGCAAACACGTGGCTGTCTCAGGCAAGAGCCTGGCATGCGCAGGTGAGAAACAGGGTTGTGGCTGCCTGTCTTGCTTCCCCTCACTGCAATCTTCAGCCACTGCTGCTGCGGGGGGGTTTGTGGAGAGAGGATTAAGAGCAACGTTCTGGGCACTGGGCAAACCAGAGAAATGCCGTGACATTTCCCCATGAGAACCAACCTGTAAGCCAGGCTGAACTACCTCCATCCCCCAGATGAAGCAACTGGGCTTCATGAAACTGAAGGAACGCGTGTGTTCTCTCAGCTGGGAAAATCTTAATCTTCCAGTCCCCAACTCAAAGCCTAAGCAATGTTGCATCCCTGAGGATCCCTGAAGCTAATGCAGTGGCAGACGGCACTCTCTCCTTCGGTCCCCACCACAGAGCTGTGAGGCAGGGCTGTGATCCGCAGTGCTCAACCAGGAAACTGCGGCTGGGGAGGCTTAAGTAACTTGTTCAAAGGGACGATGGGTCCATAATAAAAGCCAATCCCTGCTATTTCATTCTCTTCAAGGAGTTTATATATTTTGCCTCAGATTGTTGCTTTCAACCATAAATCAGAGTCACTATGCTTGATGAAGAAATGCATTTATGAAAATAGTAAAATCCCAAAGCACAGACATAGAATATATAACTACAGGCATTGCATTATTTTTTTATTCACCTTATAATGTTTTGCTCAATCATTTTAGGCTGACATTTATTATTACATTTCCTTTTTAATAGAACCAACCGAATAAATTTGCTGAGAAATTCAGTGGCGTTATACTGGTCTCTGTTCTTCAGAAGACAAGAGGCTGCCAAGACATTGGTTTGTGGGAACCTCAGCTACAAATGCTCTTAGAAAGCCGGGGTGTGCTTGCCAACCAGTGCGCACCCTCCAGTGCCTTAGTCTCTTCTTATGGATATTGAGCATCTATTAATAGTCTAAGCTACCATTTGCGGCCGAGGCAACATGTTAGTGATTAAGAGATGAGGTTCCAATCCCGGCTCTGCAATTCACTACAGTTTATTTGCAGCCTCCTGCAGCTACCTTTGTTAAAGGCTCATTATGTTGCTGAATGCTCCTCATGGGCCAAGGACTATTCCATGCACTTTACGTTAATCCTCTTAGCGGTCCCAAGATGGATGATTAATCCCATTCTACGGAGGAGAACACAGAGTGAGCTCAGAGAGGAAAAATAAATTGAGAATAGCCATACAATTAATAAGCTTCAAAGCTCGCATTTGAACCCTGGGTCTCTGATTAACTGCCCATGTTTCACTCACTACGTGACACTGTGGGACTAAAGAGAGGTGGTAACGTGGCTGTGTGGGAAACAGCATAGCATAGCTCTGTCGGAAGGGCCAGGCAGGCAGATGCTGTCCAAGCTCAACAAGGCATTGTTTCCTCAGTCCTGTCGAATTACCGGTGATTTTGATTAGTAGCCCAGTCTAGAATCACATGTGTGAGGACATATTCTGAGGAGTGTTAGGCAGACTCTAGACAGAGAGAAGGATGGGAACCCTGATTCTGATGGCTGGAATGAGGACTGAATTAGTAAGTGAGTCAAGGTAATCACAGGATGCCTTAGCTGGTTGCATCACCTGAGACTAAGCTTCCTCCCTGTTCTATAAAATGGGAATAATCATACCTAACTCGCGGGGTGGTTGTGACCAAATGTGTGAAAATATGTACCCTCTCAGCTCCCTTCCTGTGTGCACAGACTCCCTGCAGCCCCCAGCCCTACCCTCCTTCTAACACTCTCCAGCACTGTCTCAGCATTCCAGGGGACATGACTTCCACCAGGCCATGGTGTCATGGAGGACGACAGACACACCTTGAACGTGATGGCCGCTGCATTTCCACAGACAGAGAACTTATCTGCTCCTCAGAAGCAACCACGTCCATATCACTCACTGTGACTAGTGGGCCTGAGAGGGGATTACAGCCCCCTCAATGACTGAGGAGCTGGTCCTAACAAGGCATCATGGAACCTCTACTTTAGCTTCACTAGACAATGAAAAACCTCACTGACTTATCTTCTTTTTATCAGCCCAGATATCTTCTTTTCCAATGCAAATCCACAAAGGCCAGTTTCCTTAACAATGCCCCATCCTCATCCTGGCAGAGACCAAAAAGGCTGCAGGTCAGCCTGGGGGATGCTTCCCCCAGCCTTTGTGTGGCTCCAGGAGAACCAGGAGCCTGTCTAAGCCTCAGCTTACTCATCTATTGCCAGACAACCCTTCCCCTGACTTCCTCCCGAGATAAACCAAGATAAAGATAAGCCAGGAAGGTGTGGGGACAATATCTCGTCATTTATCATATGTAAAAACAACTCCTACTTCTGAAGAACTCAAAATTCTGTGTTCAAAGGCTTTGTTTGCTAGATACCACCTTCCTTGCTAAACTTAAATTATATATTGCCTCTCTCAGATACAGTTAGATCCCCATGAACCAGCTCAACCAAGCTAAACGACTTCTCCAAAGATCACAGCTCAAACAGGGATGCACTGCAGAGAATCTCGGTCTCAGACCCTGTTCAGTAGAGCATGCTTCTCCAGTTTTACCACATGCCTGTACATCTCAGGGCATCTCCATCCACCAAAAGCCCATTTAGCTCTAATGCCTCTTTCTTTGAGGCGTAGTCTATGAAACAGCTCAGGCATCACTTGGGAGGTGTTGATAATTGTTAAAAATGCAGTGAGGCAAGCCCTATGCAGACCTGCTGATTCAGGGCAGCAATTCAACAAGAACCCCAGGCCTTGACACATTGGCACAACGAAGATTGAAAGTCCAGCTTTGGAGATCATTCAACTCCCTCATTTTCCAGGGAGGGAACCTGAGCTTCAATCGAGTGACTTTCAAGATCACCCCACAGCAGAATCCAGTTTAGATTCCAGAATTCCAGCTCAGCAATGTAACCTCTGCCAGTATCATGAACCTCTCTGGGCCTGTTTCCACATCAGTCAAGTGAGGATACTCACAGCTGCCTGCCTCCTTCTTGGTATAAAAAGTGGTGATGCCTGAGAAAGCACCTGATTCATGTCGAAGCCTTATGCAAACTAACGTGCACGCCATTATAGCAAACCAAACTCACCCAGAGATTGTGTGTGTGTGTGTGGGTGTGTGCGTAAGTTTCAGGTGCAGAACTGGGCCATATATGACAAATTCTGCCCTACTTAATTCAGAATGTAACCTAATTCTCAGACTAGTTGCCAAAAAAAGAACTATTTCTCCTCTAAATCTCCAAAGGGCTCTTAAAATGGTTTGGCCCTCAGGGACTCACCGATGTGTTTCCACCACCACAGAGTCAAAGCAGCCTGAGATCACGGGGCTTTATGTCAAATGGTGTTAGATTTGGGGGCATGAGCTCAGGTAGACAGGCTACAGGGGACAGGTGGGCAGCCTTTCATTTTTTTAATTCCTAAGAGCCACTCAATCAAGTGTGATTTAGTGGGGAGAGAGAAAGAGACAGGAAAAGAAAAAGACTGGGGAAGAGGAAGAAGACAAAAGGAGGGAGGAAGGTTCTGTTGACAGTATCCATTTATTCACTAAATGAGTATTTACTGAGCTATCTTATTGTTCAGGGAACAGCCATGATCAAAGCCGGCAAGGATCCCGCCCTGAGATGGTCCAGTGGTGATGGTGGAGAGGGAGGCACGAGAAAAAGCAAACAAATGACCTGGACAACTCGGAGTCATAAAAAGTGCTTTGAGGGACATATGGATGGGTGGTGGGGTTCTACTTATGACTGGATGGTCAAGGTGGCCTGTCTGAGATGAAAATTCAACCTTAAGGACAAGAAGCTGTGTGCAGACAAGGGGAAAGGGCTTCCCAGGCAATGCCAGTGCTCCAAGGAACAGAGAAAGTGTGGTGAGCGAGCAAAGGAGGTAGAAGATGAGGTCAAAAAGGTTGATCTAAGTTAGTTCACACGGCACCTCCTGGGTCATGATCAGAGTGTGGACATCAGTCTGAGTGCAGTAGGATGTTACTGCCAGTGCAACTAGTGATACACCTGAGAGCGGAAATTACAGTCTCAGAATCCCAGCACAGCAGCACAGTTAACAGACTCAAAGCAGGGGAATAATAGCACCTTTCTTCACTTTTATCCCCTACCTTTCATCCCTTCTTCCTCTCAGATGTTTATTTAACACGTGTTCACGGCAGTTACTGTGTCTCTGAGCACCAGCATTTGGCTAACTTTCTTATTAAGTTCATCTCTGTGAATTAGCACCAGATACCTAACCCAGAGCAATCAGTTGTCCCCCATTGCCAAGAGCAACTTTGGTTTGTTGTACTACAGAACCTGTACACGTAAAACTAGGATTTTTATCCAGCTGTGCTGAATAAGAATCTTTAGGGGTGGGCCTGCCCATGGGTGACAAGAGATGCTGAGAACCATGCAAGCCTCTTCTCTGGTCCTTTCTCTGGGGTACCAACATCTCATCTCTGCTTCCTCAGCTACCCTTAGTCTTCTCTGACGTCAAGTCTCCATCAGCATCTCTAACTCAAACTACTCTGAGTGCTATTTCTGGATCTGAAGTCCTCACTGGTTGCCCTGTTCAGCTAAAGGATCCTGTCTTGAGGACTTGAGTTGATCCTTTATCATTTCATCCTCCCAGAATCTCGTCTCCTGCTCTATATGCAACAGAAACTTAAGAAATGGTTACTGCTGATGATAAAAATAACTTCAATACAGTGAAGCATCGAGAGGCAAGGGTGTCTCAACTTTATTTTAGGATGGGAAGAAAAAAAATCACAACAGTAACAATGAAGCAATGACACTGATAAGGGTTCATTTGTACTGGACACTTATTTTCTGCCAGATACTGGGCCAACGGCATGCACCATCTCATAATCTAATTTGTTCCCCATCTAATCTCTACCAGCAAGACCTTGAATTGATTCTGAAAAGGCCCAGGCTGGTGGGAAAGGCTCTCAGAAACTTGGATCACAGTTGCAGTTGAAGCACTGATTTACTAGAGTGGTCCTTTTCAAGCTCTCTGTGCCTCAGTTGACACATTTGGAAAAACAGGATGATAAATCCTTGACTCTTCTCTTTTCCCAGGTTGGTGTGAGGATCAAATGAGGTGACACAGCAAGTGCTGCGCAAACACACTAAAGAAATCTAGACATAAAAATGAAGGAGAAGAAAAATAGTTCCTGTTTCTGGGGCAACACCAGAATTCCAAAAGCAACCGATGGTTCACTTTCCTGTTCCAGAATTAGATCTTATTTATTCGCAATATTGCCACGTTAATGATTCAACCTGGACTTATCCAGAAACAGGTCATAAGTGAAAGAGAGTTTGAGTCCATGTAATATTGGAAGGCTGAAAAGCCCAGGGAAGCAAAATTCAGTAAGTATTGACCAAGGTCCTTCATTTCTAGTTTGCTTTGACAATAACCTTTATTTTTCAATTAATTAAGCCAGCGTTTCCCGGACTCAAATAACAGGCTAGACTTGGCAGAGCCCAGAGCTTGGCTGTCACCTCTGCTCCTCTTGTCCACGCTGGCTCTGAGTGGGCTCTTCCATCCTGGAGTGCGAGATGCCACCCACCCCACCTGGCTGGAGGGAGAATTTTTACCAGGCTTCCCCAGCATGGCGTCTACCAGGAAAAGAACTACAGTCCCAGAAAAGCAGCCTTTCTGCCTCGTGCAGCTTTGCCGAAACGCACAATGAGGGATGTGGCTCTGGCAGATAGGCCTGGGGGGGTCCCCCAAGACGAAGTGGGGGCATATGATTTGAGTGTAAACAGGAAAACCCTTTGTCTTCTTCTTAATAACATCAGCACCGCTGCCATTTGAAATCCCATCACTGGAGATGACTCACTTTTTTGTTTTGTTTTGTTTTTAGCAATGATCATATTCCTGAGAATGGTAATCTTTAAAGTATCAATACCTTCATATCAGCTTGTCTCTGAGATCCCTTTTCTGACAGGCAGGAAGTTCCGGGCTTTATAGAACACACCCCAGGCTGTGTGTAAGGCCCTTTAACTGCATCATCTCTTTGACTCTCTGTCACACCTCTGCATGGTAAGAGCTGAAGGGCAGAGGGGGACAGTATCTCCCCACGGGTCACCCAGTTGGCAGATGGCAGTGATGCTTTGAGCACATCTTCATATAAATGTGGCCCCCTCCTTTTTTTTCCCTATTACTCTTCACAGCTGTCTCAAATAAGGAGAGTATGATAATTATGATTTCTCGGAAGAGAGGGCGAGGATGAGATAGATTTAGGCCACTTTGAAAGTAATCTTTTGGAAATTCTGAAGTGACCCATCCCAATGTCTTTTGTAGCACCCAGACGTCCCGAAGAAAGTATGATTGCTCTTGTTAAAAAAAAGAACCAACCCCCCTACATGTTACTCTGACAGACTGTGTGGTAGGACTGGCCGTGGGGTCTTCCCATCGGGCTTTCTGCCCACGTATTTCACTAACAGAGTGAAGCAGATTTCAACCACCACCAATTGAAGTACTGATTCTTCCTCCACTGGGGAAGGAGATTTCTAGGGAAATACCTTCTTTATCTGGAAGGTCTGTAGCCATTAGCTGGTGTGACTCCCTATTATCTTAGCTCCCTGTCTTCCTACCTTTTGCCTTTTCTCTTGTTTTTGAGCTATGATGCTGAGGAGAAAGTGAAAAGCTTGCCCAAAGTTTCATTTGATTCCTTTCCCGTGGATGTCTTATTTTGCCCATATTTCCTGGCTAGAATGAATAAGCCTGAGCTGATTTGAATCTGCATGGCTGTTCTTTGACACTGGAAAACATTCCACTCATAGCCATTCTGCAATCAAGATCCCCAGTCCATTGAGGAGAGATCTAACTGTATTTTCAGTGGCAATTTAACTCCAAGTTGATGCAATCAATACTCTGTACAAGCGAGTGTGATGCCATTAGAAGCTTTTCCCCTTTGTAAGTTCACAGATTTAGCTTCTCTAAGCAGTGGAGAGGCATGTGAGGTGGAAGCCAATGAGGTTATAGCCCCTGAATCAAATAGTGCGGTTATTAATGCAATCATAGCCTTCTGCTCCAGAGCGCTTACAAAACCGCCCGACTTCCCCAGACCGACTGGATGCCAGAAGGCCCACGGAGAAAACTAGCATCAAACGCAAGATGCACAGCATCGCTGCCGCACTCTCTGCTGTGTTTGCTCTACTTCCTTTCTGTTCTTCACTTCAAAGTACTCACACTCCTTTATGGAATATGGTTCTACAGTGATATGGGGCTCTGTTTGCTATGGATTGAATATTTGTGTCCTCTAAAACTTACACATTGAAGCCCTCTAACCCCCAGTGTGTATTTGGAGATGGAGCCTTAAAGGAAGTAATTAAGGTTCAGTGAGCTCGTAAGGATGGGGCCCTGATCTGATAGGGTTAGTGTCCTTATAAGAAGAGGCAGCAGAAAGCACTCTCCCTCTTTTCGCCTTGTGTACGCAGAGGATGCAGTGAGAAGGCAGCCATCTATGTGCCATAAAGAGATCCCTCACCAGAACTCGACCACACTGGCACTCTGATGTTGGACTTCAGCCTCCAGAGCTGTAAGAAAATAAATGTCTGTTGTTGAAGCAACCCAGTGTGTGGTTTTGTTATAGTAACCTGAGCTGACTGATACACAGTTGATCTGGGAAATTCTAAATATCTGAATCAATTTGGTAGAAGTGTTAGATGAATGATTCCAAAATCTTGGCAAAGGTGATTAGAATTAATATTTCATTAATATTGAGGAGAGAACTTTGATTATCTAGAAATGATTAAGGATATGATTTTTTTTTTTTAAGTCTCAAATGAGAACTAGCAGCTTCTGGTCAAGCAGTTTCCTTCCAAACAGAAGACTAAATACTAACGCTCTCTTCTCTCTTTCCCACAAACTCACTCATACACCTTCTTGAAGAGGCATCACTTACCACTGTTTAAAGGTAATAAAGTTTCAATGTAATTGAAACCAGATTAACAACACATTCTATTCATCTGAGTGTTGGGCCTGCAATACTGTGTTTTACTGAGTTAATGAATTTACTTTCCTGATGGAAGAAGCAAGAACACGGGAGGAGAAAAATCTGGGCTTACTTAAGTGGTTGAAGATAGGACAATGGACTTGGAAACTGAGCAATCAAAAGTGTATACTCAGAAGGACCCAGGTTTCTTTCTTTCTTTCCTTCCTGTATTAAAATATAAATGAAATGTGTTAAAAAGCAAATTTGGCTCTCCTACAGCAACAGTAATAAACACAAGCTTTGCTCACTGTTACATTCCTGTAGGTGATAGGTACGGTACCTGGCACAGAGTGCACATTTTATAAATAGGTGTAAATGAATGATTATTAATGAACAATCTGGCTGTACTATAAACATACTTCTTAATAAGAAAAAAGGAAAAACGTACGCTTTTATTATTTATCTATGACAAATTTCACAGTAGAAGAGACTGAAATTATAAACTTAAGTGTTTCAGTCATAAGTTATTTCAAGGTGTTTTTTTTTTTCCCTCAAAATGACAGTGATTCACAAAGAACAAAAAAAACAAAAACAAAGGGAGATTATGACTAAGCATTTTCATGGATTCAAGGAACAAAGTGCATTTACTTTTATTATTCAAATTTAGAACTACATCCTCATTGTCATCTCAAAACTCCTTTATACAGTGGCAGTGATGTCATTACTTAAGAATTCAATTATCACAATATAAAGTACTAAAGTTATTATTTATTCTTTCCTGGCCACCACCTTAAAAATATAGAATTTTACTATCTAGTAATAACAGCCTTGACAAGACGTAAATTCTGGTAAATTTAAGTAAATCAGAGCCCGTATATTCAACAGCTATAAGAAATCATATGACGTTCAGAAATACTGAGATTGTTTTCCCACTTAGAATTAATTTATAATAGAAGGCATATCTTTTGCTCTGTCCTAATAATTTTATATTAGATCAAAAAATTAATTACTCATTTAATATCACAGCAATCCTAAGGGATGAGGACCCTGAACTTGTGTAACTTGCCAAGGTTACAAAGTTGTCAAATGATGAGGTATGGATTTGAATCTTTGTCTGTTTGACTCAATGGTCTTTCTTTTCAGCCAATGAAGCGTGAGTTTCCTTCCTCCTGTTATCCACCCCCAGGGCTTCAGTGTCTCTCCTCAGGGATCCTCATAATGGCTTGTGCAGAACTTACTGCACTTCCCCCTTCTCTGTTTGACCCCTAATGACCAGATGTGACGTTAGACCTCCATGTCACAGGAACTTCGCAAAGCATATAGAAAATAATAAACACATTATGTAACAATAAATATAATGTAATTGACAGAATGAATGGGTGGTGTTAATGAGGATCCAGCTCTAATAACCACATCCACACATGCTCAATCTAATCTTATCAGTGAACCCCCAAATCTGGTCTTCTTCATGAAGAGTCATCAAAAGAGAGTAAGTCATTATGTCACCAAAAATGGGTCAGCCCAGATTCTTTTTCTCCTGGAAGTGTGATTTAGTCTTCGCTTTGTATAGAGTGGGTCATGCAGGTCAGCAGGTAGAGTCACATGGAACATTTCCCTGTGTTTTTCTTAAGAAACAGACAACCTTTTGTGCAGGATTTAAGGAAAACATGCAGAAATCATAACTCGACATCCCCATTTCAAAGGTCTATGCACATCCGTTCTACGTGATGTGTGTCTGCATACTCTCAGAGCAAAGCTATATTTATGAACAAATTTCAGCTCAAGTGAACACAAGTGCTCAAGATAAAAAATGGTAAAAAGAACATAAAAATCTGATAAGCTCCAAATAATAAACTGAGTCCACAGTCCATAAACAAGTCCACTGTCTAAGTTGCTCCAAATTGACTTAGGATTCTGTACACATGGACAAAACACACTCTTTCTCTAAAGGAGGCTCAGTGGGGAAGATCTCTTAAAAACTTGCATTTCACTAAGCCTGAGAGCATGACATATGATATTTTGTGCAAACCGAACACTGAATTAATGTTTTTTGATGGAATGATTGAGGTTTTAAAACCAACAGATACTAATTTAATGTATATTCAAGTACTGTGCAGGGTGTAGAGATGATTAAATCCTCAAATAATTTATAGTTTGCTTTTATTCCATATGGCATGATCATCATGACAATGCAAAGAAGTCAATCAAGATAAAATTAAATAGTGATGACAGAAACATCGAGAGTACCACAGGCATTGTGGAGTAATTGGTCAACCACGCTAGTCAAGCTGCAACCGACTTATGGGATGTATGTGGCATTCATAGGACTCTGACTGCCTCATGCCCATCCTTCTGGCAGACATCACTAATCAGCCATCAGGCTTTATGCTGCTGGGCCAAGATGCAGCCCTCAAATCTTTCTCAGTTCTATGTCTTTGGCAGCCAATTAGCTAGAGTTGGCTGGTAAGATGAAATCTATTTGTCACCCCTGTCTTACATTATTCCTCACATGATATGGTTTGGGTCCACTAATCCTATCGCTTACCACTTTCTTGGATTCTTGGCAGATGGTGTAGATTGCCTCATTTAACATCAACTTCAAGCTCCTTCTGTAGAGTCAGTCACTCTTTGTTGCAGAGACAGGCAAGTTAAACAGTATCTTCTCCAGACTCCCTTGCAGCTAGAGATCTGTATTTCAGCTCCACTTGAATTAGGAACAGAGAGGAGAGATGCAGGGCTGGGGCAGAAACAGCATGGCTCTGTGATCACAGCTCCTGGATATGGGGTCCCTTGTTGCACTGGTCAGCTATGCTGACCATGGCAGAGGTGGGGTGAGTCTGGGAGCTGAGAGTTGTTTCTAGAAACTCCTCTTACAGCTTGCTCCTTGAGCCTTTCTAACTAGTTTGTAAGCCATGTAACACCGGGTACTAAAATCCTTTCTTCTTAAATCTGATACAATGTTCCTGTTGTCTGTAATTGAACCCTAATTTTACTGCCTTTGTCCCTTAAAATAGCTTTTAATGTGAAGTCCGCCCAAAACCAGGAACAGGTTTCTACTTCCCCCTTATCTAGAAAATAGATTTTTTTTGAACAGATACTAGTATAATGATAAGCATTGAAAGACTTCAGCCACCAGATCTTCAGCTAAGAGTCTGCCTTTGCACAGTTCCCTCCATCCCTCTGAGCCCCAGGTCCCTCATCTGTAAAATGAGGGAAATGCCAGGCCACTTCCATCTCTAACAATCTTTACACTTGGGGAAATGATTTTCCACCACGTCTCTTTAAATAGCTAGTCATCCAAGAAATTTTAAAAAATCTGCTTAGCATCTACTCTGCAGCTTTCTTTTTGCATAAAGTGAAATCATATGTATATATATTTTTGAGTAAATATATTGATCACTTGAGAGAGAGAGAGGTGACTTGAAGCTACTTCTGAGATAGGCACCTCATGGCTTAAGGAAATTTTAGGGTTCCTAATTTCCTTTTACAAGTACAGAAACTGAGGACCATTAAGGAGAGATTGCCTAAATTCATACATCTATGAAAGGACACTCATTTCTTATTCTAAATACAGTTACATCCTCCTTTCATTACTCCAATCTTACCAGAGAGAACAGAGGAAGAATATAGTACAAACTTGGGTGCTTACACTCTGAATGGAATGAAGGAGGTAAATTAATAAGGGTTTACATTTTTATTTCTCAGCAAAATTCCTTTCATACATGACCAGCTCCTGTGCCATGTTTCTTTGTCTTTTTGATACTTGTTCAGCTTCAGACATCTAACGCTTCATTTCTGTACATGTCTACACATGTTTATACAGGTCTAAATTTAATGATAAACTTTTTGTTAAGGATCTGCTTTCACATCCTCAGTGAACCTTGAGGTGCCGTCTATTACACAGGAATTCAGTAAGTGTTGGCTATTATTTACTTAAACTACGTTTAAAAGCAAATAAACTTTTACCTCCATAAGGAGTCAAATGGATAAAAATTCAGAGTACTTTTCTTTTAAAGTTTGCTCTGACTTCATCATTATTGTTATGTGGTTATTGTTTTGTTATTTTTCCCCACCTCCTTGGAGGTGATGTTCAAAAATGTATATTCACTGTAGGAGAATAAAGTAACAGATTAAAATTGAGAGATGAGTCAAAAATATAAAGAAATGTATTATAATGCTTTTAGTCTAGTCATATGAATGGGTTTTAAATTTGACACTGAGCTTCCTAGCAGCAAAAACAAGAAGTAAACCATTGCACCTGTTAAAAAAACAGTGCCTGCTACATATAAATTTATATGGCACTTGAGAAGACAGTTTTTCCTAGAACTGAGTAGAATGAATGATATGGTGAAAAAAGCACTTAAGAGGAGTCAGAATAACAGAAATAATTACTAACATTTGCATAGCACCTATAATATAAAAACCATTTTATATATATTAGCATTCACCTAAGCCGCACAATAATTCTGATGTATGTTTATGTTTATTAACAGTGTTTCAATTTTTAAAAGAAAGGAAGAGAAAGAGAAAGAAAGAAAGAAAGGGAGAGAGAGAGAGAAAGAAAGAGACAGCGACAGAGAGCGAGCAAGAATGAGAGTGAGAATGAATTAGGTTTGTCTGGATTCAAAGCCCAGGGCTGGTTGTCTTCTCACCAACCAACTACATGACCCAGAGCAGGTTTTGTACACTCTTGCCCATGACCTTCAGTGCCCTTGATCTTCAAATATGGAATAATGATCCATGCCTTTCCTGCCATAAAGGGTTTTGGAGACATAATGAGATGTATATGGAAGCCCTTTGGGGTATGATTGTAGTCATTGAAAATCCACTACTTACCCTGTATATCAATAATATTAATAACTATAATTAAATCACCAAACAGGATATAGAATTATCTAAAAGTAATGGTGGGATTTGCATATGGCCTAGGAGATATTGCTGGCTATTCTCAAATTCTCATGGTATTCTCTGATTTCTGGCTTCAAATCATTTCAGGGTGTAGCCTGCACAGGATGAAAGAAGGGAGGCCGGTGTTTGCCAGAGATTATCTTAAGAGAATGCTTGCACAATGTGTCTCAGTTTTATCTTCTGAGAAAACTAGGATTCTTAATCCCTGAGCCAGGCAAGAATTACATTTGTACATTTCATCAGCCTATCACAAATTGCTACTCTCTGGGCCTCCGGTTTCCTTAGTAACTAACCTTTCTCAGCAGGCGTTTAAGGGAAGTGTCCTAATGGATGTGTTGTAGGAAGGGTCCATGTGGCATTTACCAGATTGAGGAGAGTCACTTTTACGGTCCAGAGGATATGGTAGGCGGGGTTCCTAATGGCCAGTGAACTTTTTCCCCAGAACACAGATACAGTGTGACACCTGTGAAACCTACCACTGCACTCATTCCTGTGGAAAATAAGGTGCTTAATGGAGAAATGCATGGAAAAGGAAGATTTCTACTAAATTCAAAGGGCATTAGAGATCCCCTGCCCTTCTTAACAACTTGGCACTATTGAGTAAGCCAGGGAAGTTACAAGTTCCTCTGGAGGCAAGAATAAATGCAGACTGTTTTCGTATTACTCTATTAATAAAAACTGATGAAGGAGACACAGGCAGTGTGGTTTTCCTTTAAGCAGATTTCAGTGGCTGTATCAACTAAATTGAGAGAGAAAGGAAGACTTTGGACCGATCATTTCCTAAATGCCACTTACTTGCAGAAGTAAGCAGTGGTATCTTTCTTAGAGGTTTATTACAGGACCACTTCAATAGAGCTATTTGGGAGCCAGGCATACCTCTAAAATAATGTAAGCTAAATTAGCCCAGTATCTGTGGCTGACAAGAAGCATCAGAGCACTCAGTCCTGCTCTGTGTCTTTGACATCAAACAGGGTCTGGACGAGGTACGTTGATTTTCACCAGCATGACTATCAGCAGTTGCAGACACCTTCTTATTAGAGGAGGAAAGTGATGGACAAGCACAGCCTATGAAAAGATTAACATTGCTTGGGCACAGTGCTGGGGATCAATCCTTCACAGCTGTGGGATGCCAGGCAAAACTGAAATCCAACCACCATGGAACATGTCAAAATCAGCAGGTCTACAGAAATCTCTAAATGATGACTTTGGCCAGAGGGAAAAGGTTCCATTTACTGCCTGCCGTAGGGAGTTTAACTGATAGCACTGAAGAGGGAAGAAAGGTTTAAAATAAGATATTTTTCATGTACACTAAGGCCATTATTCAAGAACAGCATAAGAGGATAGTCACAAGAGCAAATGGATGTCATGGTTCATATCTTGGCTTCTGACAATAGGTGGCCAAAGTAACTTCTGTAATTTTAAGTTAATTATCTTCAGCAGTATGTGTTCACTGTCTTCTGTTTTCACAATGGCTACCCTATAATGATATACACTTAGCATTTAACTTGTGGTTTTAGGCAGTGACTTATAGGCTTATATACAAATGGACATAGGTTAAGGTTTAGTTCTACAATGCTCAAATTGTATCTGCAAGAAAGAGTTTGGATGAGAATTGTTGAAAACCAGTATAAGCTAATTCATAAAGAAGACTGATTTATTAAAGTTCTTCCTCTTTCTATCTTCAGTCTTTATCTTCCTCCTCCACCTGAAAAACTCCTAGTCATCCCTCAAAGCCCATGATGCTATCTCTCTTTGAAGCTTTCTCCAGCCCCAGTAAACAGTTTGTTGCTTTGTCTTTGTTTTTATCACACCACTTCCATCACACTTTATGATGTTTCTCTTTATGTATCTCTTCCCAAATTGAACTCTGAAAGGAAGGAAACTGTATCATTAATGGAATCAGTACATGGTTGTTAATGGGCTATTCAACCAGACAGCCTGTGCTCAAACACAGGTTCCACAGCTGTCCAACTTTGGGTATAATCCTTAAAAACATCTGTAAAGTGAGGAAAATAGGAATATCTACTCTGTTGTGTTATCGCAAGGATTAAATGTCTTGCTTAATGTCAGGCATATAGTACATTCATTGTGATTGTGCATAAAAAAGGAGAAGAAATTCCATAACAAATATCCACGTCTAAAGTGTTTACTTTTACTATTGCAAGGTTCTTTGTCAGCTCTTCAAATAATTCTGATGAAATAAGTGCACATATAATGAAAGCATGTGTGCAGAGACTGAGCTTGAATGCCCCCTTATTCCAAATCAGAGTTTCTTCAACGAGCTTCCACTTAATTTCCCTAAAATATTTTATAAGAAGTCAAGAGCATTTGTAAACACATTTATACCCTACAGAGTTCTAAAACAGAATTCAGGCAAGGAATAGTGGCTACAGTTGGCTAGGTTTGTATTAAATGACTTTCTTCAGAAACATTTTGACAAAATTAGGTACAGCCTGGGAAGCAATAAAGAATCTGTTTTTCTCATTCACTGAAAACTTCATTAGCTGACTCTCCTGTGTTCTGCTGGTCCTAGAGACACTAGGTACTGGTCTCTGTTCTGTCTCCTATGTACACCTGTTTGGTAGTGAATTTTTTACCCAGAAAAGATTTCATTATATGCACAGGGTGTGCGAACCCAGATATATGTGCAGAGAATGGGGATTCATGCAAAGCAACCCCCTCTTCCTGAGAAGGACCCCATCTAGCAGGGGCTACAACCCACTGAAAACTCTGACCGGAATGGATTTGTTCATTCAACTAGGACTGAGCACTACAAAGTTCTGGCACTATTTTCAGGGCTAGGAATCCACTAGTGAACTACCCAGAAGTATAAACAACTAAACAGACCATAAGCAAATTAAAGTCTATTAGAAAATAAAGACATACTTTGGGGACACATGAAACAGAAGAGGGGTCAGATGTCCTGGAAGAAATGGTAGGAGGCATGCAGTTTTAAATGGCAAGATCAGGGAAGGTCCCATGGAGACTTCTGAGATTTTTGATCACATGTGACTGAATGTTTGTAGTCCCCTAAATTTATAGGTTGAAACTGTAACCCCAACTGGATGGTATTTGCATATGGGCCTTTGGGAAGTAGTTAGGTCATGAGGGTGGAACCCTCATGAGTGGGGCTGGTGCACTTATAAGAAGAGGGCAGACAGCTAGGCAGCTATTTTCCCACTATGAGAGGATACAATGAGAAGTCGTCAGTCTGCCACCAGGAAGAGGGTTCTTACCAGAAACTGACCATGCTGGTGCCCTAATCTCAGACTTCCAGCCTCCAGAACTATAAGAATAACATTTCTTGTTTCAGCCACCCAGCCTATGGTCATTTGTCATAGCAGCTAAAGGACCAAGACAATGTTTATGAAACATATATATCAAAGACTTTTTGTATTTCTGAAAACAGACTGCTCTTCTTTTGTTTAACTTATGTCATGGGAAAGAAATGTCCTTAAACATTGGCCTATGTAATAAATGTTGAGTATTGAGGAATATTTTTCATTGCTTTTCTACTCTATAAATAGCAATGTATTTCTCAGGCCAAAAAATATTAGGGCTCAAGAAAAAATAAAATAGAACTTAAGAATTCAGTAAAAA
The DNA here is from genome assembly GCF_048773025.1 of Camelus bactrianus. Taxonomy (NCBI): domain Eukaryota; kingdom Metazoa; phylum Chordata; class Mammalia; order Artiodactyla; family Camelidae; genus Camelus; species Camelus bactrianus. The sequence continues at coordinate 122,007,462 of NC_133540.1, read as the reverse complement.
TTGAGTTTATATTTACTAGCTTTTCAATGATAATTCCCAAGGCCAATCTAAAATTCAAGGGAACAAATTATTTTTACATTTGGGATCATTTAATAAGCAAAGGGAATGTTTAGAAAAATCTCTGATAGCTCAAATAAAGAAAATATTCCTAAACTAAAGAAGTATTCAACTTCATCAAGCCTCTGCCCCCGTGTTCCACCAGACTACACAAAATCCTCTTTGTGCATAAAGGCTCAATTTCTGAGAGTTTGAAAGACATTATGGTTTTGAGAAATAAATTCATCTCCAGTGAAAAATGAAAGAGTCCCAAAACTCATCAGAGACAACAATTCAAACTACTGCTGAAAATGAACGAACAGTGTACATTGGGAACATACGCAGAGTTTTGTTTTGTTTTTTTAATGGAAATTGACTTCAGTAATTCAGATTTCCATTACTGTTACATAAACTTAAATTGCCTTGTAATCACTTGGGTGCTTGTTAAAAAATGCAAAATGCTAGGTCCAGTTGCAAGATGTGAATGTGAAAATAGAACCAGGGAATCTGCATGAGAATCGAGCACCCCGGATATTCGGACCCTAGGGGTCCCCAGATGGAAAACAATGGTCCCTGGAACACAATGAAAACAAAGAAACAAAAAAATCCACTTCTACTGAGGAAATATTAATGCACTGCACACAAGCTCACGGATATTTTCACACGCTTTGAATAGCAGTGGCTTTATAATTAACAGTCCATGTGAGCTTTAACCCACACAGCTAGCACTTTTATGTGGAGATTATCAAAGGTCAGCATTAGGCAAAAGTATCCTTTCCCCACCTTTCGGTTTCTATGACAACGCATCCTCCCTAAACCACCCTGGCATCACTTGACCCTCATTTTCTCCCTCTTTAGGGAGAAATGACTTAACTGATTAGTAAATTTGAAAAGGATAACTTCCCCCCTCCACTTAATTTCTCTCTTTTGTCATTCTGAAAGCAAACTGCCAACAAGAAGCAGGACTCTCCTGTGCTCTTGCAAACCTGACTCTCCCCAGGCAGCACCATCCTACCCATGCTGTGTGCTGGGGGTCCATCCAGGACAGCATCACCTCCGACTGAGAGTCCTGAGTCTGCCTAATTCTGGACCAGTCAGCAGGACCACGTGGCTCTCACACTGGGCTCAGCCTCTGACCTGGTTTCTTTCATTAACAGATCATATTAACACACTGCATCCTCCGTCTCCCACTATTTCATCTTAGTTCTTATTCCTTCAGAACAAAGTGGGGGTAAAAAAGGGATGCTGTCTGGCTCCTTTCAAAACCTTCAGAGTCAGAATAAGGGCTACTGTTAGATATATATGTAGGCTTCAGAGTAGCAATGGTGGTCATCGATCCAAACATTGAAACCGACAAGATACATTTGTACCATTTTATTTAAAAATAAACCTAAAAAGTTTTATTTCTTTTATCATTTTATTCATTCAGTACAAACAAAAGGAAACTAAAAGTAAAAATTCATACTATCCAAATCACATGTTGAACTGTTGAAAATTACTTAAAAATGTATAGATAGATTATGATATATGACTGACTCCCAATCTCAGCATTAGGATGTTTACTCAAATCGCTAAAGTGTCGCTGAACTCATCTATTATCCACCTGATCTAGACTTACAATAAAGCATAAACATTTAGTTAGAATATGCTGACAGAACAATACTGGGGAGTCATTTCATCTCTATAACCTTCAGTTTATTCATCTGTAAATGATAAAATGATAAAGGAAATGATCTCTTTGTAAATTTGAGGCAAAAACAAAATGGGCATACATAGCATAGTGATTTATAAGTAAGAAAGTACCATTATGAATTGTTTCTTTTATGAATTAGTATCCCCATTACTCAAGAATTTGATTTTTTCCAAGGAAATATGTAACTCTGCTGTATGTATTTCTCCACATTAAACAGCAATGATGCATTGAGGAAAGCCTGCATGCACTAGGAAAGGTGCTGTTATGTGCTGTGGATAATAAATACGAGCACATGATTCCTGCGCTCAAGAAACTGTTACTTAAAAGAAGGGAATAGGAGAGTGGAATGCTGTACAGTAAAAGTCACAAGGAAAGAGGAGATTAAAGAAATGAAAAGAGAATGGGCTTGACTTTAAAGACAGCCTCGACTCACCTGGATGGAAGGGAGCAGGCAGGTAATTTCAGGGAGGCAGAATCTGCCAGGGGTGCACATGCCGTGAGTGCTGGGGAAGTCGGGCAAGATGATTTCCTGCCCTTTGGTAAGCAGCTCACTAAGCAACATCCTGTTTCTTTAACGTAAACAAAATGCACGCCAGCTTTTTAAATGTGTTTTTTGGTAGGAATGTGGCAGAAATACGTTTTTTTAAAGTCTCCATAAAAATATCCCTTTGGATTTTTTCTTTTAACCAACTTTTCTAGCCTTTGAAGGACAAACAGAGCTAATATGGAGCAAGTAGTATATTATGGGGTAAGGCATTTATCATTATATTAGAAAATGTCTGGGGAAGATGATTTTAATTAGAAGGCACATTACATCAGTATTCTCTAGCGGCATATGGATTCTGGAGGAGGAAATCTCTCATTTCTTTACTCTGTTTCAAAGATCAATTGAAAATAATCCTATAACCAAAGAGAAGGTAGAGAGAAGGAAGTTGGAATGTCATTAAGTTTTACCTCTCTACCTGGGGTTTGCATCTACCCTTCTCCAGCATAGTTCTGAATATGGTCAGCACTCAATCATATTTAGGAGAAGGTACACAAAGAAGCAAAGCAAGGAAAGGATGGCCAGAGTTAGTCAGTTCCTAGCCTACACCCTTGCCTATATCTGGCACTGGCCTCAGAACCATAATGCACTTGATGCATCAGAAGGCTGTCTGTGCCTTACTGTGCAGAACATAAGCCAAGTCCCAGGTGAAGAATGTGGCACTATAAGGAAGTACCACTAACGGCACCATTTATAATGAAATGAGTGACAGTTCTCAAAGAGGAGGTGACATGGCATAGATGTCATGGCACATGGTCTCCAGTAACCCTTGTCCACTTGAAAACCTGTCCTCCCTTCCCAGCCTGAGAAAATGTATTTAAAGGAGCTGACAGGCTTTCCTTAAATAATTATTCCAGGGTTTAAATTGTTCCCTAAATAAAAGACATATTCAGGTCCCTCTGGAATGTGGTAGGGTGAGGAGGCTCATCTTCACGGAAAAATTTCTGGACTCACCTTAGTCAGCCATTGGAAAGAACAGTTCTTATTATTGGAAAATATGTGTATTTGAAATAGGTAGGCAGGTCAACTTGGAACTTTACAAAGATTTTGCAACTACAGAATTTCCCTGCTGATTTTGCATTTCCCTTGAATACACCTACAAAATGCTAACCTATATGTTAGTTTTATTGTTGTGTATTCTGGAAGAAATATACAGCAATGCAGAAGCCAGTTTACTATTTTGAGCATTGTATTTTTAGTATAAAATCTTGTTAGGGACACACAGCTTATGTGTAAACTTGTAATGAGGTCCATTCTCCAAGAGTTTTCGCTCTACAACCTCTGTTGTCATGGAGGAATGCATTTGGCTAATCAATTCCCTCTGTGTCTCCTTGAACATTTGCAATAAATAACAGGAAGGAGTTAATTCTGCTTTTCACTCAGGTGATGTTTAACAGCGTCCGCTAATTTCTCTTCAATGCATCAGTGATATTTAGGACTTGCTGAATATAGTGAAGACAGATGTGGGATTTGGGTGTTTGTTCAGGTGCTTCTGGCTTCTAATTATTTTATCATTATCCATTTTCCCCTGTAATTTGTTTAAATTTGGAATCACGTCACCAATTTACTTCATTGTTGCCAGTCCTTCAATATTCTCCTGTTTATTCATAATAGAGACTTTCTGTGACCAACTCATTAATAACCAAGAGTTTACTGAGATATAAAGTCGCTCATGTACTTAATTGTATTCAAATGGATGTCTGGGAAAGTACCTGCCCCCAATATATTACCTTGACCTTACTAATCCAGGAGCCTTCCAGTATTTCTTCACGTGTAGAGATTTAGAAAACAAACAAACAGTAAAACTTTAAGGAAGGTTAGAGTGAAGAAAACATGAGTTCTAGCTTCTGAAGTCTGTGGTCAATTTTAATTCTGCTGTCTGGTTACCTAAAAGTGAAACAAGTTCCTTAGCCCCTTTGCACACATTTCTTCATCAATAGAAGTGGGTGTACAAAATACCTATGGGCTATCTGACACGTGCAGAACCCAGCCTAGTGTGATCTGCAACACAAAGTGTTCAGAGTCGGCATAAAGAAAATTACGTTTTCGGCAGCTCTGTTCACAACGCCTGGGATCTTCCTACTGGCACTTATGCAAGAAGAGGAGACAGAAGTAATCATTAGAAAATTTGAGTTACAATATGGTGTGTTGCCTTGTCTCAAAATTATTCTATGTCTCAAAAATCACTCTACAAGTTTGAAGACCTATGAGTTTGGCATTTTGATGATCTCCATCTAATGTTCGAGGAAACTGAGGTACAAGAGGTTTGGTGATTTGCCTAGGACCCACAGTCAGCGTATTTCAGGGGTAGGGTTTGCCCGATGTCTGTCTATTTTCAAGGTTCAGCGTCTCCCAACCTCAGTACTGTCCCGTCCCTACAGCCAAGTACTACCCTTAGTTCACAGAGGGGCTCAGTGTAACTCAGTACTTCCTCATGGCAGGTAAGAGGAGGGAGTCTGACTGGACGGGCTTTCACACCTTCCTCCTCAAAGCATCTCTGATCCTTAGTTCCAGACTTTGTCACAGGAGCAACATGCCTGACAGTTTCACTTGAGATGAACACAGGCATACCTCTAAAAAGAGGCAGTACTCTCCCTTCCTGCCATTTAAATTTATCTCAGTCAAATGCATATGTAAGTAAGGCTCAGGAAATAGTTCTTAATAATAGCAATAATTTTATGTATTCCAACTTTCCTCCTAAATCCATACGGGCCCAGGAATTGCTTCATCTAGGGAAAAACTGTCTTTTTCTTTTCAATAAAAAAGCTGATGTCTACTAAATGTCAGCCCTGATGGCTGAGATGGGCATGATGATTCACAAGAGGTGAAGATCACTGCACAAATGGAGTGCATCCTGATTGACAAGAGAGCTGAACAGGAAGAGCATCTTCAAGCTACAACGTGAACGTTGCATCTGCACAAAATTATGATTCTTCATGTTGGTTTAAAAGGCATTAGCAACTCATCCCTAAGACACAGTTTTAAAATTACCACTGAGTTTGCCAATATGGTCTTTCGTGTCCACCTTCAAAAGGTCCACCTTCAAAAATGTCCCCTAATCAACAGGACATGGCGGTAGAGCAGTGAGGACAAACCACTGGACTCTACATCACAGCAGGGCAAGAAAACTTGTGCCACTGCTTTGAAAAGCAATCTTATCTCAAATATACATCAGGATACTTGATACGGTCCATTCTCTTGTTCCACTCACTTTTCTTCTAAAGCTCTATCCTAAGAATATATTTCTAAATATATAAGCAACTTCACATACAAAGGTTTTATTATAGGATTTTTCAAATGCTAGACAAAATGCAAATAACTTACATGCTGTACAATCAGGGTAAGTGACTTATATCACATAAATTTATAGAATCTAATATAGGCATTAAAATATTTATGAAGGATCTACAATCTAATATAAAAAGATTTCTGCTCTACTGTTGAATTTAAACCTACATAAAATTTTATACATACAGTAATATTATGAAATTTAAAGGAACAAATCTGCATGTAGAAAAAAACTGAAAGGAAATAAGTAAAAATATTACCGGTGGTTATTCTTTGAATGGTGGGACTATGGGCATTTTCTTTATATTTCTTTCTTTTTGTATATTTATAAACTTCTTACAATGATTGTTTATTACTTAAATAATGGAAAAGCATACCTTTTCCTACCACTCATGTTTGCAATTGGAAACTCATGTTTCCAATGCTATCATCTTTTCACATTTAAATGCAGTTTAATGACTTATAAATATATGTTTATAAAGAGATTTACAAATTGTGTTTGATCATTCCTCAACCCAGTGGTTCTCAAAGTAGTGGGAGGTGATTTTGCCTGTTCTCCTTCCCCCTGGGAGATTCAGCAGGGCCTGGGGACACTTGGTTGTCTCAGTTTGGAGAAAGGTACTACCAGCATTTAGTAGGTAGAAGCCTGGGATTCTCCCAATGGCCCTATCATGCATAGGACAGCACCCACAACAAAAAATTACCCAGCCGAAAATGCCAGTAGTGCTGAAGCTGAGAAACCCTGCCTTAGAAAAACATTATATTGTCTAAACATTATAGTAATTCAAGACTGTAATGGGAACTCTATTACCAGAACCTCTTAATATACTTTCCTATCGATTATCTATCCATCCATCTACTCACCCACAAGACATTGAGGATGCAGAGATAAGTGCTCCACCTATGTGATGCTTGAAGTTTAGTGAAAGAGAAAAAGACAGAAATCAAGAGTTTAATGTCACCTGAGGTGCTAAGATAGAGTGCTTTGGGATAACAGCAATGGGCACTTCAGCCAGCCAGGTGGTTCAAGGGAGGCTTTCTGGAACAGATGGCTCCTGATCTGAGCTTAAAGGATAAGAAGGAGTTAATCAGGTGAAGACCAGTGAGAATTTTACTCTAAAGGAAGGACAGTGACAGTACAGGCAAAGCCATGACACATGAAATAGCACGGGGTGCTTGGGAAATGATGAGTTTGTCACCCATGGGACATAAAATGGGCACAGGTGAGGGTGGGGAAGAGGCAGAGAGGCCTCAGGGCCAGAGTACCTTTTTTCTGCTTCAGGAAGTCAAAAAATGCTTCCCAGAGAAGGAAGAATATGAACTTAGAGCTTAAAGTTGAAATGATGTCTCCAGGAATATGAGGAGGGAAGGGCATTCTAAGAGAGAGAGCAGTATGTGCAAAATTTGGGTAGCTGGAGACGACACAAAATGCTCAGGGAACTTCAGTAGAGTGTTGCTGGAACATGAATTTGGGAATAAAAGGAAATAGAAGGATAAATGACCAGAGATGATGATGGACAAGGAGGCACTGGTCTGATCCTGACCTCTGTATCATAGGCAAGGACATGGAGATTTTATTTTATAAGTGAAACAGAAGAACCTTGAGCATCAGCTCAGTTGCTATGTTTTAAAAGTTTTCTCTTTTGAGACTATGAAGTCAGATTGGAAGAACGTGGGAAGGGGATGGGGTTAAGATGAGACAAGTATATTGATTTAAAGGGACAAGCCATCAAAGATGAAGTGAGACACTCACTGATATGTATTTATTGAGCCTCCATGATATACTTTGTACTGCTTTGGACCCTGTGGAAACCTGGGGAAAATTCACCCTGTACAGAGGTAGAGTGGTCCCTTTCCTCTAGGTGAGGGGAAAATGAATGGACACAAATTACATGGCTTGGAGAACAGTGCACAAAGGCCTATTATTATCCATTACATGCTGTCTGACATACATCAGGACTGACTGAATTCAGATTAAGGACGGAATGTGGGATTAGAGAGAGGGTAGATTTTGATCTGGGTTGAAATGGGGAAATATGGGTGGCATTTGGGTAGGAGAAGGCATTGTGGGAGAAAAGAGAGGAATGTGAGTGAGGACTTAGAAACTGGGATCAACAAGCATTTTGCATGAAAATGCAAAACTAGGTTTTATCAATTGTCTGTAGTTCCCAAGGATGTGTGATGCTGAGTGCTAGAAGGGTCACTTAGATTCAGCTCAAAGGTCACCTCTATGAGTCCTTTCTGAAGTTCCCCACCTTCTAAATAGTCAGTTTCTTATGTCCCAATACTCCCTGCACAGATTTGAAACCAGGGAAATTTACTAAACCAATTTGTCTGCATGTAAATCCCTCTTAGCCAAAACTGTGCCTTTAAGTCCCCAAGCACAGCACCTGGTACACAGATCACTTTTAAAAATCGTTATTTCATGGATAATTGAATGAATGGCCATATTTAGTAAGACGTATGATGGAAGTGAAAAACAAAGACAGCAGTGATACTAATGCTATAAGTAATATAAAATATTTGGTAAGCTTGGGGTTCCAGGCACTGTGCTAAGCATGATTTTAACAAATATCATTGAATTTATGTCTCACAATAATCCTATGAGGTAGGATTATTGTTATTCTCCCCATTTTTGAGAGAACTGACATTCAAGGTAGTTATAAACTTTTTCCAAGACAATGTAGACCATCAAAAACAGAGCTAAGAACTGACTTCAGGTCTGCCTCATTTCAAAGAATATGAACTTACCCACTATTTACATATTCTTCATTTTCAAGAGAATTTAGACTTAAGGTGATTTTACCTTTTTTAAAAAAAGTTCATTGATCCAATGTATTTGTCCTTGACCCAAAAGACTCAATGTAACACAATACTCTAAAGACCAGTTTACTTTGAAGATTTGAAATGTGTCTTTAATAAGCCCACAAGAGTTTATAAACTCAATGAAAAAGGCAAGCGACAATGAAACCCAGACAAAAATCAGTAAGAAAGGGAGACCCTAACTGTCTAGCTCCAGTATAGACTCACTGCATAACACAATCACATGAATGGCTTACGCTACATAGCAACCCTCTAAATTGGCCTAGAAATTGTGAAATTAGGGGAAGGGAAGACATTTTATTGCACAGACACCTACATCCTAATTCAGCTCACTTGCTAATTTGGCAGATAATTCCATCAACCCCAAAGAAGGACTAGACCCCCCCATCCACTCAGTGAGACTAAGGGCTCAACAAACCTGCACGAGTTTCCCAGAGGCAGCATCTCACCGGCCTGAGACCCCTTCTCAACTGATTCCTTTGTTGCCAACTCTAGTCCGGGGGGTTGGTAAATTTCAGCAAAAGGTCAAATCCACTCTGCTACCTGTTTTTGTATGACCTTTCAGCTGTGTTGTATGACATATACAATGGTTTGAAAAAATGATATTTTTTCAAGATTAAAAGATTCAAGATTAAAAAAGATAATATTTTGTGAAAGAAGAAAACTATGAAATTCAGGTTTGAGTCTCTATAAATATTTATTGAAACACAGTCACATCCGTTCGTTTTCACATGCCTTGTGTCACAACAACAAAGTTGAGGAGTTAGACTGCATGACCCACAAAGGCTAAAATACGATAGAACAAGCTGACTGGCAATGGTTCTAGAATAAAGCTCAACAGGTGCCAAACATCCATGAACGTTGTGAGTGTGGCCTTTCAGACTTGTGGTGTAAGTCAGTGGTTCTTGAAACGTGCTCCGGACCAGCAGCACCAAGCCACAGTGAGAAATCACTTGAAATGCAAATTCTCAGACCCTAACCTAGATCTGTTGAATCTGAAATGCTTAGAGCAGGAACTAGCAACCTGTGTTTTAACATGCATCCAGGTGATTCTGATACACAGAAAGCTTGAGAACCACTGACATAACACAAGGACTTTGAATGTGTTATCTTAGCCCATCATAATTACAAGAAAGGCACTGATTGGCTTCTGTTTATATTCCAAGTCCTGAGCTAGATCTCTCACTTACATTATTCCCTACAATAATCTTGAAAGGTGGGATTGGTTAGCCTGACTTTACAGGAAAAGAAACTCAAGATCAGGAAGGTTAAGTGATTTGCTCAAAGTTACTGAGTCAGGACTTAACCTCAGAGATAACTTGCCCCTCACTTGACTCTGCCCTCCTCCTTGTCCTGTGAGGAGGGAGAGCAGCCCAGAGACCCTGAGGGAGCTGCCCTACTCTGTCAGAGAGGCTTCAGCATTCTCTTGTTGAATATAAACAATGGCACAGAATGTCAACACCAGACAAGACCACTCCATACCTACAACTGAGCAAGATAAGGCAAGATTACACCATAATCACATCAAGAGAAGGCAAAACATGAACTTTGTTTAAACCACAAAAACAACCAAATATCCGCCATTCTCATTAATGTAGCTTGTTCTTTGCCAATTACTTCTTTAGCCTCTGTCCAGTCTTTTAAGTCTGTATCAGATTTATTAAGCCAATTACCCTGGCTTCTTGACTTCACTCAACCCAGAACAAAGCACAGCTTCCTAAATCCCGTAAGTCCTTTCTAACACTCCATTACCAAACGCCCCACAGTTCTCCATCGTGTGTGTCCTCCCTTTCTGCAAAAAGGAAAGAAGCCAAATTGTTTGACCACAGGTGTGTTCCTTATGATCTTTGGCTGGATATCATTGACATGTACAACCCCTCCACCCTCATTCTTCCTCACTAAGATTCCAGCTTTCTGCTCCAGGCTGTGGTAGGAAGTGGGTTCCCAAAGTAAGCAAAACTGAAAAATAATAGTCCCCAAACTAGTCAGTTCCAAGTACGTTATCAAGTTAATTACAGACACTTAAACTGACTAATGATGTCTTAATTTAATGGAATTTTTTAGAACAAATGTGATCACAAATAATGACTTTAGGAAACTGCTTTTCTTAAAAATTCCTTCTTTTAGCTTCTAGTCTTTACTTATCAAAGTCTTTTGATCCCTCAACTCATCAGACTTCAAATGCCACCACCTTTGTGCAGCCTTCCCTGAAATCTTCCAACTGGATGGGATGGCTCTTCTCTTTGTGTTTTCTAAAGGCCTTGATCCCTCTCACCAGACACTTTTCAATCTTGGATTAGTTATTCATGAGCTGTTTGGTCTTTACCTAATTTGCAAATACCCTAAGGACGGTAAAATACCCCATGTCCTCTATTCCCCTTCACACAGTAGGTACTTAGTGCATATTTGTTCAGTTTCACTTAGACATCTAAGTTTTTTTTTTTCTAGTTGTGGAGTTGAAAGGTCTACTTTCCCAGCCAAATTAAAGTCCATCTAAGCTGGGCTTTTTCAGCTCACTGATGGAGGTCTCATTTGAAATTATGGCCCAAGGCCAAAAGGTTCTAATGAACAGCTGTCTCAGATGCCTTTGGTGTGTGGGTATCTCTGCTTTGCAGGGGAATTTTGATGTGAAATCTTACTAGCAGAAAAAAAAAAAAGAAAGAGTAAAAACAAATCATAATCAACTAATCAACAGTTTCCAGGCTACTTTGGGAACTTGAAAGAGGCACTAGAGGTTCTCAGTTCTGCAGCACCAGCGTGCACTGGCACGACTACTCCACAGGAGTAAATTACACTCAGGCCGTAATTCTTTTAGTGTGTTCTACATACCAAGCACTGCGCTAGCTGGCAAGGTTCATTATATAATCAAGGAGAGGGAACAGAACTATATTACTTCCCCTTCACATTTTATTTGTTGTTCCAGGACTTCCACATTTTATACCAAGTCCCTATGTCGATATTACCTCACCTAGAGCCCTGCATATAGAACTTGTGCAAGCATCTTTCTGACATATGAAATTGATAAACTTCTCTTCATCCATAAAATCCCATCTTAGAAGCCACCTCCTCTGGGGAGTCATCTCTGATCACTTCTGTCTCTTCCACGTGGGTTTAACAAATAACAAAGTATTGGTAATCATTGCAGCTGGATGATGGGTACGTAAAAGCTCATTATACTATTCCCTGTACTTTTTGTGCGTAAACTTTTCCAAAATTAAAAAGTTCGAAATAATTGAACACCTTGCAAGATGTCAGATATATTTTTCAGAATTTTAAAGTCCCCACCATAAACAAAGCTACTATATCTGCAGCTACAACCTCTGTGTGCCCCAGATATCTTTCTTTTCTCATAAGAACTCTATTTAAAGCCAAACAACATTGCCCTGAAATTGAAAAAAAAAATGCCACTTCAGAACAGGTGCAGGTCAAGGATATTATACTAAACATGAGTTTCTGGAAAAACTGGAAATTGACAGCTTACAGTAAAGATTTTGTCAAGAAGGGCCATCTGTGGATTTTTGCCCTTGTCTCTCAGCTGAATTGTTCCAGAAGTATAACTGGTACCTCTGCTTCCACTCTCTTACCTGTGGACTCATCTTCACCTACTCCAAGACTGGCCCACCCAAAACACTGGGCTGCCATACTGTTCATTGCTCCCCCAAAGTTGAAGACTTCGTGTCAATGGCTCTTCATGGGTGATGGAACAAGTACCTCCTCTCAGCATTGCACCCCAGGGGCCCCTTCAGCCACATTCATTTCAACATTCTGATGCCCATGTGCTACAAGCCGCTGCGCTTCTCCACGAAAAGTACCCTCTGTCAGGGCTCAGAGTCACAATTCAAGCTCTTTGCTCAGCCTAGAATATTATTTCCCCATTCTGCCATCTGGGAACTCCTTACACCGTTAAGTCCTGTACAACTGTTTGTTTTTTTTTTCTCCATGAAGCCTTCCCTCGAGCCCTTTCCAGAATGTTCCACACCATCTGTGCCTCTACAGGCCATTTCTGGGCTTATGCTCAGTGGTTAATCTGTCTCGCTTGGTAATTAGTTTCCATTTCTAGAATGTAAGCTTCCTGAGGGCACATTCCTTTAATGTTCATCTTGTCCCTTCCCACCATCCCGGTCAATGCCTAACAGAGGACCCCGCACACATTTTGAATCCAATAAGACACAGATTACATGCAAAACTGTGAAATGATGAGATTAATCTTGTGCGTGTTCTTCATCATTCCCTTTATTAATGAGTGGGTATTTGTAAAACCTCAAATCATTATATTAAAATCCCATTAGTCATTTTAATCCTCTTTACAAATTGCTTTTGCTTCCCGAACCTTGAATTTCAACTAAAAGAGAATTATTTTTTAAAACAAGGCTTTATCAAAATCAGAATCTAATCTAAGTGAGAGCAGAAATGTTTCTCTTTACCCTTTTCTATCTGTGGCTAATTCTCAATGGCCCTTGTAGACGGTAATAATAAGGTAACACTGCTTTGCCCTGACCCTAATACAGACACACTCATTCAAACAGACTCAGACTACTTTCTAAGTTAATCAATGCAGAGAGTCATATTAGAGAAAGTGCTCTACAGTGGCACCAGTGAAGAATCACTGCCCTCTGAAGACAGTATAAAAGTTCAGTGTTGCCTAAAAGAAGCTCACAATTCTGCTCTGGGCCTCATCTTTACTTCTTTACCAAAAAGAAAGGCTAATTCTCTGGCCTTTCTCTCGGCCATATTTTCTAAGTGGTGCCATTTCAGGGAAATGTTTTGCAATCTACATTGGAATAGCCCTTTTTGGCCTTTTTATCATTTGCAGGTACAAAGGATGAAGGACTTGATGATCTGATATTTTATGGCTTGCTCTGTAAATGATTTTTTTCTTATACTTCCACTTGGCTGGTGATCAAAAAGTCTAAGTTCTGTTTCTGCTTGGACACTGTCACAGTCTGAGAAAACATAGATAGGAGGCCGAGGCTAGAATTCCCATGATTTTATCGGGTCCCATTGTTGGATTCTACTCAGACTAGCTATTCATGGACATTGAATATGTTACAGATGGTCAAAACTTGGTGCAAATCTGAGAAGGAAAGGGGCTCAGGAGACCACTTGGTTTGCTTTTGTTCTAACCCTGAGTCTCACGTGTGATAAAGCTGGTAGTCTGGCTTAGCTTGCTCACATGCCATGCTTGGGTCCTACACTTGGGTTGGGATCAAAGCCTTCCAGAAGCTGTGTAGGATACTGTGTAATCTTATTTCCTATGAATGTATTTCCCTCAGCTATCTCATAGGATGTTAGTAGACAGTTCAGGAATTCAGGAAGTTCCCCATCTATGTTTTCATTAACTCTCTTTCCCAATATTAGGGACGAGAAATAAATGAAAAGTGTGTTGCGATAGGAAAAGCACTTATGGGATTCACAGTCTTTGCATTTGGTGCTGTCTCTGCTCCCAGTTAGTGCTGTTCTGATAAGTCAGTTACCATCTCTGGGTTGCAGTTGTCTCCTATGTAAAATGAGACAGTTGGACTAGATCAGCTTTTTTAAACATATACTTCAGAACAAAAATGTGTTTTTCCCCATTTTTCTACTTGTCAAGTATTTATACCACATGCATGGTGGTAACCTGTATCTTTGTATTTTAGCACAACCAAGGCTTACACACTGAATCAAACTTGGTAACTCTGCTTCCAATTTCTTACCTCTGGACTCATCTTCATCTACTCCAAGACAAGCTCATTGGACATTTTACATAACTTCTCTAAACGTACAGGCACAAGGCACACCACCTGTATATGTGTGTGTATGGAGACAGAGGTTCATATATGGTCATGGAGATTATCTGGATATGAACATGGATACCTGTCCCAAGAAAGACATTTCAGACTAGCTGAAAATTCTGTGATTTGAGTTGGGGCAATTAGGTTTACAATTCTACTTTTTGTATTGTTGGAACTCAAATTTGAAGGTGTCTGAAAATCTTCAACTTTAACTGACATAAGATAGAACTTAGAGAATAAAAGCTGAGTCATTTGCAGAGGTCTTTGGCAAACTTGGGACATTTGACTTTAAACATTACCAACACTGGCAATAAAAGAATCATGTGCTCTCCTAGGGCCATGAAGGTTGACTTTCTCAAATATCCCCATGGTGGTTATTCTTTAGAGACTGCTTCAGCTAGCTTTGAAATCAAGCCATCTTGAAGATAGTGCACTAAAGTGGGGGGCTATGGTTCAACCAAGTCCAGAGAATAAAAACTAATTTGGAGAAAAAATGAAACAGAGGCAAACTATTCAAGAGAAACCAAAATGATCTTATCTGTGTTTTGTTAAGACACCAATGGTGCATGAAGGCAGAAATTTCAAAACAATGTAAAATTGTGTAGAAGTTGAAGAAATTTGTTTATATATTGTTTTCCTTCCAGGAAAAATGTAGGGTTAAATGAAATTACTCCCACAGTTAAATAAAATTACTGTGTGATATGAGAAAAAGAAGAAACTATCTTCTGAGATTTTACTTAATCCTATTACAATATTATTCTTACATGTGCCTCAGCAGAACTTGTCACAGATTGAGGATACTTTTAAAAAAGATACAAAGATTGGATGAGGACTTCTGATGTTCTCATACTGGTCTAAACAGTAGAACATAATGAACTCATTTTTAGAAACCAGAACTTACTGGAAGTAAGATACACTGACCATTATTAACGTATTAACAGAAACAACCTGTATATTGGATGTAGTTTGGGGTCATGTCATAGCTATCAGGTCCTAGCCCCTTAACTCTGTTAGAAAGATTAGAAGCACGGGTAGGCAGGCTTAAATATTTTCATCATCTTTCTACATTACACACAAAGTGAGAAGTAAATATTCATAAAGAACTTGGCAGTAAGAGATCATATCCTTATCCAGAATGAATACTAGCAAGTGTCTCAGGAAATCAATTCTTTCACTTGAGAAGAAAGGAGAGCTTGGATATAGAATTGATATCAAATAATTAGGGTTTAAATAATTCAAAGCATGCTATTTCAGTAGAAAAAATATTTCATTATGTGTGTATACACATATATATCAAGCTATTAAAGGAAATTTAATCAATTTTTTAAAACTCTCTAATCTTTGAATAATAGAATTGATTTGGGTAGTAAAATTTATATTAGACAGATAAAATACT
Source organism: Camelus bactrianus (assembly GCF_048773025.1). Taxonomy (NCBI): domain Eukaryota; kingdom Metazoa; phylum Chordata; class Mammalia; order Artiodactyla; family Camelidae; genus Camelus; species Camelus bactrianus. The sequence continues at coordinate 121,991,911 of NC_133540.1, read as the reverse complement.
GGTAACAGTAATGCTGTCTTATGCTTATATGGGTTTCCACTCAAGATAAATGAACAGAGTGGCTCATTGGGAAATGTAAATTAAACACTTTTGCAAATTAAGTGTTCAAAGCACATTTTTGCTAAGCATTCATCAACTCAAATTTAAATCAAAAGTTTATCCATTATATGTCATAATCAATAACCCAGCTCCACCCCCGCACCTCCTAACTAATGAGGCAGGCACATATTCCCCTTACAAGTCAGGGTCCCCCTCCAGAGGATGGAATTACTAATGGCACTAAGGCGTGGTAGCCAACATGAAACTTGACAAGCAAAACAGCACTCTGTAATATCCCTCCATGGCATAGAAACCTAACTTCCCGCCTTGAAAATGTGTTTAACCCATATCACCTCAAACAGGCTTCAAATAGAAAGAGAAAAGCACAATATCCCTTCCTTCCCAATGTCAAATATCTGAGTAAACAGCAATGAACTGCCCCGTGCTAGACGGCTCCACGTCAAGCATGCATATTTTAAAACTTTTACTTTGCGTGTTAAGCCTCCTCAACTTCTACAGCGTCTGTATCCGGTTCTGAACCAGACCTGACCAACGGCACAGATGGGAGCGACCACTTTACCTTCCGAAAAATCAATCAGTCCCAGCAAATGAAGCAGCTTCAGAGACGCACATATAATCACAACAATACCCACTGTCTGCAGTCCTTCCGACTCCCACTCGAGAGTCAACATCCTTCAGGCTGGTAGCGCATCCCAGCCTCCGAACCCCTTCGGAGTGGAGGGAGTTAATTAGAATCCGAGCAATATCTGGCTTGGAAGAAAGACTCGCGAGGGGGAAAAGTGAGCAGCTCCTCGAAGATGTACCGGGCAAAGCAGTGGCTCCCCGGGGCGAGGACCGACCCGGGCTGAAGTCCAGGCTCTCATACTGATGCTGCCATTTGCCCGGTGGGGGTCCCTCAACTGCAGCGCGCCGACCTCGGCACTCTGCGCTGCAGCCAGCGAGTACTCGGACTTAGAGCTGCGGGGGAAACATCTGTTGGAGAACTGGAGACTTTGCTGTGTCCGTGGAGAGAAGGGACACGACACTCCCAGGAAACTTGCCCTGGAGAGCACAGCGGCGCTCGGCGCGCTGACAACGCAACCCCGGGCTCGGCAGTGCGGTCTGCGGGCTAGTTTGCAGCCTGGGAAGCTCGCGAATGTCCCCTTTTTGCCACAGCAGCCGCGCTCTCCTCCCAGAGCCTGCTCCGCGAAACAGCTCAACCTGCTCGCTCTCGGGATGCTAGGGAAAAATCAATTTTGGTGGCTGGTGCCTATCGCGCCTTTAAAAACGCCTCTGTGGAAGCCCATAGGCAGCTTTTCTAGGGAGAAAAGTGCAGAAGCAAAATATCCGTGATGCAATGGCTTTTTCAAGCGGGAGCATCCAAGCCATCGCCCACCTGCCGCTCCACTGGGGCTGTTCTGGTCCCCACTGGTACATGATTGAGAGCATTATTAGGGAGATTGATTTAGTCCTTATATTTACAAACATGGAAGGAGGGTGGGGCAGAGCCAGTCCTTGTAAGAACATTGCTGTTCAGTAACTGCCCCCTGGAGGGTGAGCGGTACTAATACCCTTAAATTCTTGCTTCAGCCTGTCTCAAAACAAAGTTTCACAAACTTCCCTGATGATAAAAATCACCCGGGGTGCTTGTTAAAAACACTCTTTTGTGGACAGTCTGATTCAGAGGATTCCGGAGTTTTTATTCTTAAACTAGAAGGTTCTTATCAGGAAAGCATGGATGGCGCTGTTCTGAAAGATCGCAGGGGGCGTTCAGTTCAGAACCAAATGGAGCAGCCTGGGCCGCCTTGCTGGAACGGTCACGGATTCTGGGCTATGCCAGGATCACGCTGGCTTAATTACTCTGCCAGTTGTCTCTGCTGTGCTGAAGCCCAACCCAAGAGTGGCGCTGAAAACCATCAACTAGGACCCTGTATGCAAAGGGATTTTTAGTCTCTGGAATTCACTAAAAAACATAAGGGCTTACGAGTAATGTCTGAGACCCCACTGGGTACTTCCTGGTTCTGCTACTTCCTTGCTGTGCTATTTTTCTTTTTTTTTCTTTTTTGAGAGACAGTTAACCGTTCTGAAAACAGTTCTTCCTTTGTGAAATTGTGATTATGCTTCAATGCTTTAATTAAAGGTCTCCATCTGAAGGGAATTCTGGGAACTAAGAGTGGTTGTCACAATAGTTAACATTTTCTGAGCACTTACCAAGTGCTCATCAATGTTAGAGTGATTTATCAACAATTAACTTACTCCCACAGCTCTGTGTGATAGGAATTATGGTCATCTTCATTTTATAAGAGAGGAAACTGAAGCACAAAGAGGTCAATTTGTCAAAGCTGCTGCCACAGTGCTTGGTAGGCATTGAAAATTCATTCTTTCATTCAGTTATCCTCTAACATTTATTATGATAAAATGGGAAATAGTGTTCAAACCTATCCTTTAGGGAGTTATAGGTTAATAAAGGAGGCAGGCATGAATTCGAATGTGACCAATAAATGCACCAGCACTTGAGTAGATGTCTTTGAGGGTACAGTGGAAGCACAAGAAGGGAAAGTCAGCTCCACCTGGGGAAAGGTGGGTGGTGGCAACGGGAAGGAGACCTCATAGAGGTGACCATCAGTAATGGTAGCTGGCATTGTCAGTAGGACTACTATGTCATACACAGGTTTCAGGGCAGGTAGACTTGGGGTAAGTCCTGGTTCTGTCAATTGCTTGTTTTGTGAGCTAGGGAAACCACTCCATCTCTGATTCTCATTTTTCTAAACTCAAGATGGGAATGCAGCTGCCTTCTTCTCACGGTAGATGTGAGAGGTAACTGAGATTGTGGAGGGCCGAGCCCAGTCCCGGGTGTTGCCCTGCTCGGCACAGGGTAGTTTTGGGATCATGACAGAGGCTCTGCTGAGTCTAGAAGGATGATGTGACTTTGCTCTTCTCTAGTCCTGCTACTCCTCCCTGCTCCCAGATCTCATTCCAGTCTTCTCCCCATGAAGATTTCCTTAATACCCAAGCCCACAGGGCTATTTTTCTCCTCTGGACACCAGGAATATACTTAGGTCATCAAGTTGGCTCTTAAAATGGTGCTTTTCATTTTGGATAATATGTTTATGGGAGACATCTTTCTATCAATCTGCCCATGCATCTATCCATCTAAACATGTTGTTTTCAGCTGTGTTACCTAGCCAACGATGAGGAAGCAGTTCTCAGTAGTTCATGGGGAAATAAATGTTTCAAGTAACCATTCTCTGAAATCCCCATCAACATATAGCTATAGGAAGTCAAAAGTTAAAAAAAAAAAGTTACAGAAATGAATTAGGTCAGGTCTACTGTGACTGTCTTTTTTTAATCCTACACAATACCATATTATTGAAAACAACTATGGTACAGAGAGGTTAAGTGACCTGGCCAAGGTCATGCAGTGAGAAAGTAATAAATAGATCCAGATTTCAAACATCCCTTTGTCTGACTCCCAGATTTATTCTTCTCCCTTTATGCTTCTCAGCAGATTTCAGCAAATATTTGTAAACTGAACTTTTGATTTATAGAGTTAAGGCAAAGTATTTTAAAATTGCCACATCCCATTTTCCAGGAAAGAAATCCCGACCATCCTTGAAAATCACATAAAGACCCAAGGATATGATTTTATTGATTCCAGGCAGAACAATGGGATTCTCAGTGTAGGATCCACCAGCTGAAGAGTCCTGAGACGAGCCCTTTCCTGTCTACATTAGCTACCTTTACCACTTGGTTTTCTGAGCTCCTCCTGGTGGCTCCAGCTATAAGATCTTCCAGCTCTCAAAGAACAACATGGGCTCTCTCATGTGCAGACCCCAGAGTAGGATTTTGTAAGGTAATAACACCATCAAAGAAATTCATACTTCATCTGAGAAGTCTAGGGGAATGGGGAACACCTGGACAAGAGTGTTTTCCTAGGGGCGTTTTGGGAAAGAATAATTGGCTGAATATTATTTTTTTAAAAAAAACTTTCTGTTTAGGCTCTATCATTTTTTGCAGTCATTCGCTAGCCCCAACCCAGTTTGTTATATTAAAATATGCTCTGATTTTCTCCTCATTCCCAGGCTCACCCCCTTCTTTACATGTTAAGGGGTGTCCAGCAAAAGGAAAGAAATATCAAAGGAATAAGCTACCCCTTCACTCCTGCTCACTCTAAGCCAGGCACCATGCTATGTGCTTTACATGTACAAATTCATTTAAACTTACCGCAAACCAGACTTGGATGCTGCTATTCCTTGTTTAAAGAAAAATAAAAACCAAGGGCTTTTGAGATTACATTATTTCCACAAAGTCCCATTCAACAAGGGGCACAATCAGAATTTATATCTGATTTACTCCACAATAATAGCCGGTAGCATTTACGGAGAACTTATGTCAGGCACTACTCTAAAATTTTTATATGTATATTAACTGACTTAACTCTTTCTCACCAAAATGATGAAAGCTACTCACCTCTGGTGCCCTCTTTTCTACCCCCAACCTTCATCTCCAACCAAAGTGTACCACATACCTCCATCTTGGGCTCCTCAATTACTTGGAAATATCCCTGTATGTTCTCCAGACAAACTTTCCTCTCAAACATGTCAGGACTCAAGCTATTTCACTTAGCCGTGGGGCTCATTCTGAAAGGTTAGTAAGTGCACCTGGCATGCATTTCTTTAAAATATGTATACAGTTGTCCATTAAACAATTAAACATCCAGCCTTCTGGGTTGAGTGCCCCATTGAATCCATAAGATAGTGGTAAGGGAGTACCTTCCACTTTAAGAAACTTCCAGCAACATTGCACCAATGTCTTGATGAGAGGTCTCACGTGTCTTATGATCAAAGCACGTGGAGTATATAATCTTCATATAAGCAAATTGACAGATTATTTGGAAATGCAACTAGAAAATTTTCATAAGAATACAATCTTTCCTTGTGATTTACGATTTTTATTGCCTGCTCTAATTTCCTTTTCCTGGCCTTTCTGACTTACACTGAGTGGGTTCCTGGGTTCCCCAGTTTAATAGGACATACAACTTCATCTTTGATGTCACAATCCTTTCCATGTGCTCTCTCTCTAGAAGGTGTCTGCCACATACCACTACCATGAGCTGGCTTTAGGGCAGTGATTATCAAGGATGATATAATGATGACCCTTTCTTTATCATCTTATAATTAGGACCAAAATAATTTTGAATCCTTGTTATATGTGTATTACATAAACTATGTCATCAAATCATCACAATATCCTGATAGGATAGGTAATATGGTTAACACCATTTTAAACAGGACATCGAAATGCAAAAGCTTAAGTAACGGTGGAGAAAATTTTCAAATTTTCACATACTGAGTACAGGAGAAGCCATTTTGGTTTTATGTGGTTCAGCCTGAACTTTATGTGAGCTATGTGAGTTTGCAGGGCCTGATTTATGGCCTATCAAACATACACTGTACATCTGCTTTACTCATTAAAGGAAAGATAGTCAAATCCCAAGGTAAAGAATGCTCACGTTGAAGATACAGATCATTGCTTCTCTTCCTGCGATGCCAATATTAATGCTTCTTGTCCCCTTCCCAGACACCAGGATCATTCTGCCCCATTGTGTATTGCTAATCTGTAACTGAACCTCTCCGTTGAATTTTTGGAAGAATAACCCCTTCCATGCTTGATGTGTGTTCTTTGTTCTAGCCAGGTGTAAGACTGCTAAAAACCATGCTTCAATGGAGCAATTTCTCAGAGTGCTGAGGCTGTCTCCTGTGCTACAGTCTTCAGCTTGGATTGAATAAAACTTTCTTAATCTTAGCTATAAACTGGTTATTGAGTTTCCATCAACACTGCTTGGCAGAGTAGACAGGATGTCAGAGAAATCCACCTGAGGTCACCTGGAATCTACTTTGGACTAGCACGTGGTACCAACACAGGCTCCTGGCTTCTCAGATTTCTCCTTGTGCTTTGGTGAATTCTTCTGATATCCAGACCTCATTGCTTTGATATCTTTGACAAAATTCTGCAAATCACATTCTAAATGAAGTTCTTTTGACCTCTAGCTAACTTTGGGATGCTTCAGAGGGCCGCTACACAACTCAAAGAGAGATATTAAACTAATTAGGCTTATTTGGAAGGTTACATTATATGGGAAACATTGTCAAATGAATGGTGATGCATCTTCTTAGGTTATACTATATGGATGAATGTTATTAATATAAATGTTCTATAAATTATATAAAATTCCTAAAATTTGAAATGTCCTGGTATGTTATCAGTCATAATTCTAGTTATTATCTTAAAATGGTGTATGTCACAGAAATAGCCAGATTTCCTAAATAACTGCATTGTAGGCAGGTCTTTAACCATGCATTTTAAGATTTTGTAATTTATAGTCATTGTCTTACTCTATAAAATGCTTATAGATGACTTGCTTTTATGCTCCAAAACTAAATTAGACTAGGTAGCAAAAGATTTCCACCATGTATGAGGACTGTTTCAGCAGTGGCTCTCATGTAAAGCTACTGAAGAAATAGTAATGCGGTCTCCTTTAACTGCTTATGCCCTTTACTCAGTTTGCTTCCAGTACCACAGGAAGAAAACAACCAGGACTGTATTTTTATTAACAGTTTATTTTCTTTCTTCTAGGAATAATTTACAAGAAGTTCCTATTGATAATGCTGAACTAGTTTTATTTATAGATGGGTCCTACTTAAAGGATGACCAGGGACATTACCGAGCTGGAAATGTGATAATGTCCACAGTGAATATAATCAAAGGCTTTTATTTACCAGAAACAAAGTCAGCACAACAAGCTGAATTAATTATCTTATCTTAACCCAAGCTTGTAAACTAGCTGAAGACCAGATAGTGAATGTTTATACTGGCAATCACTATCCTTTTGGAGTGGTACATGACTTTGGAATGCTATGGAAACAATGAGATTTTTAACCTCTTCAAGAAAACCTAAAAATGGAAAACAGATTGCCAAGGTTGTTAATTGTTATCACTGCTGAAACAGTTAGCAATTACTAAAACACCAGGGCATTCCAAATCTGACACTCTGGAAGCTAAAGGAAATTAGTTTGGTGATGCTGCAGCCAAACAGGCAGCTTTAAATACTCATCCTGTCCAGCCTAGAGAATGTCTCTGTTAACCTTGCTAACCCAGTAAAAGATTTCCTTCTACAGGCTCAAGAAATTGCCATTAAAGAAGAGAAAAATATGTGGCAACAAAAAGGGGGAATTTTTTGCCTCATCACACAAATATAATTTGGACTTGATAAAAAGCTTATGGTGTCTGTTGGAGAACAATTGCTGTTACTCCAACACGTACATCCTTTAACTCATTTGGCATCTGAAAAAAATGGTTTTATGAGAAAACAATATTTTGGAAATCTTCACCCATACCTGTTTCAAGGGAGACATACTACATTATTTTCAGGGTCTCATTAAGGCACTTAAAAGAAATAAAAAAAATTGGTAGCTAACTCTAGTTTTAGTGAGTTCTCAGGAGACAGAAGCCTTAAGGACTGTGGATTATAACCTGGAGATTTTGTTTACTGGAAAAAAAAAAAACCCCATCAGATAAAAGATTATTTGCAGCCACAATAGAAAGGACCTTATCGGGTATTATTAATTAGTCCATGCACAGGCAAACTGAAAGGCATCCATTCATGGATTCACATGTCTCATTTAAAAAAGGTTCCTCCACCTGATTGGACTCTGGCATTGGTTTCTGATAATGTATTCAACTGACCAAGACAGGTATCCACAAACCAGGATGAGAAGAAGACAACAGCAGAGGCACACAGCTAACCTAAGATGCCAGACCCGACCCATATGCTTAGTTATAATAGTTTCTTATTTGGGGAGGATTTTGCCCATGAATTAAATGTTTTTTCTATCATAGGTACAGTCTTACGCTGATTTTAAGAACCAACTGAGTTGTTAGGTTTGTACTCAATTACTGATGTACAGCACTTCTAGCTTACTTGGTGGGTTTTTCGTCTCCAAGTCTCTGATTGGATGGCCCTTAGAAAACTTACCTTAGAAGAAAGAAGTTATAATTCTGTTCAGGCTACTATTGCTATTACTAGATGGGATTTTCTCATGTGGTCAATCAGTCATAATTGTTCTGACTTTGGCGATAAATATGAATTCTCTCTTAATGTTACCCAAGCTTACTCTGAACAATGAGCTAAAGTTTGGTCAAAGAACATAACTTCCCAGTTATTAGGAGGGATCCTCTCTCAGCTTTGGGATGGATTTATATGGCTAACACCAGGCTATCACTGTTTAATTTTAAGAGCTTCCCTATGTTGGGAACAACTAAATCATACTAAGGATAATCAGCCTAATGACACTAGAATATTAAGCTGTGTGCCTCACAAAAATGCTAACAATATCACTTCCCTTAAAGACAGTGATTGGTTTGGGTCAGATTGGGTTACACAACCAGGAATATACTACGTTTCACCTAATGGAACTCGGTGACTCTGTGGTGCCAATCTGTGGCCCTGGCTTCTGCCAGGATGCATAGGAAGATGTATCCTAGGATTTCCTTCCGTTTAAGGGAACATGCATACCAATTTAGATGTAACTCCAGCATATTTACCCTTAATGCATGCCCAGTGGACAAAAAAAAAGAAAAAAATTGACATTCCATTGGCATGACCATTTGGCAGCTACTTTTGTGCCTTTCACAGGATTGGAAGACATAAACACTCACATCAAGGCCCTAATAAAATTCATTCAACAAGCCTTGAACAATGGTAATCAGGCCATTGGCCTACTAAATTCTTGAGATATCCATGATCAGAAAAGCAGTATAATGACACCACATGGCTCTTGACATCCCTACAGTGTCCCAAGAAGTCACCTGTACCGTAATTCAAACTGAGTGCTATGTTTTTCTGCTGTTTTCTACCAGATGCCTCCTCTAATATAACACATTTAATGACCTACATGAAAAATCAGACTTCTGCCTTAGGTGAACCACTTTCCAGTCTTGGTGAACTTTTAAAAAAACCAGTTTGGTTTTAGAAGCTCATGACTTAAATCTCTACTTATAACTTTATTAATGTTATTAACTATATTATTTATAGCCTGTCTGTTTTATAGGATTGTTGTTTCTTGGATAATTACCTACTGTGTAACCAAGCCTCAGAAAAAATTAATGATGACCACATATCTTGATCATGTATATAACTCTACATAAATAATTATCATTCATGTAACATGTATTAATATTCCTTTAAAATTATTCTTAAAAATCACACATACGATGTCTGTGAGATAATCTGACGTAGTTGATAAAATGTAGCATCTATAAGATGTTTCCCTGTCAGCACATACCTTTAATCCTGTTCACTGTATATAATTAACCCCCAACATAGATGACTATGCAAATCCAGAGATAAAAGAGGCTTCATATCCATGGACATGATGGACCCACTGGCATGAAAGGACAAAATTTTGATCATTAATACTTTCTATCTAAAATTTTGCTATCAAAAGGGGGAAATGATGGAGAAATTTTTCAAATTTTCACTTACCTAGGTATAAAGAAAGTCATTTTGGTTTTACATGATTCAGCTTGAACTTTATTTGAACTATGTGAACTTAGAGGGCCTGATTTATGGCCTATCAAGCATACATTGTATATTTGCTTCACTTGTTAAAAAAAGAATGCATTATCCTCTGATAAAGAAGGCTCACAATGAAGATACAGATCATTGCCTCTCTTCTGGTGACCTCAATATTAATAGTCCGTATCCCCTTTCCAGATGCCAGGGTCATGCTGAACTGCTGTGCATGTGCTAATCCGTAACCACACTTCTTCCCCGGAATTTGGAAAGAATGTCCTGCCTGCTATACTTGATGTACCTTCTTTGTACAACACTATGCTGAAAACCACGCCTCAGTGGAGCAGTTTCTCAGTGCTATCTGAGAGGCTGTCTCCTGGGCGATCGTCTTCAGCTTGGCTTGAATAAAACTCTTTCTTATTCTTTGCTATAGACCATTTATTGATTTTTCATTAACAGTAACTTGCACAAGATTATGAAAGGGGTCAGAATATGCCACTTAAAAATATGCCACTTTGGCATAAGGATTATGTTGAGCTGAAGGTAACTGAGAGTCAGCAGAGCAAGAAAAGTTCTCTGCCCTCCTGTTACCTACCTAAAGGCAGGGCATACATGCATTTTATTTTGTGAAGCTGCCCTCTCACTCTTCTGCGCCAAGAATCAGAGAGCAACTCTTATCATGGGAGACAGAAAGTCATCACCGTGATCAGTCTGCATAAACAAACCTAACTGCATAGAAATCTTATCCTCTATTAATGCCCCTCATATACTTCCCAACAATTTATCATCCCTTAAAGCCCCAACTCCCTTTCTTTTGCTAAAATGGTACCTAAGCCCCAGAATCTAGCTGCTTCTTTTGAGTTTTGCTTCTTTTCTCTGAATGTATATGCACATAAATATTAATAAAAATTGAATGCCTTATTTCTGTTAATCTGTCCTTTGTCAGTATAATTTGAAGGCCTTCAGTTACTAAACATAAGATGGTAGAGAAAAAGATTTTCCTCTCTAACAATAACATGCTAGAAGTCAGGGAGTTGGGATTTAACCACAGGAATTTTCACTTTAAAGCCAGTGCTTTTATACCCCTGGGGAGGTATATGTAAACACCACTATTTTTGTTTTGTTCTCATTGTAGCCCCATTAAACAAAGAGAAGTAAGATTTAAAAAGCAAATAGTATCCATAAAGATGTGTTGTGGCATTAATTTCATACTGAAGTATAAATGCTTACTATCAAGTTCTTTCCTGGAAGCAAGGAAAAGAGAAATGAGGTAAGGGAAGGGGCTCAGGATTGGAGGGGGGGAAGGGGGAAAGTTAAAGGGGAGAGAGAAGAGAGGAAGAAAAGGGGGAGGGAGAAATGAGAGTGAGGAAAGATGAGCAATCCTCTATGCCAGCCACCATGAGAGATTCAGAAGCTGAACGTGGCCTGTTTTCTGTTTGCTAGATTCTCAGAGACATCCAGGGAGGTGGGATCTGAAACAGAAGTAAATGAGGCTATGGGAAAGGGATGAGCAAAGGGTTATTCCTGCCTAAATTAGTCCCACCTCCCTCGTCCACTGGTCTCGGGGGTCTCTGTACCTAGACATGCAGAACATCCTTTTGGCTCCACTTTCTCAGTTGTAAGCTTCAAATGACCTTGGAAATAGAGCAGGTGGTTTTAAAAGTGTGACAAATTGCATCTCCGTGGGTACTGCACTGGCCATAGCTGGGCCTCGGGCCCCTCGCTCAGTGTCTGTTTCTTGGCCCTAAGCTGCCTTCTCTTTCACCTGGGGAAGGACTCTGCTGCCTTAGATTTATCACTTCGTCAGCTCAGTTCAGTTCTTAGGCACAAGATTCCTAGATTGACTCCTGTGCTCTCAGCTGCATTGGCTCCTTTCCTGTCCCACGGCAGCACTTTGGGAAAGCAAGCCCAAATGATTTAGACCTAAATCCATTCCAAATCTCAGGAGACACTGAATGATTATCTTGACCAGGTTTTGTTGTGTAGAGTTGTGTACAACTCTGAGAATACTTCCTTTTCTGAGAACACTTCTAACTCCTTCTTATTTGTTTGTTTATTCACTTAATTTTTTCTTCTTTTTTTCTTTCTTCTTTCCTTCCTTTCTCTTCCTTCCTTCTTTCCTTTTTTCCTTCCTTCCTTCTTTAATTCCTCTCTCTCTCACACACACACACACAATTATCACTGGGATCACTTCCCTCATCTGCCAGGCTAGAATAGGTGAGGCCCCAGTGACTAGAGAAGCCCCCTTTGCACTGACCTTGTGTGCTGGGTGATGAACAAGGCTTAGTGAATGTCTATACAAAAGATGTTTAGGATGCAGGGTATGGGCCATGGTAGGCATTCGTCCCTAAATGCTAGTTCTCTGAAGTGACTGGGCAGGATCTGACAGCCAGGATTCATGGCCAGGTCTCTGGAACCTCAGTTCAGTGCTCTTTCCACTATAACAGGAATTTAAGGTGTCTATGTAATAGCTAAGATATAAGCAAGGCAGGACCATGCATACAGAAGAGAGGGAGTCCTCCTAGTGAGGAGATCAGAAAACTCCACGCTAAAGAGCAGCTTCTTCCGGGGATTGGCAGGTCAACAAGGATAGAGCATCATTCAGCTTGATGAAGGTCAGGCCTAATGTTACATATGTTCGGATGCTGCTCATGAGTGCTAGCTGTTGTTGGTACCTCCAAATCAGACATATTTATGTCTAGCTGTCAAGATCTGCTTCAGGCTAGCAGCTGGTGAAACTGGGGCCCGCATCTCAGCAAATCTCTTTGGCAAGAAGTACTAAACTTTATTTTTTTTTTTAAAAGAGGCAAAGGATAAATTTTCTTTCTAACTTAGCTCCAAAAACAGAGGCTTAAAAAGCTGGAAATGGAATCATTTCTCCTCTGAGAATTACATGTCTTTCAGAACTTCTAGTCAATCAGTGTTGCAGCTTATCGCTGCTGGAGATCGCTTGTTTCCTATCATTATGCTCACGTTGTCAATAGTGCTAAAATCAGTCTGTACTAATTTCCTACTGCTGCTGTGACAAACACAAAGTTGGTGGCTTAAAACAATGCCATCTTTCAGCGCTGGAGGTTGAAAGTCTGAAATGGGTCTCATTGGGCTAAATTCAAGGTGCTGGCAGGGTTGCACTCCTCCAGGAGGCTCTAGGAAAGAATCTGTTCCCTCGGGTTTTCCAGGTTCTAGAGTCTGCTCTTGTTCCTTGGCTAGTGGCCACCTCCATCTTCAATGCCAACAATGGACAATTAAGTCTCTCTCAGACAACATCATTCTGAACTGCATTCTTTTGCCTCTTTCTTCCATTTACCCCTGTGAATCCATCAGGCCTGTCTGGATAATCAAGGATAATCTTCCTACATTAAGGTCAGATAATTAGCAACCTTAATTCCATCTGCATCTTTAATTACCCTTGCCATGCAACCTAGCATATCCATGGGTTTTGGAAATTAGAATGTGGTTGTCTTTGAGGGACCATCATTCTGCCTATCACTCAGTTCATAATATACAAATTACTTTGAACAGAAAACACCCTTTTAAATAAGAAAAGAAAAGCTACCTTAAATTGAAACCCACAAAAATAGACTCGACTTCATCAGGAGCAAGCCAATTAAGAGATGTGTGTGTATGTGTGTGTGTGTGTGTGTGTGTGTGTGTGTGTGTGTGTTTAATATACATAAAAAGAACCTTGTCTTTGAGAAGCAAAGGGCAGATTTAATTAGCATTTCTATCTTTGAACTTCCAATTTTCACTAAGAAAGGACTGAAGAAAGTATGTTTCAAAGTATTAAAAAGGAACAGCAAACAGTTTGGAAGATAAAAGCTAATGATCAAACCAAGGGACATTCTGCTTTCATTTTAGTGGTCAGAAGCAATTAGATGCAGAGAAGGTATTTCCTGTGAGCCCAAAACTAACCTAGGAGTTACAGGAGACAGAACCTCAAAGTAGACAGAACTGGGATAACGTTCCTTTACAGAATTTCTAGGAGGATCACAAAACATAATGGCGGTAAAGGCACTTCTTAACTGGGAAAAGGCACTCACACGTAACACTCCAATTAACTCGCCCAGACACCCCAGGATGGATAAGACTAGAAATGAACCACGATCTTCAGCTACAGAGGTTTTCATTTTTACTTAAAGTTGTCAGTCCTCTGGACATGAACGAGTCATAGACCATGACTTTCAGAAAGACTTTTCACTGCAATAACAAAGCTGTGGTAAATGAGGGGATTTCCCCTGCAGAGACCCTCTGATGCTGTCCCCTAAGGAATGTGCACTCAGATGGGCTGGTTCTCACACGCCTGAGTTAAAAAACAACCCTAGCCCTTTCCAAAAATCTACATTTATCCAGGGTTTTGTTGTAATTTTATGTGTATTTTCACTTTTCCGGACTTTGTCTCACTTATTCTTCATACCTGTTTGTTAAATTAAAAAAAAAAAAAAAATGAGAGCATTGAGGATATGAGAGTTTTTTTAATCCAGAAACAAGCAGCAAAATTGGGTTTTAAAACTAGGTGTTTGGCTCCATATCCAGTTTGGGGTTTGTTGTTGTTTTTTGTTTTCTGCTCTAGTATTTACAGAGTGGTTTCTCCATATTGGGTGCTGTAATAAGGAAGTGCTTTATTTCAGTGATATATGAAATGGGAGTAATAAAATTGCATACCTCCTGGTGCTGTCAGGAGCAATAAATGGGTTAGTGCACAGTACAGCTAAAGCATTCAGGCCATTGCAGAGCATATGGCAAGTGCTCTATTTATAAGAGTCATTAGAATTTCTTCACAAGCCATCTCTGAGGTGTTTCTATTATTACACCTATTTGACAAATGAAGAAATTGCAAGTCAAAATGGTTAAGACCCTTAACCACTTTTTCTGGTACGAGACCAAGTGAGCCATGAGACTCCGTCCTCATTCCCACAAGCCAGCCTCATGTTGGCCCCCCGGGCTTGGTTCTTTAAAACAGAGCCACTCTTAGTCCCTCAGCTAGTCCTGAGCTTCCAAGCGAGGCAGAGCCTAAGCTAACTGAACTGCCAAACTGTTCAATCTGTCTGGAAAGATCCTCAGATTTCAGGTGCCATAGCTCAGTGATCATTTCTTCACTTGAGAAATCTGACCTTCACATCATTTCTATCTCATGTCATTCATGTATTTATTCATTCTTTAGAACAGTTGACACTGACTGTATGCCATGCAAAATATGTAGGGGACTATGGGGGATAAATATTACGAAGAAGCTTACAGTTCAGGAGGAGGCAAGGAATGCATGTGTGTCACTACATCCAAGGAAGAATATTAGTGTTCATGAGAAAGTATGTTTTAAGTGCAGCGGGGATTTACAGGAGGAAGAGGAACAGGGAAGGGAGGGTTGAGGTCCATCAGGGATTTTATAGAGTCTGAGTTTGACCTTCATAGTTGTTCAATCATTTTTTTCAATGAGTCAATCAACAACATTTATCATCTACTATACGCTAAATATGCAAAACCCCTCAATATAATCCAATCAACAAATCCGGTTGGCTCCACCATAAAAATACAACCTTTCTCTGACTATCTCTTACTAAATCTGCTAATATAGCCCTAGATCCAAGCCACCATTGACACATTCCCTCTGACCTTCCTGCTTTCACTCCCACATCTCTACAGTGTATTTTTCACACAGTACCTGGATAAAGAGTATATTTTTCATGTAACTTCCCTGCTCATGGCCTTCCAATAGCTGTCCATGACATTGGGATAACAATCAAGCTCTCACCATGTCTTGGCCTCCCTCTGATCTCAACTGAGACCAATTTCACCCCCTCCTCCCCATCCCCAACCACAGTTCTCTCTTCACACAGTCTTTCAATTCTCTGAATAAACCAAGATTATTCCTGCCTAAGGCTTTTGTGCTTCATGATCCCTCTGTGTGGAATACTCACTACCCCAAGGCTGTCTCCTTATTTCTTGCTCTTTCTCATCACTCAGCCCTGCTAGGCTCAAATGCTGTCTGTTAAGAGGGAGTCTCCTTGACCAGAAATACTGTGTCTCCTGTCCCCACTGCCAGTCAGTCTCTATCAAATTGCCGTGTTTTTTCTCCAGAGCACTCACCACTTTCCCTGGAGTATTTTTTCACATGTTTGTTAGCTCACGCATTGCCTATCTCTTTCCATTCGTATGGAATACTTTGTCACATTATGTCCAGCTGCTAGAAGAGTGCTTGGTGACCACAGGTTTTTCATAACTATTTGTTGAATGAATCAATGAATGAAAGGATGAATGGCATAAGACAGTGTTCCTCACTCATGCAGGCATTTGAAATCACATAAATTGCCTCAACAATAGTCATGATCAGAGATTGGCAACTAACCTAATTTTATGGGACACTGGGTTCACAAGAGAACTCATCAGACATGTGGAGGAGGTCAGATTATGAAGAATTACAAGTACCTATAAGAGAGTTGAATAATGATGCTCTAATAAATGTTTCTGGACAGTAGAGTGGCATAATCACAACAGTGTCCTGTTTGCTTCATCTGCTCATAATAAAAACAAAAGCAACCACAGCAATGAGAGAAAAGAGAAAAACTGAAGACAAGAAGGCCGCGAGTTGGCTACTGCAAGGGTCTAAGTCAGAGGTCCTCTTGGTGGGCAGAAAGGAACAGGGATGAGCACAGAGACTAGCACAGGTGCAGAGATGAACCTGGCAGAACAGGGTGAAGCAGAACAGTGTGAAGGAGGTATCAAAGGTGATCTGAACTGACTGTGGATCATGGTGGATTCATTCATCAACATACTACTGGAACTGACTAGTGAAAAAATAAAAAAGGTGGTGGAAATATACTGAAAGGATGCAAGGATAACTCATAAACTTGAAGTCAGAACTGAATAGCCCAGACTGAGGAAGGGGCAGAAGGAAGGCAGCTCTGGGTGGCCTGCAGCAGTAGTTTCTAGACCTCTAGTTGAGAGGGCTGCACTTAACTTATCTCTGGCACTCTCGAGCATGGCATCTATCCAACTCCAAATTTCAAATAGGAAAGTCCACCTGCAGATACGCCTGCATCAATCAGTTATGGCAGATCACTGAGTGCAGAAGAGCACTGGGGACTCACTCCTAAGGTTGGTGGTCCTTTTAGGAGAAAGGAAATTCTTGAGGGTTTGGACAGCCACTCCAAGTCATCATCTCTAGGTGAAAACAGAAACAGGAACAAGTAGGGAGATAAAGTGACAAGAGTGAATAAGAGCAAGGAATCAACAGTCTATGTGAAAGAGGAGCCAAATGTGCCAGAGCAAGAGTGGTGAGAGATCTCAGGAGATTTCAGAAAGTAATATTCTCACGAGAGCCAAGAAACAATTGAGCTTCAAGGAAAGGATGGACCATTGTGTTAAATGGAGAAACCCAATCATTCTCCAAGTTAAAATGTGGTCCTAGTACAAATTAGTCTGAGGTTGGTCAAAATGTGCATATGTATGTGCATGGGGAGGTGGTTTGTAGATGTATGTACAGAGGACTGGAGTGCACTCCTGAAAGGGGAAGGTAATGCTTAAAATGATTTTCAACTATGATGCTTCTGTTTTTCCATTGAATCCAAGATAATTCTACAAGTATTACTGACCATTCAGTCTGTGCCTAACTTGGATGCAGGAGCTGGGGGTACCATCCACACAAGTGAGTTAGCCCCTGCTCTCATGAAGCCTCCAGTCCAATGGCAATTTTTAGGGAAGTAGGCAGACTGCTATAATATTGTAATGAGAGCAATGGTGGTTCAGCATGGGAGCTCCTTAGACAGACACTTAACCCATATTTGAATTTGAACAGGTTTGCTGAAAAAAAAAAAAATAGATACTATCTGAGCTGAGAGATTTTAAGGATGAGCAGGGTCAAAGATGGAGAAAATGTGTTGCCGATGGAGGGAAAAGTAGGTTCTTAGACATGGGTAAGAACTTAGTGGCTCACATATTTGAGCAGGAGAAACACAGAGAGGACATTTTGGATGGGAATAAATTGTATTTCACAAGATGAGACTGCTAAGGCAAGCAGGACCCAGATCACAAAGGCTCTTTGAGCATGCTAATGGAGTCTGCTTTTTTATCTTGAAAGCACTAGGACCAATGAAAATTTGTAAGCAGAGGCAAGACAGCATCAAATTCGTATTTTAGAAAGATCACTGTGGTTGCTGTGTTAGAGAATTGATTGGGAGGTAATGTGGCTGAACTTTAGGCAAGGAGACTAATTAGGAAGCTATTCTAGAAATCCAAGTGAGAAATGAATTAGGAATGTAGCCGATTTGGATGGATACAAAGTTTACAGAGGTGATGGATCTCCTGATACCAGGAGCTGATTAACCACGAGAACGAGGAGAGAGAGTCCTGAATGATGTTCAAGTTTCCAGAAAGAAAACAAGCAAACAAACAAACAAAAAACGTTTACCCTCTTTAGTTGACAGCTGAGACTATCTGCAAAATTAATTATGTTGTAAAGGACTAACAAATGGACGCATGTAGGTTTGAAACAAGAATCATTAAGTTTAGGGACTGAACAGTACACTAACTAGTCAGAGGTAAGATAGAGAAAGGGCATGCACATTACAACGTTGAGTTTGCTAGTACCAGCAGCCTCACGTTCCCAGAGCAATCATCTCCACCTTTGCAACTGCCAGTCATTGCCAAGGAGCCCAGCAGAAGAGAAGTGACAGTAAGGGGCATGTGAACATTTGTTCACGGCCATTTCATGTCCAGTGCTTTTGCTGAGCGGACTCTCCTCACTTCCATCTGTCTCAGAATGACAAATTCTCCAGGCAGATATATGAATATATATTTATTCTTGTAATGCCAAGTAGGAGGCTCTCTGGTTACCATACAAACTATTAGCAAACGTATTTGACTCTTTCTTAAAGAGTATCCAGAATCTAACCAATTCTCAGTAACTGACTGCCAAACACCTGAGGCAAGCCACCATCCTCTCCTTCTTGACTTTTGTCTTCTGGGTCATCTCTCAGCTTATGCCCTTGCTTTCCCATAGACTGTTCTGTAAGAAGAGCAGCCAGAGTAAACCTTTTAAAACAGGTCAAATCATGTGACAACTCTTGCTCAAAATCTCTGAACAGCTCTTTTTTCTAAAAGTAAAAACCCATTTTAAATGGGTATTGAGTCTCTTATAATAAGTTTCTGATTTCATCTCTCATTACATTGCCCTTACTCACTCACTCCAACCACTTTGGTCTCTTCAATGTGCTTTGATCATCCCAGGCATGCTCCTGCCTCAGGGCCTTTGCACTTGTGGTTTCCCCTCCCTGGACCAATCTCTACCTAGATTTCTACATGACACTTTCCCTTGGCAATATCAGGTCCATACTGCATGATCACCTTCATAAGCCCAGAAGGCTGCCTTATCCAAAATGGCACCCTTCCACTCTCAGTTCTCCCTTACCTCTTCCAAACCCTTTTATTCTTCTTAGAAATTACCAGTATCAAATAGACTGTATAGTTTCTTTCTTCATCTTGTTTTTCCCACGACTCTAAATGCCATACAGGGTTTTTGTCAGCTTCATTCACAATCCCCAGCACTGAGAACAGAGCTGACATGTCATAGGTGCTAGGTAATGAGCTGATGAATGTTGCTGAAATCTCGACTCAAACCAACAAGCATTCATTCATATGTACACATAGTTTTCCCTTTAATTAACATAAATTGATAATAATATATCACCCTGAAACATTTCACATTTAAAGGTAACATACAAGTAAACATAGAGAAAAAATTCCAAGTTTCCTCTAGAAGAAAACACTATGAAACTATTTGATACATTGCTTATGAAGAAATTGAAAATGTAACAGGTAACTAAAGTTCAAAAACTGTTTGAGTGATATTAAAAAGGCCACTTACCTGCCTTTTGAGGCTGGCGAGTCCTGAAATGGAGAGCGCCTAACACTTTTTGTTGTTGTTTTTATGTGAATGCCGAGATAGATTCGGCTTATAAAGTTTTGGATTTGAACTGGTTGAGCAGAATTGCTCTGCTTAACTGAGGGAGGCAGGATTTGAAGTGCCATCCTCCCCCTGCTTCCTAACTCTTTAATGCCTGTAGTTATGTGTGTAAAAATAAAGGGATGGAAGTGAAGAAGTGGAATTAAGTCAGAGGATGCATGCTCCCTAAGAAATGACAAGAGTAATTTATTGAATGCCTCCTTTGTTCAAGATATGGTAGCAGAGAGGCTGCACGTCTATTTTCCTGTTTGATTTTCACAAGGGCCCTGTAAGCTGTATATTATCAGCTCTAAGCAGATAAGGAAACAGAGAGGGCTAAAGAACTTTCACTTTTGCGCAGAATTTGTTGGTGCTGAGATGGAACCTAATCTGCTATAATTTACCCTTTATCCAAGGAACACTGCTTGTTTGTGCTTTGAACCACTCTTTCCTCCTTGCTGCAAAGTAGGAGACATTTTTTCCTTAGAAATTATTTTACAAACAGTGATTTGGTTTCCAGGTAAGTTCATTAAAACCCTTTGCAATGCATAATGCAGCCGTTAGATCAGGATTGTTTCTATGGAAATATGAGCCCCGAGTGCTAAACTGCCAACTTAACAAATGAACTTTGGGGATGTAATCTGTTTCCCTTTTCTCAGAGGAGATAAATAGGTGGTGCTGTTTAATTCCTCAACGCATTCTGGGTATCATCTTTCCAGATAGCGTTTGGCTGTGATGTATTTTCTCCCACCTCCGGAGTATAAAAAGCTGCAAGGTTTTCTGCCACACAGGAGTAAACGCTGAGCCCCAGAGCCAATTTCTCATTTCAGACACTGCAGATTTCCATGTGCATCTGCAAGCTCCAAATATGACTATAAACACGCCAGCCAAAACAAACTGTAATTTTTATAAAATAAATCTGGGGAGTATGTTTTTCTGAAACCTAAGGCTTCTTGACTGAGAGTGTAGTAGGAAAAGGCGAGGTTGGAAGCAGAGCTCATACTCCATTCATTGGCAGTGCTGCATCCCATACAAAACCTGGCAGAGAATAATCAGGACAAATGGCCTCATCTTTCTCTCTTTGTCACTTCCTGGGAGCGAGGTGTTTAAGAAAGCCAAGAACTCCTCGTAGGCAATTCAGAACAGAGTCATCTATTGCAATGCTACTCAAAGCACCAGCAACATCTAGGAGCCTGGTAAAATGCAAATTCTCCAGCCCACCCCACATTCACTGAATCAGGATCTCTGAGGAGGGCGTGCAGCAATCTTGCTTTACAGGCTCTCTGGGTGATTGTGATGCAGCGAAGTTTTGAGAAGCATGAACTAAAGGGAAGGATTTAGCTGGGACCCAGAGAATGGGGTTCAAGTCCTTGTAGCCTCACATGATGGAGGATTATTTGGGGATGAGTCATGTAACCACTCTGAGTTCCCTCTTCCTTATCTGTGAAATATGGAGTTGAACTAACACATTGATGTGATGTCCCTAACATGAGGGCATCCTGTGGTGACTGGATGCTGATATCAATGACACCCACATTAATAAAAGATTGGGCTGTCATTACCTGCCTAATCTTCTCTCTCCTAACTAGTGTGATGAGGATGATGATAAAGCAGTAATAATATCTTTGTGCCTCCTGTGTGTCATGCACTCTGAAGGGTACAACTTGTTTGACCAATGTCCTCTAGTAGTAATTCTTCCAAATTTAGCACTGAAAACCTGTGACCCTCTAAGGTCACAAAGAAAGTACATGACAGTGCCAGGATTTGAATCCAGATCTAACTTTAAAAATCCAAGCTGTATACACCTTGTCAATGTCTATCTTCCCAGATCTGGGATTTTTCATTAGCAGAAGGAAAACCAAAAATCCACTACAGTCCACAAGATGGGGCTACACACAGCAGACAGTTTGTTTCCTTTAAGTTTAGAAGGCAATGACTTTGAATATATTTGACACATAGATTGACTTTGTATAAAAGCCACTTTACCTCAGAGTGATCAATAAACAAGGCTGTAGTCGTGTTAAGCTGCTGGTTTATTGACACTCTGAGACGTTTTGTCTCTGGTGAATAGATACAGAAAGTGGAGGGTGGAGAGAACTTTGGAAAGCTTCTAGCTTAAAAAGGTCATCACAGGCAAAAGGAAATTTAGAACCAAAGCAATTAAAAGATTTATCCAAGGTCACATAGCTGGTTAGTGGCAGGGATGTGACCAGAATATATCTTATTGTCTACCTTAGCTGGTGCTTTTGCTGACAGTGTTTTATTAAATCAAACTGAATATCTCTTATTTTAGGAGGAGCCACATACCATGCATCCATGTTCAAGGCAGGTTTATAAGAAAGATGGCGTACAACTGTCTTAAATGATAAGCAAGGATTATTAAAGCTAATAAAGCTAGAACGATAATTCTGGGCAGGGACAACCACATAAGCAAAGGTATGTGGCTCTGGAACCAAATGATGTGTTTGGACTATCAGAGAAACTATTGGTACTATTAGAAGATTCCATAGTACTAAAAATTAAAAAGTGAAAATTAGGAAGCAGTTGGAAGCGAGGCTGGGGAGTCTTAAAGCGGCCAGGTCATGAAGGATTGACTATGTCATTCTAAGGCATGTGAAATTCATAAAGACTTTATGCAGGAGAATGACGTCATCAGATTTGTATCTTAGCTCTCTCCGGCTGCAGTGTGGACTATGAAACATCTGTGTAAGGGGTGGGGAAAGGAGGGAGGAAGGGAAATCCGACAATAGTGAAGCTGGTTATATGTATAAAATTCTAGGCTACAGTAATCAAAACAGTGTGGTATTGGGAAAAACAGACATATGGATCAATGGAACAGAACAGAGAGCCCAGAAATAAACCCACATACCTACAGTCAATTGATCTTCAACAAAGGAGGCAAGAATGTACAATGGAGAAGAGACAGTCTCCTAGACAAGTGGTGTTGGGAAAGCTGGACAGTCGCCTGTAAATCAGTGAAGTTAGAACACTCCCTCACATCATACACAAAAATAGACTCAAAATGGCTTAAAGACTTAAACATAAGACAAGATACTATAAACCTCCTGAAAGAGAACATAGGCAAAACATTCTCTGATATAATTGTAGTGAAGTTCTCCTAGGGCAGTCTACCAAGGCACTAGAAATAAAAGCAGAAATAAACAAATGGGACCTAATTAAACATATAAGCTTTTCAACAGCAAAGGAAACTATAAGAAAAACGAAAAGATAACCTATGGAATGGGAGAATATTTGCAAACAATGCAACTGACAAGGGCTTAATTTCCAGAATATATAAACAGCTCATACAACTCAATAACAACAATAACAACATAACAACTCAATCAAACAAATAAGTAGAGGACCTAAACAAACGTTTCTTCAATGAAGACATACAAATGGCCAATAGGCACATGAAAAAATGCTCAATATCACTAATTATGAGAGAAATGCAAATCAAAATTACAATGAGGTATCACCTCACACCAGTCAGAATGGCTATCATCAAAAAGTCCACAAATAATAAATGCTGGAGAGGGTGGAGAAAAGATAACTCTCCTACACTGTTGGTGGGAATGTAAATTGGTGCAGCCACTATGGAAACAGTACTGAGGTTCCTTAAGAAACTAGAAGTAGAGTTACCATATGATCTAGCAATACCACTTCTGGGCATATATCCAGAAGAAAGTTTAATTTGAAAAGATACATGCACCTCAATGTTCACAGTAGCAATATTTACAATAGTCAAAACATGGAAGCAACGTAAATGCTTATCAACAGATGACTGGATAAAGAAGTTGTGGTATATTTATACAATGGAATACTACTCAGCCATAAAAAAGAATAAAATAATGCCATTTGCAGCAACATGGATGGACCTGGTGATGGTCATTCTAACTGAAGTTAGCCAGAAAGAGAAAGAAAAATAAGATATGATATTACTTATATGTGGAATCTAAAAAAAAAGATAAAGATGAACTTATTTACCAAAGAGAAACAGACTCACAGACATAGAAAATGAACATATGGTTACCAGCGGGGAAAGGGGATGGGGAGGAATAAATTGGGAGTCTGGGATTGGCAGACACTAACTGCTTTATATAAAATAGTTAAGAAACAACATCCTACTGTATAGCACAGGGAACTATATTCAATACTGTGTAATAGCCTATAATGAAAAATAATATGAGAAGGAATATATATATATATATGTGTATATATATATATATATACATATATATATATATATGTACAACTGAATTACTATGATGTACACCATAAATTAACACAGCATTGTAAACTGACAATGCATCAATACAAAAATTAAATTTAAAAAAGGGTAAAGCTTATTCAAGTTCAATTCTAGTAGAAATAAAGCAGAGAGGGAAGATTCAAATGACTTTCTGAGAGGTATAAATGACCATGATTTAGTGATTAAGTAAGAAAGGAGATGGTTTAAGAGTGACTCCCAGATTTCTAGTTTGGGTAACTAATGGATAGTGATGAGATGGAGAACAAGAAGGAATACATTTGGCCATGTGGAAGTAGTAAATCCACAACGAGGTCACAGTGTCATTGGATCATTACTGCATAGGTATCCTGGAGAGGTAGTCAACACACTTGGTCTGTGGCCATAACCACTGTAATATACAATTCTGCTTAAGGCAAGAGGGTAGCACGGTCAAGGTCAGAGTCCTGGAGAACATTACAGAAGAGGAGCCTCAACAATTGCTATGGAGAGAGAATAGAAAAGTTGGAATGGGTGAGGGAAAGCCTGTGTCAAAAGGGAAAAAAAGGGGGTTTCATACTTAGTGAATGATAATTCATTTTAAATGCATAGAGTCATTAAAGTGAAACCTAATTTCATTCATTTTTACAAGATGAGTGTCCTTGGTCCAGAAGAGCAACATGAATGGAAACTCAATGGAATGGGGATGTTGGATTAAGAACAGGAGTGTTTCTGTTTTAAGGGTTTCAAATAAATGTCAGAGGAGAGGGAGAAAGTGGGAACGGGATGATTTAGGCATAACATATAAACCTATTGATTTTTCATAAGAGAAAAAGAAGTTAAAGCAGAGAGAGATGGGACAGTTGATGGAGCATCTCTGAGGAATCAACAAGGTGTTACTCAGAAATGGCTTAGAGAAATCCTAACTCATGTGGAAAACTACAGACCTTTTCATATCAAATGTCACTTTCACGGGAGGAAATTCTATGCTACAGCTGGAGGCTCCTTGTAAAACACCAGGGGTTCCAAGATTATTGTTAACTGAAGATCAGATGTCTGGAAAGATTTAATAAGTTTTTTCTGACTCATCTGGTAACACTGAGTGCCTCACCCCAGAGGCAAAGCTAGTCACTGGCATCTTCTGAATTGGCAAGCACATTACATATTTCTCTAATAACTAGGAGAATATACCTTGTCAATACAGGTATGGCAGATAATATTAATTAGTAATCATTGGGCCTTTCCCACTTTCCCTCATTTATTGAAATATTTTCTGAAAAAAATACCAAAGGGCCTAATTGTAAAAGGTTTTAATTGTTTCAGCTCTGACAACAGATGGTTAAGAGAATTTATATTTAATACTTATCTATTAAATAAACTGCCTTAAAACATAGTGTGTGTATAAGTAAATATTTATGTATTAGATCTGCATATGAATGTTTTTTCCAATATTTACCTTGCCTGAGAGCTTAGACTATACAGGCTTCCAAATTATGCTGAACAGTGGGACAAGTTTGATGAATTTCACTATGAATATAGTTTGGCACAACTTTATTTGAAAATAGAGTGATCAAATTTGAGGGAGCCGGTACCCAGCATTTTTGCATGGTTTGAATATAGAGTGACTTTGGATACAGTGGAAAAGCGGGACCAGGTCCTTGCCAGGTGCCCCAGACACCTTCTTATTTAAACATAGAAGCCACCCTTTTAGGGAAGTATTATCCATTTATTGTGAACAATTGTTGTGAATCAGTGTGGTTCTAAAACATTATTTCCCTTGAGATTTTAATTTTCCTGAAAATTGCATGCAACTTTTAGTTGATCTGCTCATTGAATACAGTGTTTATTTTTTCCCCCTTAAAAATGGTTGTATCAATAGGGTAGCAATAAACAGCCTCAGAATGGAGGAAATTGAGGCATAGAGAGGTTATCTATCTTGCCCATGAATACCAATTGGGATCAATACAGCCAGGGATTAAACCTAAGTCTATTTGATTTGAAAGTTGGTTAAGACAAATCTTAATTTACCATCTACTATGTTGATTGAGACACTATTCTAGGCCCTGGCATATAACAGCAGATGGAATAGAGGGACTTCTGCCCTCAAGAAGCTTGCATTCCAGAGGAGAGAGATGGACACTAAAGAAGACAAGTATATAAAGGAAATTTAGATGCTCCGTAAGTGCCTTAGAGCAAATCATATAGAGCAACGTGACAGAGTCCCACTGGGGAGTTAGCTATTGCAGGTTTCTTCCAGGAGGTGACATTTGATCTCCTCCTACCCTTGCTTGGCAACAACGCATACTGTGTGAAGGAAGAGCAGCTGCAGTGGCCCTGAGATAGGAAGGAGCTTGCCCTTGACCAGCTTTCAAATCAGACACTCCCTACTATGAGCCCTAAGTGTCTCCCTGCAAGGACCCATGATCTAAAGGGGAAAGCAGATAGGTCAAATGATAAATGAGGGTGTTATGTATCAAGAGCTATGATGGAGACATGTTCAAGATTCCACAGAAGCATGGAGGAATGGAAATGCTGTGGGTCGAATGAGTGTGCCAGGGAAGGGGGTGCAAGTTGAGACAGGTTTGGAAGGAGAATTAGGATTTTTCCTGGGACGTGGGGCAGGGCGTGGGTGGGTAAGCAATGTGCCTGGAAAGAACAGCATACGAATGGTGTGGAGAGATGAAGGAACGCAGGATATTCGGTACATTGTCATGGCTGAGCTAACCTGGGGTTCAGAATGGAGAGTGGCAGGGGATGGTTCAACGAAATGCAGCATCTGGAAGTGATTTAGTTTGGCAAGGTCTTGCAACAAGTTCTTCTCTCAGTTTTTAAGGATACGGTCACTGAAAATGCTCTACGCGAATTTCTTGACACTGCCTGTCTGGCTTCCTGAGTTCTCTTTTTAAATTATTATTATTTTTTAATTGAACTATACTTAGTTCACAATGCTGTACCAATTTCCAGTGTACAGCATGTTTCAGTCATTTGTATACATACATATATTCCACTTCATATTCTTTTTCATTATAGGCTACTACAAGATATTGAATATAGTTCCCTGTGCTATACAGTAGAAATTTGTTGTTTATTTTATATGTAGTGGTTAGTATCTGCAAATCTTGAACTCTTAATTTATCTCTTTCCACTCTCTTCCTCGTTGGTAACCAGAAGTTTGTTTCCTATGTATGTGAGTCTGTTTCTCTTTGGTAAATAAGTTCATTTGCATCATTTTTTTTTAAGATTCTGCATGTAAGTGATGGTATTTTTCTTTCTGTTTCTGTCTTACTTCACTTAGAGTGATGATCCTCAGGTCCATCCGTGTTGCTGCAAATGGCATTATTTTATTCTTTTTGATGTCTAAGATCTATTCCATTGTATAAATATACTGCAGCTTCTTTATCTGGTTATCTGTTGGTGGACATTTAGGTTGTCTCCATGTCTTGGCTGTTGTGAATAGTGCTAGCACGTGGCTTTCCAAGTTCTCTTAATGAATGAGGTAGAAGGTATACTGTTTAAGTCAGTAGTTCTCAGCCCTGGCTGCATATTAGAACCATGGGAAGAATTTACAGTAAATATAAAATTTAAAAAAAAAGTAAATCCCTGAACAATTCAAACTGGAAGATATGGGAGTAGAGCTTAGACGTGGATGGTTGTCTAAGCTCTCGGGTGAATCTAATAGGCAATCAGTGTTGGGATTCACTCTTTCCAGAAGGACTGGCAGAGAAACTGAGTTCTCCTGAAGATGTGGGGCATCACGTGTATTGCAGAACCTGTATAGGAGAAAAGCTACCCACACAAGGAGAAGAAACCAGAAGTGAATGATCTGAAGACTGACACTGTTCAGGGTTTAGAAAAAGTCATTTTGAAAATAAAGCAAGTGAAAGGAGTGTAATTATTATGCAACCAGGCTCTGAAATCTAATGGAGAGATCTGAACTTAATGGTGCCCTGAACACTCCTCAGTAATTATCTCAGAAGAAAACAATGGTGCCAAAGGGAGGCCCTGATTTTGAACAGTACCAGGCGACAGTAAATGAGAAGTAATCTCACTGAGAAAGCAGTTGTGAGTCATGCCTTGACTTGCTCTTCCATAATGACACCTGAAGCACGTTTGTTTGTTCTGTAAACCTTACTTAAGCAAAGTTACCCTCTAAGACACCAGGGGTTTGCCAGAGAACAGCTAGTTTAATTGGAGCTCATCTGTTTTTGTTCCTAGTGAGTCTCCCATTTCATACCCTGCTCCTAGTTTGAAATAGAATGTCCCCCGTCTGGGATGATTAAAAACCCTTTTAAGCCTACAATATACGGTAGCTGCCAAAATATTTCCACCAAACAATGCTGCTCAGAACTGAGGCCTGCAGGCAGGATGGGAGTAGAGAAAAACTGTTGATTGCTCAAGCTTAAAAAAAAAAAATCACATCCAATTATCCCTAGTTTTTATTGTTTAAAAATCACCTTAGAATTGTATTCGGTTCCTAAGGTTTGCTACCACATTCTCCCCAACCCCATCCTCTTTTGGTTTTCCAGTTGGCTTTTCACTTGGAGAGTATGATAAACAATTTTGGGGAGTCCATGCCATTAAGTCTTATCAGTATCTATGGCTAACATTTCGCTGTCTATTCTTCTTGCCAAAGAGCTGCTCTATGCTATAAAATGCCTTTGCTAAAAATAAATCTCTTATTTATGGAATTAACGATATTCATGAGTTAGAATAAAGGCAACTACATCTTGTAGCTATGGGCGTTTTCCTTTTAGGAAAATGCAAGGTGCTAATCACTGGGTGTTTCTTTAGGAGAAACATTTAAATAATTTAATGCTAAGAACCTTTGTTCTCAGCTTCATACATCCCTTTCACCCTTCTCCCAAGACTGGGATCTCAGGATTTCTGCTGTCTGCCTTGTTCATTTCGCAGACTGTTGAACTAGTTTACAGAAAAAATGTTCACAAATAGTACAGGGACACATGTTTCCTGGATCATAATAATCAAACACAGTGGGCTAATTAGCCCATTGACCTATGGTTCTTAACCATCTGAAATCTGATTAAAGGTGTTTTCTAAGAAACTCCTTAGAAAAGGCAAATGGACACACCCTATTACACACACGATGAACACAAGCAGTGGGTTCCGTGAAGAGGACACCTGCACCTGCTCAGTGAGGCACACGGTGGATACTCAGTAAATATTTGTTCAGTGAGTAAAAGAATAAATGAGTGAATGAAATTTCAGGGTGAGTTTGGATGGCTCTAAAGGCTAGTTTCAATCAGCTCTGGATTCAGAGCCTCCGCCATGAATGAAAAGCGTTATGAAACTTGAGTTCTCCAAATTCCTTCTGGCCCTGGAGTCTTCCCTTTCTTTTCTGTGTTAAGGGTTGGCCATCTCCTTCCTCCCGCACTGTTTAAATCTAGACAGGGCACACATGTTTGATTAGGTTTCCAGGTAGAGAATAGAATCACTTCCAGACTCTCTCATAGAGATTAACCCAAATTTCCTTGATGGAATATTTGGTCATTCCTAAAGTCCTCTATAATGCATTTAATTACCATCTCTTGGATTTCTCATGAATATCTATTATAATGCATTTAATTTATCTTTATTCTCAGGAGATCTTATTTCTCCCTGTTTCCAAGTTCCTAGGGCATCTTAGTTCATGTCCTGACAAAGGCAGCTGGAAAACACTGGCTCAGGTTCCTCTCTGTGGCAGAGACAGGCTGCCTGCTCTGAGCTCCTCCAGACACATGGTCTGAGAAGGGTCTATTTACAGGCAAAAAGTTCTGTCCACTCCCCCTTCCCACCCAGCTATTCTGACTCTATTTATGCAATTTTAGAAGTCTTGTTTGCCTACATCTTAGTCTGTTCTGGCTGCCATGGACTGGGTGGCTTAAACGACAGAAATGTTCTCCCAATTTTGGAGCTGGGAAGTCCAAAATCAAGGTGCTGGCTGATTTGGTTTCTGGTGAGAGCTCTCCTCCTAGCTTGCAGATGGCTGACTTCTTACTAAGTTCTGACATGGCCTTTTCTAAGTATGTGTACGTACACTCACACACACACACACACACACACACACACACACACACACACACACGTCTTCAAATCTTCTTATAAAGCCACTAAGCCCAACACAAGGGCCCCACCCTCATGACCTAACTTACTCCTAATTACCTTCAAAGGCCCCATCTTCAAATACTGTCACATTGGGGTTAAGGCTTCAACATAAATTTAATCTTACATTTAATCAACATTCAGTCCATAATACCAACTGACTGGGGAGAGGAGTGGTGTTGAAGGAAGAGAAAACAAGAATTCTTTTGAGAGCCTACTGTGTAGATACATCTCATATGTGGTTTATTAAATTGTAACAAGATTAAGGGGTAGCGATAGAAACTTCCATTTTAGAAATGAGGACTCCGAGGTTCAGAGAAATTAAGTAACTTGTGCCTGGTCCTAGTGAGGAAGCAGTAACATAGGGACCTTCACCTAGGCCTCCTTACCCCACCCTCGGGTGGCTGCAAATACTGGTCTGAGGACTGGATGTGCTAGTCTCACATATGGGGATCTTCAGCATCTAGGACCCACCAACCATTTGAAAGATTCAGCCAGACTGGAGATCAGGTCACTTCCACAGGAGTTTCTGACCCACGGCCTGTTTAGAAACCACGGCACCTCAAACCACTCCTTCCTATGGTTAGTAACTTCCGAGGTTGCCTTTCAAGTGTGACAGTGATCCCTGATGTCCTAAGATAGACGTCATTTCAGGGCTCATCCCTGGCTTCCTGGGAAGTTACCAGCACACACCAACTGCAAACATTGTCTGTGAGGGGTAATTATAGTCACATGCCTACTGTTTCTTAGACATGTCTCTGTCACTTATTGAGTACAGAGGATTCTAAAGATACTAGAAGCCATAGGAGACACAGACATCACCACCGACAACAGCCATGAAAAAGCACCAGGTGTTTTTCTATGATTCCTTCTTACAGAAATATGCCCACACGTTTTTCCCCCTGTTCACTGAAAGAATGCTAGATGTGACTAAAAAAGTTATGTATTTAATTTTAAAATTAAAACAACCACCACAACAAAGGGAGCACAAGGAAACTTTTGAAGGTGATGGATATATTTATGATCTTGATTGTGATGATGTTAACGTAAGTGTACACAAAAGTCCAAACTCACCAAACAGTATACATTTATCATGTGCAGATTTTTTTTATACACCAATTATACCTCAATTAAGCTGGAAAACATTTAAAAACAGAATTTATACATCTAAATGAAATACAGTGCCTTCCCAGGAAGTGCCTTGGGGAGCCACATGCTTAGTTTAACGGCGTGACTGAGGCTCGAACACCTTTTTGAATTCCCCATGAAAAATGCCTGCAGAGTTTGTGGCATGTTCTTTGAATGTCCACTGCCAGGAAAATCCTTGACCTTTATGCTATGGATTTGATCTTTGGAAATAGCAAAACTTATTTGGAGACAAGTTCTGCAATCAGGTTAAGTGACCACACCAGGGAATTCTGCTTTAAAGACAAAACGGGGACAGATCATTGACAAACAGGAAGGCCTTCACTACCAGGCTGGCAAAACTGGTTCGGAGACCAACTATAGTATGGATATTTTCCTGCTGATTTTTAGAAATAATAGCATAGTGTGTTAAGTGTGCAGATGCGGTGAAAATTTTGTAGGACAAGATACATTTGAAAATGTAAACTATGATTTTTTTCCTTGTATTTTTTTTCAAGGTTTTCATTGCAAACTTTGATTTTTATTTGAAATAAGATTAATTTCAATTGATACTAGGTAATTTGATGCTAGCAGGTCAAGGACTGATGAAACCACACAGTTTCAGAAGTTGCTTTGGATTGGATCAGTCTGTCCAAGATCTACCTGTCAAAAAACATAATCTGGGCATAGACCTCATACTAAATATCTCAGATACTGTAGCAGCACCATATGCATAACAGGGGAATAACTGGGCAAGAGATGACTAATAATTTTGCTTATAACTAGAGGAAGCAAGAGAGAGGGAATGAAATACAGTCACTTAAAAAAAAAAAACCCTGGAAATAATTGGCATCTTTGCCTTCTTGTGAAATACCCACTAGCCCAGCATCATGATGCTTCCTCATTAACTGAAGAAGAGATGCTTCTGTCTTATTCTACGAACTTCCTGGTTGCACTGCAGGAGATCTGTCCGCACTCTGTATGGCTAACTCAAGATTTCATACAATCTTTGTTTCTGAAATCTCTGCTGATCATTGAGTCATAAGGTTAACCATTCTCAAGTTGTCATTGTTTTGATATTTTAAGGGTCTCGGATTTTTGGACAAAGCTATTATTTCAGTCAGTATTTTTTCATTGTCTTGGGTATGGTATTATTTACAGCCGACTTTGGAAAAATAACACCTATCATTGTAACAGTTTTGCATACTTACACTGCACCTGTTTCTGCATTATAAATGATTATTTATAGTCTAAACTTACAGAAAATGTTCATGGTAACCAGATCTCTGTGCATCTATGTGCCTACTGAGTGCTTCTTTTTCTTAGTTTCCAACTAGAGAAGCACATTTATAATAAAAAGCTCTTCCTCACTTTGTCTTCAAGTCAGCAAAAGTTAAGGCTCTTTGATACTGGCTGTATAGATGACTCTTTCAACTTTGGTCGTAATGAAGTATACCAATCCCATTAAAATCCTATTTCCAAAGTGCCTTTGAAGAAGTCCCTTACTTTCTCACTGTCCCCAGATTCAACAGATGTCTTTTTGGTTGTACTTAATGTTTCTGTTTATTCTTTTTAGAATCTAATTTCATCACTTAGCTTCTGTGGCATAATAGATACAAGCTGGATGAATTATCTCCTAACTATTTCATCACGAAAAAAAGCCCAAACTGGTCTCAAAATAGTTCTGATGTTTGGAGCCTTTCAGAAGGAAAGAGAGAGAAGGATAATCAAACAGAAGCATAATAAAATTTTCTAAGCTAATTTGTAAGTGAAGCAACAGTGGCACAACTGAACAAGGGTCTCAATACTGTTTCTACACATAATTCCAACATTTCATCAGAACATGAGCTTGTTGAGGGCAGAGATCAAGCCTTGTAGCTCTTGGTGTGTGAAGCATTTAGTATTGTGATTGGCATATAGTAGGAACCAAATAAATGGCAATTGAGTACAACTTAGTCTAAGCTCTTTTAGGAAGGAAAAAAAATGAAGTTCACGGTAAAGAATCGAACTACTATGCTCTCCAAATACGTATGTTCTTTGTACATCTGGCATTCCATGTCATAGAACAAGGGCCTGGAGAACCAGATTAGGGTTATAAAGTAGGAGCTTGGGTATCACATAGGGAGCAGGACTAAATTATGTCTACTGTCAAAATTTAAAATGGATCGGTCTTTGAAAGCACTTCTGTTCTGTATTCCTCAAGATCTTCCTTGGTGATGGGTAATGACCAGTTTGATACATGGTGTGCTGTTAATAGATAATGACAGCTTAATA
Organism: Camelus bactrianus; assembly: GCF_048773025.1. Classification (NCBI taxonomy): domain Eukaryota; kingdom Metazoa; phylum Chordata; class Mammalia; order Artiodactyla; family Camelidae; genus Camelus; species Camelus bactrianus. Next base: position 121,958,635 of record NC_133540.1, on the reverse strand, counting down.
TGCTAGCTCTTCTAGGCAACACATTTAACTTGGAACAGAATACTTTAATATGAAGGTGTGACTCATTCTAATCCTGGGAATTACAGCAATTTGTGGGTAGAGTGGTCCAGGGCAATGTCTTGACTTCTCATTTTCCCTCAAATTCATCACATCTAATCTCTCGAGTCCTGCACTCATTACTCCCACACTATTTACAGACTGGGTCTTAGTTAGGTCTTCTGTCTTCTCTCCTGGACTGTTGAATTGACCTTTCTCCTGCTCTTCCTGCCCCAGACCTCTCCATAAATCCAATATCCATATTGTAGCCAGAGTGTTCTTTTAAAAGAACTCCTACCCTTGAATCACAGGAAAACAGTGATTACATCCAATCAATGTCTGCACATCACTCAAAGAATAATGTTCAAAACCGTGTGACATTCATTAGGGAAACGCAAAACAAAACCACAATGAGCTATTACTTCATGTTCATTAGGATGGCTATTATTTTTAAAAATGAAAAATAACAAGTGTTGGAGAGGACGCAGAGAAATCAAAACACTTGTGAATTGTTGGTAAGAATTTAGAATGTTGCAGCCACTGTGGAAAACAACATGGTGGTTCCCCAAAAAGTTACACATAATTATTATATGATCCAGTAATTCTACACTTAAACATACACCCCAAAGAAGTCAAAGCAAGTACTGAAATGATATTTGGAGGCCAGTTTTCCCAGCAGTGTTATTTACATGATAGCCAAAATGTGGAAACAATCCAATGTCCATCAAAAGATGAACGGATACACAAAATGTGTCATAGTATTCATATAGTGGGACATTATCCAGATTTAAAAATAAATGAAATTTGGGTACATGCTACAATATGGATAAACCTTAAAAATACTATACTAAGTGAAATGTCAGATATAAAAGACAAATGTATGAGTCCACTTATCTGAGCTGTCGAGAGTAGGGAAATTCAGAGAGAGAGAAACTAGAATAGTGGTTACCAGTGACCATGGGGAGGGGCTAACAGGAAATCATTGTTTAATGGGTATAGAGTTTCAGTTTGAGATGATAAATATGTTCTGGAAATGGATAGTGGTGATGGTTGCAAAACATGTAGTTAATGCCACTGAATTTTACACTTAAAATGGAGAAAATGGTAAATTTTATATTATATATATATTTTACCAGAATAAAAATATAACTAATTACAGGCAACTTCCTGCCTCACCTTTTTACCTCAAGCATCTCTATAGTTAGTGACATGTCTTCATCCACACCACACACCCTGTCTACACCAACCTGACACTTGACCACGTCTCCAGGACTCCTCCTTGCCTGCTCTCTCACAAACTGGATGAGGGGCTGGGCTGCAGTAACCAGTAATGCAACACACATATCCTTTACCCTAAAGGTCCTGCACAGTAATGATCTGGTCTCATAAGATAGGAAACTTGTTAATGGAAAGAACTGAGTGTTTTACATCCTGTATTTTTTGAGCAATCAACTCGATATGTGGCAGGCTGTCAATAGATACTGAGAGAAGGAGAAAGCAGCTAATTAAAAAAAATCAAGAATGGAAGGAATCTTAGAGGTTATTTAGTCTAAACTTCTTAAGAAAATAATTAAATGCTAATTTGACATAGTAGCTAAAACGTTGCCTTCCAAAGGTCTAATTTCCACTTGAAATTCAGTAGCAGCCATTTTTAACTTTTGCCATTGATCTTATCATTTGACTCATATTTGAGTCATACATTCATCATGTCAATTTTTTTCAAACTTTAATGAGCCTTATAACATCTTCATAGTGTTTGCTCTACCCATGGACCAGTTGTCCTAATGTTCAATTAAGTTGATCTTTCGCTTAAGCAATATTGTCAATTAAATCAGTTTTTAAGTGTTGTTTCTTTGTCCTACTAAGTTAAAACAGATAATTAACTATGAAAATAAAAACTCACCCATATGCTATCTAAATCATCTTTTTGCACAACGTGGTATGTAAATCATGCTTTCGGAAATCAATCTGAATTGTATGATTGACTGCTTTTTTGAATCCAGGGTACTGCATGCAAAACTCTTGATTCCTCAACAAATTTTAAGACTCCCTGAAAATTCCTTAGCTCCTTTGATGGCTGTCAAGCTTTCACTACATACTCAGCAAGTAAGTTGACTAAATATATCTGTTATTTCAGAGATGGTACATATGATCTGCCCTTATAAAATCAAAGCCATTCCATAAGGTTAAGAAATTTGGACGTGAGGTGTTGACAAAGATTCCACTCTTGACCAAATCCTATTCAGGCTCCCCTGAAAGTTTCAACCAGACTTTGACTTATGAACTTCTGTGTTCATCTCTGCATTGTCCAATTTTAGCAAGAATTCTGCTAAGTTGGCTTAGCGAGAATCCCCAGTCCTTCACATCTGATCACTCTCTACATTGAATTGGATTTCTCATCCTCCAGCATCTTCCAGGTGATAACCCTGGCCTGTCTTCAGCAAATATCCTGCTAGATTTATTTAGCCAAAATCCCCCCTTCCCTCTGATATTTCCTCCTTGTCATGTTCTATCCACTGATCACCACCCTTCCTCTTGGCTAGAAATTCTCACTTGCTCATCATTCAGAGTTGAGTTCAATCTTTCCACCGAACTGCAAAATCCCATTTCAGTGGTCCCTACACCTCTCACCATGCCTGCCCCTCCAGTAAGATAGAATAAAGGCTATCTTACTGTGCTATAGCAAATGTCATTGAATATTTTTTCTATAACAGAATATTATTTTTTCTTTAACAATGTCCATGAGGATGTATCTTTAGACAACCAAATACAAGGCGGTAGTTGACTAAGGGTCACAGTTGCTACACTCTTTTGCACATTTGCACCAAAGCCACACATTCCACAGACTCTTCCATCCAGTGACTGAGCTTATTGGGGATACTAAATTAGGCTTATCTCTGGAAGACACGGGCCTCCTCTCATAGCTAACTTTGGTTTCAGGATGCCCTGAAGGATTGTTAAACTCTATATACACTGCATAGCAGTCTAGATGGTTCCTCTAACTTTCCTTCCCTGTCTCCTTCACTTGGGGTCAGACTTGCATCATAGTTTGATGACTCTGTCAGCCTTTCTCTCTCCATTTTCTCTCACAGGCATTTCTCTTAATACAATTTTTGTACATTTAAAATTTTACTGAGAGCTACTTCTTGGAAGACCTGGACTAACACAGGAGATATTAACAAGAACAACATAAATGCCAGTAGTATTGTAAGATGAATTTGTTTATGGGAGTTTGGGGTATAGTTAATTCTGAACTCTGACAATGCTGGGTTGAGTTTATGAATTACTAACTTTTTTAGTTTGCTGGGGGGCTGCCATAATATAGTACCACAAACCAAGTGGGTTAAACAATAGAAATGTGTTTTCTCATAGTTCCGGAGGCTATAAGTCCAAGATCAAGGTGTTGGCAGGGTTGGCTTTGCCTGAGTCCTCCCTCCTTGACTTGTAGATGTCCATCTTCTCCTTGTTTCTTCACATCATCTTCCCTCTATGTGTGTCTGTGCTAAGCTCCTCTTTACATAAGGAGACCAGCTATACTGGATTAAGGCTCATTTGAATTTAATCACCTCTTTAAAGGTCCTATCTCCAAATACAGTTACATTCTGAAATACTGAAAGTTAAGATGTCAGTATATGAATTTGGGGGAACATAATCTGGCTCATAACACTAGCCAATAGCAGCTGGATAAGATGGTAGAATAGAAGGACGCTCATAGCTCACCCTCTCCCACAAATACACCAAAACTCACATCTACAGACCCACTCAGCCAACCAGAGCAACTGCCGAACTCCGACAGAACATCGCTCTCTTAGAAAGACAAAGATGCCAAAATCTGGTAGGAGAAAAGGAAAAAGGAAAGAAGAAAAAGCAGAACAGTGCGGGACTGGTACCACAGGGAGGAAGCAGCAAAGGAGGACTGGCGCTCGTTCGCTGGGTCTCCTCTCTCCAACGGAGAGGCCAGTGAGATGGAGGGGGAGCCTCCAAGGCTCAGATCTTCCCCGAGCACCCCTTGACTGACAGAACTAAGTTAAATGGGCACAAAGGGTCCCCGTGACACCCAGCCCGAGAGGCGAGCCAGCAGCTGGGGCCAGGCCAGGCTCCCCGAGCTGGGCGGAGGATTGTGGTGGCTGCACTGAGGCAGCCCTGGGGGACTGCAGGGGAGCTGTGCACCATGGCTAGGAGGGGATACGAGCAAAACAACCTCAGTCCCCCATAAATTGTGAAAAAAGCAAAGCAACATGGCTGGTGTGCCCTGGGGGTGGGGGCACCATAACCTTTGTCTCCTCAGACCTGTGGCGCCATTACTGGTGCTTCTTGCAAGAAGAGAGGCAGGGGGCAGCCAAAGCCTCCATCGCCTCCTGTGCACAGTACACGGGCAGGGATGGGGCCGAGCCCTGAATCCACACCCAGGGGCTCTGCAACCTCCTAGGCAGGATTGAGACTTGTTTACAGACAGAGGCAGATAGAATCTTTCTTCCCTGGCTCTTCAGAGAACTCACATGCCAAGACAAACAAGGAGCTGAGATTTGGCACAGAGCAGGGGCGGGGCTGTTCTTCGGTCTTCCCCGAGCCCACCTACGGAGCACCAACCCGAGGTGCAGCAGGCAGCTGCACAGAGCAGCAGAGCGACTCACGCCGGGAGAGGGCAGGTGACCCCCCGCCTTTCCGGCAGGAACGCAACACCTGACCACGGTGCTTGGAGGGGGCGCTATTGGCCCATCTGCCTCACCCGAGCACAGCATCTGACTGCGGCATTGGGAGGGGGAGTGACCCGCCCACCCACCGGCCACAGTGCCAGAGAGATATGAGCAATATGAAGAATCAGAGGAACCACTCCCAATTAAAAGATCAAGAAAAATCCCTGGAAAGCACAATCAAGGAAATAAGATTGATGGGCTACTAGATCAAGATTTCAAAAAAGGAGTGATCAAAGTACTGAAGGAACTAAAAGAAATAGTGTTTAGAGATATAAAATATGTCAAAAATGAAACAGAAGCTGTAAAGAAGAACCAAGTAGAATTAGTAAACTCATTGACTGAGATGAGAGCTGACCTAAAGGCTGTACAAAGCAGGCTAGATAATGCAGAAGAACGAATAAGTGACCTAGATGACAGGACAACAGAAAGCACCCAATCAGAACAGCTGAGAGAAAAACAAATAAAAAACAATGAAAACAATATAAGGGACCTATGGGATAATATAAAGGGTGCCAATCTATGCATAATAGGGGTTCCAAAAGGGGAAGAAAGAACAAAGGGGATTGAAAAGGTATTTGAAGAAATCATGACTGAAAACTTCCCAAACCTAAAGAAGGAATCAGACATCCAAGTACAGGAGGGTCAGAGGGTCCCAAACAGGAAGAACCCAAACAGACCCACACCAAGACATATCATAATCAAGATGGCCAGAGTCAAGGATAAAGAAATGATCCTAAAGGCAGCAAGAGAAAAACAAAGAGTGAGTTACAAGGGAACCCCCATAAGGCTCTCAGCTGATTTCTCTACACAAACGCTACAGGCCAGAAGGGGGTGGCAAGATATATTCAAAGTCCTCAATGAAAAAAAGATGCAGCCTAGGATACTCTATCCAGCAAGGCTATCCTTTAGACTAGAAGGAGAGATAAAGAACTTCACAGACAAGCAAAAACTTTTAGTTAAAAGAGTTTAGCAACACTAAACCCATGCTAAAAGAAATATTGACAGCTCTACACTAAATAGAAAAGTAAGATGCTACAAAAATGAGAAACTTATAACTGGGAAGGTGATAACTACCATGAATTACAAACAGGATAAACACAAAATTGTAAAAGAAGACATCTAAATCATTAAGAGTGGGAGAGGGAAGCAAGGAAAGCCACTGTGGAAAACAGTATGGAGATTCCTCAAAAAGACTAGGAATAAAAAAAAAATAAAAAAAGACTAGGAATAGACTTACCATATGACCCAGGAATTCCACTCCTGGGCATATATCCAGAAGGAACCCTACTTCAAAATGACACCTGCACCCCAATGTTCATAGCAGCACTATTTACAATAGCCAAGACATGGAAACAGCCTAAATGTCCATCAACAGAAGACTGGATAAAGAAGATGTGGTATATTTATACAATGGAATACTATTCAGCCACAAAAACTGACAACATAATGCCATTTGCAGCAACATGGATGCTCCTGGAGAATGTCATTCTGAGTGAAGCCAGAAAGGGAAAGAAAAATACCATATGTGATCACTCATATGTGGAATCTAAAAAAAAACAAACAAAAAAAAAAACACAACAGAAACAGATTCATAGACATAGAACACAAACTTGTGGTTGCCAAGGGGGCGAGGTGTGGGAAGGGACAGACTAGGATTTTAAAATGTAGAATAGATAAACAAGATTATATTGTATAGCACAGAGAAATATATACAAGATTATTGTGGTAGCTGACAGCAAAAAAAAAAATGTGACAATGAATATATGTATGTTCATGTACAACTGAAAAATTGTGCTCTACACTGGAATTTGACACAGCATTGTAAAATGACTATTACTCAATAAAAAAATGTTAAAAAAAAAATAACACTAGCCAATAACTCTGAGCCCATCACTTGACTCCTCTGAGCCTTACGTTGAAAAATAGGAAGAGATAATATTTACCATATGGTTTTGCTCAAATTAAGTACAATAATATAAAAAAGTCACTGGCTTATGCCACCAACACACATTAATTAAGAAAGTGACAGAGAGTGATGCGCTAAGCCTTTTTATCAACATACACACTCAATCTGAACCACAGCATATTTGGAATGATGCTCTCTCTTCTGTCTGTAGGGTGACAGGCCCCCACTGCACTCCAGATTTCCAAACTATTCATGACTGACCCACCCAAAAGGACATAATATTCAGAGTGCACAGAGAATTTTGTTTGCCTCTCCAGATGCCAGTCAAATGACCAACAAGCATATGAAAAGAAGCTCAACATTTTTAAGTCTAAGGAAATGATAATCAAAATCACAGTAAAATACTGTTTCACACCCACTAGTATGGCTATAATCGTAAAGACAGATAAGAATAAGTTCTGGTGAGGACGTGGAGAAATTGGAACCTTCATTCAGTGACGGTAGAAGGTAAAATCATGCAGCCTCTTTACAAAGCAGTCCGATGATTTCCTTAGTTAAACAGCGTTACCTCAGGATTGAGCAAGTAAGTGCAATTGTATATCATGATTTCTGTTTTCCACTTTTAATTCATTTATTTTACTGATAAGATTTAATTTATTTTGCTGATAAAATCACACCTACATTTTTTTTTTCAATTTAATATGGTTTGAAATCAAGTAAGTTACTGTTTTTTTTCCCTGTAACATCATTAGCTGGTGTAATGAGTCTTTCAATATCAATTGGTACCACTCATCAACAGTCCTCTCCTTAACAGATTCTCTGGCAAGATGATTACTGCTGATTAGGTTGATATGAGAGCTAGGCATGATTTTGAGTTTTCTTCTGAACACTGAATTATATTCAGTACCATGTTTTTGTTAAGTCATTTTATTCTCGGGAAATTGGCAAACCATGAAATAGCATGTATAGTCATTCTCTGACAACTAAAATATCTGATTAAGCCTGACAGTAGAGTTTACAGTAGGATTTTTAAAGCTTGCATTTTCATCTGCATATACTTCCAAAGAAAGCCCTTTGTATTGATACCTTTTCTAAAGTTTTCACTAAATATCAAACAGTAAGTCCATTATTATCAGTACTAATTGGCCATACTTAGGCTGAGTGGAAAGTTTTCTTTAATGGGCCCTTCAAAATTTCAACCTTACTGCTGGCATTTAGTGAATGTCAAGATACTTAATTCAGGAGTGCACTTTTGGTTTTTACAATGAGATTCTATTGTTATTGATTTTATCCTGATAAAAACATTTTACTTCAAATCTTAGAAAATATATTTCTGGATCCAGTAAGTGTGTTATTTTCTTAAAATGACACATCCTTCATGGGACCTTTTTATTCTTTTTTTTTCAAAATTTTAAGAGTAAAAAGAAAAGTGATGACTCTGCATATGAAATATTATTTTCTTAAATATTCAGAGCTCAGTGAACTACCCTAAAATAGAATGAAAACGTGAGACAGGATCACGTAGAGCCTGAGACAAGACCTACTGGAAAAGCCAAAAGAGCTTTTATTTCGAGTTATGATTATGGACAACTTCCTATGGAAAGAAAAGTATGAGAATTTAGCATGTTAATGTCATATAGTCACCATCATTTAAAATGCTGTCAATTGTCAAAATTCATCATTTGTAGGGTTTATCTGATCCCCATAGAGAGGAGGCAGGTGCATCTCTGGTGTCTGCCTTGGTGGTCAGAACTTAGGAGGTGAAGGCAGAAGTGAGTGGCCAGAGGAGTTGGAAATTTTGTCCTAGGATGGGCCAAGTGTCAAAGCAGTTGGAGTCAAGTTTTGTTCGTAAGTCAAGCATTTAGCAACGGACTGAGAGAGACAGAGACAGGACTGCTGCCGGAAGCCAAGTGGATACCAGTATAGTGCATGGAGTGAGAACAACTGAGGGGGAGGGTAAACTGAAAAAAGTACTGATTGATTGACTTTTTTTCCTTCAAAATATTTCATAACTATTTATTGAGCACCTTCAATATGCCAGGCTTAGGGCAGAGTTGGGTGATACAATCGTAAGCAACACTGGCACAATCTTTGACATCATGTGATGTAGATTCTAAGAGAAAGAGAAAAATACTAATCTAATATTCCTGAAAATAAAAACAAATTACAATTATAAAGGGTGCTATAAAGGAAAAAGTTGTTATAGGAACATGGAAGGAGGAGACCTGACTTCTGTATATTGCTTCTGTTAGGCTGCGTTGTCTTCTGGTTTCTAGTTGGAGTCAACCAATGGGAGGAACTAGTCCTAGAACAGACAGTGGGAGGAGTTGGTGGCAATTGGTTATGGTAACAAGTTAAACAGGAATCACTGGCTTGTGGGCAGTAAGGGGCACCAAGATAATTTCCAGTAATGGGGATGGTATGCCAAAGACCTGCTTTAATTGGAAGAGTGTTGGTGTGTAGGATAGACTTTTAAAAAAAATTGTTCTGTTGATACAGTCACATTTATTCAGAGTTGGTTTTGACAGTTGTGCTGCTATTTCAGACAGGCTCCTTCATCATTTTGAGCTCTAATCTTCTTGAATTTGGCGCCAAATCATTCCAGTACCAAATAAGACCCCATTACTCTTTTGTTTTAATTGCATGGGAAATTTTTTCTTAATAAATCCAGCTTCTCCTCTGAAGAACAAAAGTGGGGAAAAGTTTAACTTAAGATAGAATGGACCACTATTCTAATTCTGTTGGAGTGTATCAGACCTCAGGCCTTTATATATACTTATTCCTTTTGATTATCTCCAATCTTATGGCTTTAAATAATTTGCATATATATCCATGACTCACAATTTATATTTCTAGCCTGAACCTCTTAAACTCCAGATTCATAACTAATTGACCATTGACATCCCCACCTGGATGTCTAATAGACATCTCAAAATTAACATGTGCTGAACTGAATTCCTGACCTCCCTCCTCACCAGCTCTACTCATAAGATTCTATGTCCATTAATGAAAATACTATGCTTTCAGTCATTCAAGTCTGCAACACTGGAGTCCTCCATCAGGAACCCAGACGTCTCTACCTTCAGGTCAGAGTTTTACCACTGTCACCACCTCCACTGCTGCCACTCTGATCAGAGATGCCATCTTCTCCAGCCCATATTCCTGCAATAGCTTTCTAATAGGTCTACTGGCTTCTGTCCTTGCTTCCCCACATTCTGTTTTCAAAGCAGCAGGGTAAGCCTTCTAACATGGAATCAGATTCTGTCACTTATCTCTTTAAAACCATGCAAGAGCCTCCAATTTCAGTTACTCAGCCAAAGTCCTTAAAATTGTCCACAAGGCTTCCACTTGTCCTTCTAACGATTTACTCCACTGTAGCATAAGCCTTATGTGGTAATATGCCTCCAGGCACACTGCAAGACAGGAGCGGAAAGTACACATAATTCCCAGACAGGAACTAGTGAGATGGCTGGAGGTGTCTCTCTTCCCTCCCTCCTTCCTTCCTTCCTTCTTTCCTTCCTTCCTTCCTTCCTTCCTCTCTTTCTTACATAATTCATTTGGTAAAACATTGAATACATTCTCATACATGTTATGTAACGGATGCATGTTCGTGACAGGAAAATCAATAAAACATAGGATTTCACAATTCAGTAGGGAAAACTGATATGGAAACCAACCAATGCAAAACAACATAATAAATGCAGGCACAGAATCGTAGGATGCAGTAAAAGAGCACCATGTCAAAGCTGCGGACAATAATTCTTTATCATGTAAGATCATTCCAACCAGTGTAGTCTGGAAGGGCCCAGGTATTTTACAGTATCTAGTAACCTGCAGGTAGCTCTACATGGTAAAAGTATTTCCATAGTAACCATTCCAGTGCTCCCCAATGTGGCATGAGTTAACCCCTGAATTGTGTTCCTTTTGTCACAGCCCTAGAACATTGTAAGTTCATATCATTATTTTTTTTTCTGTTCATGAGCTAGGGAAAATGATGATTATAGTGAACACTGTCATCCTGAAATGATGCCTCGAGTCTTGAAGTTTGAGAACACTTGTTGTAATCAACACCTCTCTAAAATGCTTTGCAGAGTAAAAGATAGCTTGAGAACCAAATTGTAATCAAAGTTTGGTGAGTTTATCTAATAAGGCAAAGTGTCCAAGAAAATAGAAAACCAAAGGCACATATACAGCATATTCCCTTCACTCAAAATAAGAGGTTTCATTTGCCCTTAGCATCAATGATGAAAGACTGTTAAACATTTTATCTTTCTAGAAAATCTATGTTTAATATTCTACAGAAGAATCTGAATATTTTGTAAATCTCTTCTAAAAACAAGCTTCAATCAAATTCTGAACAGTTTTATGTATATTTCCAAAAAAAAATCTTTTTTTAATGCTCTTTGCAGCAAAATTCATCCTTAAATAATTGGCCTTACACCTACTTCAGGGTAATAACTAAAGATTTGGTGCATGCAGACAAACAATTAATAAAAGTAGATACTATAAGTTTGAGAAAATTGAAATTATATAGCATCTTTTCTGACCACAACCTACATATCAATTACAAGAAGAAAACTGAAAAATTCACAACTATGTGGAGATGAAACAACATGCTCCTGAACAACCAGTGGGTCAAACAAAAATTTAGAAGTCAAATATATATCTTGAGACAAATAAAAATAGAAATACAAAATACTGAAACTTATGAAATGAAGCAAAAGCAATTCTATCAACAATCTAACTTTATACCTCAAGGAGCTATAAAAAGAAGAAAATAAGTACCTCCAAAAATTTATTTCTCCTTAAGAACAATAAGAACAATGTCAGAAAGTGTCAAATTTTTCATAACTCTGAAAATATCTAAGGGCTTGCAACAATTCAAGGAATATTTATTCAAGAAGAACAGCTGAATTTCAATAACAACAGTGAGTCTTGTGGCATTTTGACTTGGTGGATCTTTTAAATTCTCCCATCCCCCTTCTTCCCAGCATGGTGGCAGCCTTGAAAACCACCAGTTCTGCAAACACAGTGAAAGCCAGCAGCCTCTCAGTCACTGGAGGGGAAAAACTTGTTTGGAACCCCTCCAAAAGCAGTATTTTCAGAATTGTCACTATTTGACTTTTCTGGCCATCCCTGGAAAGTTGCATTACCAGCATATGCCATTATTTGACTGCATTCAGAACTGCTCAGAGCAAACAATATTTTCTCTAGGAGTATTGATTGTTCAGAAACAATTAGTGGCAGTTGTTTAATAGCAAAGCTGCCTAAGGAAGCAATAAGAATTGGGGAAACAAGAAGCTGAACAAAAGAATAAGAAAATCTGGGGAATATGTCCACTGGGGGCTTTGGGAAGCTCTGACATATTTCTGGGAATATAAAAGTCCAATCACATGTCAAGGACTACGTACATGTCAAGGAAAGGCCTGAGAAGGACCAAAATCTCACTTCTGGCTGACTCTGAATTTCTAGACAAACAGGAAGTGACGGTTAAGGCAGCATTGTAAACTACTTGCTTGAGTTATACAGGAATGACCCAGAATGTATGCATAGACCTTTGGTTCAGTCTGGGGCACTTTTTGGTTCCAAGAATTTAAGCAAATGTCCTTATAATCATTAGATGACCACTAACCTAACCAAGCAGAAACTTATATGGCCATAAATGATGGAAAATACAGACTTTATAAATTGAAGATAGTCATTAAAGAACAACAACAAAAAACCTAGTTTTCCGAAGTTGCCATATTATATGATTGAAAATATATTGTTGCTAACAAAAGACCAAAAGACATGCAAAGAAAAAAGGTTTAGATCATTCTAAAATATAAGATATTAGCAAAAAAAAAAAATTATACAGCCACACACTTGACTTTTTCTCTAGAGCTTTTCTAACAGTAAATTATTAATTTTAGAATTTTTTGCAACCTCAATATGTTGAGAATTTCCTAAGCCATCAAGGCTTGTTTCCTTTTTGTCTAACAATTTATTTCTTCCTCATATTTTACTATAAGCAGCAAGCAGATGCCAGACTGTACCTTCAACATTTTGCTTGGAAATTTCCACAGTTAAATGTCCATTTCATTATTCACAAGTTAACTTTAATCATAACTGCATAGTGCCTTTTATCATGTAAGTTAGTATGGCAAAGATTTCAGGGGATTAGAACTTACATATCTTCGAGGGCTCATTATTCTGCCTAATACTCATTACCGTAACTAAAGCAGTAATTGAAGGACAGAGGAACAAAGAGACATAAGATATATAGAAAACAAATATCAAAATGGCAGACTTAATTCACACCTTACCAGTAATTCAGATTACATTATATGTAAATAGTTTTAACACCACAAACAAAAGGTAGAGATTGGTGAAATAAATTTTTAAATCTTTTTTTAATACCTACCCAATGAAAATAGTTGGTGAATTCAATATATCACTTTAAATAATGCACAGAAAAACTAGCCAGAAGATCAACAAGGAAAATGAAGGCCTGAATGCTATTAGTCAGTTAGACCTAATGGACATCTATAGAGCATCCTACCAAACGCTGCAGAATACACACTGGGTACACATGAAACAGTCTCCGAAACAGACTACAGATGAGACCATTAAAAACTCAATACATTTAAAAAGATTGAAATCATAGAGAATAGAAAAAAAAGAAGAAGAAAACTAAGCCCAAAATTATTAGGAGGAAGAAAACAATAAAGATCAGAGCAGAAATAAAGAAAATGGAGACTAAAAGAATAGAAAAGATCAGCAAAATTAAGAGGTGGTTTTTTGAAAAGATAAACAAAACAGACAAAACCTTAGACAAAAATCAAAAAAAGAGAAAATTCAAATGGAATTATGAATGAAAGAGGAGACAATGTAACTGATACCACAGACATACAAAGGATTATTAGAGATTGTTTTAAGAAATTATACATCAACAAATTAGAAAATTTAGAAGAAATGGATAAATTCCTAGAAATATACAATCTCTAAGACTACATCACGAAGAAATAGAAAATCTGAACAGACCATTACTGAGATTTAATCAAAAACCTCCCAACAAAGAAAGTACAAAACCAGATGGCTTCATTGGTGAATTCTACCAAACATTTAAAGAATTAATACCAATTTTTCTCAAATTCTTCCCCAAAAAATAGAAGAGGAGGGAATATTTCCAAACTCATCTTATGAGGCTGGCATTTCCCTGTTACCAAAACTAGACAAGGGCACTACAAAAAAATAAAATTATCAGCCATTATTCCTAATGAACATTGATTCAACAGTCCTCAACATAGTATTAGCAAACTGAATTCAACAGTACATTGAAAAGATCATACACCATTATCAAGGGATTTATTCCAGGGATAAAAGAATTGTTGAACATCCACAAATCAATTAATGTGATACACTAAATAAAGGAAATGAAAGAAGAAAATCACATGACCATTGCAATAGAAGCAGAAAAAGCATTTGACAAAATTCAACATCCACTCATGATAAAAACTCAACTAAGTGAGTATAAACAGAGTGCTCCTCAACGTAACAGAGCTCATACATGACAAGCTCACAGATAACACCGTGCTCAATGGTGAAAAGCTGAAAGCATTTCTTCTAAGATTAGGAACAGACACATAAATCAATGAACAGAATACATAGCCTAGAAATAAACTCATGCATATATGGTCAATTAATTTTTGACCAAGAAGCCAAGAATATACACAGAGAAAGGACAGCCTCTTCAATAAATGATGCCAGGAAAATTGGACAGCCACATGTAAAAGATTGAAACTGGACCCCTATTTCACATCATATAAAAAATCAACTCAAAGTTGATCAAAGACTTAAATTTAAAATCTGCAACTGTAAAACCTCTTGAAGAAAACATAAGGAGTAAGCTCCTTGACATCAGTCTTGGCGATAATTCTTTTGATTCAAAAACAAAATCAAAGGCAACAAAAGCAAAAATGAACAAGTGGGACTACATCAAAGTTAAAAGCTTTTGCACAGCAAAGGAAACCATCAACAAAATGAAAAGGCAACCTATGGAGTAAGAGAAAATATTTGCAAACTGTATATCTGGTAAGAAGTTAATATCCAAACTATATAGTCAAAAAAGTCAAACATTCTGATTAAAAATTGAGTAGACAAACCAAACAGACATTTTTCCAAAGATGATATACAGATGGCTAAAAGGCACATGGAAAGGTGCTTAACATCACTAATCACCATGGAAATGAAAATCACAACTACAGTGAGATTCACCTCATGCCTGTTAGAATGGTTATCATCAAAAAGACAAGAGATAAAAAGTGTTGGTGAGGATGTGGAGAAAAGCAAAATCTTGTGTATTGTTGGTGGGGTTGTACATTGGTGCAACCAACTATGGAAAGCAGTGCAGAGAAGCAATCCTACTTCTGGGTATTTATCAAAAGAAATGAAAACAGGCTATCAAAGAGATATTTGCACTGCCATGTTCATTTCAGCATTATTCACAATCTGCCAAGATAGAGAAACAACCTAAGTGTCCATCAATGAATGAATAGGCAAAGAAGATATGAGATATATATTTATATTTAGACACACACACACAATGGAATCTTACTTAGCTATTTATTACAAAGAAGAAAATTCTGCCTCTTGCGGAAACATGGATGGACTTGAAGGTGTTACGCTAAGTGAAATAAGCTAGAAAGAAAGACAATACTGCATGGTATTACTTACACAAGGGATCTTTAAAAAGAGTCAAATTCATAGAAACAGTAGAAAAGTGTTTGCAAGGGGCTAGGGATGGAGGAAATAGGGAAGGGTTGGTAAAAATGTAAAAACTTTCAGCTAAAAGATGAATAAAGTCTGATGATCTAATGTATAACATGGTGACTATATGCAATATCACTATATTGTATAATTGAAATTTTCAAAGAGAATAGAACTTAAATGTTCTCAAAAAAAGAAAAAAGATAAATTTGTGAGGTGATGGACATATGTTAATGAACTATAGGGGGAAATCCTTTCACAATGTACATGTATATCAAATCATCCCAATGTACACTTTAAATATGTTACACTTTTGTCAATTATAACTTAATCACAATGATAGATAAAGGGAGAAAATATGAGAGTGTCTTGCACATAGCAAGGGTAAATATTGGTTTTTAAAACTTGTGTTAGTTATATGAAAACATAGACAAATACGTAGATTTATGCATCTCCTTGTAAAATGTACTTATTACTATGACTTGAGGTAAAAGAAGTTAGAAAAATCTTTTTTCAGGCCATGGCTTCCTCCGTGCTGCTACAGCAGTCACCATTTCTCAGTATACATTTCTCTTACGAATGTGCAGAAGCGTCTCCTGTGTTAATTAATGGGTGATACAGAAGATGTTAGTACCCTGTATGGCAGAGGTATTAACCAATCCAGAGGGTTAGTGAAGCGTAGACTCAGAGGTCTCCAGTTCTGCCAAATGTTAAAAAATAAGTAAATGGCTATAAATGAAATTAGATACTAGAAAAATAATCATATGCCCAGAGAAGCTTTACAGGTAGTAACAATGAGCTGAGCTAATAGAGGGGTTGACGGCCTTTCTGAAATGGTTCTGCCCTTTTTAGTTCTTGGTTTTAAAACATGCTCCCACCTTAAGTCACAGACATTCTTCCAAGAATAGATTTGACTTAATTACCTATACCTTTAAAATGTAAAATGCCTTTCCAAGAGAAGCCCAGGTTTTAGTTAAATTATTCTATTAGATTGTCTTCTCTCTAAGATGAGGATAAGTTTTATGTTGAAGTGAAGACAGTGGAGGGATCTTAAGGAGTCTGCCCTGGGGCACACAGACGGTGAGGGACTCTCACGTAACTTTTTTTAAATGATCGGCTTACTGAGGGTAAATTTATTAGATCACTTCCTACCTCCGAGGATTGTTTTGAGAACTAAATGTGATAATATCTGGAACACGTAGGACACTTTCCACAATGCACTAGTGCGAGTTTCTCCCATGTCCCACTGCCCATCTGTTCCATTTTGCTCTAAATTCTAAGTTACAGACTCTTAGATAACCCAGTCAAAATAGGACGAGGCTAAAGTTGCACTTGAAAATCATCTTAGGGTTCTGAAGGGGAGAGAGAGAGAGGTTTTTATGGCTAGTTGGGTGGGTTGAAACGCTTTCCTGCCCTGTAAAGGCGGAGGTAGACTAACCATGGACAAGCACATTGGAGAGAAACTCTTGAATCTAGTTCCTGCTCCCTGGGTCTCCACCGTTAGAGGCCCCTGGACTCCTTCAGGGAGGTTGCTGTCAGAAGTGTACCTAATTGCGCTGGTTGGTGAGCATCCTTAGGGAACACGAGTGGCCGACCCCTCCCCAGGTTGGTCTTCATGCTTTTACGCTGATGTGGGAACCTTTAAACACATAGAGGCCTCAAACTGGATGTAATGTCAAAACAATGACTTTCTTTGAATTCTCTTATTGTTGTTTTACTTGAATTCCTATTACATAAAAGATTTTAGTTTCAATAGTTTACACAACTTCTGTGTCCAAAACACTCATTACTGAGTTCTTTCCATAGAAGTAAAACTTGAACTTTATTTTTTAATGTTTCAGTGGGAGACTTCATCTAATACACAAAGCATTTAACAGTCTTGTTTCTCATTCTTAGTCGAGCCACACATGAATTGACTGACTTAACAAATGGTTTGTCTACTGGAAGATTTCAGGACTTTGATAGTTTGCTTTTATCAAGATCATTTTTACTTACAATAACATTAATAATAAATTATATTATATATTATATAATTTACATACATTTGTGTAATAATAAATGTGACTACTTCAGAAGCACAATAAAATGCATAGTTAATAATTGTTACTAGATTGAAGTGTTTATTGATTAGAATTTGTGTAATTGAAGTAGGATAAAAGGGACTCCAGTATTATTTGTTTGTTTACTGTAGCAAACACAGTGGCTGTCTTAGCCATATCCGCTTGACCTATCTTGGAGGACACTATAGCTGCCTGAGGGTGCTCCCTGAGCCCAGAAATATGCCTACCAGGGAGGTAATGGCATGGCAGCAACCTTCACCCAACAACCAAGCAGCAGCCCTGGTCCCACTGGGCAGTTCCACATGGTCTCTAAGGGTCTCTAAAAGGTTCTCCATGAGACTGAGCCCCCCACACAGCTGATTTGATTTGCCCTTTTTTAACCTTTCCTTCTATTCTTGCCTGGCTTTCTCATTCAGATGGATTCCTGGGGTCACTTCCCAAACGAACTCCTTGCACCAAAATGCTTGTCTTGGCATCTGATTTCAGCAGGAGGGAGAGGGGAGCCTTAACTAAGACATGTATTTGTTAACTTTTTGAGATTTATTGAATCCTTTCTCTGTGCCAGACATCTTTCATTTATTATGTCTGAATCCTCAGCAACAGTAGGTCTATTATTATAATACTCATTTTACAGATGATGAATTGAAGCTTATAGAGAACAGAATTTATAAATCATAGCAAGTGGCAAAGCTCAGAATCAATTTCTACTTTTCTGTTGCTTCTGTCGTTCTATTACCATCCTTTGCTTTTCTGCTGTGAGTTCTAATCAATAAACTGAACATAGACTAACTGCTGTTACAGAGTTATATTCTCTAAAATTCAAATTTCTGACTGAGTTTTGACCTATGGGATACGAAGTTGTGTCTTTTTGCTGTGATTCAGGCAAAGAAGGCTCTTCTCTGCTGGGCAATCTACCTCCCATTGACTCTACAGCTCATGCGATCCCTGCTCTTGGCTTCATTTTCCTTAGATGAAAAGCCTTGATCTAAACCATCTTTAGGATCACTTAACGAGTTAATGTTACACAGACCTAAATGGTGGGTAGTCTAGTCCCTCTGGCGGATTCTACTACTCTAGTTTTTTGTCTTATGTCGAATTCTCTTTATAAACACTTCTAAAGCAGAGATCAGCAAACTTTTTCTATAAAGCGCCAGACAAAATATCTTAGGCATTCTGGTCTGTAAGGTGTCAGCTGCAATTACTCAATCATGCCATTGTAGCTGGAAAGCAGCAAAAGATAATACATAAAAGAATGATGTGGTTGTGTTCCAAAGAAACTGTTTACTGAAACAGGCAGCAAAGCCACTGGACCTTCTCCACGTAGCACACGGAAAACACTTTCCCAAAGCCCTCGTGTCAAGATGTGGCAGACGAGAGACAGCAGGAAAATTCCAAACAGTCCTTCTATTCTGTGTCTCCCTGGTCTTCTAGGCACTTCGGAGCTCCTTCCCATAGAGCTTCTCAAAGAAACAAAGAAAAAAGAAAGCTTTTCCTGTGTCTTCTTATCTGAGCCTATCAGAGTGGCTTCTGTTTGACAGGGAGTGTTTTGTGTTTGTGTTTGTGCTGGGCTTAAGGGCTGAGAACAGTCAATACTCAACGGTGCTGTCGTCTGGAGAGCGGGAGGACATACAAGCATTGCATTTGGATGTTCTCTCCTTTTGAACAAAGTTTCTGACCAGGTTTGCTTGCTAAGGGTCTATTATTGGCATTTTCATTATAACTCCTCTAACACTAAGCTTTTTCAAAGGACTTATGACTCAGAATAAACATTTCCTTGAGTTTGAATCTGGCATACTTGATGCTATTCAAGGGGTACATTTCTTTGCAGAGACTCTCCATGGAGAACGCCCTGAGCCTCTTTTAGGGAGCCCAAAAGATCCTGAAAAGGAAATTGCTGCCTCATGCTTGAAATTTTCGTCAGCTCTCTGAGCCGACAATGAATAAACATAGTCTAAAATGATTTCTGATCCAATTTGTATTGAAAATCTCTCCTGGACTCATGATCTGTAATTAATGATAGTTCAGGAAACCTATGTAAGTATCTTAGAGCTGTGGAAAGATGAAATAGGCTTCCTTGTGAAGCAATGAGTTCCTTGTCATTAGATGTAATCAGACGGAAGTTGAATAACAACTCACCAATGATGCTGCTTAGAGATTTTGCTTTAGGTGAGGCTTTGAGCAAACAGGTTCCCAGAGCCCCACTTACCCACCTGTTAGGGAGAACTGAGGCCGATTAGAAAGGCTGCCTGGACTGTACACCTTCCTTCCCTAACCTCTCCTCCTTGAATTGGGGAAGCTCGCTTTTTTTTTTTTTTTTACCTGATTTACATACTGAACATTTAGGATGCTTCCTTTAAAGAAAGTGTTGTACTAATAATAATTTTTAAAAATAAAGAAAATAAATGTTAACCCAGAAGAGATTTCCATTTCTTCTAACTCTTAAGATCTTAAATTTCCTACAAGTAGGCTTTGACACATTCTTAATGCGAACTCCTCCCTTTCCGTCTTCTTCTGAAGTGTCTCCTGACCTCCACTCAGCAAGTATGAAACCTGTTTATTCTTGGTAAATTTTACAGTTGACTTCTGATGCAAGTGTAGAAAGTTCCCCATAGGTTTTTCCATTCACAGGGAATAGCCACTGGGTTTAAGGTTTTGACCATCATTAATAAGTAAACTCTTCAAAAATCTAGCAGAGCTGTGTTCACTGAGAACTCATTCCTTTAGGAACAAAAGAAAACCTTTAGTTAATATCCATTGGCAGACAATATCTTGGCTCTAGAGGCACAGTCTTTGTGCTATTTCCCCACCTGACTTTTAGATTTTTCTCCATCTTTAAAGCTGAGATTCTTCTAAGTAAAAATTGAAATAGAAAAGAGAATGAAACATGGGGAGGCATTAGTATAGAATAGAGAAAACCCCCAAAATATTAGCATCAAACATGTATCAGGTATGGTATGTACTCAATAAAAATGTACTGAATGAATAAATCATTGGGGGTCATTATTATAGACGTTCTATATGGAATCCTTCTACAAAAAGAAAAACATCTTGAAACAAACATCTGATTTAAATACTGGGTCAATGTGGAATTTTATAGTAATTTGGGAAAACTGCTTCTGGTGGCAAACTTTAAAGCAATAGGCAGGCATTCAGCTTATGCAGAAACTACTACAGATGAAAAATATTGATTTATTCAGTTGTGTAGGCTCTGAAGGAAACGATATACGGTTTTTCTGGCAAAAGCTAATGAATTTATGGCAAAAATAAATTTGCCTTGTATGGCAAGTGTCATAAACACATAATTATCTGATAAATATAATTCCATTTGTTTTTCCAGGTAATTGATATTTTAAATATTTGCAGAGGGCCATAGCAAAAAAAAAAAAAAAAAAAAAAAGGAATCTATGTCTTCCATATAGAATCTAACCAGTTGGCAGGCGAGAAAGAGGAAAATTCTTCCCCAGATCATCCCTACGATCCAATTCACACTTATAAAAAGAGTCCTTTCCCGAACCCTAGAGTTCTGGCACGGAACAGAACCAAACCCAATTACGTATCACCCTAAAGCTTCATCAGGAGACTCACTTGTATTCGTTTAACGATCAGTATTAAAACCAGATCAGCCTGGAGGCTTTAGCTGTCCTGGATGGATACAATTTGGCTCTTTGATAACACAAGCTGTGTGGAGGACATTCTCTCTGGGCTCTCTGTGCACTCTATGCTGCAAATGCAGAGTGAGTAAAATTAGAATGGCCTTAAGCTTCAGCCACTGTCTCTAATGCCCTAAGACCAAGGGGTCTCTCTGTCTTTACCCTGGGTTTCCTGAGCATGGTAGCCTGTGATGCTTCTCAAAGTTGAGTTCTTTGGGGCAGCCTTGGACATCTTTTGTTACAGTGCTGGTTTTCCTCTCTCCATCCCCCGTGGAGGGGACACATTAGTTTTCAAGGCACAGCGTAAGTTCCATCTGTTATCCTCAGCATTTAGGGAGATTACATGCCAGACAAAAGAGTTACTGAATGAATTAAAAGTAAATGTCACTTTCTAAAACTCAGCCTAGTAAACACAGCTTGGGGAAATATTTCCTTTCCCCCCGAGTTACAGCTATTGGAGTCAGGCAAAATGGCGCCTCAGACCCGGGTCACATCTGGAGAGCCTCACAGCTGCCCCGCACCCTGTGGTAAGGATCAGTGAACGGTTCTTTCTCACTATCAGTTGCAGAGCCTGAAAGGGGAAGCCTCCATGAGATCCAGGAACAGCACATTACAGTCCAGCATGATCAATAGGACAACCCCACAATGGCCCAAAGCAAGTCCCTTCTCTTATCCTGGCTCTCAATTAATTTTGCTTTTAATGGACATGAATCCGGGCTGATGGTTTCTGGAAGTTTCTCAGATACAATGTTTTGTGTGACAGCATCAAGCTTCCTTTCTTATCTCAGTGGTTAGTTGGTTCCTGTTCTCATCTTTAATACACAGAAGAATAGTTGCCTCTCTGTTGAATTTGTCTGGTTTCTTAAATAGTGAACCCTTTACTTTGCCTGCAGTTGTCGAAGCTAATTTTAATATGTATCAAAAACCATTTTGAGGTTGAAATATGACATTTCACTAATCATTCAAATAAAAAAGCAGAGTGGTTGAAACTGCCATGTGCTCTGTAGCAACTACCAATGAGCAATAGCAATCTCTGCCTTCTATCTCTGTGGCTCTGAGATTTACAGCAACCAGAAATGCATAATGACCTGAGTTTCACAAGTTATGAGTCATGTTCAGATTCTGTGGGCCCAGCAAATTCTCATTGGTGGTGATGCACAGTCATTGGAAAACCAAAAAAAAAAAAAAAAAAAAAAAATACAATCTCTGACCTCAAGCCTCCGTTAACTGGGAGGCTGGTATAGACGGCAGAAGTGGAAACTTTAGGAAAAGGAAGAGAGGAGAACGAGTGGTTACTGAGACTCCCCAATGTATTATTGCAGTGGACACCACTGATGCTCTGCCTGCATCCCCTGGGGTCCCCGTCACCAGCTTTTACAGCCTTTGGCTGCTTCAGTCAGCTTTTGCTCCCTCTAACGGCCTGCATCTGTGACTCAGCTTGGCTGGATGGCCCTTGGGTTGCTGAAGTCCCTGTGTCCACAGGGGCAGAGAATGGGAAATGCCTTAGGTCTATGGCCCCACTGTTACCCTAAGCCAAATTGGTTAGTGAGGGAGGAAGAAGGCCCAGCATTTTGGCCGTAAGTCATGGCAAACCCTGAAGAACGATTTGCACAACAGAGATCCTCTCTGCAGGATCGTGCTAAGGTTGGGACTTTGCCTGAAACCATGCCTTTGCTTGGTTCTTCCTCTCCTCTCCTCCCTTCTTCCCTTCTCCTGGGAGCACTCCCTGAGTAAACCACTTGCCCAGAATCCTTGTCTCAGGATCTGCTTGGGATACACTGGGCTGGACCTTTCACTTGTACTCTGTTACATATGCTATGCTTTTTGCATATATTATCTTACATATGCTATGCCTTTTTATATATACTGTATATTTAATTTGCACAATTCTAGGAGGAAATTGAGGATCAGAGATTTTAATTAACCTGCCCAATATCCTAGAGCAGGTGTTGGAGGTACGGGCCTCTTGAACCTTAGTCTTATTTCTTTCTTTATTGTATTTTATCCTCAGCCTGGCAAAGGATATGGAAAGCATAAATGCTACGTTGGGAATAAATGCACTTGGAGATAGATGACCTTCACAAACTGGGCCCGATGAAAATACTAACTTCTTAACAACAGGATATCAGTTGAGAAGGAAAAGATAAGCCCAGGTTTGTGTTCTATGTTTGTTGAAAAATGTATAAAGCATCAAGCATATCTCTTGGCACTGGAAGCAAAAGGAGTCTTAAAAACTGCTACGTGAGTTGTTTCATGTCTACTTTTAAAAATAAAATACTTAACTGAGAAGTTGCTAGATTCACTGTAACACGGTCTTTGCTTGAGACAAATCTTTGCAAATAGTAGATCAATAAAGTCGCCCTTCACTGCCTCCCGAGGAAGTTAACAAGCTTGGCAGGAAATGATGAAGACCCAGAAAGCCTTCAGTTTGGATTTTTTATAACAAATTAGTTCAAATTAATGGCCTCAAATGGACAGAATTAGAGTCCCCATTTAGCTTGCTCTTTCTCATTAATTACTTCCACTGTGCTTCTGCCACAATTAGTTTTACAAAGCAGCCCTGAAAGCAAACAAAAGAAATGCTTCCCACATCTGCCATGATAAAAGACTCTTCTTAGATTGTCATTAAATTTACCCCAAAGATTCCATTATCCTTTGCTTTTTTTCTTTTTCACCTTCGGTGCTTGGGGAATTCAGAGATGCCACAGCTGCAGGGCTATCGATGACTCACGCAGGAAGCACTGCCAACAGTCCCTCAGGGCCGGGACTTTTAGACGGGCCTCCTTCTCCTGCTTTCCCAGAGCATCCAAGTCAGACACACAAATACTGCTCACTTCACCATCCACTGAAGGGCTTTGAACGCCTTCACTAATATTAGGTGATGGCAAAGTGGGAAGTAAAATTTCTAAAGTCAGAGTCCTACCACACAGTTGGAAGAATGACTTATCAGGCATGAAACTCTCGGAAAATGGGTTGATAATCTATAAACATTTGCTGCACAAATGCAGATCAACCAATGCACGTTAAATGGCAAGCATTTTACAAACATCAGCTTTGCAAGGCAAGTGCTATTAACTCTTCAATTTGCCTAGAAGTCTGAGTCGGAGATTGCCAACTTGCTCACTCCAGTAAGCAGAAAAGCTGAGATTCAAAATCATAAATCTCCAGTTTGAGCTCAGTGTCCCAGCTCATTTACAATGTACCCATGGGCTCAGTGGTCCAAAATGGGAAAGGCTGCAGCATGCAGAGGCCCCCGTGAATTCCCCGGGCTATCATCCCCGAGTTTGCGTGGGTGAATGGACGCAGTTTTGCCAACTGTACAAGACTGAGAGGGAAGCCAAAAGTGGCAGACATATCTGCAGAAACGGGCTTCAGGAGAGAGAGGCAGAAAATCTTTTGTAGCCATAAACAGACATCACTTCTGGGCCCTGGAATCCCCTATAAGAACCCAGTACTCTGTTCTACACTATTCAGTTTTTAAACCCTTTCTTTTGAGTGCCTACTGTATGTCAGATCCCTGCCTTCAAAGAACCCACATTCTAAAAGGAGAGACAAAATAAACTGGACAATTTCAGGTTATTATAACTTCTCTTTTAAGGAAACGGGTGGGGAGGGGATAGTGATAGAGCACATGCTTATCATGCACATCCTAGGTTCAATCCCCAGGACCTCCATTAAAAAAAAATCAATAAAAATAAATAAATAAACAAACAAACAAACCTAATTAACACCCCCCCCCAAAAAAAGGGGGGAAAAACACCCCAGCAAGTCTTAAGGTAATAGTTGATACAATGGAGAGGAACATTTCATGGCTCTTATTTCCATGACTGCTTTCACTAGCAGACTGTGAACTCCTGGGAGTGGTACTTCCGTTTGTTATTCATCTTTATATGCCTGATGTTTAGCATGATTTTGGATACTCAATAAGCGCCCATTTAATGAATGAATAGACTGATGAGCACAGGAAGCAGCCTGTCAGCGCAGTGTTCTGAAGGCTTGCTGGAAAAGCGAAGGTGAGCCACTCAAAGGAAGGCCGATTTTCTCCACTGACACTGAAGTCACATGCTTTCCCATTTTCTGATTTTGAAACATTTGGTGTTCCCATAATAAGAGGCAGACTTTCCTCTGTCACACTTTCCTCTAGTGGCCACTTGCCATGAACACTTTAAGGGGAACAAGGTCAAACTGGCTATCTTCCAGCAAGGATTAAAATTAATTAAAAACGAATATTGATGTGGGGCTTCAGGACTTATGGGATTTGGGTTTCTTTGTTGGGTTTTGAAGACAAATTCACTATCAAAACATTGCAGCTGATCCTCTTACAGGAGGGAAAATTGTCACATTTTAAAAGTGTATCTTGGTTTCTACCTACCATTGAGCTTTTAAAAATTGTCTCAGACCTAAAATCAAAGCAGTATTTTCACAGTATAACCATACCCTTCTTTACTGTAATGCTGCTTTAGGCAGGACATATATGAAAAACAAGTTAAAAAAAAAACAGCATACAATCTGCACTTCAGCTTAGCCTTGACCAAATCAAAATTTGAAGGGACTGAGGACTAATGAATGAGACCTCAGACATCTGAAAATTCAAAAAGAGGACTACAAGGGTGTGGATGGAAATGACTAGAGAGCTTTTCAAATGCCTTGTCCAAAAACATATGGACTTTTTTGCAAATAACATATTTTTCCCTTTCACCTGTCTTATTATGATTAAGTTTCCTTATGTGATAAGACAAATGCGATTTTTTACTCGAAGTGGACATGAGTTTTGAAGAACATAAAAACCACCATATAAAACTGGACCAAAGTTCTACATATCTTTATTTTCTCAGCTCTTCTCTTCAACCTTTAATCCTCAATACTCTTTTAGCTTCAACCCTATAATTTTTTAGCAAAGATTTCTGATGATGTATATGAATGTCTATGGATATAAAATAGTGGGATGGATATAAAATAGTGGGATGGATATTGTCTAGTGAGGATTTCAGATACTGTAAATGAGTATCTGGCATGTTCCAGATAGACTGTTGGCTCTTGGTGAAAGTAAATGGTTTTATTGGCCTTCTCTTTTGGTCTGTAAATTTCATGAAAAACTGGCTCATTAGCTGGACTCAGCAATCATGATATGCACCCTCTCCACTTTCCTCGCTCAAGGATGTATTCTATCACAGATTCCTGAGGCAGGCTCAGACTTAAAAGATTAACTTCATATTTCCAAAGACTAACCATGCAAAGCAATTTCAAATTAAAGTAATTGAATTTGGATTATGGAGCAAGCAAGCCAGAAGAAGGGCCTTCTCAAATAAGCAACTGTTCATATGTCAAAAACCCCACATCCAGGAATTACAAACACAAATACACAAATATAATTTCACTCCCTGTACTCTATTTGCTGCTGACCACAGTTGTGTTGCAATCAGTTAGGAACTCATCCTAGGGAAATGCAAAGAAGCCAGAAATGATCTTTTGATGACGACAAGAAACTAGCTTTTTGGTCTGCACAGTAACTTACAGGAAAACAACTTAAGAGAAAACATGGGAACATAAGGAGACAGCATGTATACATATCTGGGAGGCAAATAAAATTTATCTAAATGAAACACTGAGAATTTGGCGGCCAACAGCTTCCATGATGAAATCAGCATGAAGCAGAGGAAGTGCGCATCAGGAGAACTGGGTTTGGTGTTAGACCTGCCTGGTAGCTGCTATGCCCTTATCTATAAAATACACACAAATACCTAATTTTCTGGGGATGCAGGTGAAAGGATCAGATGAGATGACCCAAGTACAAGCAACCAGCACAACGCTGGGTCAGGCCGCATGCTCAGTCAACATCAATCTCCATTCTCTGCCTCCCTCCTCTGGACGTATCTTTGGACTGTTCTAGGTCTCAGTTTCCACACCTGTGAGATGGGAACAGCCTCAAAGGTTTCCCTTTGATTCTAAAAGAAGGGTCAGAATGTGACCTCACAATGCTACAATTTTGTTGGGGAGAAAATAAAAAAGATATATATATATATATCATGGCCCTAGAAAGGAGAGAGGGCAAGAATTTTCCCTAAGAGGAGAAATCGGAGTTCTAAATGACATAAGTGTATAATAACCATGGAGAATGTACTATCTAGACAAATTGATTCAGCTCATGCCCCATGTTTAAAGGCTTTATTAGGCTACCTGGAGGAACAGTCAATGTATTTCTGTATTCTGTTTACATTGTAGAGATTAGTAAGCACTTACTGGAGGTGTTCTAAGCACCAAGAATGAGCCAGATTGTCAGGAAAGAAAGTTATCTTGACCTGTAACAGCACAGCAGTCTCTGTCATCCTCAGATTTACCTAATGTGGGAAGAGATTCTTATTTAACTAATTCCATTAAAATAAAATAATACAGTGGATTGTTACATAGAGATAAGCAATGTTTTTTAAAAGTATGTTTTATTTTGTACTTGTTTTTTTAATACAGAGTAGAATAAGAAAGTAGAGCCAATGTTTTTTGGAAGCCTGATATGTGCCAGACATTGCTAGATTTTTTCAGGTAAATGATTATATCAAAAATAACCATTTATGTGTCAAGGATTGTGCCAAGTGTTTTGTATGCACCGTTTCCTTTAATTCTCATACTCGTAGGAGGAAACGGAGGCACAGAAAGGGTAACTTGCTGAAGATGGCCAAAACTCAAATCCAGTGGGCACAAAATCCATCACTGCTGTACTATGTCGTCCAGAACACTTATTAAAACTTCCAACAAAATGTCACTGGTTTCCATTGGATGGATTAAGATTATAGCTGAGTTAGATCAATTACATGTCTTATAATTCAGGAGCAGAAATTCTTCTCCAGGATCCTGGCAGATATGACCTCCATAAACATCTGCTGAAAATGTTATGACAGCCCTGTCCACAGCTGTATGATTTTAGTAGAGACTCTCATGGAACCCACAGCATCTCCTGGAAGGGGCAGTTGCCAGCTTCCTGCTCACTTAGCTCTCTTGTCTCCCCAAAAATCTGTCTCCCATCATTGTTGTAAGCTTCTTATTGGAATTCTCCAGTAAATGATCTCATTGCTTCAATCTTCTCACCAGTAATTACTTCCTAAATAAACTGCACCTGTATTTCATCCCATCTTCTGTTGAAAGAAATGCAGGCTTGCCCCCAGATGTCCCCACGGCAAGAACTCTAACCCTCTAAACTGCCAATATTGACCTCCAAATCCACTTGCCAGGACACATCCTGTTCTCCTTCTGGGACCTTTCCTCTGCCTTCTTGTTCACTCCTTTCTCTATTACTTAAGTCGCTTTGATGAGTCTGTGGGTTTCTCACGTCCTGGGTAATCTCTTCCCTCTCCTTGACACTGCTGAATGATCCTTACACAGTTAGGGATTAGATCTGGGACCATCTGTTCTTTCACCTGACTGGTATTCACCTTTAAAACATCGGGGTAATCATCACAAAGCACACTTCCTGGGTTTGTGATGAGGAAGGGAGTTTGAACAGGTACACAGATCTAAGACATCCTCGTTGTTCCTTATGGGATTTGTGTATTTTCCAACAAAGGGGATGCATATTTTTTGCTTTCACTTTTATTCTGAGAAGAGCACTTTATTTTATTTCATGCTCCTCTATGAATAAGAGACCTATAGTGCATCCTTCCCTCTTTTATTTTTGCAAATTGGTAAGTTCTAGATTTAGCTGTAAAGAAGGAAGTGAAGCGTAGCAGAACGTGCCACCCCAAAATACACCACTTTGGCATAAGGATTTTTTTTTGAGCTGAAGGCAACTGAGAAGAAGCAGATACAAGTAAAGTTCTTTGCCCTTTTCCTATTTACCTAAAAGCAGGACATACATTGTCAAAAGTGTTCCTCCTTCCCTCTCTACTAGGGAGAATGAAAGTTAATCACTGGAGACAAATTTTTACCCTACCAGCCAGGAGACTGCACCAGAGGTATGTATAAAACAAACTTTACTAACTAGCTTGTCTCTGCCCTTGGGAGCCTAAAACTGCTTCCCTCTGCCCTGTTCTCTCTCCACAAGTATATTGTTCTTTGTTAAGGATGCTGTATAAGCTAAGCGACCTCTTCGAATTTCTCATTTTTCCCTGGTTATCTCCCATGTATGCATGAAGTAAATGTTAATAAACTTCCGCTTGCTCTCCTCTGGTTGACCCATCTTTTATCACAGGGATTTCAGCTAAGAACTCAGAAGGTTAGAGGGGAAATTATGCTTTCCTCTCCTACACAAGCCTCTCTTTTTGTCTCTCAGTGGAGTTTTCCAGGCTTCCAGGAGTGTGTGTTCACCATGTCTGTCTGTATCTCACTTCCACTAATGTCTCCTATGAACGGACATCCTATCTAATTGTCCCTCTCCATGTCCTCTGTACAACTCCACAGCCTGGCAGCCTTGGCCTTGGCACCTCTTCCTGTTCCCCGTGTATAGATTTTTGGACCTCTTCCTTAGTTAATGAGGAAGTTAAGACAACTGTATTTCCTCATCAGTGTCTGGTGTAAACCCCACCTCCACTGGGGAGCCTTTTATGATAACTCCAGTCATCACTGATCAAGCAACTCAACAGGATTATTCATTAGTCCATCCTGGACTCTAATTGCCTGTATTACATAATTAAGTATCGTATACACACAACATCATCACACTGAATTGTCATTGCCTAGGGAAAATTAATGCCTGAAAATGTTCTTGATAGATCGAATGGCTCACGAGAAAAATAATGTGTTCAACTATAGAAAGCACATAGACATGGTAGGTGCCCAGGTGAAAATGGCACAGAAAGGTGACTAAAAGATAATATGACATTGTGTATTTCTAACAACAGCAAGAAATAGAAAATGTCAATTCTCACTATTTGTCATAGTTATGTTCTATAAAATTGTTATGAACACTGAATTAGCAAATATTGAACCACAGCTCTAAGGGAAATAGAGGGATGGGGTCCTGTGAGCCTCTAGTCACAAGATTTTCATCAACCAATCAATACATAACCTTGTTTTATGTGCATTTCTATTTTAAGTTACCTTATTTAATATATGCGGTTAACTCACTGACATTGAGTTCATAGCCAACAACACTGTAACTCATATCTAAAT
Organism: Camelus bactrianus; assembly: GCF_048773025.1. Lineage (NCBI taxonomy): Eukaryota > Metazoa > Chordata > Mammalia > Artiodactyla > Camelidae > Camelus > Camelus bactrianus. The sequence continues at coordinate 121,928,439 of NC_133540.1, read as the reverse complement.
AAAGTTTACCTAACACACGTATTTTCTCCGTAAGGGACCTCACAATCTTCTAAAGCACAGGGAGACTAGACAGCACCCCAGCACTGTGCATGGGGACCACCTTAAAGAGTGGAATCACCAACAAAAAGCACAAAAATATGAAAAATGTGAAGGTAAACAGATGGAGAAAAGGACACTGGTTTACAATGTGAGCATGGAAACAAGAAGTCAGAGCATCACCTTGTTCAGTCTTAGCTGGGAATGTGTGCACCAGACTCCAAGTTTCCCACACTTCGCGGATGTCCACAATGACCATGGAAGTGCCATGAGTCTTGACGCTGGGGTTACAAATACAATTTACCAAGTAAATGAGTTTGCAAATACGGAATAGGTGAAGACTGAGCACTGGTTACATGTATAAAGAAAAAAATGGAAGGGATTTTAATTTTTTTAAAAATAACTTTTGCTGTCTTTTAAATTGTTATTATTGAATACACTACTTTAATACACACAGAAGGAATACATGTTCTAAAAGTTTAAGTCAGCCACGTTAGTTTTGTCATCTAAATTTCAAAAGCAGGGAGGGAAAATCCTGCTCTCAGAGATTACCAATAAAGTTCTTTTTCCAGGTGATGTAGGGAAAAGGTCAGAAGTGGACTCAGACCTCTGGTCACATTATGCTTCCACCACCTACAACCGTACAGCTTTTGACAAGCCACACAGCTAGCTGAGTTCTAGTTTCCTTAACTTCGTGTGAGGTCTTTCCCTCTTGGAATTGTCCCTCAATGCATTGCATTTCTTCTCTTTACTGAAGGGTTTTTGAAGTTCATGTCTGCGTGTCCTAGCACAGTGCTTCTCCAGTTTCAGTGGCACACAAGTCCCGTGGGGATCATGATAAAATGCAGACTGATTCAGCAGGTCTGGGTGGGGCCTCAGATTCTGCATTTCTAACAAGCTCTCAGATGCTGCTGATTCACGGACCATACTTTAATTAGCAAAACCCTAGAACATTTCAGATGACTTCTAAACTCCATCATCTGCTTTGTCTCAAAATATTTCACTTCTTCTATTTTTCACTAGTTTTACTTACTGGCCAAAGCTCTGATTCTCAAGTATAACAAGCCCCACGCAATTAAAGGGAGAATCATAGCCCAAAATTGCTGGCAATACTTTTGGTTTCTCTATGCTACTCTCCTTTTGGTTCCACTGAGCATGGACTGTATATACGTTTAGATGAATGGCACATTTAAGACCTATGCTTAGATAATATAGCTGACGTGAAGTCATAGCTCTTGAATGCATATTTTAATTATTAGGGAAATGCAATTGTGGAAGAATGGAGAAACCTGAAGAGAAAAATCATATAAACAATGAATTAAAAACACCATTTGCCTTTCAAATAGAAATAATATCTGCCATTTATTAAGCACTTCCCATGTGCTAGGCATATCATTACATGAGTAATGAAATACTCTAGGAATGAGTGATTGATTATTTGAGTAATTGGATAAACTCAGACAGTTATTGCCTTTGTTTTGTGCTATATGACATCGCTGGATTTTTTTCAATGACTGTAAAGTGGTAGGCATTTAAATAGAAGAACGCGGAATTTTAATTTGATATGTTTGACAACATGTTTGATGAGACTGTCACAATGACAGCAAATTTTCAAAGCATTTATTGGGAGTACCTGTGCTGACTGAAATTCAAAAGGGGGTCAGAAAGGTTTCATTCACACTGACCTATTCTGAATGCAATGCAGAGGAAAAAACATAATACGACAAGGAATTGCCAGGATTCCTAGTAAGAAAACTCTGTTGTTCAATCTGTGCTGAGGAATGAGGAGAATCACGAATAGAAAATGATCGGGCGTATTTAGAAGATCCCAAGTGGACCTAGTAGAGCAAAAGAACAAAGCCCTGAACACCAGGACAGAGAAGGGCTGAACCACCGAAATCTCTTAAAGTTCTTACTGTTTTGCAGAAATATATAATAAAATGTGGATCTTCACTTCTTACTCAATTTTTGTCCTGGCTTTGAAGATGTAAGTTCTTTATGCATTGACATTTCTGTTTTGAGTTTCAAATGCAGAGTGGTAAACAGAGCAGAAGGTAGGATCTAGACTTTCAAATTAAGTCAGGATATTCTGTTTGAAAAGTGAGAGATCTTTGAGGGAGAGAGCTACTGGCTGATTTATTAAAGATAAAATTTATATATCTATTTTTATTGAAACCTGTTCTAAGATGAGATCTACTGTATTCTGCCACTGTAAGGACATGAGTACTAAAGAACAAAGCATAAAAGGCACAATCTTAGGACTGTCGCTTTCTCCACCTGTGGAAGTATCTGCATGGGTTCTTATTAATATTATTATATTATAAAACTTAATAACATAAAGCTCCAATGGTTTTAGAATAGTTTCTCTTCTCACTGATGAAATGCATATTGTCTCCATCATTATATTAAAATTTATTTAGTGCTTTGTGGCATCTCTTTTTCCAAGGCTTTCCTTGCCAATACATTAACTTATCTCATCATGATTTTATTTTCTCTTATCATCTACTACAAGACTTTGAGCATAACGATGAGGGCGATGGTATGAGATTCTTGGACTCCTCCACAGTGCTCATCACACAATGATTGGCGTAGTCTCATGAGTGCCAGTCTACATCATTAATTATAATAAAATGATAGTTACCATTTTATTGAGAATCCCCTATAGGACAGACATTCTGAGGTATAATTGATACTTCTTACCACAACCCATCTAAGGCAGTATCATTATTCCCTTTTGGACACATGAGGAAATAGAATCTCGGAGAGCTTAACAGCGAGTCTCGTATCACAGAAATAGTAAACAAAAGAGCCTGGTTTTCTCTGGCTCCAAACATACCCACCATCACCATCAGTGCTGAACAAGCATCTATCTAAGAAAACAGTATTTGACAAGTCATAGTGCTGACTACCTGCTGTTTTCAGTCTGCTCTTCTGTCAATCCACTTTAATTCCACATGCCAAAATAATTGCCAAATGTTACTGTAAAGCCACCCCCATATCGAAAAGTGTGGGAGCAGTTTCCAAATGTATTTGCTAAAAAAGTTCTAGCCTACATAGTCTGGCTTTTAAGATCCTACTCATCAGCTAATTCCAACACCATCATTTCCTATTCTCCTTTAAAGCCCAACAGACCACCTTTTAAAAATGCTAATATAAAATGTATTCAAATATGAAGGACATCTGAAACTCTCCAGTATATACAAGAGGCAATGTGGTGCGGTGGGAAAAGTCTAGGACTGGGTTTGAAAATTCTAGAACATTTTAATAGCAACATTTCTTAATTCTTGCCCTAACCAAAACGTCCACAACTGTAGTCCTAGGTCCACTGTCATTCTGTACTCCTTTACCTCAGTTACTTTCCTTCATAGCATTACTTACATGCATCAGTCAGGTTAAGTAATGCTGCATTATTCTGTGCTAATAAGCAAACCCTACATCTCAGTGGGTTATCACAACAAAGGGTTTTGTTTGCTCCCACAAAGTGTGATGCGGCTCAGCTGTCTCTTCTCCACCTTGTTGCTGTATGACCTGGCACATGTCAACGCTCAAGACAGAAGGACTAGAAGAGATGAAAGAGGCACGTGACCTTTTAACTGGCTTGGCCTGAAATGGACACACATCGCTTTTGTTCTGGGAAATGCAGAGGAGCTCCTGTGTGTCTTGTGCACACTATCATTGCCACACTACCTGACAGCCACGTTTATAGTTATTTCCGGTTCTCCTCTCTCTCCTCTCTTATAGAAAATCCTGTCATATGGTCATCAGTTTTGTTTTATTTGCCATGGTAACCAGATCAAGTAGAACAGTGGGTGGTGTACAGTGGGCACTCAATAAGCAATTGTCAAATTAAAGAATACTCATGATTGATTAAAGACCACAAATTGCTGGATGCTTCTTTTGTTGAGAAGTGGAGTCTATGTCCTCTGCCCTTGAATCTGGGCTGGCCTATGATAACTTTGACCAGTACTTTATGGTGGAAATAATACTGTGAGCTCAGGGCTAGCCTGTAAGAGAGCTGGCGGTTTTCACTGTCTTCCTAGCAGAGCCCTACAACACTGTGTAAGGTGTCTGACCTTCCTGAGGCAGCCATGCTTGAGGAGGCACAAGCTAGCCATTTGCAGAGGCTGCACAGAGGAAGAGAGAGAGATGTCCAAGCAGCCCCCCAGCTCTTCCAGCACCTTTTGGTTATCCAGCTGAGGTCACAAACATTGTGAAACAGAGACACATCAACCCTGTCCAAGTCTTTGGTTTATGAAATAGTGTGTAATAACGATGAATTGTTCTTTGAAGCGCTACGTTTGGGGTTGGTTTGCTATACAGTAATAGGTAACTGGACTCATCCTTCTCGGTGACTGACTTTTGCCTGGTCAATCCCCATGCCTACAGTCAGTCCTAACACATGCATTATCTCTCAGGGCCCAGGGCCCAATACTTTACAGAGATGTTAACGCTTTCATGTTAGTGTACAAATGATTCTTTTCTGAGAAGCCTTTACCTTCTCTCTGGTCTGATTTTGAGGACTGTCTTCTTTTGATGTAATCTGGCTCTATATGTGTGCATCTCCCATAGCACAGGACACCTGATCATTTCTGTATATTTATTCTTTATTTGTTGTGATCTGCATGGCAGTATGCAGTGCACGTTCTCAGGGCATCTAGTTATTCCTCATCCTTTATCTTCCACTCAAGGAAACAATTTGAAACACAAGTGAATGAGAGTGATACTCTTTAAAGGATACTTTTAAATCCATTTCCATGTATTAGAAACACTTTTAAAAGCCTGTCATTCACATTAACTATTATTAGTTAAGATTTACTTGTGGGCACGCTTTGTAACTGAACACCGTTCATCTCACAGGTCATCTTGACTTCCCCACTCGTCCAGCAACCAGAGGTGACAGTAGCTGATTTAATATACGCATATATTTAAAGCATTTCTGTTCCTAATAGTTGTAAACCCTTAAGGACACCCTGAGTCAAAATTATCAGTTGAGGTAACCAGCAAATATTCATATTTATGCATAAAAGTGAATAAATGAAAACAAAATTGAAATGCCATCTAAAGCTGAAAATAAATATTTAGGAAATATTCCTAAATCTCTCTGTCTCTCTTTTTTCACTTTCAGATCATTTGTGGGTAAGTACAATTGTGTGTGTGGTACAATTGTAATAAAATTATACTGGCAATATAAAAGGATCAAATTATGGTGGTACTGTTTTAAACCTTCTTTAAGAAGGTTTAAAGAATAATCAGATATTGCAAAATGTGGTCATAATTGCAATTTGATTTAAATTAACATGAAATAATTAGGGAAAAATTTCACCTCTCTGTCCCAAGTCAATGGTTCTATGGCTCTTTGGTTACAAGGCAAAAAAGGTAAATACTTATCTAGTATGTTAGATACTAAGATGTTAAGTAAGTTTGGAAAAATTGTATCAAAACAAAATTCTCTTCGGAAGAGACTGAAACAAAGAGATCATATCAAGCAAGAACCATGTATTTCCTGGAATATTCTTAAAATAGAAATCTATCTTACAAACTAAACAAAACATACATTGTTGCATACTTCTATAATCCCTTTACAAAAATGTGGCAATATGGCATTAAGGCAAATATGGTAGTTCAACCAGCCAAGTAAACACTGAATAAGAATTAGGAGTGATGACAGCATTATCAGATATTTTCCTTTGGTTGATCACTCAGGTTCAAAAATACCAAATTTATCTCAAGACATCCTGATTAGGCAAAGCTACTTGGTAAATTGAGCAGTTGGAGATCAGAAGCATGCATCCAATTAAGAATGTCATTGAGTGTTTTTCATCTGCTGACCTCTTCTGTTTTCTGTAATTTAGTTCACATTCAGCACCTCATTGAAGAGAGTTATGTGCAAACTCAGTTCATTCTCTAAGATCTGCTCGAATGCCACCTATTTCGAAAATGGCTCCTGAAGTTCCTTTCTAGAACAACTCTTCTCCTAAAGCTGCCATACATAGCACGCATGAGGAATTCTGGGGTTTCCCCTGTGAATTGCAATTATTTCCAGACGTTAGCACCTCTGCCAGCCTGGAAGCTCCTCAAGGAACAGAGCACATGTTTTATTCACGCTGGCTCCTCTGTGGGGCACAGCTCTTGGACCGCACTTCTTTGAACACCAAATGCAAAAAGTGTCATTTTTCTTTCACTTATTTTTCACATCCATCTTCTTTTCTAGCTGTTTGCAAGACATTAATTGTGTTAAAGAGAATATGTTTAAATTCTGATAGGTAAGTGAGATAAATGAGAAGCCCATGAATAAATAGGAGAAAAAAATCTTTTCTCCTGTCATATCTGTTGTATCTTTCATTTATTTGAATTTTCAGCTCCTTTTTTTAATGATTGACAGATTTTTTTTTAAACTAAAAATGGTGATTAAATTTTCCTTCAATACATGTTACTACATGCTTGTCACTAGGTGATAGAGCTGAGAAATCAGATTGTAGAAAGAAAAAACTCATTGCTTTCAATCACAAAATACAAGTATAGATGTTGTCCAGATACTATTTAGTTCCTTGTTTTTTATTCTACACGTAATGGAAATGTTTGATAATTCTCAGAATAGCAGTAAGAACAAAGCAATACTTCCATTGAGTTTTGAAATCCTTTTGACCCTAAAATGTGACTTTAATTACAATTTTAAAATTATTAAAGAAATTATTGAGTTCCTACTAAAATTTGAGAGTGCAGCATATTGCAGGAGATGCGTGGAAGATTAAGACTAATTTGGCTCCAAAAATCTTCCAGTTTAATATCAGTGGTAAGGGGTTTGACAAAGGTACACTACCACTGCTTGACAATGTGATAAGCTAAGATTTAGGTCACAAAACAGAAGCAAGTTTCAAACAGAAAATAAATTTCTGCTGTAGGGAAGACTCGCTCTGGAGCACAGATTGGCAATGCAGCATTGCTGGGATTTCAGACTATCTTGGATATTCCATGACAGAGGTACAACTTCAGTACATTGGAGTTTGAAAATAGAGGGAACATCAGTCAGACTCTATTCCTCCATATCTCGTATCACAAATTTCTCCTTTCTAAAATTAAAATTGTCATCATATCTCCTCCCACCCATAGCCCTTACATTTTAGAGAAATCTTCTATTTTCCAAGTGTTTGGAATTGAGAGTCTTGCTTGTACGCCTTGCTGAGAATTCCAAATGCCCTCAGCTTACCCTTTAAATCTTTTGATCATATCCTTGAACAAAATGACTTTAATCTACAATTTGTATATACAAGCAAACTACCAAGGAAGGGTCTTTCCAAGAACCCCCTGAACTTTCTGAAATTGTATGCAAAATTGCATATAAATTTTTCTACGATTAGGGTCCATGACTTGTGTAAAATGCTCAGACGGAGTCCCTGGCCCTCTGCATTTGAGAACTTCTGTTGCGTATAGGCCAAGGAGAATATGTTTTTTAAAATACTGTGAAGTCGCAGCACTTAAGATTTGTAAACTACGCAGAAGAATTTCCTGGAGGTAGTTGGTCACCCAGAAGAGGGACCACAGAATCACTCCTTGTACAAGGCATTCGTTACTGAACAACTCCTCATCCCTTGGCGGATCTTCAGCATGGAGTGAAAAGTCTAACTTCTCCACATGGTGACGCTTCCTGCACCTCCTCTGTCTCTCTCAGGCTTAACAGGATCTTTTGTCGACTTAAATCAGAGTCACATGCAGAGCTGCAATGATTTCTGACTTGGCATTGTGAGTTGCTGGGACAGCTGCAAACTTCTGGGGCTGGAAGAGTTAAGGCTCGTGGTGATTCAAGGTGCGTGTGCCAGAGACAGAGGTGGGGAGAGATCTGATCTCAAATTATATCCTCATCAGACCTCTCCAACTGCCAGGGGCCAGACAGATCAACATAACTGAGTGAAAGGATCCAGTGGGGTCAAAGGTAAACAAGAGGAGGGGGGCCTAGGCTGCTGCTTCTTCATTCCCACTGATAGCACTGATTGGACTAGAGGGTAATGTTGTTAAATCACAGAATTTTTGTGAAAAGCTGAGAATCTGGATTTGCGTGTGAAATTTTCCAAGGTGTATGTATTGATAACTAAATTGGAACATTTTAAAGCATACAGAACAAAGATAAAACATCCCATAGCTGATACAGGGTCTAGAGACCTAAGTTTGCCAAATCGCCTGTAGAGCTTAATCCCCTCAATTATTTTCTTCTACCATATTTGTAATAAATTTGGACTGCTTAGTGTCCCCAGGAAACAGCTTGAAATTCCCTGTCTTGTGGCTTAGTCTCATGAAATCTCCTCCGTTAATAACTCCCTCTCTTCACTCTCCCACTTCTTTACTCAACTGAGTCCAAGTTATTTGCCTCCATGATGAAGCCTTCTCCTTTTAAAACCAGTAAATACACTGACTTCACCACATACATGACAAAGTGTCCTGTATTGGCCCGTGAGATATTCTTTGTGATGTTCCTGTTATTTTTGAATGCTCAGGTGTCTGTCTCATCTCTCTTCATTATTCATTCATTCACCATACAAACAGCTAATCCATCCTCTGTATTATACACAAGGCACCGAAGACGACGCCAGGGAATAATAAGCTTCCTGTCCTTCTGGAGCTCACCGCAAGTGCACACCTAATACACCTCTGATTCACCAGAGGGTTACTATAAACTGTCGAGAGACGGCTGAAATTCTCAGAGGGCTTTCTGAACTGACACATTGTCATGGACTGAATGTTTGTGTCTCCCCAAGATATAATGGTATCAGGAGGTGGAATCTTTGGGAAGTAATCAGGCCACGATGAGGACATGAGGGTAGGGCCCTTATGATGGGATTATTGCTCCTGGAAAAGACCACAGACTGTTATCTCTGTCTCTATCTGTCTCTCTGTCCACCATTCTAGAACACAGCAAGAAGGCAGTCACCTGGAGGCAGGAAGAAGCCTTCACGTTGGCACCTTGCTCTCAGACTTCCTAGCCCTAGAACTGTCAGAAATGGATGTCTCCTGTTGAAGCCACCCAGTCTACAATATTTTATTGTGACAGTCTGGGCTGACTAAAACAGACAGTATCTAGACAGTAATTCATACATGGTGGATATTCAGAAATATTCATTGTTTGGCTTCTCATTTTCACATGTACTCAGTTATAACTCATTAACAGTAAACGCCTACATTTCACAATGTGGATGTTGTTGCCACTGGGCATCTGTGTAGGGAACCATCTAGGGACTAGCAATGATTTGTATAATATTTGTCTACATTGCCGCCATCCATGTAGACTATTTTTAGTGATTCAAAAGAAGCACACAGTTCGGCTGTGAAGGAGATTTTCAATCATTTTTTAAATTTGCTTTTATTGGAGAAAGCACTTACAATGCCTTTCACAGTTCATCATTTGTGAAAGAGGCCTTTGTTAGCCTAAAATGTAGCTGTAACAATTACTTCTCAAAACAAAACAAAACAAAACAAAAAACAAAACCTCAACACAATACTTTTAAACCTTATTTGATTACCTCAAAATTTTTCCCAAAGAGTGAATATGGACTTAAATCCATTTTTCATTAAAAAAAAAAAAAAAGGATTAACCATTGTTCCTTGTGATCCTAGTCAATGAGACTGGGACAATGGCATCTCCATTTGAAAGAGATTTTTGCTACAAGGTTGAAATTAACTTTAACTTCTTTTTAAATGGCTCAGGAATAACTTGCAGCATAGTGGTTATCTTGGAGGTGAGAATTATCTGTTTTATTATCTCTCTTAGGCTGTATTTCACAGAAAAACTCTCATGACTCACTAATGTGTTTCAATCCATTGTTTGGAAAGCACTGGATAAGAATTGTGGTGATAACAGCTAAAATATATGGAGACGTTGGAAACTGAGGTTCTCATTATTGTAGCATGTTGCTTATCTGTATCTCATTCAACAGCATATTTTAAAAGTGTCACATTGACATTCTAACAAGAAAGAACAATTTACCGAGTTTCAGGCATTGCAGGCTATTTAAACTTATTGTGATAATATTTTATATTCAAAGACATTGAAAAGATAAGCTAAAGAACAGAAAAGAGATAAAAGTATGCATGAAGACAGTCAGTGCCTGGTAGGTATATATCTTACGGCAATGACCTGAGTTAAAAAAGTAAACCCCCCTACATCATCTGTAATTTTTGTCTCAGACTAATTAGGGGTTGGCAAGGCAGTAAAGAGGAAAGACGCAAACTTTCAGTGGCCAATCAAGAAACATCATTTGGAGAAGTCAGTGGCGAGTCTAATGACTGGTGGCCCAGACCAACAGAGAAAGAAGAGACCAAACTGAACAAGAAGGAAATGCATCTTCATTGTTCACAGCCCCGTCTCTTTTACAAGTGATGCACACAAAGGAAGGTAAATCTATGAATGTTCAGAAATTAAATGGCGAGCACAGCAGGGCCAGGAGGGTCAAGCTCCAGAGTGGACACAGACAGGCCCCTGACCCTGCTCAACAGGACATTATTTTGTCCATGAGCCCATCACTTATTCCTTCCCTATTCATTTCACCTCCTGTAAGTGGGATAATATTGGTACCTGCCTCATAGCACCAGGGGTATTAAACGAAATAACTGAAGGTTTGGGCATAATGCCTGGCATTTACCAAGCCTTCATGGAGTCCAATCATAATGCTCAATTATATTAAAAATATATAAGGGGTTTTAATCCATACTTTGAAACACTCAAGTTACCCAAACTTTTTTTCCCCCCATAACAAACTCTTCCTACTACTGGGGATTAGGAGAAATTTACTCTCACAGTTGCATGGTGCTGGTATTCAGGCAGCTTGCACTGACAAGGCCAAATGGGCTTTTGATGGTCGGTGTTGGCTCTGACGGCTGGAGGTGGAAAGCAGCAGTTGTTTGGTATTTTGACTATTATCCCAGAACATGTTGATAGTCACAGATACATATGATTGAATTAGAGACAGATGAATCAAAGGAATGGTCTCTTTTATTCTATTTTTGATCCTGCGATAGACATGGAGTTCCACAGACCAGATCCTCCTTTAAGACAGGCTCTTTTGCCCCTGCACTGAGTGCGTCAGGCTGTCAGCGGCCTCAGGATTTGATTCAGCTGCCCAGAGCTGCCTAGTCCAAGGACCAATTGTGGAACACAGAAAGTCCCAAGTATTCTGGGCCATCACAGGATAACTCCGACACCCCAGAGCGCCCTATGAGGTTGGCTGAGACTTTGTGGTTTTGCAATAACTAGACTTCCTCCTCTAAGTAATGCTAATTCTGCCCTCCCGTCCAATCCCCAGACCAAACTGCTCAAGAACCCAGTCTCCTCGGTTGGCTTCAGCCACTCAAACTCTTCCAGGAATCTAGTGCTTTCCTTTTTTTCTCATATTCACAAAGTTACACAGCTTAAATGTCCTGCTGTCTGAAGCCCCTCAGTACCTAGGATCCTCCTGGGCCAGGTAGGAACCCCCTGACATTCTGTTCCAGGACCATTTGGGGAAGAGAAGTCTGGGACCATACAAGAAAAGGAGGGCAGTGGCGGTTCCTAAGTCTTGGGCAAAAGAACACCAAGGATGAGGGCTGGATTACTGATGGGGAACATGTGATTTTAATGAGAGTGGATTCATGAAATAGAGAAGAAAGAAAATTATAAATTATGATATAAATTATAGATTCTAAGGAACTAGAGAAATAACTGAAAAATAAAAACTACTAAAGTATGTTTACCTAATAAAATGAATTATAATAATCCATCTATATGACCCTCTTTCTACTGAATTCATTTATTCTTTTAGTCATTCAATATGACTTAACTGAAAAATTATACAATACCAGACACTGTGTTAAATATTTGGACAGAGAGTTGATTAAAACCTGGTCCTTGCTCTTAAAAAAAACCCTCACACTTATATCTCCTTATCTTACAACATAAATATAATATATATATATATATATATATACACACACACACACACACATATATTATATACACACACATATATTATATACACACACATATATATATGCCAGATCCATTTTTTATATCCTAACCAATTTTGTCTTATAGAGACAATTTGTAACTCTAAAGATTTAAGATTGTGTCACCGAAAACTATAAAAATGCTGTTTCATTTTTTACAGCTATATCTTGGAAGTTTTTTTTTAGTGTTCTGTTCAGGTATTACAGGTACCTGCTAAATTTTTTACAATAACAAATAAGAAGACTGGCTAAATACATTCCCAGAGGCTTTGGATAAATATTCTGACAGTTGGCTTACCTATAGATTTGAGCTGATTGATGACAGCCTTAAAACAATTAGATGCATAATATATAATAACAGAGTAATAGACTGATCATTAAAGTTTTTTGGTAGGTAATATTTCATGGCTTAACACAGAATTGTTCCTCTAGGCAAAATTAGGGACACAACCTACTATTTTAGTTTCACAGAAATCATGTACGTCTTACTGGATGCTAAGAAACATCTCCAATAAGACATAAGGTCATTGCATTGCTCATTTAAAGGAAATGTTTGTTGCAGAAACAATCAGCCTTCCACCAAACACTACGCTTCTTTGTCTAGTGCAGAGTAATGCTAGGAAGTAGCTGTCCAGTCAAGAACTACGTTACCTGTACCTCTTGCTTATAAAGGCATCTGTGACTAGTTTCTGTGAATACTAGCTCATGAGCAAAAGTGGTTAAGAAACATGGGGACCATTTCCACTGCCTTTTCCCTCAGGTGCAAGGATAAGCTAACAACTCTGAATCCAGGGGAGATGATAAAACAAGAGATGGAAGGAGACTGAGTCCCTGAAATATTGCTTGAAAGAATGCTCATTAATTAGAAATACCTGTTTAGACTTTACAAGACTAAGAAATCTCTTTCTATTTGTGTATTTACCTTAACTATATTGCAGACTTGGGGTTGAATGTAAGATTATCTTATGGAAAAGTGGACAAACGTATGTTAATGACAACTTGGGTCCAATATCACAAGTCTATTAAAATGTGTCCATATTTTTAAATGATTACATACAGTTTAACACTATGACATTTTCCCAGTAGGTCAAATTACATTTCTAAAAGAATGATGCACTTGTGGCTAGATCTTCTACTGTTCAAGTGGACAGATGAGTATAAACTGCTCAATCTTCATTCTCTTAAAGATGAACATTTTTTAATTTTGAATTTGGCTTTCCACATCTGCATCAGCATTCAACAAATGATCATCAGAAAATATGTTCAGAGTCTTAAACATGTGTTGTGGGGTTCTGTCAAGAATTGTTAAGGGAAAGAGCATTGTATTTACTTAGTGTGTTAAGTAATGACTCATCTGAATAAGTAAAACAAATAGTTTATGGACTTACACTATGCATTCATAATTTTTTTATGACAGTATTTTAAAAATACAATTGTAATCATATAATATATGCAAAAGTGCTTAATCCTGGGTCTGGCAAATTGAAAGCAAGGTGATGAGCTTTCTCATTCTCAGTCATACCAATGAGAATCATGCCTTCAGGGACAGAGAAGCAACGGAATAGATGGAACCTAGATGTTTAGATGACCTTATGTAACAGGCTATTAATCACTCAGTACCTCGGCCTGCTTTTGAATTATTGTCACATGAGAGAGAAATAAACTTTTATTTTCTTCTGATTCAACTGCATTTTAGGATTTTGTTTTTGTTGTTACAGGAGTTTAACCTATTCACAAGTGTTATGAGCTGAATTCTGTCCTCCTAAAATTCATTCTGAGACTCCAATCTCAGAATGTGACTGTATTTGGGAGCTAGGGCTTTTAAAGAGGTGATTAAGTTAAAATGGAGTCTTTAGGTTGGGATTTAATTCACTGTGACTGGTGTCTTTCTAAGAAGAGGAGATAGACACAGACAATGTAGACAGAGAACGCAGGAAGAAGGCAGCCATCTGCAAGTCAACAAGAGAGGCCTCAGAAAAAAACAAACCTATGGATACCTTGATCTTGGACTCCCAGCTTCCAGAACAGTGAGAAAATAAGTTTCTGTTCTTTAAGTCACCCAATCTGTTGTTTTGTGTTGTGGCAGCCCTAGTAAACTAATACAATGAGGAATACACCATCCATCCATCCTTCCATTCATTCAGCTTTTACTTGGCACTTTTTTTTTGCAACAAGCTCCGATGCAGATGACAAGGTAAATAAAATCATCCTATGTCCTCAGGTAAATCACACACAATGGATAAGAAATACCTCCTTCCATTATAATTTATTGCTTTTTAGGGAATATGTTATGTAAATAAAATATATTCCATCAGCTACAGGTTGTGTTTTGTTCCCCTCAAATTAGCCCCCAGTGTCTCAGAAAGTGATTGTATTTGGAAATATGGTTGTTGTAAACCTAATTAGTTAAGATGAGGTTATACTGGATTAGGGGTGGACCCCAAATTCAGTATGATTGGCATCCTTATAAAGAGAGGACATTTGGACAGAGAGACAGACAAGCATAGAGGAAAGACACATGGGGAACTCCGCCTCTAAGGAGGACCTGAGGCTACCAGGAGCCAGGAGAGTGGCATGAAACAGATTCTCCCTCACAGCTCTCAGAAGAAGCAACCTGCTGATGGACCAACCTGCCCCAGAACTGTGAGATGATAAATTTCTGTCATGTAAGCCACCTAGCTTGTGGAACCTTGGAAATTTGTGATGGCAGCTCTAGCAAAGTAATGCATCATCTGCTCCACAGTAAAGGTTAAGTATTTCAAATTCTGGAATGAGTAAACAAATTCCACTACTTGACATTTAGAGCCAGGGGAGTAAGTCACGCCAGTCTTACACTATTTTTTTTTCCATCTACCACTTACTGATAAATCCCTATTCTTTCAACCAATACTTACTGAGTATCTTTGTCTACATCTTTTATATTGTGCCACAGAAAGTGGGATAAATACCACTGAGCAGGAGATGCCAACCTCACATTTCAACATGTTGTCATTCTTTGGGAAACATGGAACCATGACCTGAAATGGATTTATTTTCCCAAATGAAATTTTGTCTATTCCACCAGCCAAACAAACAAACAAATAAACAAAACAAAACAAAACAAAAAAAAAACCCAAATCCTGGCAGTAATAATATCACCTTTAAGTATACACTGAGGGACGAAAAGACCAAAGAGGCCAGATAGGCTATGTTAACTTAAATCACAAAATAATGTAACCATCCGTGGGAGAGGAACATAGAAGATCCCTAGTTGCTGGTTATTTGAAAGAGTTTGGTAAAATAAGAAGACAGAATGCAGAAAAATTGTCCCTACTGTTTCGTTTGGTCCCGTTTTCACTGAACAATTCCTGGATGCGTGAAAAACAATGACAGAAAAAGACACAGCCACAAAACTTTTATGGTATTTTGTTGCATATTAAGAATAAGCCACCCCTCCCCCCTCCATATCCAGGTAAATACCAGGTAAATATTTGACTGCTCTTAAACTAAAAACAAAAACTACTTGTCTTATTTTTCTCTCCTCTTTTTTCCTCTCTACACTTGCAAAGACACCTGTCTAGATTTAGAAAGTGCCTCCATTTGGTATGTATAGCATACGAGACCAGACAGAAGACTACGCTCAACTTGCAAACATCTAATACCTTAGCCATCTCACAGTTCTCTGACTGCCGTGTTGGAATAAGTTAGAGTGGCTTCCTCTCTGTTCCTTCTGTTCATCCCGAATAACTGCTTTAGGAAACATGGTTGTTTCCAGATCCCCCCTCTAGCAACCAGCACCATCTGTAAGGAAAACCTAGATAACTGCTTCTTCAAATCTCAGTGCCTGGTTATTGTTGGTGAGGCCAGGATGCAGGAAAATATATATTTTGAGTATGAAAGAAGGTAAGATAGAGCCATGGACTAAATAGCATTAAAAATCTCTTTGTTTTTCATAGTAATATGTATATGTGTGTGTGAAGGGGTGGAATTCTTTAATAAGAAAAATATTCTATTCTATTCAATTACAAAACAACATAATGCAATCTTTATGAGAAAAGCATAAAATAAGATAGTACTTAAATTTCAAGGATTAGAGAAAAGATTGTGCCAAAAAAAAAAAAATCTAACATCTGATAGCTAGTACATATTCTTTTTTTTTTAACTTTATTCTAGGACATTTAATGGCTAAAAAGGATAAATTTACCATCAGCATCATTATCATCATCATTCTTAATGTTGTTATGTGTTCTGATTACCATAAAAGAAGAGATGTAAAGGAAATTCAGCTGTTTATTGAGTATTGGTAGAAACTGTCAGAGTACAAGGTATTGTTCCAGTACACTGTTACCCTAAATCTCAGGATTTTAAGAAGATCTGACTTTGGGACACAAGATACCTAGGGATACTTAAAAGAAGGGAACCAATAAACATTTCAAGTATTTTGAGAGAACTTCTAAAATATATAATAGTTTTGGGGAAAGGAAGTATGAAATTGCATTATTCCCGTATGATGCTCATAGTCAAATGACTCTTGGGTCTACAGGAATATGAAGTACTCTTAATCTTCACACAAACTGAACACCTGTGTCCAAGTGTCAGTGTCAAAGAAACAACTTTGTGTCTAAATTTCTACACGTTTAAAGATTCATGCTAACATCTCAGAGTTAGAAAACTGTAATTGAGTGGAAGCTTGGACACAATTAATTCTTAAGCTGCATGATTTTTCACTTTCCATTTCAAGGATTGTCACTAAAGTAGTAATTTTTTTCTCCTCTTGCTAATCCAACAATTTCATACTGACAGCCTGTCATCACGGGAATTTACTATCACATTAAGGCTTTACCCACTTTAATACAAACATTTCCCAGCTGAAATTAGATACACTGACAAGAAGTATGGCTTTTAGTTAATGATTTATGTTTCTGCTTTGGGAAAAAACCTCTTCTCTTAAATATATCATACTGTCGAGTGGCTTCCAAACTTTTTGTTTGGAAGCATTCAAACGGAGTGCTTTATGGTTTCTGATCAATAAAAATAGTGCTTTGACATTTTTATATCCTTCTCCCCACAGAAAGAAGAAAGAAAATGCTACAGTACTAGGTTACAGCGATAAACAGAATGTGAATTTGAAACTAGTAGACTGGGGTGTGAGTCTTGGGTTTTCTGTTAACTAGTTCTGTGGTTTGGGTAAGTGGTTTTCCTTCTTATGCCATAGTTGTCTCAGCTATAAAGTGGGATCCTTGAAGGTGTTTAGAAAGAATAACTCAATCCAGAGGAAACTAAGCTGAAGGGACCATCAAATAAGGGCTCGACAATTGTTATTTGAGGTTGTTAAAATCATTACTTATTGGGAACTACTCAGGCTAGAGTGTGAGGATATAAAAATGAAAAAGTCACACTTCCCCGAGACCCTCACAAACTGCGTTATGAAGCACAAAGGAGCAGGTATATGTGAAAGCATTTTGAAAAATAGAAACTCGACTTAAATAAAAGAATGATTTGTCAATACGAGTGATCACCAATACTCTCAGAAATAATTTAATGCCAAAATATGGGTCAGCACCTCACTTCAGAATGTTTTGGCTTTTATTTAAAAACCACACTGCTAGTTTGGTTTAATCTTAAACATTAAACACCTGCTCATTAATTAACTCAATCATGCATTCAACTCATGCACTCAACAAATGTGTACAAGCTGTTCTGGGACTGACTGCCCAGCCTTTACAGCAGCCTTGTGTCCTGTTTCTCAAGCACATGGTCACACGTTTCTTCCCACTTAATGTCAACTTAGTCCTTATTTTATGTTTGACCTTCTAGGAAGGTTTTATGAGGCCCTCTGAGAAGATTGGTTTGTGTGTAACTCACAAACACCTCAAAAAAGATTAAGCATCCCTAAATCATAAAGGCACCAAATCGAGCTGAAGAGGCTGCCATGAAGATGAATACCTGACACAGCTTTGGCTGGGCTTGGGGAAACAAAAATTTGAGAGCCTACATTTTGGCAGACAATAGTATGAAGATCTATTGGAATTGCATTCAAAGATTTTATACACATGACAACACCTATCCTCTGCTAAAATTATCTTGACTTACAGCTCAAGATAACACAGCTTCCACTGTCTCAAGTGCTAAAATAATTATTTAATTGCTTTAATTCACTGTTAATCAATTTTTAATGCACCAATAAAGAATAATTATTTTCAAGTTCCACAAGAGTGATTAACAGGACTATATTATCTTTCCAACTTGCTGTCTGCACAGTATCATGTGAGTTAAAACTACAGTAATAGAGTAGTTTACTGTTTCTACTGCAATGAGAAGTATAAGTCTGTTTTATTTGTCAAAATCTATATAACTCAAGATTTCTATTTTTAAAAACACTAAATGGAAACATCAAATGAGTTAAAACAAACCTTATAATTTACTGTTCTTAAATCAAATTAAAATGGAAATATAGATAAGATCTTTTCAGCATGACTCTGAAATAATAATAGTATATTTTAATATTTGTGATTTTAGCATTTAGACAGTACTTACTTGTCAAGATGCTTACATGTGAAATTCCTCTTAAGAGTAAGTAAGGAGAATAGTATGGTTTAGGAAAAATACATGAAAACCTAATAATTAATATCCCCTTCTATTTTTTATGGGATCTAAAGTTTAAAATAATCCCATCCACTGCTTCATTTTTTGCTTTTGTGGGTTGCTTATAGGGTAAAATATACTGATGGGTAATATCCAAGAACCCATCTTGTTGTGGACAACTCTGATAGTCCCAAGGTTCTTTGTGTTGAGCAGAAGCTTACTTATCTCTAGCTTCTATTTATTAAATTTTAGTCTTCATTTTAGTGCTAAATCAAAGAATTCTGTTTTCCTTATACTCCTTAGCCCTTTCATCACTGGCGGGCAGACATTTCATCCCAATTTTCTGCTCATCAGCCTAAACACTCAGTTTCATCGACTTTTCTTCACAGGAGATGGTTCTGACTCATCATCTAGGTGGAAGTCCTTTGAACATGGCATAGTTTGAGGTTTTTCAAACTTTTTTCATAATATGTCTTATCAACATTATTTATCAAGCTTTATTTCCTGTAGTTTTTTATTATGAAAGAGGTTTTGCTTGTTGCTCCCGTAAAAAAGAAAAATTAAAAGGTTGAAATTATCAAAATGTTAAAATGTTATATGAAAATATAAATTATTTGTTAAAATATTTAAAATGTGATAGTATACATACAGAAAGTTCTTTGGATTTTCTAATAGGCACTCACTCCTGCCTTATCTGGTCACTGTCCTTCCAGTAAATGATGCTAAGAATGGAACACAACACACTTGAGTGTGGTCTGACCAGCAGAGAACTGAGCAGAATCATTTCACACACAATTTCTCTCCATTTCCTCTGGCACCACTCATATCCACATCACAGTCATCTCTCACCTGGACAGCCCCAACAGGCTCTTAACTGGCCATCTCCTCCCCTCATACATCCTTACAATCTATTCTCCACTAGTAGCCAAAGGGCTCTTTTGAAAGCATAAAGCAGACCAAGTCATCATCTGCTCGCAGCACTCCAGAGACTTCTATTATGATGAGAATGAAATCCCAACTCCTTGATTTAATCTTACCTCCCTCAGCCTCCCTCACACCCCTACCAGCGCTCTGGCCTGAGTTATCCTTTTCTTATGCTTCAGTGAGGCCAAGGGTTTCTACATCAGGGCATGTGCACTGCCTGTTCTTGTGTGGAATCCCTTTCCCCACATATTTGCCCAGCTGCCTCCTTCTCATGTGTTTCCTCCTCATCAGGCCTCCCTGGGGGACACTGAATACAAAGGAGCTTCTCTCATTACTTTCTATCATGTCACCCTATTTTAATACTATAATATTTGCCACTAATAACATAATTTCATTCTTGTTTACTATTTATCTAATGAGATAAAGCCCATGAGAACAGTAATCTTAATCATTTTTTTCAGAACAATTCTTGGCACATAAGTATTGTTGAAAAATAGCAGATTTTTGGCTGTGAGTATATCAAATGATTAAAATCTAAGAGTCTGAGCCTGAGTTTGAATTGCTGATCTGTTCTCACCAGAGTTGAGATTTAGAACAAGTAACTTTAAATCTCCATGCCTGAAGTTATACATCCAAAAAAATGGGGATAAAGTGTGGCTTTCCTCTCAAGATGATTATAAAGGTTAAATAATTTAAATAACTTACTTTGTGTGAAATGAATAGATAACTGCTGTATGAATCCTGCAATTAATGGTAATGCATTAATTAATAGTAATTTTTAGTGTTGGGCAGCACTACTGCTGACTCACATTACACTTCAAGTATGATATCAAAGTCTCCAAGTCTTTTTTCATGTGTAATGCTGTGTGCTGTCATCTCTACCTTTTTGTGCTCTTGCTGTTGCTTTTTGGGAGCCAACTGTGAGATTTTATATAGCTTTATTTTGTCATATTTAGTATGTCACCTGAACCTGATGAAAATGCTGAAGATCTCAATTTTGTTATTCATTAAATGTCATTATGTATATTTGGAACCAGGGCCTTCTGCTAAAATCTGAAGTACTCAACTCAAGCGAGCTCAGCCTAGAGGCCTCCGAGAAGACTCATGGGGCCGTGCCATCCTCTCACAGTTTCCTTTCTCTTGCCCTCAGCGGAGGCCTGGAGATGCCAAACCTGGGTCTGCAAAGCATGTACCACACTGGAGGAAGGACAAGGGCTACAGACAAGAAGGACAGAAGAGCACAAGTGAAGCAATATGGACACTCAGCTGGCAAAGAGCAGGCTTACGGGAAGGAGATATGGAAAAAAGGAATGTCGTTATAGTGCAACTTTATTTTTTAAACTTTTCATTTTGAAATAACTGTAAATTCAAAGGAAGTTGCAAAGAGGTCCTGAGGACTCTTTGCCATTTTTCCCCAGTAGTTACATCTCACAGAGTCCTTAAAGCCAAGACAGGGATTTGACATTGGCATTAACATGTGTGTAGTTGTGTGTCATTTTAGCACGTATGGAGACTCATGTAACCCTACCATTAAAGTACAGAAATACTTTATTACCACAAAGATTTCCCTGGTATTACCCTTTCATAGTCACCACCCTCCTCCCTTCCACCATCTTTAACTCTGAAAAATCACCAACCTCTTTTCCATCTGTGTAATTCGTCATTTAGAGAATGTTATATAAATGAAATCATGCAGTATGTGACCCTGTGAGATTGTGTTTTCATTCCACATAATGCCTTTGAGATTCACCCTAGTTGTGGTGTGTATCAGTAGTTTGTTCCTCTTACTGCTGAGCAGAATTCCACGGTATGGACACAGCACAGTTTGTTTGCCCACTCACCTAAAGAAGCATATTTTGATCACTTCCAGTTTGGGGTTATTAAAAATAAAGCTGTTACAAACAATCATGTACAAACTCGTGTGGACACAAGTGTTTTTTTTTTTTTCCTCTGGGATAGATTTAGGAGTGTAACTGCTGAGTTGAATAGTAACTGAATGTTAACTTTTTCAGGAAACTGCCCCAGCTAGGTTTCGGGGTGGCTGCACTAGTTTTCATCCTCATTGTCACTATTTTTTACTTTAGCTGTTCTAATAGGTGTGTAGTGGCATGTTGTCATCTTAACTTATAATTTCCTAATGGCTGGTGATATTCATCATATTTTCATGTGCTTCTTTACCATCCATATATTATTTTTGGTAAAATGTTTCTATGTGTCTTTTGCCCATTTTATAATTGCATTGTTTGCTTTTACTGTTAAATTTTGAGATTTCTATATTCTACACATAAATGATTTATCAGATATGTATCAGATATATATCAAATATCTTCTCCCAGACTGTTGCTTGCCTTCTGTTCCTCTTAATAGGGACTTTCACAGAGCAAATTTATTTAATTTTGTTGAAGTTTATTTACTCACTTTTTTCTAATTTTAAGGATCATGTCTAAGAATGCCTAGGTTCTGAAGATTTTCTCCTATGCTTACTCCTAAGAGTTTTATAGTTTTATGTTTTACATTTAAATATATGCTCTATTTTAAATTAATCTTTATATAATGTGTAAAGTTTAGGCTGAAGCTCTTTCTTTTTTCCTTTCTCTCTTTTTTTTCTTAGAGTCCAATTTCTCCAATACATTCTGAAAAGATGATTCTTCCTCTATAAAAATTGCTTTTGCGCCTTTGTGAAAAATCACTTGAGCATACTTGTGTGGGTCTATTTTTGGGTTCTCTGTTCTGTTCCATTGATTTGTGTGTCTATCTTTCTGCCAATACCACAGAGCCTTGATTACTGTTGCTATAAAATAAGTCTTGAAGTCAGGTAGAATGATCCCACCCACTTTTTTCTTCCTTTGCAAAAGGATCTTAACCACTGTAGTTTCCCTGAACTTCCTATATAAATTTTAGGATGATAGTGCCTATGTGTACAAATCTCTTGCTGGGATTTTAATAGAAATTGTGTTAAGCCTATATATCAATTTAGGGAGAACTGACATTTTTGCTATGCTGTGTCCTCATTGCCTGCATGCCTCTGCATGTATTTAGATCTTCTTCAGTTTCTTTCATCAGTGTATCTTAGTTGTCGGTCAGATGTCACTGGATGTCCAGGCTCCCCACGTTGTCCCCACTGTCACTGTAAGGGTTGGGGTTCCCCGCTGGGCCTTCTCTAACATCACCCTGGTGTGTTGGGGTAACTTATTACAGCCTACTGACAGTAGAAGTCTAGACTGTCCACTAGTCTTCTGCTGGTATGGTTGGGAATGGGGCCAAAGTGTTTTTGGTGGTGTTTGGCTGGAGTGGAACTGTTGCCTGAAATGCTTCTGTTTTGCTTGGGTGCCCCTGACCTGCTTCTTCGGCTAAAGAGAGCAAGTTTGCTTCAGGCTTCTTTTGTCTGCAGCTATTGGTAGCTCCAAGTTGCTGGGTTCCTCACTGTGTCATTTCTTGAGTCCTATGGTCCTGCTAACTAGTCTGCTTTCTACTCTACCTCTATTAGAATCTGCTTTGGTTTGTTACATACATAGTCCAGGATTTTGAGCTGTACCAAACAAGAGGAATCGGGGAAAGTACATGTACTCCATCTTTCTGGAAGCAGAAGTTGGAAGTTACCTCTTTTCAATGTGTGTTTCTACTCCCTGCTTTATCAGAGGGGGAATACAAAAGGCTGGTTATTAACCTCATTGCACTTATGAGAAAATAGGACAAATCAGTGCCTTATCCAATTGTATCTGGTCAGTTTGTGTATGGTACTAATCTTTGTACCAAATGTGCAGATTTTTAAAGATTAATCTCTCTTCATTTGAATACAATGGTCATTATGTTATTTAAAAAATCATATAATGCCTGGGCTATTCTGAATCCAAGTAGAAGTTAGAAAATACGCTAACTTTGGGTTTACTGTCCATATCTCAGTACTACATGGAAATATGCCAGTTGGAGACATGTTCCTGAGTTCTGACAGAAGATTTAAGAGTCCTGGTTCTTCTAATGTTTTGTTATTTTTCTTAAGAACCAGGCACTTAACTTTTCTGGATGTCCATTTCCAAAACTGTAAAAGAGTGGTGGTAACAACCCACTTTGCCTACTTCTGAGAGCTACTGTAAATAAGGATCAAATGAGATAGCATATGTACAAATATTTTATAAACTGTTAAGCTATTTATTGGTGTAAAATGTTATTTTCATCTCCATCATTAACACTCAAATAGTTGCAAATATTCTCCTCATTCAGAAGAATGGAAGGCAATAAAATAAAAAAAATTACATGCTTAAGGAGGGAAATAACAGCAGTCATAAGAGCAGGCAATGCAAATATAATAGACTGAATAAATTCAGGATTTATTTTGTAAGTCTGTGATATTACATACACAAAGTTGTGATGTGATAAAGAATTGCATGTTATATAAAAAAAGGAAATTAGTGATGAGATTTATGTTTCCAGAAATTAAAGATTAGATTTGTTATCCAGTGAAGTTTAAAGACACAACATGGAGAAAGAGGACTAGAGTCCACTTCAATTCCCATTTCATTCCGACAAGAGACAGCTGTAACTATCAGCCGATCTCCGAAACACACACTGAGCTCCCCATGCCATCATTCCCCTTCATTCCCTCCTACCCAGTCTTCAGGACTGTACCAGCATCCTCACCTCTCCTCCGAACTTTCTCCGACAATTCCAGCCCACTCTTCTCTCATCCTTCTCTGAAATCTTAATGCTCTTATGGCCTGTACCACAAAATCAGGTACTTAATTACATATTGCCCTGTACTGTTTTCTAATTGTGTCATGGCCATCTTCTCTCCCATGCTAGCTTGTAATTTCTCAGCCAAGGACTAAGTCTCACGTGTTTCTGTTTCTCCTTTAGCATTTAGAAAATACAGGCATGTAATAGGTGCGCACAGAATAATTGTTAATTGACTAAGTGAGTTTTCTAGGCTCATTATAACTCTTTTCACTCTACAAATGAAAGAAGCACAGAAAACAAGACCAAAGATGACCTTATTATGACCCCCAAACGACGAAGTCATTCAATGTATCTAGACTCCGACAGCTATTGAGACATCTTGTTGACAGAGTAAACAGTAGTGGTAAATTAAAGGGCTATCCAAAACAGCTCCCATACATTTTGAATTTGAGAGTGAGTTATCACTATCTAATAAGTAAACTAGTTTTAAAAAAGTATTTGAGTTTTATTCCACCATTCACTTAAGTTGTGCTGGCATCAACCTTTTGGTCTCCATTGCCTCAAAGTAAATCAAGAGGATCAGAAGAGCTAATTTGTGATGGAATGTTATTTCACACATGCATTGGATCCCACAGGCAAAGACAAGAGGGTTTGATTTAGGAAGTTTTTGATTCTTGGAAAATTCTATAAAGTTCTTTTTATCTCATTAAAAAAAAAAAAAGTGCACATCTTTGAGGAAGTTACCACTGGGATTTTGGAAATCATCTAGTCTAGCCATTTCATTTATAGACCAGAAGCCCTGGAAGTTACATAACAATGCTTAGTGTCACAAGGGTCCCTTTACAAATTCATAGAAAGTTCAAAAAACATTGTCTTTTTTACTACTTTTCTCTTTTATCTGCTAGTATTTAGATAAGCACCTTAAAGCCAAAATTGACATGTTTTATAATCAGAGTGTTAGGCGTTTAAACTCTGGATTTGTTACTTAGTAATTATGTGACTCTAAGTAAATCTAATGGCTTCAGTTTCCTCATGGGTAAAATGGATAAAGTGATATTTATTTCTCAGGATTCCTTTTCAGAATTAATTATCTCATAAGAAATGTGCTTAGCACTACTCAGAAAAATACATAAGATTATAAAGAATAAGTTACTCTATGGGAGCCATTCTTCTTTATCATAATGTAATAATATTGTAACCATCATTCTTGTTAACCTCATCTTTAGAGTAGGACACATATTATTGATTAAAATGTAATAAAATTCATTTTATTTTAGAGATTTTAGAACCAGACCAAGATGCCATAGTAGCCCAGAAGACGACACATCATAAAACCTAAGTATCAGAAAGCATGCTTAGAGGAGATGATTCTTATTATGAGTCTTAAAGATTAAAAGAGAGTCACCCATGGAGATAAGATGTTTGGATATATTTAGATTATAGATACATTTATCAGGAGGGAATATAGCTGAGTGGAGAATATGACATTAGGACATCAGTGAAAGTTATTTCAGTAAAATAATGATGCGTGTTAGGAGAGAGAGGGCAGATGGAATTCATTTGAAAAAAGTCACGCTTTATGATTAACTGGAATGAGTCAATTACAGAGGAAAAAGAGGCAAGGATGATTCTCAAGTGTTTAGTTTGGGTAACTAAGTAGACAGGGAAATGACGAGGTTACTTTGGGCTAGGGTGAACTTGAGATGTGTTATGGGCAAATACTTCTTCCTACTTCTCACATGTCCTGCCAGGAAGAGAAAATTCCTCTAATGTAATACTTCTGGCTTCTTTCTCTCCCTTTACTCACTCTGTCCCTGGGGAGATGAATGATAGTTTTGATTGGTAAAACTGGGAAAAGTAACATGTACCGAGTTACTCCTCCATTAGGAAGGAACTTGTCTGTGTAGAACATGGTCTCTTCTCGATTACTCCATTCTGTAGACTTCTAAGGTTATGTAGGAGCCTGCCCTTTGGAGAACAAACTTCCCCAGTCCAGACTAATCTGTGGTTTGTATTAGCAGTCCCACTTACCCATATTTGTAAGTCACGTGCCCCAACCTAATCATGGTTTGACTTTCATCTTTACTCCATGTGTCTCAGATCTCTTAGCACTAAAGCAGGAAAAAGAAGTGTACCTTATTGGAGACTCTTCAAAGACCATGACAAGGCCATCTTCCTGAAAATTTCCATGGTTTCAAGAACACATTTAAGATCCTTTTTTGGCATCTCATACAACTGACTCATTTAAATGTTTAAATATTGAGCCAATTATAATATAAGCATGCCGTATGTTTTTATATCCCTCCACAGTACATAATAAATGCTTAATAGGTATCTATGGAGTTTGCATATTTCAAATTAGGAGGGGAAATAATTAGCCTGACTTAAAAGATTACTTTAGAGAGATGGAGAGATATTAATTTATTGAACTCCTCTTTAGTAGTTTGTGAACTGCCCCCTCTCAAATTCTGCCAAAGTGGATTGCCTTTCCCTTAATAGATCTTTCTCTTTCTTACCAGTGAACTTAAGCTCATGTTCTATGTGGTAGGCAGAATAATAAACCTCTAACCTTTACCACACCTTAATTCCCAAACCCTGTGAATATGCTGTTGCATGGCATGGGGGAATTAAGGTTGAAGATGAAATTAATGTTGCTAATCAGCTGACTATAAATTAAGAAGATTATTCTGGACTATCTGGATGGCTCCACTGTAATCACAAGAGTCCTTATAAGTGAAAGGGGGAGGCAGGAAAGGAAGAGTCAGAGTCAGAGAAGAAAATGAGACAACAGAAGCAAAGGGGAAAATGATGCAATTGACTTTGAACATAGAAGGAAGACACAAGTCTGGTGATGTGGACAGCCTCTGGAAACTGGGAAAACCAGCAAAAACGGATTCTTCCATAGAGACTTCAGAAAGGAACGTGCCCTGATGACATCTGATTTTAGCCCATGAGACCCATTTCAGAATTCTGAACTGCAGAACTCTAAGATAATTACTGTGTGTTGTTTTAAGCTGCTAAACTGATGGTGGTGATGTGTCATAGCAGCAACAGAAAACTAATGCACTCAGTAACTCACCCCACCAGTTCCCCCTCTCTTCTCTGAGTAGCAATTTGTAAATGGACCGACTCCCACCCAGACTGCCAGAGATGAACCTTGGCTTCTCCACCTCTCCACTTGCTCACTCTGTGACCACAGGCAAGTTACGTAACTTTGGTGCCACTATTCCCTTATCTGTAAAATGAGGTTTATAGGGCTGTTGAATGGAATAAATGAGTTATTACATGGGAAAGCATTTAGAATAGTAGGCACATAGTAAACACTATAACATGCTATTATACAGTATTATACCTACTTCTACAAATTTTTTCATAACCAATTCAAATCTCACATCTTCCATTAAAAGTATCTATCCTGTGTCTTCCTTTTTTGGATAATAAGATCTCTCTTCCTTAAATTCACAGAAGGCTTTATCTTTACAATGTTTTATATCACTATGGTACTTTAAATTTTATTTAATCACTTTTGTACATGTTGAATTGTCTCTTCTAAGATATAAGATCCTACAAAAAGTCATTGATATGTGTTTTGTTTGTTTATTTTACTGTATTTATTTTAATCTTGTTATTTCCATTGTTTCTAAACCAGTGTCTTGCATATTATAGGTACATAATAAACATCCTTTGAGCTATCAGTAGGATCCACTTGTACCAGTTTCAAGAAACAAACTGAATCACCCACCATTTAGCCAAGCAACACCCCTACAAAGTATTAGTCAAAGCCTGAAAGAGTGTCACTAAATTAATAAAATATATTCTCTGAAAGTATTTATGGGGGGGTTCAACACTTGTTAATACAGCTGCTCTATATGTTCAACTTTAATTTAAATCCCATGTCGGATCAAGTATGCTTTTTAAAATTACTAGCCCATAAAGCCTGTTTTATCCAGTCTACTCTGAAGAATAATCTGAAGATTATTACTTTGATAGGGAAGCATGACGCACTGTGAGGGCTGAATTTAGTTCAGTGCAAAGACTTGCATGGCGTTAGCATTTCTGAGCTTCTAGGACCTCTCCATCCAGACTGTAGTCTGTTGTTATAAAGTTGACTACAAAGAGTTTTCTGATGGCAATGGTCAAATCATTAGTGTTTCACAAATAGAATGAAAACAAATACAAATGTAATTGCCACAGGAATCAATATTTTACGTTCTAAAATTAAAATTCCCATTAGCAGTTATGTTCATTTTTTAGATATATCTATAGTTAATGTCAAAACATTGGTAATTATTGTTGGGTTATTAAATTTTGGCATGGCATAAGAAACAAAATCCAATTAGGGTCAATTGCCATTAACTTTGGTGGTATTTTTTGTAATTACTCTCTCAACAGTCACAAATTTTGTTAAAACTGTGGAAGAAAAAGTTATTTATTGAGGGAGGGAAAATTAAATCTTCTGAACAATGCAAACTCTTATTTAGAAGCTCTAATAAGAATGCCAGTTCACATGGTTCTGTTTTTGTGACACTACTTTGAAATTCCAGTATAATATTTGACAAAATATTACAGACATACAAAAGACAAAAACAAGTCTTTACTTAACATCATATGCTATACTGAGGAGAGCAATTCATTCTAATGAAGAGATCACTGACTTTGAGAGGGTAATTAGGGATTTTTTAATATAAAACAGAAAAACACAGTGCCTCATACATTAAGATACTGAAGACAATCTTTGAAAATTATAAATGAAGGAGCCAAGGCTTCAGTTTGCAAACTTTTCAAAGTTCTATGTCAAATGAAGAGATAAATTTTCCCTTCTGATGCCACTAATTTCACACTCAAAAATTAATTCTCCTTCTTGCTGCAAATGGCATTATATGTAGTTTACTGTAGAGGAACCATACCATAATAAAGGTGTTTAAAAAGAAAAAAATAATGTGGTCTCAAAAAAAATGAATTCTCCTTTGAAAAGGTAGATGCTATCATAGATATGCAGTCTACTCTTTTTTGAGGATGTTATTGAAGTACAATTGACTTATTTTATTAATTTCAAATGTACAACAGAGTGATTCAATATTCTTATACATTACAAAATGATCTAGTTTCATATGTCACTGTGCCACGATACTGACTGCATTTCCTGTGCGGTACATCGCATCTATCCTTGTGACTTGTTCTTTACGTCTACTCATTTTAGTGGGTCTGAATTGACCTGCTAGTGCAGAAACTGACCTTCTCAGATTTTAGCCTTTGGTGTGAGTGAACTTTAAAAATTTCTCATTTGTTGTTTTGAAGTAACTGTAATGATTTTTTTTTCTCATGCTGATTTTTAAGTGTTTAAAGGAAACGAGAGTTGATGGCTCATCAAGGCACGGGAGACTCCCCTAAGAGTTGCCAACTCCCATTTTGAGATTGCATTAGCCAAACACTTCCATTTCTACTGGAGGATGTTATTAGGGGCACTTAAGCAAAGACAGCTACTAAGAGCAAAAATGCCCCAGAGATTTTTCTGTAAAGACTTTGTTGTACTCTTTGCCCTATATTTTAACGTGATATATCACTCAAAGAGCAACCCCATTAACAGATCATTTGGACTATTATAAATTACGATGAATGCAAGCCTCTGATATTCTAACCCAACAACTTGCTTTATTATAGCAATATCACAGAAGTCTGTCTTAAAGAGCATTCTTACTTCCTCTTCTCTTGGACACCACTGAGATTTACAATGTCTGGGGCGAGAAGCGTAAGTAATAATGCCTTACAGAAAAAAAAAAATTTTAACTGTTATATAAGGTCATTATTAGAAATAAAGAAATGATGAGAAATGAGTTAAGCCAAGATTACTGATTCAATTAGAGCTGAAGAAGATGGCTCTAAATCTGGTCTTCCCTTTAAAAAAAAATAGTGTTTATAACTAATGTGAACTAAACATTTTTGAGAGAAATGACTGTGGAGTTTCTGTGTGCCACACTCTGTGCTGCAATATAGATAGATATAGTTAGATAGATAGATAGATAGATAGATAGATAGATAGATAGGAAGAAAGAAATGATTTCATGTAAGTGCTAAAGTAACTCTGCATTTTAGACATCGTCACTGCCACTTTAAAGATACTCCCAGAATAGCATAGCCAGTAAGTCATCTAAGTGGCATTTGAATACAGGTCTCATTGATTTCAAAGTCTGTGGTCTTCATTCTACATCCCATCAGTCATCCTTTTGTTCTCTTCTTTACTTCTCTTTCTGTTTCTTACTCAAGCAAAGGTAGTAATTGATTGCAGGTGAAGACTCTTCTTAGCCCCAGCAGATCTTTTTATCCTTAAGGAGGATCATACTCACTCTCTCTCTCTCCTTCCTTCTCCCCTCAAACAGCTAGCCTTTGACTGAATCATGTCCTGCCCCCTCCCCCAAAAGATATGCCCGGGTCCCAACCCCAGAAGCTGGGACTGGTACCTTATTCAGAAAATGGGTCTTGGCATATGTGAGTAAGTTAAGGATCTTAAGAGGAGGAGCTGATTGTGAAGTATCCCAATGGGCCCTAAACGCAATCATATGTACTCCTGTAAGACTGAAGGAGGTAACTGTGTCCCTCTGGGTTTCTTAGTCCAGAGGGACACAGATACACAGGAGCGGGGGAGGCGATGCAACCACAGAGCCAGAGCCTGGAGTAAGGCAGTCATTAGCCAAGCAGCATCTGGAGCCACTAGAAGCCGGAAGGGACAAGAAACCGATTGTCCCCTGAGCCTCTGGCGGGCGTGTGGCCCTGCTGACTCCTTAATTTCAGGCTTCTGGTTTCCATATTGGTGAGAGAATAAGTTTCTGTTGTTGTGAGCCAGCTAGTTTATAGTAATTTGTTACAGCAGCCACAGAAACTAATATAACTCCCCTCTTTTAAATTCTGAAATTGGTGGCAGGGGAAATCGCAATGTAAACGCAGCACAATGCTGACTTCTAGCCTGTGAAATAATAGGAAATACAGATACACTTCAGGAAATATGGGCACATTTTACCTCTGCATAAGCCTATAAAGCTCCTGATGGTTACACAGTCTGTCTTTTCCATCTTCCTGTCCCCCAAGGTAATCGTCTGATTGCTGGAACACTGTCTGCAATCAATAGATATTAGTTGAGCAAATCAACCTGGCTTTGCAGTCGCTCCAGCAGAACTGGAACATTTCGGGAAGGAGTAAAAGGTCATTTATCCTGAGAGAAGTGTTAATTCTTGCCCGAATTCTCTTGGACATGCTAACACCTGCTCTCACACGCACTTTCCGTCCATCAGCATGTCAGAACTAGCCAGCCTTTGCAGGAAGAAGAAAAGAAGAGGTGAGAGATGTCATGGTGAGTGTGGAGAGTCTCGGGGTGGGTGTCGATCATGACTTAGTCTTCAAAGGTGAACTCATACATATTTTATTATATTAAAATAGATTTTTTTCAGAAATCTTTAAAGTGTGAGAGAAATGGGGATGGCAGGGCATACATAAATCTAAATGGCATGGCATTGGAACATTCTCCCATATTAGTTAGAAAGTTAGCAGAAATCAAACCAGATCTAAGAATAGATTGGGTGATTTTCTGTGTGGATCCTCCATGCCCAGGCAGCTAACTGGCCCGAATGCACCAGGTCCATCATGCTGGGGTGTTCACTAGTGGGTGTCTGGCAGGACCAGCTATCAAGTATTTTAACATCATTTCAATTCATCCATTTTCTCTAGAATAGAGATTCCCTTCTTTCTGTCTCCATCCCTGCCCCTGTTTGGATCCTTGTTTCCCAGTTGGGTGTCCAAAGTAGCCTCTTCAGAGGCCTCTCTTTCTACAAAAATGTCCCCTGCCACTTACTCTCAACATAAAATTTCTGGAAACTCAATCCAAGTATATAACTCCTTTATTAAAATACATAAATACATAAAGAAAACATACAGAAAAATTTACCACGAGTGGCTTCCTGTCACCTGCAGGATTAAATATAGATCTCATTTTATATTTTTACATATATATATATATATATGTAAATAATATATATATGATTATAGTACACATATGCATATACACATTTAAATATATTAAACCTATACTACATAATAACTATAGTATAGAAATAATGATATCAGTAGTAAACTGTATGTTCTCTATTTTAATTTTAACCCCATCTACATCTACAGTTTCCTCTGCTTCTCCTTCAGAGTCTACTTGCAGTCATTACATTTCTCATGGCTTTTTGAAATCACCAACTTCCTGGCTCTATAATAAGATTATTATATAAATCTCTTCCATCCCTTCTCATTGTCCATAAGATAAGACCCAGTACTCTCTGGCCTCATCTATCTCAGAGCCCTATCTTTCATCACTCTCTCTCTCTCTCTCTGTGTTCCAGCACTACTAACCTTTCCAACACTCAAATGTGTCAGGAAGCAGGCTTGGAATAACTTCTCCCTCGTCCATCTATAGAGTGTGTCCAGTAGGGACACACTGGTGAGGCCAAACCAGCAGACATCTATTCTGGTTAATCAGACCATCTGCTCTTATTTGAGTGGTTGGTTTGGGCTTGCAAAAGTCAAAGTCTGAGATAAGGAATTGGATACAAGTAGTTTATTAAGGAGGTGATCACAGGAAGCAGGAGTGAGGAAGCAGTGAGAGTGATACAGGGATGGATAAAAAATAACACAAATGTGCCTTGACAAGGTATTTGCTGAGGGATCAGAAGCTCAGATATGCTAAGATCTCTGAGATGCCTATGAAATGCTACCAGATTTATCCAGAAAGATAAAGCTTTGATCCTCCCATCAATGAATGAGTTTGTTGACTTCTCTCCACTTCCAGGCAATACTTGTACAGTCAGGCTGAGGGAGCTCCAGTGACGTAACCCTAGGCCAGGAAGCTGACTCAGAAAGATACACAGTGAGCAATGAGGTAAAACCCTGAGCTTACAAGGTGAGTCTGAGCTCCTGTGGAATTGCCCACCAGACCTTTGCTAAGGTGAGAGATGGTCTGAGAGAGGTGATGTAGGCACTGGAGGAGTCTACTGTAAAACTGGTGCCATAATGATTGTTAAAATTTTAAAACGTTACATTTGCCATGATATATGTTAGTCCTTTATCCCAGGAATCTCTTACTCTTTTTGAAAACTCCTCATATCCTTGAAGATTTAAATCAATGTCACCGCCTGTGACACATGACTGGTTTGCCTCTCGTAGGGATTCTCTCCATCTCCTGATAATAGTGTGAGCTGGTCTCATGGGATTTGAGCACATATTATGTGCTCAACATCCATCACCTCTGCTGCCCTCCTGTGCACTAAAGCATGGATATCATGGTGGGGAGCCAGCTTCCATCATTTAGATGTAAAGGAGTAACAAATTTATGAAATCTAGATCCCTGCATGACTTTGTGGAGCAGAGAAGTCCTATTCTTTCCACCCACCCACCCTTGAGATGCATAATGAGTCTATACAATAAAGTCAGATTTATTTGAGTCTTACTCAGGTGGCCGAACCTCTATCCTAATGCATGCAATTCTCTTATAAAGTTGTTTCCTTCTCTCTCCTTCCACCACTCTAGTCCCACCTTCTGTCAGACTGTATTGAGCTTATCTGTTTAAATGCTTATCTCCACCACTACACTGCAAGTCCTTGATGGCGGTGACAGTGCCATCTCTGCACCATGAGTGCCTGGCAATTATTAGAGTCACAATAAATTTGCTTACAAGAAATGTGATTAACATTTTTAAAAATAATTGTTCAGATAGTAAAGCTATAATAAATGCAATTATGAATATATGATACATAATCATTCAATGGGCTGCTTACTGTACTTTTTCTTATGAAGTATAATTTTACACATAATGCTTAATGAAATGCTTCCTATGAAGCACACTGCCATGTATAATGCAACTCTGAGATGCATCCCTGCACCTTTCCTTTCCTCCTTTCCACCTGTTACAAGTAGGAGAGTAGCTAAGAGAAATTCCTCTAACATTCTCTAGATCTTGTCTTTTTTTTTTTATTAAGACCCTATACCTTCTCTTTTAAATTCCTTCAAATTCTTTGTCTCTGTTGGCTCAAGCCTCTCTCATACAGCTAAAGAATGCTCTCTACCTGCCTTCAGGTGACAGTCTCTTTACAACTGTTTTAGTTAAAGTTTTCAAGACAGCCTTCACAGCTGTGACTTCATAACACAGTCCCCACACAATCAGGCTTCATTTCCATCAATCTACAAACACTACTCTTGCTAAAAGCTCTCAAAATATAACAAATTTCAATTATCATCATATATTTGTGTCAACAGCATTCAACACACTTCAGTACCCCCTTGAAATGGTCACTGTGTCTTGGTCTCCTTTTATTCTTTCTCTCTTTTTAGCCGCTTCTTCTCTAGGTATTTTCCCACCTTTTCCTTATCAGATATTTAAAGTTGAAAATCCTCAGGTCCCATACTTTTCTTCTCACTCAACATAATCTCACTAGTTCATAATTTGAGTACCATGGTTTTACTGGCCACTGAAATCCAAAATCTTAAATGCCTATCACTGTATCAGATCTTACTTCTGAGTTCCAGACATTTTCATTCAAATATGTACTTAGTTGTCTCACTGGCAACTCAAATCTACAAGTCATCGCTACTCAAAAACTGGCCTCCCTCAGGAGTCTGACACAGGAAGTGGTATTATCATTTACCTCATTTTTCAAGCCAGAAAGGTAGAAGTTATATTATTTCCCACTCTCCCACCTAGAATGGCCAAACATCATGATTTTCCTGGAACTAAGGGGTTTTCAGGGATATGGAACTTTCAATAAAAAAAGTTGTGATGGTCCTTATGAAATCATGATGGTGGGTGACCCTCGTTTTTGGTGCCAAATCCTGTGGACTCTACCACCTAAATATGTCTTATATCTGTCCTATTATTTCCATTCCCACGATTATCACTATTGTCTCTCTACAAAGCTACACGAATCCATGCTGGCCCTCCATCTCCTACCTTCCAAGAACTTTCCGCACACTGTGACCACAAGATCTTAGTGAAAAACAAGATTATGATATACAACTCTTCCATCCCTTCTTATTACCCATAGGATAAGACCCAGTAATATCTGGTCCCACGTAAATACCAGTCTCATCTTTTATCACTCTCTCTCTCTCCCTCTCTGTGTTCCAGAATTCCTAATTTTTCCATTACTCAACTGTGTCCGGAAATAGGCCTAGAATGACATCTCCCTCCTCCTTTTCCCACATCAATGCCTAATCTTCCAGGTCTCAGATTCAACGTCATTTCCGCAAGACATTTTTCCTTTTTGTCCAGACACGATCGGGCACATATTTTTCTCCCTGTTGTTGCAAGCTATACTTCCACAGAACTCAACGGCATTTGTTATTTGTTCAATGTCTATCTTTCCAGCCAAACTAGATGCTCCAAGAGGACTGTGTTCTTGTTTTATCCTCTTACTCTCCACTGTATCCCCAGGACCCCTCTAGGTGCTGGAAATGCAATAAATATTTGTGAAATGAATGAATAAATACTTGAAAATAGAGTATTTCTTTGTACATTGTCCCAACCTATTGTAATAGATATCTCAGTTAACAATGAAACTATATAAAGGAAGGAAATTAAGGTCATTATCCCTTGTAAAATTTTAGCAAGTTTTACCATATTCTGTCGAATAAGATTTCAATGATTGTTAACAGGTGTCATTATTTTAAGTACAGCTCCTATGAAAGAAAAATAATGCCAGAAAATAAACCATGAAATGCCATTGACTAAAAGACCATCCAGTTTTCAGATGTTAAGAAGTGAAAAAATGGGGAAGGTCACAAGACAACAAGAACCAAAATACATCTCAAATCTGCACACTGCTCTCCACACTCCCCACTCCCTCCTCGGTCCATGGAGCCATCACCTCATCCTGGAGCTACGGAAGCTGTCGTTTCCTGACTGGTATCTTCCCTTGTATTCTTCACCCACCCCCCAGTTTTTTCCCTACATTTCATCCAGAGTGATCATTTCAAAATGCAAACTTGGTTCCACCACACAAACCCCTGCATGACCTCATCCCTGCTCACACCACTCACACTGCCTCTCACTTTATATTCTTCTGATATGGTTTCTAAAATATGCCTACCTCTTTCATTCACCTGGACTTTTCTTCAACTGACTGTCCTCATTCCTTCTCCAACTCCTTGTCTTAAAGGTTTCGGTATAAACTACCTCCCCAGAAAGATGCTCTGTGATCCTGCCATTGTTAATCAGCAGCCCCCCTCCCTCCACTCCTGCCGTTGTTCTTTTTCAAACCCACACCCTCTTCCCTTCCTTCGTGGTTCTCATCTCAAGTGTGCGTCTCTACTCGTTTGTGTTTTCATGTGGATGATGCCTGTCTCTCTCACTGACAGTTGAGCTCCATAAGGAGAGCCATCAAGATGTCATGGCATCATACACCAGAACACAATGCAAATCAAGGTGCTATATGATTATTTATTGAATGAATGAGGCAACAGCACAGACACATTTTGCCAAAGCAAGGACAATAGAAAACCCAATGTGTAGTTCTGAGGCATTGCATGATGCTGAAAAAGATAAATATACATCCCCAAAAGTTAAGTCAGGGACAGAGATACACCTGCCTTCCAAAGGCTTTGTTCCAGGACAAGGCACATTGATATACTATTTCAGACGACTTAGGCTTTTTTGTTTTTAAAGAAAAGTTTTATTTTATTGTTTAATTTTTCTCCCAGGTATTTTAAAATTATTTTTAATCATAGACAATTTTGTAGTAATAACTTTGTTTAACCAATTAAAATTTAAAAAACCCTCAGAAATGCATGTAGGGACCTCAGTATCCTTTGTTATCTTTCATTGTGAAAAGTAATCAGATCTGAAATAAAATGTGAATGACAAGGTTAAAACATCACATACAAATTTTTTTCAACTATGTGAAAAAATTGGGTGAACAACTAATGAGAAAATATTACTATGCTAAATTTACAAAAATTGCAGAGCAAAAACAGACTCATTTTAATAGAATCAGTGGCAATTACATCCTGTGCTTCAGTGGCAGTGAAAGTAAACTTGATTTTGACACATGTAATTGTGTTAAGAATAATTTCATATAGAGGAAAATGCTATTCATCTTTAATATCCTTGGGGACATTTTGCTCAACCAACTTCCAATTCTCTAATGCTGAGCTGTAGCTGTGTAAAATGAGATCAGTCACCGTTGCTCTGTCCTTGAACACTGCTAATGCATCATTCTTACAAAAATATGTACACTTCCACCCATGCATTCATTCTTTCCTTTATTCATTTGGCATTTATTGAGCAAACTGTATATGGCAGGCACTGTGCGAGGCTTTGGATATGCAAAGATAAATAACTCTAAGGCTTAAAATATGGTAAGGAAAAAACCACCTTAACAGGTAATTAAATTTTTAAAGGTAAGTGACAATAAAAAAGGAGTAAGTGGCAGAGTCAACATATATACAAATATTGAATTCCATTTCATTTTGCTTTTCAGTTTCCAGGAAAGGACACTGAGGCTTAAAAGAATAAAGCAATTTCATGAAGATCTCATAGCTAATGAATGGAAAGACTGAGGCTTAAATTCAGGTCTTGCAATTCCCACAACAAGAAATCCCCTTTGTTGAGTGCTCTCAGGTACCAGGCCATCCATTTTATACAGATGTGCAACAGTTTACATAAACTTAATTTAATCCTCATAACCGTGGAAACAAGCAATTGCCCTTTTCATTATCCTGCCGAGGAAACTGAGATTCAGATGGTCTCAGCAACGGCCCAAGTTGGAGTTAGTGAATGGCAGAGCCAGAATTCAAACTCTGGTTTGTCCGATCCTGAAATCTATGCCGCGCCTGTAATCGCTAGCTTCCCATCTATTGCAGTTCACTCAATCCCATGGGTCTGTGGAATAATTTAATCATTATAAACAACTACCATTTACTGAGCATTTGATATGTACCAGGCACTCCTTACAGGTATTTTCTATGAATCAACTTAAAGGTCTTTCTTTCCCATCAATCAACTTACTTAATTCTCACAAAAATAACAGGTAGGTACAACTATCCTGCTAGTGTCCTGAGCACTATCTGCTCTTTCAAAAATGGAGAATTAAAGGACTAATGTCTATATTCCTCAGCAGAGGCCAGTCGAAAAAGTATAGTCATCCACTTAATTATGCACTAGACAGAAAACACGCCATTTTCAAATTACATATATAATTCATTACAAGCTCCAAACCCAGAGTAGTCAATCTTTTTTTTTTTCCTATCCACTCTGTTTGGCACATATTTCTAATGGATAAAGAATGAACTTGAATGAATATATGGAATCAGATCTATCTATTTAAATTTCTGTTGTGACTCCTCCCCTCCCACTGATATTCTCAACTTCATGTAGAGCTTTCTGGCAGAAGGAGAAAGAGCCAATGGGGAAGGAAGCAGTGTGGTTCCTTTTCCCTTAGCTTTAAGCCTCAGGGTTCTGGATGAAGGAAATTGTAAGTAGTAGCAGAGAGCATGGCTTCACGATAGAAATAAATAGCCAAGTCACTCAAGCAAGGACTAACCAGGTCCCTGAAAACTTCTCAAATAAGCACCAACTTGTAACCTAGTTTGGAAACTGCAATACAAATGACTAAATATAATACAATTTGACAAGAACCATTACAGATATATGGGTTGAAATCATCTGAAAGCACTAAGAAAGAACATATTATACAGAAGTGTAAGATAGAGGTTCAAGACCAGTTAAAGGCATAAAAGCACCTTGCCACCAGGCAACACCTCAAAAAATGTAAATGTTACACATAAAGATAAACAATTACAAAGGCTATATATACATATGAACAAAAGTTGATCCCTGCACAAATCATTTGCTTTCTACTACAAAGGCTGCTTTTGAGACTTTCTTCAATAGAAGAATCTTTAAGACTGAGCAGACAGCATTGTTTAAGAAAAACAATTTT
The DNA here is from genome assembly GCF_048773025.1 of Camelus bactrianus. Taxonomy (NCBI): domain Eukaryota; kingdom Metazoa; phylum Chordata; class Mammalia; order Artiodactyla; family Camelidae; genus Camelus; species Camelus bactrianus. The sequence continues at coordinate 121,889,305 of NC_133540.1, read as the reverse complement.
GTGTTGTATATGACACTTCATAAGAAGGGACATTACATAATTAGTGGGTGATACTATGGCGTTTCCAAGTCCAGATATAACTGACATCAAATTTTCAGGTAAATGAGTTACCTTCCTAATGGGCTTTAATTACAATCACAATGTGACTTAACTTGTATTCCAATAATAAACATTTTGACTTTCATTTTTCTCCTTATTTAAAAGAAAACATAATCTGAATACATAATGCCTTCTAAAAATGGAAAAGCAATTGAACAAGCAGTAATGCTGTGCCTCAGGATAACAAGTAGGACATTCCACCACAACCAAAACATCAGAGTATCCAACAGAATCCTTTCAACTTCAAGATTTATGATCTGAGTGAGGGAGATACAAAAAAAAAAAAAAAGAATTCAATAATTTGGCCAACCTCAATCAAATGCATATATATATAAACCTAGTTTCTATTTTCCAGAGACACTGAGTTAGAGACACTAAGGGCTAATTAGAAAGAAGATAACAGAACAAAGATGGAAGTATCATGCTTCCTGACAGCAAACTATTCTATAAAGCTATAGTAATCGAAACAGTTTGGTACTGGCACAAAATCAGACACAAAGATCACAAAGATCAATGGAACAGAACAGAGATCTTGGAAATAAACCCAAGTACAATGATCAATTAATCCTCAGCAAAGGAGGCAAGAAAATGTAATGGGGAAAAGATAGTATTTTCAATAAGTGGTGTTGGGAAAACTGGAGAGCTACATGTAAAAGAATGAAAGTTTGAGCATTTTTTCATACCATATAAAATATGCTCAAAATGCATTAAATACTTAAGTGTAAGACCTGAAACAACAACATCCCTAGAAGAAAACATAGGGAGTACACTACTTGATATTGGTATTCATACTAATTTTCTGGATCTGTCTCATCAAGAAAGGACAACAAAAGCAAAAGTAAACAAATGGGATTATATCAAACTAAAAAGCTTTTACACAGTGAAAAAAAATCAGATCAACAAAATAAAATCCACCTACTAAAGGGAGAAAATATTTGCAAAAGATATCTCTGACAAGGGGTTAATATCCAAAATATTAAAAAAAAAAAACTTATACAATTCAATGTAAAAAAAAAAAACCCTGCATGATTAAAAATGGGCAGAGGGCCTAAAGAGACGTTTTTCCAAAGAAGACACACAGGTGGCCAATAGGCACATTAAAAGATGCTCAACATCTCTAACAATCAAGGAAATGTTTACAAATGTTGTCCAGTATATATAAAAATAGATTTTAAAAAAGTTTCCTTTGTATAGCACAGGGAACTATGTTCAATATCTTGTAATAACCTTTAATGGAAAAAAATTTGAAAATGAATATATGTATGTATATGCATGACTGGGATATTGTGCTATACACCAGAGACTGACACATTATAATTGACTGTACTTCGATTAAAAAAAAGAAAAAAATTGTGAATCACTATATTGTATACCTGTAACATATAATATTGTACATCAACTATATTTCAATTTTAAAAATATGATACTGTAAAATAAATACATAAATTAAAAAAATTTTTTTAAACTACGATGATATATCACCTCACACACCACAGAATGGCTACTGTCAAAAAGACAAAAAAAATGAAATGTTGGTGAGGATGTGGAGAAAAGGGAACTCATGCACTGTTGGTGGGAATGTACAGTGGTGCAGCCACTATGGAAAACAGTGTGGAGGTTCCTCAAAAAATTAAAAAATAAAACAACCTAGAAATTTCATTTCTGAGTATTTATGCAAAGAAAATGAAAACATTAATTTGAAAAGACATATGCAGCTCAGTGTTCACTGCAGCACTATTTACAGTAGCTAAGATATGAAAGCAACCTAAGTATCCACTGATAGATGAATGGATAAAAAAGATGGAGTATACATGCAAGCACACGCACGTGCACGCATACACACACACACACATGCACAAACACATACACCCCACTGGAATATTACTCAGCCATAAAAAGAATGAAAGCTTGCCATTTGTGACAACACAGACCTAGAGAGTATTACGTTCAGTGAAGTAAGTCAGACAGAGAAAAACAAACACAGCATGATTTCACTTACATGTGGAATCTGAAAGGCAAAACAAATCAACAAACATAACAAAACAGAAACAGACTCATAAATACAGAGAACAATCTGGTGCTTCCCAAAGGGGATGGGCAAAATAGGTGAAAGGGATTAAGAGGTACCAACTTCCAGTTATAAAATAAATGTCAGGAGCATATAATGTACAGCACAGGGAATACAGCCAATAACACTGTAATAACTTTATACGGTGACAGGTGGTAACTAGACTTCTTGTGGTGATTGTTTTATAATGTATAAAAATATCAAATCAGTAATGTGCTATACTTTAAGCTAATATAATATTGTGAATCAATTATGGTTCAATAATTTTTAAAAACTCCAACATATGCTGGAAAAGAAATACATTCATTTATCCCAATATGTGAATAAATTCAAAATTATTAATAAATTCAAAATAAAAAATGACAAAGTTTTTCTAAAATAAAGGATAACAAATGTTATATTTATAAACATTTAAAAAATAGAGACCAGTGGAACATATGGAATGAAAATAGAATAGATGTCACAAAAATTAAAAGAAAAAGCTTTTTAAATAAACTAATTTAGATCTATACCTTCTAGCAAATGGCAAAACAAATTCCAAATAAGTCAAACATTTATATAAAAATAATCAATAATATTCTAATCCAAACTAGAACTAAATATTTATGAGCGTTTTAAATGAATACTCTTGTTGCATAATAGAAGTTCTGACAGATTTAACTACAGAAAGATTAAAACCTCCTCATACAATGCAAATTGTTATCTGAGGCAAAAGGATATGATCAAAGAAGATATTAACATCTAATATGACAGGAGTTAATACCTGAGTTGTTAAGAGGTACATCAAAAATGATAAGGAAAAGCTCTAGTAACAGCTAGAAGATTGTAGGTGATGTGGGAGGTGTGAGGGAAAACTCCACCGGGAGCATACTTCAAGAGAAGAGGAAAGGAAAGGCAGGTTCAAAGAAAAAGCATTGTCAGTAAGAACAGCTAGCTGGGCTCCACACGGGCTCCAATGAGCCCCACCTTCTGACATCCACACCTTTGTGGAAGGCGTCCCACCCTGTCCTGTACAACCAATAGGTCGTTACACAAATGACATCGTCTGACCTCTGAGGCTAGGTTATAAAACACCTGGTGGCTTCTGCCTTGTACTCTTTTGATGACTTGCTCTGGGAGAAGTCAGCTGCCACGTTGTGGGAAAACTCAAGTGGTTCTATGGAAAGGTCCACGTGGAGGAGAACGGAAACTCCCCGCCAACAGCCAGCATTAATTTACTCGCTGGTGTACGGAAGACGAAACAGGGACACACAGGGTACGAGAGCTGCCCAAGCCTACACAACTAGGAAGTGCCAGACTGAGACTTACAAACACAGAGTCTGCGTCCTTATCCACTACATGACTCTGACTCTTGACAGAAGAAATAGGATGGAAAAGTACTAGCAACGTATGCAACACAACAACAACAACAACAACAACAACAACAACAACAGGAATGCTGAACTTGAGAAACCAACTGCACACAGGGGCACTAGAGAGGGAAAGCAGAGGGTTAAAAATGGATCTAATTTTTCAAATATGCGTAACAGGGAGGGTAGTAGGGTTATTGGTTAAGATGGGCATCAGACACTAGCGGCTTAGGAAGTGGTGTGTGTCCACAGATGTATGCACGTGTGATCACTCACAGAGTGAAGTCCAGAGAGGAAAGTAGACACGTAGGAAATACAGCGAGAGGACTAGTTCGGGAAATCCCTGATTTGAGTTTTCCCAGGCAAGGAGAATTCCAGAGGGGTTTCACTCCACTAACATGTGGTTAAAAGATGGCTTCTATCGAATGAAAATATTTATACTACCCTCCTTCTGGAGATTAGAAATTTCCTCAGTCCGTTTAACTTCTTTTTCACCATATCTTTATCAATCAGTCTAGGTATGTACATAATCTAAAATTAAAAAAAAAACCTGACTCTTTAAAAACAAATAGTAAGTAAAATCCAATCAAATTAGGTCAGTTTAACATCAATGAAATAAAAAATAGACTGACTGCTTTGCAATAACTGGAATACAAACTACAGCTCTAATCATATACCCTGTGCTTCAGTAGTGTGTGAAAAAAAATTCTAGTTTGAGAATTAATGTTTTCTCCATTTTCCTCTCATGGCTAATAACCACTAAGAAGTGTCAGTTTTTTTATATTTTGTCTTCTGCTCCACCAATGTATGTGACTTTATTTTATTTTAATACGTCAGTCATGTTAATAAATAAGATTCTCTCTACAGGGAGCTATGAAAAGGTAGATGTCACAGGTGTTATTTTGGAAGAGTTCTGTTTGTATTCATAGCCGTTTACTTGTAAGGCACTGCTGCATGTAATAGCCAAGAAAATTCAGCACAGATGCTAAAACAAAAATTCCCAAGCAACCAGCAAAAGTGAAATTGGACGAATCCTAATACATAATGTATACACCACAATATCCTACTGCATGTGCTTGCAAATCTGAATATGTCACTTGGCTTATCTTTGTATTTTACTAAAACAGAATAAAAAACCCACAAACTTTCTGGAGAGATTTAAACTTACCATATACAAAAACGCTCCAGGGAAGGTTGAATTCCTTTTATGATAGAGGGACAAAATATATTAACCAATAGCCAAAAAAATGCAAGTTACCAAACTTTTGGTAATGAATGGATACTCTTGTTCAACCATCCTGTCTTGATTTGCTGCCAGTCTCATGACTTACCCTCATTTCTTGGTGCCATGCCATTTTTGTTCCTATTCTACTTGTATAGAATAAAATTAAGATTCTAAAAATCAATATGTGGTTGAATTCCGAATTCATCTTTACTCACAGCTGTTTACCCTTTCCGTATTGTATTAATAGACACATTTTATTTCTAAGTGGCCCCTAACGCTCACTCTGCAGGTCACAGGCTATTAAACAAGCTATATTCATTTTAGGTTCTTCTGCATTTTATATTCTTTGTCACTGTGTGTTAACAAAACAACACACAATTCTACCAAAAAACAAAGAGCATGTCTTAAAAAGTTAAGCATGGATTTAACATATGACCACTATGACTCAACAATTTCACTCCTGGGTATCTTCTCTAAAGAAATGAAGACACATGCCCACAGCAAGACTTGTATGCAAATGTTCACAGAAGCTTTTTCATAATGACCAAAAAGTGGAAACACCCAAATACCCATCAGCAGGTGAGCAGACAAAAATGCCTTATATCTACACAAGGAAACATTACTTAACAATAAAAAGAGCAAAATCTTGATACATGTTACAACACAAATGAACCTCAAGAACATTATGTTCAACGAAAGAAGGCAGAAGAAAAGACCGCATATTTATATGATTCCATTTATATGAAATGTCCATCAAAAGAGCAAATATATAGAGACAGAAAGTAGATTCCTGGTTGCTTAGAGCTGAGGAAGGTGGAGGAATGGACAGGAACCAAATACACACGAGGTTTCTTTTGTAGCTGATAAAAAGTTCTAATATTAGTCTGTAGTGATAACTAGGTAAATTTAATAAAATCTATTGAATTATACACTTAAATGTGTGAATTTTATAGTATACAAATTATATCTCAGGAAAGCTACTGAAAGCATATAGTATAAACAATCATTAAACTAACATTACTATGGTTATTGAAAATCTGTAATCTGTGTATGACTCAGATCACAGAGAGAGGTGGCTTAGAAATAGAAACTGTGGTTTAAGTTTATGCTCATCTTTAAGTGACCAAAGTTTGTTCCTTTTTAACGATGTTTGATAAAAGAAGATGTATCCAAAACTAAGCAGGAGAGTATAGCTCAGTGGTAGAGCACATGCTTAGCATGCATGAGGTCTTGGGTTCAATCATCAGTGTCTCCAATTAAAATGAAAAAGAGATAGAAGAAAGCTAAGGGAAGTAGAAAGATGGGAGTGCAAAAGAAGGCCAGGGCCAGGGGGTTCAAGTGGACCTAATTCACAAAAATGAGCCTGTTGCAGACCATCGTTTGCAGACCATTGCCTTTATATACCCTCATGGATTGGAATTAGAAAATCCCTCCAGAAGAGAGGTTGACAAAGGATAATGTAATACAATATAGAGTTTTTGGCATTTGATTTTTAAAACTAATATGTGTAGCCTTTGTAGAATATAAGAAAGAAATGTTCACCTGTATCTCATTATTTCACATGCTGCATTTGCTAAGGCAGAAATTTGAATTGGCTCTGCTGATTGACAGATAATAGATGTTCAATAAACATCTGTTGTATAGATGGAGGAATAAAAGAACTATTGTATTATCTATAAACTGAAATATTAAGTATCCATGATCTATTATCATCTAAGGGCAATAGGGCATGGACTATGTGTGAGAGAAAGTTTAGAGGAAAAGCAGGTTTGGAGTATGGAGTGGGAGCTAATGAGGTCAGTCTTGGACATACTGAATTTAAGAGGACCTCACCCACCTGAACTGGAGTTGTCCAGCATGCAACTCAATATAGGATTCTGGACTGACAATACACATTTGGAAGTTTTCAGTGTAGTTTAACTCAAGGGGGTTCTGTGACTTCCTAATCAATAATAAATCAATTTCTTTTAAGTGATACATAAAATATTCCCGAGTCCTTAGTTCAATTTTTGGCTCTGATTTTAAATCTGAATAAAAGCCTACTAAAATCTTCAAGCATAATGCACTTTCTTTGAGAACAATAGGGGCTGTAAACAAAGCTGCCTTTGTTGGCTCACAGAATATTTGCTGTTCTCTCCAATTACCTTCAACCATGCGAAAGTCCCTCTGAGACAGAGACTCACCCTGCAGTTATTAATTTCTCTTTTTAATCTCACTTTGTTATCTTTCTACAATATATTCCTTGTAAGGTACCAGCAATCTGAAAAACCTGAGTCAATCAATCCACAGATGAACTAATAGGAAAAAAGAAAAATAGTGTAACAACTTTCCTTTATTAAATATTTATTTTTATTCAGTATAAATTTGCTCATTGCTGCAATATAGCATTTGAAGACTCATTTTATTTGTAGGGCTACTGAAATATTATCAAACAGTTGTAGACAGATTATGAGGAAACAGAACGATGGTTTGGAGTCAAGTGAACTTTGACTTAAATAACAGCTTTTCCATTTTACTAGCTTTATGATCTTGAGCAAATTACATAATTTCTCTGAGATTCAGTTCCTTCATCCATAAAATGTAGATACATTTATGTTCCCAGAGGGATTTGGTGAGAGCTGCATGAGGTAATACATACAAACCCAAGCAAACTGGTTGCTGACTTTATCCTCAGTAGATAGCGGACAGGATAATTATGGGGGTTTCTCTTAATTACCCCACTGTTTTTCATATCTAACGAGGTCTTAAATCAGATAAGACATAATTCAGATGTATTTCCCACAAAATTTCAATGTAGCCAAGTTTTTCTGGAGCAGCTTGAAATGTGTTTTTTCCCTACTGTCCTCTCTGTGTTGTTTCCCTCCAGTCTTCCCTCCTTTTGATCTCAGCTGCTTTTAGAAACTCACTGCTTACTTCTTTGAAACTACTTTTTTCTGAAGTAAGCAAGCAGTTATATTTTTTAAGGGACAATATGTAAGGAAAACAGATGATAGTGTTCATATCTCTATATTGTTGTGTAAAATATACAAATTCATCAATTATGGAAGACACCAAACATCCTGTAACCTAATGAGGTCTTCCAGATGTAGTTCCAGGTCTACTATTAAGTATGCAGTTTGGGGTCAAATACTGAATCATATTATATATATGTCACATCTTCTTTATCCATTCATCCATTAGTGGGCATTTAGGTTGCTTCCATATCTTGGCTACTGTAAAGAACGCTGTGATGAACACAGGGGTGCATCTTTTCAAAAGATATATGCTCTATGCTCTTTGGATACATACCCAAAGAGCTATATGGCTATAAAAACAGTTGGAATTTTGCCATGTGCAACAACATGGGTAGACTTTGAGGGTATTATGCCAAGAGATATGGGTCAGAAGAAGAGAGTATGATTTCACTAATTTGTAGAATACAAAAAACAAACAAAACAAAATAAGTAAACAAATCAAACAAAACCAAAAGAAACAGATGTAGAGAACAGAGCAGTGGTCATCAGAGGAGAAGGGCCAAGGGGTAGCACGCTGAACGGTACATGGAACTAGATACATAATGTTATACACATGAAACCTACATAATATTATAAACCAACGCTACCTCAATAAAAAATAAATAAAAAAATTTGACATCTATTATTATAGCTCCATCTCTGAAATAAAGTAATCAGATTAGAATTTAGGTCTCCAGGAGTTTTGTTGGTTTTGCTGTTTTTAAATGAGAATTTCAGATTTGGGACTTTTATTTTGATGATTGTGCCAAAAAATAAAAAAAATCGTAATCTGCATCATCAGGATGACCACTTGAATTTGGTCGTCTGATTTCAATCTTTATGATCACCTTGGTAATGCCACTTTACTTGCGGGCTGGTAGGCTGGAGAGAAGCAGACATATATAAATAATGCGTCCATAACAAGGAAGCTTAAACATCATCACAGCTCACTGTACCACTGAAGGCTGACTGGAGTTTGGGAGGAGAAAATGACAGAAGAATTGAGTTAATACACGACCTATGGCAACAAACATGTCAGACTTGAACCTACTCTTGGCAGTCAGTACTATAACCTTCTGTCACATTAATGCCAGTTATTTCAGATTTCTCTGGCCTTGTAGTTTTGCTTAAAGCATTTCATCTATAAATGAGTTTCAGGCTTTTGGTTGCTTAAGATCTGTAAACATAAAGAGTTTTGTTTTCTCTCTGTACAAATTTAAACAAGATTTTAACAAATATAGTTTCATAGATGATATTCTAGAGAATTTTCTCCTTTACAAGTAGGCTTGTACTTTACTGAAGTTTCAGAAACACTGAACTAAAAATTTTCTAAGATCCCTTTCATCTCTAAGTAGCAGTTCCCTATGAGGGGACTGATTTTCTTGCCTTTTTCTCAGTAACTCACAGAAGACCCTTGGGAACCACATGAGCTTGTTCTCTTGTGCCCACTGCCTTGTACCATGTTGGTGCCACTGTAGATACCGGCATTGACTTAAAAATACAGGGCAAATGTTAGAAAATGCCAGAAAAAATGTTACAAGATGCTAAGAATATAATTAAGAGCATTTATTAATATTATTAATTAATATTATTAAATACATACTAGATACTCCTGACAATGCGTTTAATACCCCATGGCTTCACAGCTCTTAGGCTTCACACACACCCTTCCCTCTTTCTGCGTAGTGAGCTCTCTTGTTCAAGAGAGCTCAATAGTAACCTTTTCTGCAAAGACGTCTTTGTGCGCCACCGCCACCCACGTAAAACTCAGGATCAATTTCTCTTTGCTTCACAAACTTGTATCATCATAGCAGCACCTATCATAGCATGTTACCTGTGTCCTTTCCATATTGTCTCTGTCACTTTTTTATGAGACTCCTCATGGCAAGGACGGTGTCCTATAACTATCTTCCTTCCGTTATCTGACAATGTTATGCACACAATAATGTCCAATAAATATTAGTTCACAAAATGAAATACAACCTCATCTTAAAAAGTTATTTGCTACTGCTTCCAATATAACTTGCCCCGTTGAAATGGATGTAACTTAGTCATTTACTCGTTGTGGCACCGGGGAAGGAGCTCACACTGTGAAGCCCAGTGGACAGATCTGACATTTAATTCATATGTAACACATTTTAATTGTGTGACCTGAAGCTAACTCCTCCCTGTTCTGAGCCTCAAGTATGTCATCTCTAAATTAGGAACAATAGTTATACACCTTGCAAGTTTGTTTTGAAACTTAAGGGGAATTATTAACATATTTTCATTTCTTTACACAATGCACATCATAGAACAAAGTAATTACAATGAAATGTTACCTTTTTTTTGCCCCTTTGAGTCTGATGGGCTTTTTGTGTTAAAATGATTCCAACCATCAGAATTTTCAAATGGCTCTAATTTGCTAGTATCTTAGTAACTGCTACAGAGAGGTAGTATCTTGATTTATTAATCAATTCTGATTTTCATTCCCAGCATTTCATTATCCCTAGATGTTTCCCTGCTTTCAGCAGCAGCCAGACAAGAGACAACATAGGAGAAAGAGAGAACAAAAGAAATGATCCTTGGTTTTGAGTTTCAAATAGCTAGTCTCCAGCATAGACAAAAGATTTAGCAGAATATGTGATTAGAGGAATGTTTACCTGCACTCCACTCCCATTCGCCTACAAGGTCAAGATTCCATAGGACTGAATTCAAAGGTGGGGAGGTAAGCGGGACAGTATAAATCCCAGACAGGTCTAAGGAATGAGGTATGGGGGGATGTGACCTCACCTTCAAGTAAAATTCAGGGAATCAGCACTCCCCTGGGGTTCTCCTCGCTTGGCACAAGTGGGGACAGAAAAAAGCTCCTGCCAGGGGTTACCTATGGACTGGTCAGAATCAGTCTCTCAGCTTCCAGATTCTGTGGCACCAGAGGAGTTACATGAAGCCTAAAAGGGACTGAGAATGGGTTTATGATAGCCCGCCAGGGGTTCAGGAGCAGCAGACTACTTCCTGTGTACCTGCAGTTATGGGGTGGGGTGGGGTGGCTCAGAGAACCACAGACAAGAAGAGGTCTTATAGGCAGAAGTGAGGCAGAACACAGTGCAGACAGTGCAGACAGGTGGTGAAGACCCAGACAGGATCCACATGCCCACCCTATGCCCATAAGCCCCCACCAGGTCCTTGCACTATATAAGGTCCATGAGAAAGGAAAGGGAGGAGGGAACATGCCAATTCAATGGAATCACATTTCTGATACATAGTGGAATGAAGGATTGAAACAGAAATAAAGTTTCCTACATAAAACAAAGTAAAAACAAACAACAACAAAGCTCTCTCTCTCTTTCTTTCTTTCTGTCCACCCATCTGTCTGCAGTCGTGATGGACTGAGAATCATGAGGAAATTAAGCTTGTAGTAGAGTTTAAGATACTAGCTATCTTTTAGGATGGGAGTGGAAAGTATAAAATGAACTAGGAGAAAAGCAGGTACTAGAGGGATCTGAAGATCCACATCCTTTAAAATCTTGCCCTGACTACCTGTGAACTTTCTACACTGTTGGACTTTGGGGTTTTAATCCTGACAACATCACGTTGGCATTCCAATGCAGAAGCAAGACTGGGTACACGAGTCCACTGCTCCCCACTTTGCCTGTGGGCAAAGGTGGAGGTGATACACAGTGGGCCAGGAATGGGAGGTCCAGACTTCCAACATCTTCCGAGTAAGGAGAAGCATTTGTGCCACTTTAGAAGCAGCAATACATGAAGACAGACTGCCTGCCACATGACGAAGACGGGAGAGAAGGTTTTGTTTATAATCAAGAGATCTCAAGTTACAAATCAATGTTGTGATTCTTGATTCTGACTGTCTGCTGGCGAATGGTTCCTGAATCGCTGAGGTTTGAATCACAGCCACCTGAACTTCACCAGGCCTGCGTCTCCTTCTCAGTCATCGAGAGAAACTAAGACTGCCTCCCAGTCCCCTAAACACAACCTGTGACTATTGGCCTCAGATTAATTAGGAAAACAGGAAAGGGAAGCTCATCTCCACATTCATCTGGCCCCGAGGGGGTGGTATAAATTTTCTTCCTCTTTTTTCCTTTTGCTCTAACAGCCATGGAAGAAAAACAGTCTCATCCCACTGATACCAAAATAGTCGCTCTGCTACCATTTTTGAGATCTGAGTGTGTCTTCTTTCTAATGTGTCCCAGGTTGTAAGCCCTTCTATACTTTATGCTATTCTGTAAATGCTACCAATACTTAAAACATACAAATAAGATTTTTGACAAGTTTGACAATATCTATTCCACTGAGTCCAAACTCAAGGGAAATACGTATCTGATCATGTACAGAGGAGTTGCAAAAGGATGGTGGGAAATGAGGCTTGCTGACCACACGCGGAGAGGAGAAGTGTTGCAGGTGACAACAGCACAATATAGTTCCACGTAGGACCCCCAAGAAACAGGCCCTTTCAGCAACAGTGACAAAGAAAATCTCATCAAGCTGGATTTCACACAGACGCGGGGCTGTAATTCAGCCGAGGCAAACAGCAGGGAAAGTCATTTCCTTGCCTGCTTCAGCTGACAAAATGATTCCTCTTTTCTTGTTTATGGTTTGACTTTTCTCTTTTGAAGGCTGAGTGAAATATAAAGGACAGATTCAATCTATTTTGGAAGAAAGGGGAAGATGTTCTCAATGGAAGAGACTGGAAGAAACACTTCAGAGTTAGCTTCTCTGGGGCCTAAGCTGGACTCAAGGATCTATGATCACAGTTTGCTCTACTTTTGGGGGAGAAATTGATCAACATGTCTCCTTTAAGTGCTGAAAACAATTACATGGTTCCAGCATATGTGTGGGCATATGGAACTCTGCTGGGATTGAATTCAAGCATGTGTAAGACAGGAGAATTTTTACCAAAGCTCAATATTGAACAGGTAACATCCAAATTAGTGTTTGTTTGTTTGTTTTTTTAAGTAAAGATGGGACAAAAACAAATATGCAAGGTGGCATTCTCAACCTTAATTGGCTTTCTAGCTTTACAACTCATTCAATCAAATCAACATCCTTTTAAAAATCATTCTTATATTACTACTCCCCTATTCTGAAAACTTACATGATTTCAAAATTCTAATCCTCAGGGTTTTTTTAGTTTTATACTGGCAGACTTTTCTAATAAGAACCTCTTCAGCTAGGCTACAACACTGTGGCTTGTTCTTGACTCTACTTTGGTTATTCTAATAGCGTTCCTCCTATCCTACCCAACATCCATTAAACACACACACACACACACACACACACACATCTGAACCATATCAAGAAATGGGACATTTGACTTAACTTTAATATTTCATAATTAGTTCCTTCTTCCATAAAAAAAACAGTTAGTCCATTTTGATCTAAGTCTAGAATTGCGTTTTTCCCCCTTTCTTTAGGTTGGTCACATTGATTAGGCTACAGTGGGGAAACCAGGAGTTTGAGATGGGCCAGAGTCATCTGTAGCCTGTTCACTATCTGCAATTAAATCTTATCAGCTCTCTCTCATAATCTGTAAAACTATCTTCCCAGCTTCAGAATATGATAAAGTAATTGGACAGAAGCTCTTGTGACCAACATAGAACCCCCTCCTTGCCTTTCCCAGCATGGATTCTACTCTTCTCTGAGCCAATGCAATTATCCAAATGACTAATTTTAAATAAACAAGCACAACTCATCAGTGTTTTCTAAGTTGCAAGCAAAAGTACAAATCAGGACCAAGATTACTCTGCCAATTGTTTAATTTCTTCATTTCCCCTTCATGTGTATACACAATTTGTCTTTTTACCTGAAAATAGAATATTAAACTCATAGAAAGCTCTGAATAAATTCTTGTTCTTTAAGTGAATAAATGAGAACAAGCTTTAAACATAATAAAATGAATTTATTAGAAATTTCTAATAAAGACACATGAATTTTCTATCTAGAAGGAACCCTACTTAGAAATTTTTTATTCATTTAAGTCGCTTCACAATACTAGAAAAGGGACTAAACACACATTTTTCCAGTACTTATTAAAATGTTTGGCAATTCAGCTTCAGTAGGAGTTTAATTATAAAACTAAAGTAAGTAAAGATGAAACAATCTAATCTAAAAATTTTCTGCACTATTCTGAAAGACAGATCAATAATAATAAATTGGATTTTTAGCCTTTGGGAATAAATGGGTACCAAAAAGAAAAACAAACCTTAGTAAAGATATTCTGGGCTACCACTAGTGAGTGGAAAAAATCATTTTACAATCAGTGTTATATTTCATTGGAATGAAATAAGATGTATTAGAGCCTCTGCAAGATAAACAAATCCTCGATGTCTAATAATAACTCTAACAGATAGAAGTTTTTAAAGGACACACATGTGACCAAAAGTCTTTAAAGTGTGTGTGTGGGGGGGGGGTGCAATTCAACTGCTGAAGTCATAAAGTCATTTAGGAACTACTGCCAATAAATAACAAGAATTTCCAAAGTTGTGGCCAGGGTCAGGCCTGGCTGAACAGTGAACGAGATGACGTTTGGAATACTTCATTTTCCTTTTTACACTTACTCCCTCTACTTCGGACCAGTGTCATCATGAAGCTAACGGAGCTGAAACTTCAGGTCTTCCTGCTTACTCTGGCCCCATCTAATTCTCTGTGTTTTTATATAGCAGGTAATATTACTTAAATCCCTTTTCTTGAAGAGGGTCCTCCAAACTGTTTAAACGTCAGATTCCACAAACCTTGGTTAGCCCCTGGACCATAAGCATCCACTCTTGGAATCCAAGAAACCTTTATGGTTCCATTTGACAAAGGTTTTCCTTATTTTAGTTTTCTGAGGTTCATTCATTCATTTTCAAAACAGAAAACAGAGATGCATTCTCATTGTCTCCTGTCACATGGGGACAAGGAATGACATTTGTGGAAACATGGAAATAAGCAAGAAAATCTCAAGCAGTCAGGTTTCAGATTGCACTGGAACATCTCTAGATTTTGCAGGGCTAGCAACCTCGTTCCAGAACTGGAAAAGACTGAAAAGGGAATCTTTAGGCATCAAGATATTTCATCTCCTCCTTGGCAGGTAGAAATCACTGATCTTACATCTGTAGAATGACTGTGACTTCCTATCTCCTGTGCTGCGCTGATAACTGAAGCTATCACCCTTTCCCCTGGGTAGCTTTCCCATCCATCACGGCTTCTGCTTTCACCCATCTTTGCCACTCCCTCCATTCATCTTACAATTTTTGCTATAGGTAGTTCATCCTATCTTGGGTTTCCCATTCCCAAGATAGGCAAGTGTTTGGTTCTGTTACAACCAATGTCATTCCTGGTGGGTCAAAGCTTTCAGAGTTAATCACCTGGAAGATTATTTTCCAGCCATAGATTTGTTGCCCATGAATAATTTGCTCTGCTTTGGTCAAACGGATGTCTGATCACAAAGATATATGGACAGAACCAACCTACTATGCAGAAAATGTCATTGGCAATTACATCTCTCTTGGCAGGGATTGTGGGTAAGAAGGGTTTCCCTTAGGAAAAAAACTGGACATGGCAGTATTTTGGCTTTTCAGTGTGGTTTTTTGTCCCTATTTACCCAGGAAACCAGGTACATTAAGAACTTAACCAATTTTGCTTTTCTCCTCTGGGATTTTCCAAAAGTGTACTATGACCCAACATTTAAATCTATCCTCATCTGCCCCATGCATGCCCACCCCACCAAGAACAAAAATGAATTCACAAATAAAATCAATCAGTTATTTTTGGTCAGTTTAAAATAAAGTTTTCAACTGAATTATTAACAAATAAAATTTTCATCTTCCTAGATCAAATCATTAGAAGATTTAAGACCCAATTAAATTGTTCCTACATCAATGATGCCTTCCATAGGCTCACTTTTACATCTTTCTTTTTCTCATAGCACATGATTTTATCTTCATAGCTGCATAAAATATAATCCTGCTCAGTATTATAATTAGCTAAGTATTCCCTTATATTTTATTAGCTCTGTATTTTCATAAGGCTTAATGATAATAGAATAATAATAATATCATTATGATTGATTAAAATAATAGTAAAGCTAATACACACTTATTATGTGTCAAGAACAGGACAAGAATTTTCATGTATTATCTCCCTTAACCCTCTCTAAATCCTTTGAGGTAGATTCTATTCCCTTCACCACTTCACAGATGAGAAAATGGAGGCTCAGGCATATTAAGCAACTTGCTCAGCTATTGGTAGCATTGCTGGGATTTAAACTAGGAAGCCTCATTCTAGAGCAGCAACTTTGAACTTTGGCTAGACCCTGGAATCACCTGAGGAGTTTTAACTGCCCTGGGCCCCTCTCCCAGAGTTTCCGATTTATTGATCGGAGGTGCAGCTGAGGCAGAAAGATTTTTTTTTCATCTCCCTAGGTGACTCTAATATGCCCCTGAGCATATAAGTACCACTTTACAGACCAAGTTATTAACCATAATTAGGTAATAAATGAGTTAATGGGCAATCTAATGCATTATCTCCTTAGGATCCATTTTTTAACATATGGACTGAAAGTTCAATTTACATAAAAATAACAATAACATTTAATTGGCCACTCAGAGAAAATAATGATACCGATTTTGTCAAAATTGATTTACCCTGATGAGACCACTTGCCAAAGAGTTAATGCGATTTCCCAGAGAGAGGCAGTGAATGGATTCCGTAAATGACCATCTCCGTCCGACGTACCCTTTCACGTGGACAGAGACCGCACTCGGGAAGCTATGGAGCGCATCCAACCAACTTAAGCTGTTCACACGGGCCCCTTTGTCCATTTCTTTGTTTTGTGTTCTCCAGTTCCCTCACCCTATTCTCCTTAATGTGTCGTCCCTGTTTGCCTTGTGTTTGCTGCAGAGTGGGCAACCCACTGCACTTTAAGCAGTTAGCACTCAGATTAAGCAACAGGAGGTTTATTGCCATCTCTGGAGCCAAATATTTTCTATTAGTCACAGTCAACTCAAAGATACAGATAAAAGACCCTAGACAAAGCTATAAATACCAGTCAACTACCAATTTGCTATGTATTAGTCACTAAACTGACAGTATAAAATGACTAAGAGAAATTTCCCAAGAGCTAATAACCTTGGAGAGAGGACATGCAGACAAATGGGGCAGGATGAGTTGTGAAGTTTTAACTTGCTTATTAATGTGTATGTGTGGCTCTCTCAATGTGTGTGATTCAATCTGATTGTGCTAAAGCTTGAGGACCACTGCCTTCTTCACATAGTTCGACGTGTTCCTCATAAGGCTGCGAAACTGAATACATAAACAGACGATGGCTAGACCATGCATGACAATGAAGCTCTGTCCCTCAGATAATGCAGCAACCAATACAGGCAGCCAAAAAACAACCTCTGCAGAAATCAACCTAGAACAGACAGGACTTGGACAATTACTGTCAGCTTCCCTAACTACTGTCTTTGTTTCCAACTCAAAACCAACCAGAATGAAGCTAAACATGCTTCTTGAACCAGTTGTAGAGGATACCTTGCTTCTAGTTAGCCCAGTTCTAACTTTCCCATGCCGATAGCCTCCAACCAGAGCACATTTGAAGCTTTCCCCTTTTTACTACAAAGCTTTCCCACTCGTTTGCCTGCTGTTGAGTGACCGTCAAACACAAGTAGTGATGGGTGACTCTTTTGATACAGCAAGGTCTGAATAAATGACCTCTATTTGTTCTTAGTCTTTGTTTCCAGAGTAAGGGTGGGGAGGGCTGTTTTGGAATTTTGGAATTTTGTGAGCCTCCTTGTATGTGTTTCCTTAAAGTCCCCTTGCCTCCCCCTTAAGATGCCTTCAGGGAGGTGGCAGGCACAATGACAGAGAGGGTGACTGGAACCTGCATTCATCCCGGAAAGATCAACCCACGGAAGCAAAGACATGACCTGCCTGTGTCACAGTGGTGTTTGAGTAAGAATCTTAGACCTCAGCCTCAGTCTCAAAAGAGGAATGAAATCATGAATTTAATCACCTTTGTGAAAATAAGAAAAATCACACCATCAACGGAATTTACCTGGAAATTATGTTTTTGTTTTTAACAACAGACAGAATGAGGGTTCAAGACAGGAATCAGGTTCAGTTAAGGGAAAATAAAGTTATATTTTGGTCCAGTTCAGTATCTGACTGGTGCTAACTTGAGTTGGCTACTCAGAAGTTTGGAGGAGAGAGCGCATTTGCTCTGATTGAGGGAGGATCTCTGAGCCTCACTCATGGAAGAGGCAGCATGACAATGGTGAGAAGTATTTTGATTTGAGAACTTTAGTCTCCCTATAAGCCCCAGAGCCGTTGGCACAAATGCCTTACTGAGATTAAACACATAGGATAAGATATAGGCAACACAGAAGTCGGCACAGCGACCATATGCCCATCCCTCCCCTGGCTGAACCAGCTGGGTGGGTGGGAAGATGCTGTCATGCACCCCCCAGTCATTTCACATGAACCATCTCACCAACCAACCAGACATCAATTCACTCATCACTTCCTAGATGTGAGAATGAGGTTCTTTTGAATTTCTACAATTTGTAAGTAAGTGTCTGAGTGGTTAAAAAAAGGCATAACCACACACCAAGAGAAACTATTTCTTATTAAGGCTGAATATTTAATTTTAAAAATGTCTTTTCCTACTAGCTAACCTACATTTCTTAAACAGAAACTAGGTCTTTTATTGAATTCACTGTCCCTCTTTATTTCCAAAATTGATATCTTTAAGATTTTTTTTTCTTTTTTCTAGAAGAATGTAGCAAAATTAGCACAAAGTAATTAGCAGGTTTAGTTAGAATTTAGAAACTGAGAGGCAAACGAAATTAAATTTGGGGTAAATTAATTAGTAAAAGGTGCTAGAGTAGTGTATGCTTGTTAATTAAGTGTTGATATTCAGTGTGTCAGCACTGACAACCCAACACTTTGTGTGGTTTAGAAACACAGAGGAGGAAAGGCTGACACCGAGGGGAGCAGAATGGGAAGGTGTTGAGTGGGGTGTGAACCCTGCAGGAGGGAGGAAGCAGCAGCCATCTCTGGGATCCCTCCAGCCTTCCCGATTGCTTTCCTTGAGAGAAGGCACCTAGGTGGCCATAGGGTGGGAGTTCGTCCCATTTCTAGACTTTGGCAAATCTGTGCATGGGAGCCTGAGATGCCAATATCCAGTATAAGAGGCTATAAGAGGCTATCTTAGTCTGTTTGGGCTCTAGAACAAAATACAAAATAGAAAGTGGCTTATATACAACAGAAATGTATTTCTCACAGTTCTGGAGGCTGGAGACCTGAGATCAGGATCCCAGCGCTGTTGGGGTCTAGTGAAGGCTTTCTTCCAGGTCACTTGTCTGCATCTTGAGATAAACCTGGTACTCAAAACAGAGCTATGTGGAAGATGGGGAGGAAGGAGAAGGGAACACAGGTGAAGAGAAGCTACAGCACATCATCTGGGTCCTTCTTACATTACGCTGACTTCGGGAAATCAGGATGACAATGGAAGCTGGGGCTACCTGCCACTGATTCCAGTTTCTACCTCCAGAGCTTTAGAGATGGGGCACTTTGGGTGAAAGAATTTTTCTCTTTGGATTATTTTAACACTATGTTGAATACTTACTGTTGGCTTTTGTATAAAATGTATATTCTTTTATTTACTCAATTCATATTTATTAAATGCCTATTATATGCCAGGCACTGGTCTAAGAACTTGGGAAACAATTCTGAGCAAAGGCAAATATCTCCACCCACTTGAAGCTTATTATTTCAAAATGATCCTTCTCTAACTGTGTTGAGATTCAATCATTTGTTTTTAACGTCATGGTAGACAGTAGCTATCTTGAAGCTTTATGATCTCAGGACTTCTTTATACTCAAAAAATTTTAAGGCCCACAAAGAACTTTTGTTTATGTAGGTTTTATCTATCAGCATTTACTATATTAAACATTAAAACGGAAGATTTTTTTAAATGTTATTGATTAATTAATGAAAATGAAACTGAATCCATTATATGCCCTAAATAACATATTTTGTGAAAAAGAACTAAATTTTCTAAAACAAAGAAATAGTGAGAAGAGTGACATTGGTTTGTGTCTTTACAAATCTGTTTTCTGTCTGGTTTCATAGGTTAGCTGGATTTTCACATCTGCTTCTTTAATTTGTGGTATCAGCAGCATGTAGTCTTTGGAAAACTCTGTATTTGAAAGTCAGAGAGTGAAAAGGTTTTAGTATTTTTACAAAAATATTTTTTACTTTCTGGACCTCTAAGAGGGTCTCAGGGACCCCTGGAGTGCAGGTCAGGGCCTCCATTTTGAAAACTACTGGGATCATGGGAAAAACACACATTTGGGGGCCCTGAGTTCTAACCTGCGATCTTCAGAAGCTAGTTCACCTCTTATAGCCTCTGCTTCCTCCATCTGAAAACAAGTGGTTTGGATTAAATTATGGCCAGAATCTTTTCCAACTGTGACATTCCCTGCTGTCTGCCCTCTCTGAGTTGCTTGTTAAATATTTTAATAGAAGGACATTTTCTTCTTCTTCAGCTTTCCCCCGATCCCTCTCTTTCTGGGCCTGGCACTAACTGCACTAGGAGAAAGGAAGGGAGTCTGTGACACTTAGAGATGAAAAAGCTACAGACAGGCTCTTAGCAAAGTAAAGGCCAAGGTTATTCTATGACATTGCCTTGACAGTGAGGCTGACTTAGTATTGACAACAGATATTTGGCTCCAGGATGGACTGGTAAGAGCAGCTTTTATTTACACTTTTATTTGTCCCCTCCCTCATCAGCATGATCTCATCCACATGATCTCAGTCCCTTAGGACTGTTACCCTGGAAAACCCTGATGACTGACATTAGTCATTCAAGCCCAAGGCTTAAGGGAAGTGGTGAGGTTTGAGGTTTGGGGATAGTGAAGTAGGAAGTGGTTTCCAGATACCCAAGGCACCAAAGAATGGAGGCAAACAGGAGTTCCCAGGGAGGTCTGCCCGACCTGGAGAGGATGGGCTCCCAAGTACCAAATGATGCTCCTGTTCTTGCCTTTTCCTCCAGAGAAGCTCCCCTCCCCCACTCTTTGAAAGGTGAATAAAGCAGAGGTTCTTAAACTGAAATGTGTATCAGAGCCTCCAGGAGAACTTGTTAAAACAGATTTCTAGGCCCACCCCCAGAGCTTCTAATTCAATAGGTCTGGGGCAAGGCTGATAATCTGCATTTTCAACAAGTTCCCAGGTGATCATATGGCCTAGTTAGCTCAGACCACACTTGAGAACCACTGGAATACCATAAATTACAGGTGATTTGAAGCTAAAAGAGAATAACAAGGTTTTTGAATGCTAAATGTCTCTGCAATCAGGTTACAAAACAACTACACTTTCCACTCCTCAACACAATGGTCTATTCCATTCTAACCTCTTATTGGTAAAGGTGAAGTAAGAGGGTCACATCATTCTTTATATATTTTAGCACAGCTATTCTGAGGAGAGATTCCATAAGGGGCATACTAATCATAGCTTTTTTTTGAAAACTTATTTGCTATTTTAATTTTTCTTGGTTTGAGGAAAGGGAGGGTTTCCCAGACAGATGGCAGAGGTTATACTGTACAGCTGATTCCTTCATTTGAACAATTCCCTTTCAGTTATTAGGGTTGAGATGTAAAGTATTAGGAGTGAAAATGGGACTTCAGTTCATGATTCTGACCCCTGACGTTATAAATTCTCTGCAATCATCTGGAGCAGACGAGCCTGCAACCTTTCCAATCTAGGTTTGGCTTCAGTTTTCCATGACCTTTTACGAAGTATAAACACAACATCAAAGACTCTAATGACTAAAATAAATGTGGTCTGCTGTGTTATCCAAACGATGATCTTTCTTTGGAAGCCCAGGACTGCAGTCAGCATTTCCTAGAGACCATCATGGCCAAGGAATCAGCTCCCACTGGCCTTGTAGGGCCAAAAGATGGGATGCTAATAAATCAGGTAAGTACTTGGTGTAGGACAAGGTGGTTTCGCACACAGTATCTCGTGTAATCCTGGTGATTCTCTGTTAAGAGCAGCACTACAAAGAAAACCCCTTCTGAACACACAGGGAAACTGAGTTTCTGAGGAATGAAAGCATTTGTCCTAGGGAGGACAGCTATGAAGTTTTGAGCTATTGTATATCTGACTCCAAAGCCCACAGCCATTGGGAAACACAAAATTCAACACTGGGTCAAAGGATATGTATTAAGCACCAACTTTGTGCAAGAGGAAGAGAAGCTGGTTTAAAAAGTTCTACCCTCCTGGTGCTTCCAATTTAGTGAAGAGGAATAAGCATACTTCTGGAAGGGATCAAGTCTACAGTCCCATCTCACACAAGAGAAAACTGTGGTCCAGAGAAGCCAAATGGTTTCTTTATAGACACAAAGCACGTAACAATGGTGCCCTGATGCCTTTAAATCAAAAGATACAGTTTTAAAAGTAGGTTTATTTCTTGCCAAGGCAAACCATCAAGGTGGAAAGAAGACTGGTCTCTAGGCTTTCCCATGAGCTCTCAGCCAAGGTCAAGCATGAATGTCACATACAAAATCCTCACCTTGAGCTCAGAGTTACTTCATAGTCAGGCCCAGAACTGGTCTTTCTGTTCCCACAATAGGCAAGCTTGTTTTCACCTCTGGGCCCTTGCACATGCTACTCCCTCTACCTGGAATATTCTGCGCTCAGAGCTTCACAAGCCCAAGTCTTCCTCACCGTTCAGTTCTCGAGTCAAGAGGACACCCTCCAAAAGGTCTTCCCTCCCCCTGGTATCTGCAAACATGGCTTTACCAACCTGTCCTGTCCCACAAAAGGGCACTTTTTCTCTGCATCCCACTGTCAGCAAAAGGGTGTTCTCTGGTCTCAGCAGGATTTCCTCCATATTATTCTTTCAGTTCTCTGAGATTTCTCACTATACTTCTTGGGATCAACTCTCAAATAAGTCACTTGCCTCCAATTCTTTATCTCAAGGACTGCTTTTGCATCAACCCAAAAATAAAGATATATTTCACCCTGTCACTCATGACTCTGTTTTTCATAGCACTTTTCTATCTAAAATTATCTCATTCATAATTTGTTTACTTGTTTATCATCTGCACTGCCATCTTATCTGGCCCTCCACCCCATCCCCAACATTCTGCATCCCACAGGTGCCCAGAGGAATGTAAACCCCATGGTGGCATGACTCTACCTGTTCTGTTCCCTGTGGTATTCCCAGAACTTAGAATATCACCCAGCAGAAAATAGATGCTCAACATACATTTGTTGAAGAAATAAAATGAATAAATTAAGATGCTGAATATCAGAAACTCTCCAACATGTCAACGTAGAGAAATCTTGGCTAGAATATTATACTCTTCAATTATGAAATCATCAGCATTCTCCTTTTGCTTTATTCCTATTTAGATGCCATTACGCTTCCATTTTTAAAGCCTCCCCTTGATCAATCACTTTTTGTTAAATGTGATGTCCCACATAAACAAAAGTTTATAAAGGAATAAAAAAATCATTCCAGGCTTTTGGGGCCAAGAAATTCATTGTCTGCTTAAATCTATATTTATAAGAGTATATGGAAGACAACATACAACAGAAGTCTCTGTTCTCTTGGCTCCCGTCACATTTGCCTTGTATAACCATCTACGTTTATTAAAAGAACTCCTGGTCTGTTTCTGTTTAACACTGACCTTCAAGTGCTTGATTTAATAAGCTGGGGAGTTAGAATAAATCATATTGGCTTGTTCAATCATCTGTATTACAAAGAGCTGCAAGAAGCTAGAACAGCATAAAAACACAGGGAGTATCAACATCTGTCACACAGATATGGAGGGAAAGTAGAGGAAAAAAAGCCCAGGCTTAGAGATGCTCACATAGAATGAAGAGAAAAGGAGCCTGGAGCTTTCAGCATCCACCCCTTCCCACCACCCGCACAACTGAAAAACTGTCAAAGCAAAGATCAACTTAGTACTTGTTCAGGAAGTAGCAATATTTCAGAATGTAACACAGGAGTTATACTTCTGTTAACAGTTTCTTAGATAAATAAACACCACTCAACAACAAAAAAAGCACATTTGTAGCAGTTTTTTTTTTTCACCCCTCTACTAAGTCATATAGGAGGCTCCTTGAATTGAGGATGAAGAATGCAGTTCCTGAGATGTCCTGCCTTCGTAAGAGACTAAAGAGTACTGAATGTGGAGATTTTCCAACCCCTTCTCATACACAATGCCTAGAAGAGGACCTGGCATAAAGTAGATGCTCAGTAAATACTTCATTTAAGATAGGAGGCACAATTCTTGGCATTTTTCTGGGAGAAGTGATTCTCCCTAGTAACATACTGGAACCAGTGCATGCTTATACACTGCCCATCTTTTGCTTATATTATGATCAGCTAAGGGGCACATCAACAGGGGGCTGTTTTTTTTTTTTTTTTAACATATCTAATTGTTTCCAAACAAAGAGAGAATATGCTATTTCTTGATACGTTTTGTGTTAAGAAGTGAATGTTATACAATAAGTAAAAGATCAGGGTTTGAAGTCAGTCACTTAAGTTCTAAGCTTCTTTTTCCTGACACACAAAATGGGCTATTAATGCTAATTACTTCATAGTAGTTCATTCACTGGGGGATTAAATAAGGTTGTACTTGTTAAAAGCAAACATGCAATGCTTGGGAGAGAGTTCACACTCAATAAAGTATTTGTTATCCATCCATTTTACAAATGAGAAAGGATTGGTTCAGAGAGATTAAATGACTGTCTCCAGGATTACCCCACTGGGAATTGATGAAACTGGGATTTCAGGAAACAGGGATTCAGGGCTCTCTGATCACAGAAACCATGGTCTTTCTCCACACTCTACTGTTTCTTGGGTAGGGAGTATAATTCAAGTATAAACGTCACATATTCTTGCTCTGGCTTCACTCACACACAGCTGCTGCTGGCATCCAAAACCCCCACTTCCAAAGCAGTGAACGGCTGTTGTTGACCTTGGAATTTACAAAGTTCTCAGCATTGGGGAATGTTTCCTACCTCACGGTATAGAGAGACACAGACCTGGCATTATTATAAATATAAACTATTCAGGGGCAGATTCTCTAAGCTTGCTATTTAAAACATATTTGTTGGGCATAAATTGATGTTCTTGGGACCAACGTGTCAAAAAAATGTGAGATAAGGCAACTGGTGTTGAAGCAGAAATGCTAATTAAACCAGTGTGAATGTAAATGATGTTTTGTGCATTACTGACTTGGGGACTTTGTAACCACCACTCCCTACTTACCCTGAATTACGTAAAATGCCAATGTTTTATTTATTTATTTCCCTTGTCAAAACATTTGACCAAGGAGGAAGCCTTGGATATCCTGCTCATTGACCTTCAGTTTTACAGTTTTTATTATCACTTCCTCCCTCCTACCACATGCGTAAACCATACTGAACAACCTGCAGTTCTGTAAATCCACTAAACCAGTGATTCTCAATCATGTCCTTACATTCGAATCCCCTGACAATACTGTAAAACTTATAGACACTTTGGCCTCACCTATGCAAGATTCTTAACAATTGGTCTGAGATGGACGCCAGGCATATTTCTAAAAATTTTCTGGATAATTCTAATGCATAACTGGGCTTGAGAGTCACTGCACTGTTTTTCTGCCACTGAACCACTGCACAAGATAAAATTCCTTTCTCTTCCTTTATCATCTGCCTAATTCCTAGCCATTCTTCAAAATGCAATTCAGAAGCATCAGTTCCAAGAAGCTTCTCCGCTGGGTAATGTTGATCCTCCTCCTTTGTATTAAAAAATTGCTCTATGGTTCATCCTAATCCTTAATAGATTCCACCTTACTGTTAATTCCTTGAAGGTGAAGAGAGGGGATGGAAGTGGCTAGTTATTTGTACTATAGCGCCCAGGACTGTCTGCACAGTAGCTGTATTTAAGTATGCTAAGGGGTGAATGAGTGATAATAGGGTTAGTAGAGTAGGATTAATAGCTCTGGGGTTTTGTCCTGGTTCTGTTATTTACAGATTTGCAAAATAACTGATGTTATGTCAACTGTAAGTAGCTTAACAATACTACAGTATAAAGTCGAACATCTGCGTATGTCATGACTCACTAACGTCACCCCTCTATATATCCAACAGAAAGGCGTATAGATGCTCACTAGAATATGTAGCTGACTGTTCACAGCAGCACATTTTTTTAAAAGCCACAAATCAGAAGTGACCAAAGTGACCATCAATAATAGAAAAATTAAACAGCATAGACAACAGAATAGAGACAATGATTACGGCCTAGTCACACATAGAACACCATGCAGCAAAAAGAACCCTATAAACACACACAACAGCAACGTGGATGAATGCTGGGAAGATAACTCCGAGCAGATGATGTCAACAACAAAAAGCACACCCTGTATATTTCACATTTACATGGAGAACCAAAAGCAAAAATTCATCTCTGCTGTTAGAAATCAGGATGGTGGTGACCGTAGAGGGAGGGCATACTGACTGGAAGGAGCATGAGGATGGTTTCGGGGAGGCTGGGTATGTTCCTGATCTAGTCAGTGGTTACACAAGTGTGTCCAGTTTGTAAAAATCCATCAAGATGTAAGTTTAGGACATGTGTATGTTTCTGAACATACATGACACTTTGATAAAAAAGTTAAAAGGTACTTTGGTATAAATGATATGATGTATACTTGTGTATAAAATAACTTCAATCTAAAGCTCAGGGACAATTAGTTCACATGAGAAAAACTACCTTCCAGATACAGTTTCTCAGATGGGGTCACTGGATTGTATGGTAGTGCTGACTGGTATTGCTGTTGATTCTTGATTCAGAAAGCATGAACTGGGAGAGAGAGCGAGAAAGAGAGAGGCACGTGGGGAATCTGGGTGAAATGAAGGACAGGATATTGTGCTGTTCTGGTAGGCTTTCTCTGGTTCAAAAATAGTTCAAAATAAATCATTTAAAATGTAAAGAGAAAGGACTATGTTACATATGCTTCAGGATCTTTCACATAAAATGTTTATCAAGGTGCATAAAAGGGCCAAGAGCAGGAGACTCACCGAGGGGCTAAGGACAGCTTGTGTCATCTGCATACCTTATGCCACTTGCTACTAGGTGTTTGTACATTTGGCAGAATTGGATTTGCCACTGGCTTTTATAACCTAGCACCCAGCAAATCATCCGAGGCTTCCAATATTTATCCAAATTTTTGTTGAATGGAGACACTGGATTAGGAGAAAGCTCTTTCCCTCCTTAGAGCCTTCATTCCTCATCTGTGGAACAAGGGGCTCCATTAGGCGACACCCTCAGTTTTTACTTGTGCTCTGGCTAATTATTAAAAGTGCCCTCTTTCTCTCTCAAAGGTGTGTTGGTTTGGAAAGTAAATTATATGGTCTCACTGCTCACCGCTCCCAAGGAATCTTCCAGCTTTAGCTTTCTAGACCTCAAGAGCTCTGAAGATGAGAGCCTGGAGTCCACAGGCCAGCGCAGGTGAAGGGCAAAGGCCTATTTATGGGTGTGCGGCTGTGCAGCAGATACAACTGATAGGATGTTAGAATAAGGAGGTCTGGAAAATGTCAAAATAACCCTTTTTTTAGGGATGGGAATTCCTTAATTGCCTCACTGGTAATTATTACATGATACTAAGTCTTCTCTCTTAGGGTGATGGCTGGGAGTGGGGCAGAGGAACAGGTAGTTAAGATATTCCTACTTTAAATGTCTCTAGGTTTTTTCTATTTATAGCAAAAGGTGCTCATTTCCTGGCATATACAAGTTGAATATTTTGAAAATGGTCTGGGTTTAACAACCATTGTCAACTTATTGAGCAATATATATTATCTTTTATGTGCCCAGAACTAAAAAGGATCAAGGTAGATTAGTGAGGCAACTGGAAAACCAGTCCTTCTGCATCCTGTATTCTTAAGGACCCTCCGGGACTCTCATTTTCTCAAACTCATATTCCCCAGTGCACCACGGTGCCTGACCTGTTCTTGTCTTGTATTCTGTCTAGACTCCAAGATCAGACAATGCAACCATCCTTCCCCTGGAATCATCAACCACCTTGATCTTCCACCATCCTAATCTTTGCCACCGACCCAGTAAATCTTACTACTCACTCTCTTCTGAACACTGAAAGTCTCAAGTAATTAAGATAAAAATATTACAGTTTTTTTTATTCTACCACAATCTCTTTTTATATGATCTCAGCTTAAATTCAGAAGACTTTATATCATTCTTTTTATTAAACTATATTTCATTTTCTATTTCCTACTCTCAAGCCACCAACCCTCAGAGAAACAAGCACACCTACACCAGAAAGCCAAGGCCTTTTGCTTTACTGAGCAGACTGAGGCCATTCATTTCTGTTCCAATTTCAAGTCTCCCTGTGTCATTATTCATACCTTTCCATTTCCCTTCTGTATCGAAGGAAAAAAGGGTCTTTCCTCTTTCCCAAGTTGCTTTGAGACCAACTTGCTTCTGTGTGATTCTTTCTTAACTGCTTGCCTCCGACTCCATGTAATAATCTAGCCTGAGTCCACAAAATGAGACCAAAGTTGTTTGAGGTCCCCCTCCAAACCATCCGTTTCCAAAGTCAGTAACTTTTCTAAGTTCACATTCCATCACCAAGGGGCTTTACAAACTGGATATCCTATTCTTAAAATTTCTCTTGGCTTCTACTCACAGATTCTTCCTTCTCTGTGTTCTTTGGTAGGTTCCAATTCTATCTTCTACACTCCTGTTTTCTGAAAACATACATCCCCCAAACGTATGTTCTCTGTCTACTCCTTCATCAATGTGATCCCTTCCATTATTCCCAAAGATCCTTAATAGTCTTTCACACAAGGCTATGCTATGGGTCAACGTAGAATACCATACAAACTCCAAAAAGCACCCACAACCTCTGGCCTTGAACAGTGCTGGGCAATAAAGACAGAAACCACCATGATGGAGAGAGAGTTCTTGACCCAGGTAGCTGGCCCCTGCTGGCAGCACCAGGAGGCAAAGCTGTAAGCAGGGGCTGATGCTTCCCTTGGCACCAGTGGGACTATTCCATGGGATGGAGACCCAGGCCAGCAGCAACAACCTCGTAAGCTGAGTTCAAGGAATCTCCAGGATCTTTTAACAATAAACCACTCAAAGACTGGGGTCCTCAAGAAAGTCTTGCAAAATAGACATTTTAGAAAAGATGGTCGGGTTCGCCAGAGTTGCTCTTATAAAATATATCATTGCTGCTCTCTGCTGGTCAAAAGCATTATTCTCTTCAATTAAGATTAGCAGAGATGTAGGATGGGTCAAAGAGGAAAGAAACAGTGCTTTCGAAACGATAGGGACTGGTACTAGATAACTGCAGTTGTTAAAATGACTTCATAGGCTATGATACATATTCTTATGCAGAAAAACTTAATTTGAATGAGGAGCTACTGGACCCCTAACTCAAGGATGTGCAATTAATCATCACTTTCTTATAGCGGTAAGAACACTTCACATGAGATTTACCCTCTTGACAAATGTTGAAGTGTACGGTAGAGTATTGTTGACCACGGGCACAATATTGCACCACAGATCTCTGGAACTTACTCATCTTGCATAACAAACTGCACATCCATTGAACAGCAACTCTCCACTTCTCCCTCCCCACAGAAGGGTAACCACCAGTCTATTCTCTGTTCCTATGAGTGTGGCTATTTTAGATTCCTCATATAAGAAGAATCATGCAGTATTTGTCCTGTGACTGGCTAATTTCACTAATCAGCATGAGTATTTGCATGCTGTGAGTACTCCTAGAATTGCACAGTGAGGACAAACTTGGGCTCAGAAGCCCTAACACAACAGGTTTTACTTGGGGTTCTGCCACCTATTAGCCAAATTGCCTTGGGTCAATTACCGAATGTCACTGAGCTCCTCCTTCCTCTTTTGTCAAATGGGGTAAGTAATTATACCCACCTCATAACGGGCTGGGAAACAAGCTGCTGGAAAACAGGCTACTGGACAACAAGCAGCTAGAAAACAAGCCACATCTAGATTTCCATGAGCTTAAAATATTACAGTCACACTTGCTTAAAATGCACATGCTTGCTTTGTTTTAATGTTTTACATAGTAGATGACCTATAGCATGTATTATGCTAAAGAAAATTTTTAAGGAGAAATCCTGAGATCGACCATAAGGGCAAGAAGGAGGGCAGATATTTCCTTAGGGTAAAATAATAGCTGGTCCTAGAAAGCCAGATCATCCATTAACAGAACTTTGTTCTGGCAATGAAAGCATGCGGTTAAGCCCAGGGGAAATATTTGCTATCTTGAGATGTCCCGGAGGCAATAACAGGATAGACTCAGAAATTCTGCATACCCCGAGGAGGGTGATTGTTCCTGGGAGGGACAGGCCTGAAATTAATCAGTTAACCAACAAACAGAACTTAGTGCTTGTCGCTTGAAATATCTAAAGCCCCACCTCTTTGATCGCATTTTTTTCTGAGCTGTATACTCCTAACAAACACAATGTCGACCAGGCTTTTGGCGCTCTAGATCCATGAGATCTTGAGTCCCCTGGTCCCATCTTTGCTCTTTACTTTGTCTCTTTGTTTCTTAAGTCTTGCGTCGCCCATCCTCAGACACCGTCCCGAGCTGCGCTGGACGCAGCAATAATGTTTTTACAAATAGTCATTGAAATATCCCATATTAAGTGCTTAATAGTCCTTGGTACAAAGTAAATGATCAGTAAATCCTAACTGTTGCCATTAGTTTTTTAATCCAACCTAAGTAGCAGAATGTGTACTTTCCAAAACAAAGTTATGTTACCACAGGCTTGAAATAAACTCTGCAGGTACCTGGAGAAAGTTGTTTTTAGAGCACAGCCTTAGCTCTGACACTAACTGTGTAATTTAAAATAATGCCTTAAATTTTCCGAGCCTTGAAAATGTTTCCAGATGCTTGCCTTGCCCCAAGGTCCCAACATATCTCTGGGTTTTAATTTTATTTACAACTGTTTAATGGACTATGGTACAAAGTGTTTTGTTTTCTGACTTTCTGTTCCCCACCTAATGACTTGCCTGAAGAACAAATAACCACTGGAGGAATCTAGTAATCTTTTGGGAAAATTAGCAAAGGATACTTTTTAGAAGGAACAACGGAAGCAGCAAAATACACAGACTCAAGCGTGCAACCTTCTTCCAAGCATCGCCGCACTGAAATGTGTGATTACGCCAGTCACAGGGAGTAGGCCAACGAGGGGCCTAATTAGATTAGCTAGAAGCCTAGTGTGCTGAATCTTGAGGAAACTGTCCAACCGCTAGAGCTGGGTTCTAACCAGGAAGTTCCAGATGGTTTCTCTCCTCTCCTCCATTTCTTCCTTTGAGAGCATCTTGGAAACCTAAGTTGATTACAATTCTCCTGGGACGCAGTTCAGTGACCTATACATTTAAGAGACATGATAGGCAGTCATCTTCCAATCCAAGCCAACTTGTCAAGTTCAGTACCATTGCTGCAGGTTTCCAGCAAGGTAGAGAATGCAGGCTTCAGTCAGACTCCTGAGTTTCAGGCCAGACTACTGATTTGGCAAAATTTGCCTTCAGAGGCCACTATTCCTTCTCCTTGAGAACCTTCTCTGAGACCTCTCCTGACTTCACACCGTTGATCTACACAACCTCAGGTATGTCTGTATTATGCTTAGATCCTGTGAACGTCTAGCCCTTTCTCAAGACTGACGTCTGTGTTCCATTCCATTGAACATCCTACTAAACTAACAAATACATCACGTTAACATCTACTTTTTCTATCCTATCCTTATGGTGAAATGTTTTAGCAATAAGGATCAAGGTGGAACAAGATAAAGGAGTAACTCTCATGGTTAATTTTCAAGGGCAGAAAGACCTCAGAGCCCCTTTGAAATTCTGGTACCTGTCTGCTCACTGGTGCCCTAGAAGAGTCGCCCATCCCACTGCAAATCGCTGTAACTTCATGGAGAAAAAGTAACCCCTTCAGCCAAAAGAGAGCAGCAGTGAGTGGCATTTCCAGAGATGGTAAATAGTCTAAGCACTTAATGCCTGTAAGAGGCATCTCTCAATTCTCAATAGGTGAGTCTTCAAGTTTTCTAATCAGGGAAGTCAGGAGGAATTCTTTATCTTCCCTCTTCCATTTTTTCCTTTTTTCATTTCTTTTTTATGTAATCCTTTACAAATTTGAAGATACCATACCTTTAGGGGAAAAAAAGAGGTTTCTTTTAATTCTGCACTTTATCAAATTGGCAAACTATTTTAGCTTCTTATAGTTTTATTGTAAAGTATTTTTAAAGAAATATCCTGGATCTGCCTCTGGGTAACTTAAAGCAATGCTTTACCTTGTCAGACCCTCTGTTCTTCATCTGGTCAATAGGGCTAACAATTCTTAACTCAGCACTAACCACTGTGTCTGTGCATAAGAACTTGATAAAGGATAATTATGATTAGGCTACTGACATAGTAATGGAAAAAGCAGTGGAGAACTTAGTAACAGGAAAAATTTCCATAGTAATGGAAAACTTTGGATGTTGGTATGAACATGTTTAGAAATATTGCTTCTTGAAAAATGTATTTTCCCCAAATGAGTTCTTTTTCCTATGCCTTATCTTTTTGTTTTGGTTTGGTTTTGAATCCTGAAGCATCAGTTTTGAATTTAAAAGAAACTTTTGATGACAACATTTCCCAACACATCCTTTGCACCCCAGGCTGGAGTCAAAGTGAATGTGCCCAGCCATTCCTGTTGCTATGCCTTTCCTGGTGCCGTTTCTGCCACCTGGAATCCTCTTCCCTTTTCCAGTTTCCTCTCACTCCTGCCTTCTTTGGATCCCATTCAAACTGTTTAAATATTATTGTTTCCTCAAAACCCAGTTCAAATGCTCTATTTTCCACTTGATTCTTCCATCTTATTTTTTTTCTTATTATACTTACATCTTGCCTTGGATGACAAAATTATTATTTCTGTATTTCTTCAGGCACACATATGTTTTTCATGCTGTGGTTTTCTGTTGAGAAATTCTGTCCTCATTTTTATTCCCCCTAGGAATCACTTACTGATCCTAAAATCTCAAATTCTGAAGTCTTTCCCAATACCTCCCTGGGCAGAGGCAAAGCACTTCTCTTTTGTTCTCTCACAATTGGTTTGCACCCTGTGGTAGGTAGAATAACTGCCTCCTAGAGACATCCAAGTCCTCATCTCCAGACGTGGGAATATGTTACCTAACACAGCAACGGGGACTTTGCACATGTAGTTAAGTTGAGAATCTTGAATTGGGAGATGATGCTGGATCGTGCGGGTGGGCTCACTGCATTCATAAGGGTCACAAGTGTTAGAGGGAGGCAGGAAGGTGAGTGTCAGAGTGACGCAGCATGAGAAAGACTTGACACACACCCACTTGTCCAGTCTTCTTTCTGACCTTTCTCCCAGCAATATCCACTCATCTAGCCGAACTAGCATACCCCTGGCTCTCCTTCCTTTCTGCAAGAGGGCATTAACTCAAGTTAGTTTCCATGACTGGAAAGTCCCTCTCCACACTCCATCACTTTCAAGGCCCTCAGCACCCCAGTTTCCTCCATGAAGCCTTTCCTACCTCCTCTCCAGCCCCACCGGCATATATTATTTGGAACAATCATTTGTTTGTTGCTTTTAATAACTGCATATTGCTATTCGTCTTTCTGGTCAAGTGTGGCATGTATGTAAACTAGTCTGTGAGTGTCTTAGGGACAAGGAGTCCGGTTTTTGCCCCTTTTCCATAGCAAGGAGTATAATAATTATTCTTATCATATCGTAGATACTCAATAACTAGATGTTAGATTTCATTGAATGGTGGTATTTACATAATTTTTATTGTCTTAGTTGAGGAAAATTATCAGCGATGATTTGAAGGAAAATATGTATAAGGAGAATTTTTGCCTCTTCGTTGTAGGATACAAACTCCCTGTTTTTATATAGTATTTGTGTTGTCTACTGTGTTGGCTCAGTGTTTGAATATATACGTATCATAGAAGAATCAGGTAGTGAAAATGTAGGAAAAGCATGCCCCATCTTTTAATGGCATGCACACTTTATTCTGTGAAGGCATTTCAATGGAAAGTAAGTGATTTTAATAAATCTGGATTGATTTGACAAGAACATTTTATTTTAGGGCATTAAAAATATAAATGGTATAAAACGAGCTGGTATGTCAGTCTGTATAGGGTGTTTCAGGACAAGAGAACAACAGAAGGAAAATAAAGGGCTGCCAAGGGCTGAGGGATACTAGAATACACTTTGATAGGAGAAAAGGGTCTGCTGGAGACAACGGGCTTCTGTACTTCTGTATTTGCTCAGGGAATAGTTCGGTCTTAAGTGAAAAGAAGTTTGGGCACATGAGAGTTAAGAGAGGGATGATGAATTGACTGGCTTTGGGAATAATTAGCAATGAGCATTGTAAAAATGGGAGAGGTTAGTTACCTATAGAAGTTCTAGGACTTTTATATTCCTGGCTTATGGTAGGTGTTCGGCTTTAGCCACCTCATTTTGGAGATTAGGTAGGAAGATTAGATTAGGAAGATTACCTCTAAGCATCTCTGACTTGCTGCCTCAAAAATGCAACTTCGCACCAGTGTTCCTAGGGCCCTGCTGGCTCCTGGAAGTTCTGCTGTAGGAAAGGAGGAAAGATCTGAGGTCAGAGGTGCTGGGTCTCTTGTCCACCTCCTAGCCTTGCTGTGTTGCCAGCATCCTACTCCTTTGTCAAGCTTTCTGAGCAGCTGCCGACATAAATGCGATGTGCAGACACCTGGGAAATGTGTCACAGCTATTTCGAAAGTGACAATAACTCTAACACCATGTGATAATTTGAGGATTAAGGGATTAAACTGTGAAAATTATGGATGACATCTAAAAGTATATTGAAAATTGGTGCTATACATGGAGACGAAAACTATGAGTGAGAAGGTAACATCTGTTTTACTATATTCTTACTATGTTTTGTTCATATCTACCTAAAACATGCAAGAGTGGATTCTGAAAATTAAACCATAGAGAGCAATTTCTTTATACTTGTATGTAAGAAAAAAATTATGAACTACATTGAAATGGACCAAAAGTATTACTGGGTAGTGGGCAGAATCCTAAAGATTATTCTCCCCAGATTCTGGTTTCCTGGTTATTCAATCAAACACGAACTTAGGGATTGCTATGTAGAGATTTTGCAGGTGTAATTAAAGTCCAAAATCCACTGACCTTAAAACATGGAGATTATCCATATGGGCCTAATCTAATCACACAATTCCTTAGAAGCATAAAACTTTCTCCAGTTGGTGGCACAAGAAGGAGGCAGAAAGATTCTACGCAGAGAAGAACTCAAAGGCCCATTGCTGGTTTGAAGATGGAGAGGACCACGTGAGGACTGGTGGGATGTAGGAGCAGAGATTGGCCCTTGGCCAACAGCCAGCAAGAATACAGGACCTCAGTCCTACAATCAATGGAACTGAATTCTGCCAGTGATTTGAATGAGCTTGGAAGGACATTGTTCTTTAGAGCTTCCAGATAAGAGCCTAGCCTAGGTTGAATTTTCTTTGTAAAACCCTAAGCAGGGAAACTGGTTGAGCCATGCTGGACTTCGGACTGTTAGAACTATGAGCTATAAATGGCTATGTTTTAAGCCACAAAGTTCATGGTAATTTGTTACATGGTAATAGAAAACTAATATACTACATGTTTATCTTCTGGGTTTTTTTTTTTAATTCCATAGAGTGCCTGTGCCTTTCATTTTCCTTGAACTATCACACAGCTCTGTAAATCATAGATTACGTGATTCTAATTCAGATGATTTTCTGTCTATAGGCATCTGAATGAATTGTATTCATCAGAAACGTAATCTCCCTCTACCATCATAGAATAAGCCAGTGTTGCATCTGTTTGTAAATTTACTACAGCATTCTATATCTGTCCATATATGTGTGCTACTTAACATTCTCTTTTGATCCAGTTGTAACATCCTGCTGGTTTTCTTATTCATTAATTAGTTACATAACATACTTGACATGTGTTCATTTTATATCTGTATAAAAGTCATGTTTTTACCCTCTTTCAAACAGTATCATTTAACAGAGATCCATTCAGAGATACCCCATATTTACAGGGCAGGGACAAACATCTATTCATCTCATAATGTAGATCAAGAAGAGAGCTAAATGTCATGCTTAAATTCACATCTATTCCTCACACCCAACCCCTGATCCTGGTAAAAGGCATTCTCAATTAAAATAAGGAAACGGAGACTCAGACATATCACAAAACTCACTGAAGGGCACAAAGTTTGGCGATCTTGAAGCTGAGATTTTAACCTAATGTAACTTCAGGCTCCTCTTTTCCCATTCTCAGTTTTCCAGTGTCAACCAGTGTTCATCTCCTTTCACCTGATCCAATACCTCCTCCCTATTTCTCT
Source organism: Camelus bactrianus (assembly GCF_048773025.1). Taxonomy (NCBI): domain Eukaryota; kingdom Metazoa; phylum Chordata; class Mammalia; order Artiodactyla; family Camelidae; genus Camelus; species Camelus bactrianus. The sequence continues at coordinate 121,853,155 of NC_133540.1, read as the reverse complement.
AGTCCATTCTTAATGACAGCATTTTCTTAATCACTCGAGCTTCACAACATAGAACAGTCTTGTCCTTTCATTTCCCTTTCTCCCATATCCAGTGGTTATCAAATGCTGTGAATTCAACAACTACCGTCTCTTCTGTAGCCATCTCCTCTTTCTGTGTCTGCTCCCAATCATCTGCCTTCTCTCTCACACTAACAGCAGCCCAAACAGGGCCAGACCCACACAATGCGTGCCTGACACTTCCACTATTTGGATGGCCATCTTTAGGGAAAAATCAGTACTGTGTTATAAATGCAAAGCTGGATATTTCTTTAGAATGAGAAAAGGAATTGTAACAGACTAACAGAGTCTCAAAGCTTCGTGTCCTTTTACTTTGAGATCACTGACAGCAATTTACCAGTGACGTTTACACACACAGGAATGATTCCTGATTATAACCTGGCCCCCTCCCCACTAAACTTCCCGTAACCGGAGAACTCACACGGAGCTGTGCAAATGAGGGTCCCTAAAATGTATACTACCATCCAGCCCACTGTCAATCCTTCCCCATCTTTAGTAAAGGAAATAAGCTATGCATTGAGAGGCCCAGAGAATTACTTGGTTCTTCATGGAGGTGGGGAGAGGTTACAAACCCAGGAGATTTTTAAATACTCAGATTTGTGAACTGTAGCCCAATCTTCTAAATAAAACTTCAGGGCATTTGTGGTTTTAAAAAGCTCTGCAGGTGAAAAGGATGCAGCGGGCCTGTGAATTAAGAGCTTGAAAACTACTGCCTTAGCTCCAGTACCCCAAAAGGGACCTGATCCGACGCCCCCCAGGGTTAAACTCCCAAAGGGCAGTGGAGTCCTCCAGTGCTTCCTGGGCACTGGGGTCTGCATGGCAGGGAGTGCAGAAGCCATAAAAAACGCAGGTGAAAAGGGCTCTGATTAAAATCCGAAACTGAAGCAACTGCTTTTCTCTCTCTGAAGTGACTTCATTGACCCCAATTCAAGTAAAGCAGCGAGCCTGATGAGGCCCATCACAGCACAGAAATCGGCCTGGTGCTCTCAGAGGAGACGAGCAACAAGTCTCAAGTATAGGAGGAGTCAGGCAGGATCTGGAAAAGGTGTTTCCAACAGCCACACCCAACTGAAGGTTTTCTCGGGCCCTTAGCTAGATGGGATTGGGCATAAACATCAGGACCACACTGAGAATACGACCAAATATTATTTGCAATTTACTGCTAGTATCATTACACTTAAATTATACTGTTTAATTCAGTAAATGCGATCCATCTGGAAGTGTGAATTCTGTCATTCTCAGTTATACACTGGCTTTCTAAAATCCATTATCAAAGGGATTGTTTCAGGTACATGGAGAGAGAAAATTCCTTAAAGGTGGGACACTGAAATGAAGATCAGGAATCTGTCGTCGAGAGAGGGGCTGTCCGTTACCAGCATTGTACTTATGTTCCCACCACACATGCCCACCCCAAATGAAATGCAGGTTAGAGTCCTCTGTATTTCTACAACGACAAGAATAAATCTCCCTGCCACTTTATGTCACAGTCACACAGTCCCCAAATGACTACCCACAGGTAGAATCCCAAGCAAATTTATTACCAGAGGTATATGTTTACACATGGCAAGTCTCTGAGAAGAAAATATTGTCAGTGAAAAGAATGTTTTCCCTTCCAAAAACTAATACAGGATTTTAAAATAGAGCAGAATAAAGACAAAGGTATTGAATATATGCAAAACAAACCAGGCAGTGGTTTAATATGAAGCACGATGGATATTGTCATAAAGAAACACTTTTTGCTCATTTGCTCTATCAGAACACGTTCCGCTGTTTCTCGCGGTTCCTGGGCGGTGCGTCTCTGTCTGCCCGCCCTGCTCTCTGTCTCCGGAGGTGGACAGACGTGCTGAAGGCTCTCACATCCTCTAGCTTCTGGTCAGCCCGCGGGGTGCCCTGGCCTGAGGTGACAGGGAGGAGGAGAGGGAGACGGGGTGCTTAGGCTCCTTCCCTGAAGCCCGGCTGCAGTTGGGTGTACTTCGTGACTAGAGGTCACTGTGCCATCTGCTGGCCCTCCGTGCACACCCCCACCTCAACACCCGCCAGCTTCCGGCAGCCGCTGCTCCTTCATTGCCCCACGTCTCAAGTTTCCCCACTTGGTTCTGCTGTCACAAGCCTGAGAGACTAAACTATTTCTTACTAAACTATTACTTCCCTGCACCCTTTGTAAGTGGTTCAGCTCCTCTCAAATTACCCAGTGCCTGTGTCCCATCCCTTCCTGACTTGGTTGATTGATGTATTTACTCCCTGACAGATACACTTACTGAATGTTACTACCACTGGGAAGCCTTTTGCTCATGAACTGCCTGAAAGTTGTTTAGCTACTAACGTAACATTTATCTTCTAAGTTTGTTAAAGATGTACTTATTCCTAATTTGCTTCAAAAATAGATATATGGAAGGAATTTTTTTGAGGTCATAGATTAGACGATCAAAAAAAAGGGAAAATCAAGTAATATTTCTATGAATTTTGGCACTTTAAGTAAGTTTTATGCCTATACCAATTATTGGCAACTTTTTCTTCCAAATCATAGACTAAATCATTAATTTCTTCATAGGATAAAAGTTGGGAACCTGCTGCCTAATGCCTTAACTTTTGATGTAATACCTTTTGCTCAGTATCTTAAATCCAAGAAAGTCTTCATATTTGTTGTATTGTTTTGCCCTTAGGCTAAGAAACCATGTGCCCTTAAACACTGTTATTATAAAAGGAAAATCTATCCTAAAACAGCTTTCAAAGAGTGAAAATAGAGCATGCGTCCATCAACAATTGCCAAGATACTGGACAAGAAGGTGAGCAGTGGAGCTAATAATCTAGAATCATGGACTTTTGAGGTCACCAAAACCACATTTGGACGATTAATGTCATACTTTTCACCCACCTGTATAACATGCATGCATTCAGTGATGCTAACTGTATTTTATTTAATATCAAGGCATGCTTATACCATTCCTCTATATAGTACTTTTACCAAATGTTACTTATTTACTAATTTTTAACATATTTAAATATAGACAGTAAACTTCTGCTGTCAAGATGCACTGTTCATTGGTTTTTCTTTTTTCAGTGAAAAGTCTTGTTCCTAAAAGAGAACTGGACAAAATTCAAAATGTAATACTCAAAAAAAAAAAAGTAGCTGAAATAAACAACATTAAGAAAGGCCAAGTAAAATGACAAATCACAGCAAGTAACAGACAATTTCTCCCTACTGAGAAAGACAGCACAATTCAATTTGCTCAATTATTTTATTTATCTCTGAGCAGTAATATGAATGATCTATCTGTTTTGATGAACACTCAAACTTTGCTGAATGGAAAATTGCACTGCTTCTAGTATGTCAAATTTGGATATAATAAAAGAAGATGCGAATTAAATTGGCTTTGAGTATGCTGCATTAAAAGATGAATTGTTAGTTTAGAAATCTTTCCAGTAGTTTTATTTGAACCAAAATACTTTACTTAAGAGGAATTACATAAGTGTGCAAACTAAAATGGTAATTGATTACGTCTCAGTCCCTACATCTGAAATGTTCTTGAAATTCTAAACGCAGTAAAAGGCTAAGGAGATTATACAAAGAGAAAGATCCAGTTGTTATTTTTAAAAAGAGAAAGATCCAGTTTGATCAAAGACACTGCCAGTGAATTACAAAGGGTTTTATAGTTTCAGACTAAACAATTTACCAAAATTCTGAATTTGTCTCCTTCTTCATGCATTTATGCATTTTACTATTTATTGAAATACACTTTCGTGCAAAGTTTTTTCAAAGAAGCGAGTATTAGATATTGAAACCTCCCTGTCTTTAAAGAAGAGAAAAATGTTCAGAGTATTCCATCTGGTAACTGGAACTACCATGTATTTGACCATTCTCTAAGCGGCTGTTTCAGAAATACAGCTCTACCTTATTCTTGAGGAGCCTTGGAAGTGAATTCTAAGTTGAGACCTGAAAAATGAGAAGGAATGCTCTAGGTGAACAAAGTCACAAATGAAGGGGTCTCCAAGGAGAGGTAGCAACATCTTCAAAAGACTAGAGATAGGAGGGCCCTGGACCATTCCAGAAACCTCAAGAAGTTGAGTTTGGCAGGAATAGAAATGTAAAAGAAGTTTTGAAAGAAGACACTGTTTACATAAAGAAGGAATCCAAGTTCCACATCTGTTGTGCTATCAGAGAAGAGACAGACTGACAGAACTGCCTGCTAGAATCAATATGTAGAGTAAGCAGTATTTCAGTGGAGGGAGAATGCTGGAGCACGAGCTGACTCTGGGACCCACAGAAACCTTGCAGGAGGCATGAGACTTTCCATGCAGCAGAGGTGGAGCGAACCTTGTACATTTCAAGTAGGATTGAGTTCCAGCCAATGCTCAGAACTCACGGAAGTTTGGGATTTATTTAAGTGGCATGGTGCTTGAGTTCATTTGTGCTCTGCACACAATGAGAAATTGGGCTTGTGGGGAGGAATGACTGAAAGAAGGAAGGCCAGTTAGGGAAGCATCTATACTGGGTCACTCACAAAGCCACTCCTGACTTTTGATATTCTGGGAGGGCTCCCTGACTGTGATCTCAACTAGTCTGGTTCCAACATGGGGACTCAGATCAGATATTTAGACCTTGGTAGAAGAACCACCCCTTGTCTTGGAGGACTGTGCAATACAGTTGTATGATTGTGTGTGTGTGTGTGTGTGTGTGTGTGTGTGTGTGTGTGTGCATTTGTGCATTGGAGAGGGAATAATTATAGAGCAAGAAATAACAACATGATTTAACTGGTTATTCTGCTAAGATAATTTGTGAGTATAAAATAGTGTGTGTTTACTCATTCAATCATAAAATTGTTGAGAGTTCAGTTGAATCATATCAGAAATTTATAAGCCCCATATTATGTAATTCTGCCCTGGTAGAAAATTAGACCTGAATCCAGAGACTATCAGTCTTAATAAGCAGTTAATGAAGGAGCTTGAAATAAAGGAAATCTGTTGAATTGGGGCTTTGAAAAGACAAGCCCTGAGCTAGCCATTACGTCTTGTTAATTGACACAGAAGCTAATGAGTTTAAAATTTATATCCGTATTACTGTAACATTTAAGTCACATCTCTACTCTCATTCTGTATCTTGTCATCATAGAGTCACGTTTTTATCCAACAATGTACTTGCTAAAAAGGACAGAGAGCCTTTTTGCAATATGGAAAAGTCTCTTTTTTAATAGTTGCAAGGACTGTAGGCTATAAACTTGAGACCCGTAATGTGTGTTAAAGGTCCTTTGTTAGAAAAACTGCAATAGAAACCTTTGCTCTGTAAAGACTTACCTACAGGTTGTCATAGGAGATTGATTTTAACTATGAATCCTAGTGACACTGACATCATTGATCAAATTCTAAGTAACTCAATTTGTATAAAAGAACTAGGAGGATTTTATTAAAATTATAGCTATAATTATTGACTTCACATCTGGCCTTTAGCTCTCTCTTAGTCTACTCAGGCTGCCACAAGAAAATAACACAGACTGGGCAGGTTGAACAACAGAGACTTACTTTTCACAGTTCCGGAGGCTGGGAAGTCTGAGATCGGGGTGCCAGCATGGTTGGGTTCTGGTGAGGGCTCTCTTTCCGGCTTGCAGATGGCTGCCTTCTAGTGTCCTCACGTCATGGAGAGATAGCAAGTTCTCTCCTGTCTCTTTTTATAAGGGCTCAAATTCTATCATGAAGGCACCATCCTCATGACCTCAACTCAACCTAATTACCTCCAAAAGGCCCCACCTACAAATACCTTCACATTGGGGGTTAGAGCTTCAACTATAGAAATTTGGGAGGAACACAGTTCAGCCCACAGCAGTCCCTCTGTGTTCCAGTGACAGCCTTCCCTTCCCCTCCTGCCTATGAAAGGTCTGGGCTCCTATCTAAGGCCACCCACTGTGACTCTCAGGAGTTCTTCCTGCACAGGGACATCACTCCAAGGATTCACTCCTTTCTCTTCTCCATCCTTAATTTTCCCTCTCGGCTGGATCAGTCTACATAATACTGTGAGTGCTCCTTTCTTTAAAGTAAACATGAAAATAAAATAAAATTTCAAGACTTTTTGACCATACATCTTCTTCAAGATCACTGCTTTATTTCTTTAGTCCCCATTACAGCAAATCACCCTAAGTAGTATGTTGACACTGACTGTCTCTAGCTCCTCTCCTTCTCTTCTCTCCTTTAAAAAATAACTCTGTGATTCAAAATTCAAACAATATAGGAAGTTCTGAATCTACAATCTGACCTTCCTTACCACCTGCATCGCCACCGCCTTGCCCCAGACACTAGGGACTCTCCTCAGCTCCTAACTGATCTCCCTGGTTCGGCTCAGCACACTTGCTCTATATTCTCAACATAACAACCAGTGATTCTTCTGGAACATCAGCCTTGTCACATCCTTCTTCTGTGCAAAATCTTCCAGTGTCTTCCCTTGACACTCAGACTATAATTCAAAGTCCTAATAATAGCTTACAGAGTTTCACATCAGCTGCTAATAATTTTTCACTTTCTTCTTCCCCACTTCTGCTCTAAACATGCTAGAAGTTTCCTTGATATTCCTCAAACATGTCCATCACGAGTCTGTTCAGAGCCTCCCACTGGAAGTCTTCGCTGTCTTGAGGACTCCTCCTCCAGCTATCCACCTGGCTTCCTCCCTTCCTCCTCTGCCCCTTTGCTCATCTCACACCTCGTCCTTGAGGCCTTCCCTGAATACCTCTTTAAAATTGTTAATCCCCTACCCCCCCACCCAACCCCAGCCAATACTCCCTATCCTGTATTAGTTTATTCTGGTTTAGTTTTGGGATAACATTTCTCATCTCACACAATATATATTTTTATTATTTATATATTTATTGTTTCTCTTGTCCTACTAGGATGTAAGTTCCATGAGAGTGGGGGTTTTTGTCTGTTTTATTTCCTGTTGTATCCCCTGGTACATTGCAAGTCTAGCAGTATGCGCTCAGTAATTATTTGTTATTGAAAAGGCATTCTCTTCCTTTTGCTATAGATGTTAAAGTAAAATAAGGTGACTCAGTGGATTTACTTTAAAACACAAATCTAAATCTCAGTTTTGTTTCCACAACAGTTGTAGGGCAATGGAGATACAAAGATGGATAAGACAAGGCCTTGTACTTAAAGGAGCTCAGAGTACAGTGGGTGTGTTCAGCAAGAGTGAATGCATACTTATACACCACAGAAATTCAAAGTAAGGTGGACCTCAATGTATATGCTAAACAGTCATTAATGGCTGTGCTTTCAATTCATTTCAGAATTGTGATCAACCCATATGTTACAATTCACATTAATGGCACAAGCCTTGTGTGATTCTTTACTACTATGACTCATTAATGTTGGAACAGCAACCTAGAGAGCTTAAATGAGTCATTATCAGACCTGCAGCAGAGATGGATGCTTGCCAATCCAACAGATGTCTTTGTCAATAACAGAATGCCAATTTTATTAGGAGTGATAATGTTCCCAGCTAAATGACTCCATGTTTCCAGATTCGATGCAGCTTGATCTAACCACGTGGTAAAGTTCAATCCCATGTGTAGAAAAAAGAAGTGATATGTAAGACTTCAGGAATGCTCCATTCCCTAAGAAGAACTACATCAGCTGGAAGGCATGCCCTGCTTGCCATCTCCTCTCTTATCTTTTCTGCTGCTTGGGATGAGAGAATGATGGCTGGAACTCCAACAGCTATGTTTGACCATGAAGGAGCTTATGAATGAAAACCATGCTGTAGGGCAGGAGCTACTATACTCTTTGTAAATTGGCAAGAGGAATTATTTTTTAGGCTTTATGGGGTACATCGTGCCTTCATTGCATATTCTTTATTATCTGTTTGGCTTCTGTTTTATAATCCTTTAAAAATGTAATGACCATTTTTAGTTTGAAGGCCATGCTAAAATAGTCTGTGGGCTAGATCTACTTGCGGGCTGTGATTTGCTGAGCCCTGCTCTAGGCTGGTGGCGGAGAAAGAGCGAAGGGCTCCTCTCGATGGTAGAGCTGCCATGCCACCCCTTTATCAGCCTGCCTCAAAATTTCCTTTACATGAGAGATAAACTAACATCCAATGGTTTGTGTTTACTATTTCTTTGAGTTTTCAGTTACATTCAGCTAAACAAATCCTAACTGATAAATCTTCCTCAAAGAAAATGTTCTTATTGCCTCTGCCTGAGAACCTTATAAGACATTCTTCTGAGGAGGAATTCTTTACGCAAAAGTATGTAGTTGGGGGCAAATTTCAAGGACACATTTAGGAGAGAAGGCTGACATGAAGAACTTGTGGTGGCGGTCACAGAAAGACATTTTGATACATATTATTTCATTGATAATATCAGGCAGAGATACGTTGTTTGTAGGCCTGGAAGTCAGGTTGAACAGTTTAAACTTGATTCAACAGGTAATAAAGAATACTTGTAGGACAGAAGAAAGCCATGGTTCAGAAGCAGTCACTGGTTAGGGATGTATGCTGGACTGGAACACGGAAGCCCCGTGCTGATAATCCTGGAGGTTTAACACTTGAAAGTTTGACAATGGGAAGACAAAGCTAATTTTGAGAGACGTAACACAGGTAGGGGCAGGATATGTAGACCGGCATTTGTTAAATAAACGTATATGAGCATTAGGAGAGGAGGGCGAAGCCCAGTGTAGCTACAGGTATTAAAACCTCCGATCTCACAACTCCCACAACAATTTGAAGCTGCCTTACTCACCTACATGTGTTTTTTCTATATTGTAGTTATTTCAGCAGAATAATTAATGTTCCAAAACCAAAAAGTCATCTGTGATCTGACATAATTTTATATCATTTAGTTGAATTTCCTAATCTCTTTCAATGAATAGATAAGAAAATTCAATTCCTAGCTACATATTCTTTATTGTATCCAGATCAATAGACTGACTCAACAACCTCTCCCACATTTTAAAGAAGACAGTATGTGCCAAACGCTAAGGGCTCTACATATACTCCTTTTAGTCCTCATGACAATCCCATGAAAAATGTGTGGCAGAGAAGGTCAGCTGCCTGCAAAAGGTCACCTTCGATGGTGTAGAATCATTACTGGGGAAAAGCTAGCTAGGAACTGCATTTCCCTGTGTCTACGGCACTTAAATGAAGCCTTGTCACTGGATTTTACCAGTGAATGTGAGCAAGAGTGTTGTTTATCACTTCTGGGTCAAAAAATCAGGAAAGATATTCTTCAAAAATAATTTTTTTTTGATCACCAGCTGAATATAGCAGCTCTAGAGGTAGACTCCAAAGAGACCGTAGGGGAAGATGAAGCCATGAGTTGGAGAAACACTGAGCGCTACTAGGAGAGCCGCCTGACACGTCCAAACTGTGATATGAATGAGAACTACACATCAACTTTCTTAAGCCATTGATACTTCTGAATCAAATGTGACCTGCTCCAACTGGCATACAGGGTGTTACTAATATTACCTTTTATACACATGGAAATAAGAATTTGGAAGATTAAGTAACTTTCCTAAAATATTAAGTGGCCAAACTGGGATTAGATCATGGATTATATCATTTCAGAGTCCATACTCCTAACCATTGCTCAAATTCACCCCCATTTTATGACCATTTGGTGCTATTGTTTCTATAAGCTAGAAGTAAATTCTAAAATGCTGCATTTTAAGGTGTGTAGTCCATGTTCACAAAGCCCCACAGCCAGATAATATGGTCATATGCATTCCTAGTGGGTAATGTGCATTTCACTTAAAAAGTAATGTATGTATGTATGTGTATGACTGAGCATTATGCTGTACGCCAGAAACTGACACAACATAGTAAACTGACTATGCGTCAACCAGAAATAAAAAATAAAAAACCTGAAATTTAAAAAAAAGTAACATTTGCTTTAAGGGATCAAATGATCTGGGATTTGATATTTTGCTCCAAGTTTAACTCATAATTGCCGTCTCAGTTTTTCTCATTGATGGTGTAATATGACTTGGGGGGAAAGCATAAGAACTGAGTTCTCAGAACTACCTGGACCAGAACATGATCTATACAACTTTCAGCAAGACACAGAACCTCTGTGAGCCTTAGTTTTTTCTCTGCAAACAACAGGTCAAATCATCAGCTTCTTAGGATTATTCTGAATATTAGAAATAATGATGAAAATCCTAATGAGTTACTCTGGATAGAGTAGATGATTACTTAATTTGAGCAAGAACTATTTTTGAATGCTGATTATATGCAAGACACCATTTAAGACACTAAGAATACAACAACTAACAAAACAGACCAAAATATCTGCCTATTTGCACTAAATATATTGCATTTCATTATATTTTTCTAGCAGTCCATAATAAAATAAATTACCATTTAGCAATTCAATTCTGACAAAGATGGAATAACACCAGAAATTGACACAGTAAACTGACTATATTTCAATAAGTATATATATATATATAAATTTTTTAATAGATACTGAGAGAGCAGAGCACTTGCTAAAACTCCAACATCCATTCCTAATGAAGACTCTCAGAAAACAAGAACAAAAGGAAACTTCCTCAGCCTGATCAAAAGAATCTTTGAAAAACCTACTGCAACTTAATGATGAAAAACTGAATGCTTTCCTTCTAACATCAGCAATAAAAGGATATCTGCTCTCATTTCTTCTATTCAACATTATAGTGCAGCTTCTAGTCAGTGCAGTCAGAAAAAAAAAAAAAGAAGAAAAGAAAGAAAGGAAGGAAGGTAGGAAACAAGGAGGGAAGGTATTATGATTAAAAATAAAGAAGTAAGCCTGTCTTTACTCAATGATAATATAACTATCTATGAATAATCTCAAAAAAACTGCATAAAAAGCAAACAGAAATAATAACAACTTAGTGTAATGCAAAAACATATCAATATAAAAATCACTTGCATTTCTTTATACTGATGTTAAACAATAAGAAATTGAAATAAAACAATATTATTTATAATAGCATCACAAATTGAAAGCTAAATAATGCTAAGGTTAATTTTCCCCAAGATGACATAAATTCAACACAATCAAAATCAAATTCACAGAAGGCTTTTATTTTCTGGTAGAAAGCAACAAGCTGATTCCAAATTCCTATGGAAATTCAAAGAATCTATAATAGCCAAGGATATTTGAAAAGAACAAAGTTGGAGGAATAACACTACCTAATTTCAAAACTTACTATATAGCTAAAATCATCAATACAGTGTGGTATGTCAGTAAGACCACACACACAGATCAATGGGATAGCAACAGATCACCAAATAAGTGGAAAATTGATTTTTAATAACACTGCAGGCAAGTCAATTAAGAAAAGATAGTCTTTTTGACAAATTATACTAAACAATGAGATATCCATAAGAAAAACAATACCTTCAATCCTTACCCCACACGATATACAAAAATTACCTCAAAATGGGTCATAGATTTCAAGGTAAAATCTAAAACTATAAAATTTCTAGAAGAAGTCTTAGTGATCATAGATTTGGCAAAGATTTCCTAGATATAAAAACAAAAGCATAATCTATTATAGAAAGAAATACGTTAAGTTTGACTTCATCAAATCTAAAACTTCTGTTCTTTGAAAGACACTAAGAGAAGAAAATACTTAGAAAACATACATAGGGGGAAAATAACTTGTACCCACAATAAGTAAAGAACTCTTAAAACAGTAGTAATAAAACAACCCATTTTAAGAATGGGCAAAGAATATGAAAATGAATATATGTATGCTCATGTATGACTGAAGCACTGTGCTGTGCACCAGAAATTGACACAACATTGTAAACTGACTATACTTCAATAAAAAATATATATATACAGGGGAAAAAAAGAATGGGCAAAAGCTTTGAGCAGATAGTTTACCAAAGAGATACACAGGTGGCATATTAGCACATGTAAACTGCTCAGTATCATTAGTTAGTAGGAAAATGCAAATTCACACCGTAATTAGATACCTTTACACTCCTAGCAAGTTGGCTAAAATTAAATTGTGATCATACCAAGTGTTGATGAGGAGGTAGAGCAACTAGAATTCTCATAAGCTGCTAGAAAAACTGTTGAAAAACAGTTTAATTGCTTTTAAAAGATTAAACATACACCCATCATATGGTCCATCCCACTCCTAGGGATTTACCTGGGAGAAAGAAAACATACAGGCGTACAAAGGCTGGTGCACAAATGTTCGTATCAGCATGATTCCTAATAGCCCTGAATTGGAACAACCTCAAATATTCAAGAAGAAGTGAATGGATAAACTGTTGCATACCTGCACAATGGAATACCACTCAGCATTAAAATGAATGATCTACTGATACACACAACAAGGAATCCCAAAATAATCATGCAGAATGTAAGAAACCAGGTAAAAAAGTATACACTGTATAACCCCTACTAATTAACACTACAAAAATGAATTAATGTAGTTCATATAGAAAACAGACCCAAGATTGCTTGCAGGAAGTGGTGGGGAGGCCAGGAGTGAGAGATTACACAGAGATACGAAGAAACTTTTGAGAGTGATGGATGTATAGGTTCACCGCTTTGACTGAAATTATTTCATGGGTATTTGCATACAACAAAACATCATATTAAACACTTTAAAGATGTTCAGTTCATTGAATGTCAGTATTCTTTAATGTAAAAATACAAAACAAAAAGAATTATCATTTAGGATTTTTTAAATATATTATAGATCCATCAAATTCCCTGCTTCCCACCATTCACTCCAGCATTTGCATGAGGGCTGGAGATCGCTTTGGTGTGTGGCAACAATGAGTGTCCCTCTACTTTCCAGTGCTAAAAATTCACTTCTTAAAAAATTGTGAGAACGTAAACAGATTATGCTTAATGTTTATTTGCTGATATTTTCTCCAACACTGACATTCAAAGAATTACTGCCCCTCAAAGATTAGTGAGTCACTGGCCATCAGTAGTCACTTTTATTTAACACTTATTTACAAAATTATAAATTGATCATACGTTCATGACTAAGAAAAATTCAAATTATACTCCAGTGCAGAATGCAAAGTACAAGTCCTCCTGTTCACCTCTTACTTCTAAATACATCTTTAACAATGAAGCTGAGATGACAAAGATGATGAACTGCCATTTCCAGTTCTTACCAACAATTGCATTCACTTATTTTCTTTTGTGAACAGGAAAGCACTTAGGTGGAAATTATGCAGTGATTCATGGTCATGGGGAAGACTGCTGGTACCTTGATGAAGCCACGTCAACGTCCTCAGAAAATCAGTGTCCTGTCACTCCTAGCTATTATGATCACAAAGCTGGACTGCTTTAAACCGCTTTGCCTTTTAGGTCGTAAATTTTTTTTTTTAATAAAGGTTATCTTCTAAAGGGAGTCTTTGGCCATTTGCTTGATCAGGGGAACGTAATTTAAAAAAAAATCAGAAAAAGAAAGAGGAAGGAAGAAAGGAGGGAAGGAGGGAAGGAAAGAAGGAAGGAAGGAAGGAAGGAGGGAGGGAAGGAAGGAAGGAGGGAAAGAAGGTAGGCAGGCAGGTAGGCTAGTTTCCTATATTAGAGCAGTTTGCTTTTAATCATTGCCTTTATCCCAGCCATGTTTGGTGATGAGATGTTACTGACTGGGAATTCTTTTTTTTTTTTTTTTTCCCATTTATTTATTTATTTATTTATTTATTTATTTTTTTAACATTTTTTTATTGATTTATAATCATTTTACAATGTTGTGTCAAATTCCAGTGTAGAGCACAATTTTTCAGTTATACATGAACATATATATATTCATTGTCACATTTTTTTTCTCTGTGAGCTACCATAAGATCTTGTGTATATTTCCCTGTGCTATATAGTATAATCTTGTTTATTTATTCTACAATTTTGAAATCCCGTCTATCCCTTCCCACCCTCCGGGAATCCTTTATCTTTGGGGACAATGGCCACAGAGACAGTCTTAGAGGTGGTGTCAGGGAATCAATTTTCTGACCCTAGCAGCCCTCCATGAAGAGTACTGAACTCTGTCTAACACACCTCCTGTACCATGATGGCTGTGGTGGGCCCTCGGCCTCAGGTACACCAGAGAGAGGTGCCCATACCTAGAAAAGACTCTGTGCAAAGGCACCCTGGGTCTCTACTCCCAGGCTAGAGAGCCTCCAGAAATGGATATGCAGAGGAAAGACAGTTTTAGAAGTCATCTTAATTGATTTTTCTTCTCCATCCAGAGACCCATTATCTTAAGGTAGATGGAGGCTTATTTTCCAACATTCTCAAAGAATAATCAAACAACTTCTTAGATTAAGAAGATAACAGCTCACAGTGAAAAAAAAGAATGCAACAATGAATATATGCATGTTCATGTATAACTGAAAAATTGTGCTTTACATTGGAATTTGACACAACATTGTAAAATGACTATAACAATAAAAATGTAAAAAAAAAAGAAAAAAGAACGTGAAGAATAAAAAAAAAAAAAAAAAAAGAGAGAGACGATAACAGTGTTTATGGAGTTCCCATTATCTACACCCCCTAGTTCCAACACAATTAGTAATTTTGTATTTGTAAACATTATATCTCAAGACCACATTATCCTGAAAAAGGACAGTGGGGTCAAGACAAGAATTATCAAACAGCATATCTGCCTTGGCCCTCATTGTCTCTGGCAGGATATCTACACCACCTCTTTTAAACATGACTTGCAAGTATCCTGCGAGTTTTCTGGTGTATGTCATATATGTTCACAAATACAATCATCTTAGCTGCTGAGAAACACCTGATGGCTTCCTACTCTTTGCTCAGTCTCTCTTTCAACTATGACTGTTATTAGAGCTGCTGACAGTCATAAAATACAGCTAAACCACTTCTGTTTTGCCTACAGCATCAGGAATGTTGGACACACAGGTAAATTTATGTAAAAAACCTTCTTTACTTAAAGCTGATGTATGAGTGTGTCAAGTCAGCCTATACCTACAGCTTAGAACACACACGGCACTCTAACCAGGAATTAGAACTCCAGAGATGATTGCTTAAGCACTTTGAATGATGTTATTAAACTCTACACCAGATGGTTTGTTGGCAAAATAGTAGGGAAAAAAAAGTCTCTTTGAATAAATGCAGGCTCAATGCTACCAAATTTGGGCACAGACTAAGAAGTTTTTTGTTTGGTTCTATTTATTTTTGTGGTGTTAGATTTTATATTTGCTTTTTCAGTGCAGTCCTCTCTCCATAGTCCTAAGATATATGAACTTAGTTCTAAACTGAAAGACCAGAGCGGCTGGCCCCACGTGATACTCAAACACTCTCTCATCCTCTGGCCCTGATTTTTTAGATTCAAAGTCTTTTGGACATCTCTACACTTTCTTACTTTAAAAGTTATTTTCGGGAAGAACCCTGGTTCTCTTAAGCAATTAGACCCCTGTTAGGCCTGTGCTATGATGCCTGCAAGCATCCCCCACATAGCAGGGAGGAACACCCCTACCTTACTTCCACAGAGAGAAATGGAATTTTTTCTATATATTCAGAGTCTAAGTGACTAGGGGTTCAAATAAACAGAATGTAGGAAAAGAAGGAATCTTGAAATTAAAAGTATCTTCAAGGAAATATCAAATTATATTTAGTAGAGCTTTACCACTGAGACTTATTTTTGTAAATTGCCCTGACTCCCCCATTCATGGAGTTCTGTGTGAAGAAACTTAAAATCATACGTTAAATATGGTAGATCTTTCTTTAGCATCAATTTTATCAAGCTATTTTTGGCAGGATGAAGAATAGGTTTTGTTTTATTTTTAATAAATATAACCATAAGTATACTATGGATCAGAGTGCATAGTTGGCTTGGGTTTCTAACAGAAGTCTTTGAAGAAATTTTGCATGTGTGGTCAGCCACTAGTTCAAGCCCCCAAACCTCTCTGGAAAATTTAGATAAATATTAAAAATATCACACTTGGGACTGTTAATAGACATAAAAGCTTTTTTACCCAAATACGAATTTTTTTATATTTTAATTTTAAAACATTAATCCCTGGGATTGAGGCAGAGTAGGAGCAGGGGAAAGGAAGATCATCGGTTTCAAAGAATAAAGAGGCCACAAAAATCAACACTAATAAATGTAGTTTGGACCTAGTGGAACCTGAACTTAACTGCAGATGATACGTGGTATATATTGTAGTTGTGTGTTTTAAATTTAATTGCCGGAATTTTATTGGACATGTGGAAAACAAAACACCAAAATTAACTTTAAAATACATTTATAATGTTTATAATGCGTCTATGGCTTATGTATCAGCTGAAATACATTTTCCACATGTAAAAGGTAAATCTCTCCTTTTATGGATATAAAAGTTTGAGTCATATTTCTAATCTTTAATTCATGGTCAGATATTTCCTAAACCTCCGACAGCTGTATTTAACCGAGAGTAGACTTAATTTTTAAGTGGAAAAATGGCTTATGAGGTAGAAACAAGCTTTGCCTTAATATGCCAACTATTTTTCTTTCCTGAGCTTTAACTTGTAATCCTGAGGATGGCAATATTTTTCAGTTCAATTGCCCTCAATAAGTAAGGTGTCAACTGGTCCAGGTTTGAGTTACAAATAAATCTACACAAATGCTTCCATTTTCTTTATTGATTCTTTTTGCAAACTTCTAATTATGCTTTCAGGTGGCCAAATCCAACTGCAACCACTGCAAAGTGAATTTATCTAAATCATTGGGATAAAGGAGTCTTATCTAGTACGAAATAGTGAACAACGTTTTCCTAAAACAACTGTTAACAAGCCCCTACACAGTCACCTATGTAGACTCAATAAGAGCAAATTTTGCAGAACAAAACAGTGCCCTGTACTGACAAAGGATTCCTTCTCCTTGCTAGAGACATTAAAGAGTTCCCAAAGTAGGGCTGCTCTTGGGCAGCTACAGCCAAGCATCAGTCCTTAGTGGGCAGTTTTTAAACCATCATACTTGTAATTGGCATGAAGATGTGTCCACATACTATATAAAAGCTGAATGCATTTTTTGAAGAGTTGAGAAGATCAAAAGTCATGCAGAATCACCGGGTCAGGAGAATCCAGGACTCACAAAATTGCACAAAAAAGGGTAGGGATTAAGAACACGGATTTAGGGTCAGAAAGTCTGGACTTGAGCCTGACCCTTCTTCTAGCTTGGGGCCCTTTGCCAGGTCACCAAACAATTGCTTATTTGTAGAGTAGGGACAGTCATCATTAGCTCCATGCTTCCCGGGCAGAATAAATGTGATAATGCACGCAGAGGGGCTTAGAGCACTTGGCTCTCAGTATCTGCTCAGTTAATGGTGGCTCTTCCAAGATTCCGAATACTGGTAGCGAGCTGACATTTCTACAAGAGCTTTTCTCCTTTCTTTGGGCAACTGGGAACGTATGCCCTGCAAACTCTGATCATTTAATCAATATAACTTAATTTAGAATAGCTATCTAAATTTCCTAAGAGCCAACATCTAGTGATAACTTACTATGTACCAGGCTCTACTCAGAATGTTTTAATTGAATTAATTTATTTAATATTCACATTAACTATATAAGGTAGGAACTAATATGTTATTTTACAGAGAAACATAACACAGTTGGAGGATTGCCTTGTATTGCAAAATTAGTGGGAGATCTCAGAGCTGCAAAAGATAGGCTCAGAATGCAGAAAATCTAACACATGAGCACATATTCTATTGCCTCTCCTACTGGGATGTAATGCCTTTATAGGAAAGATAATTATGAATGCTTCTTTGAAGCCGTGTAAGCACTCAACATGGTGTCCTGGTATCGCATACATACTGGTCTTCAAGAAGCTCTCCATTTACTTAAGGAGATTGAATGTGCACAGATAATAAAACACAATACCATTTATAAAACCCTGCTCTGTTCCAGGTATTGGATTCAGTGCATTTTTGACCTCGTTTAATCCTCAAACTGACTTCACACCGTAGGTGAGCTTACTCACAGGTAACACTCAGTGGTTCCAGTTGTAAATACAGACTCCACTTGTAGTGAGTTAGAGCAAAAACCGATTTCATAAAAGGATATTCATTAGCTCTGAGTATTACTGAGAGAGTGGTAGCACCATTCTTGAGTGACTCTTGGGTGACTCCGATTCAGTGCCCGACCGCACCCCCAGGACTGCTGCCGGGAGCAGCATGGAGACTTGCACAGCTAACGCTGGCCACCTAAATACCCAGCGCGTCCCTCCTTGGAGCCTGAGTGACTCTACCATCACCCTCGACAGAAGTGCATTCTTAGCGGCACCTGTTTCCTCACATTCAAATCAAAGTCTTGTGATGGTGCACGATTGACGGAGGATTAGGTCAGATGTCTGAGCCCTAGCTGCAAGGGAAGCTGAAAAGTGAGTGTGTAGTTTAAATTTGGAGAGGGATCCTCATAAGACGGGGATTCTCCAATTACAGGAAAGGTATTTTTAAAAGTTCTAGGCAAGAAAAAAAAAAATAAAACCACACTTGGAACATATCCACTGTGCCTCCATTTTACAGATGAGGAGGAGAGTGTGGCTCAGAGGTTAGATCCTCTATTCCACATCGCACGTGTAGCAAGCAGCATACTGGCGTAGATCTGACTGTCTCTGGCTGTTGTTACACCACTCGAGGTTGTCTCCCACACAAACAAAGAACAGGACTGTTTATCTGAGTGGTGCAAACAGTCAGCAACGATGGAAGTTCAGAGAAGGAAGGCTCTCTTCTCTGGGGTGATCCCAAAAGGCCCTTGGGAAGAAACATCATTTGGACAGCTTTCTAGAATTCTAACGACAAGACAATAAGAAATCAATTTTAGGAATGATTTAGTTCACATCCTTCTATGGAGGAGGAAAACTGAAGCTCAAAGAAAAAAACTGTTTTGTCCATGATTATAGCCTCTTAGTGAATGTAGCTTAAAACCCAAGCATGTGACAGTAGGTCCAGTACTATGTGCAGAGAGCTGCTGACCTCAGCTGGGTGAGTTCACTTCCTAAATCGTATCTCCAGCAGAACTGTGACTGGACTTTCTTCGAATTGATAAGCAGAGTAGGAGAGAAAAGAAACTCACAATGCTGCAATCTGAACAAAGAAGAAAGACTTCTATTTTGTATGTGGTTTCTCATCGAATATTTCTTGCCCAGCTGCACCCAAGGAGGTAAAAGTTCTTGCTTATGACAAAGAGCTTTTCTTGTCTCTGTACACTCCACTCATTTTCTGCTAATGCCAAGTATAGAAGGCAGGGAAAAAAAAGGTCGGCGGCTGCCTTCTGCTTAATGGGTCACTGAGTCCTTAAGTGCTCACATGGCCTGTCCCAGAAAATGTCAGATTGCCCCCTTATAACTCTTAGTTGGCTGTTAGTTGAATGGCTCTATTGTCCAGTCAATAGGTCCACTCAACTTTTGCTTCTCTTTTTAACACACACACAGTCAACAAACTTGGGCACAAAATAATGGAAAGGCTAACCTCTCTGTTTTATGGACAGGGTGACTATACAGGTGTGTCTTCTTTGGCCTTAGGCATGATGAAGTTTCTGAGAAGAAGTTTGCTATTTTAGGAAAATCAAAGGCTTGGAGGTTAGACAGTCCTGTGGTTAAATCACAGCTCTACCGCTCCTGATGTGTGACCTTGGACTAAAGATTTAGACTGTCTGAGACACAATTTGATTCTCTGCAAGATTAGAAATAATGTCAGTACTTGACATTTATTAGTGATTTGTTATGCATGAGAAATGATCAGTTTTACCCTTTATTTTACTTACTCCTTTAACCAAAACTGGTCTCATCTGATAAGCTTTCATCACCTTTCCAGCATTTGATGTTTACATGATAAGTGCTATGCATAAAAATGCATTAGTAATATTAATGCACGTAATTTTCAGAAATTTCCTGAAGATATAATTTTGTTAACCTCCTCTTGAAAGATAGGGACAATGAGCATTCCCTCAGCTGTACTAAGCTTCAGGCAAGTTTATTCCTGACCCCAGGCTCCTGACCTCCCTTTTCTTAGAGCAAGTACTTTACAAACCTTAAGATTGTAAATTTTTTCTATGCCTCTTTGAGATGTAAATCTTCTATAACCTAGAAATGTCTTTCTCAAGAACCTGATTATGTTTCATCTGAAATGTAATCATCAACAGAGATAGGCCTTCTATTTCCAATCCCTGGGGAGAGTAGGAGCCTGACTTCCAGAAGCAACAATCACCAGACACAGATGGCCCTAATAACATTGACCAACCACTCCCCCTAATGCTCCAGTACTTCTCCATTAGCTCACTCCAACATTTAAAAATCCTCTCACCTTTTATCACAGAGGAGTTGAGTTTAATCTCTCTTCTCTATTGCAGTAGTCTTGACTCTGGTTGCAATACTCTTGAATAAAGCTTTCCTTGCCTGTTAAATTTGTCCAGTGAAATTTTTCTTTTACACTGGCCCAAAGTTACCCAATTAGACAAGGCAAAGCTGAGATTATGTGTCAGATCATTTGTGCTCCTTTCATATGGACTTGAGAGGGGATTTAAGTACAAGATGGTAGCCTGAATTCTTACCCTTAGAAGGGTATTATCCTGCAAGCATAATTTAATTCAGATGGCTTTGATTTTTTACTTCTGAAAAGTGAGAAAGTTGGACTACATTCCTGGCTTCATAGCTGAATCTGGCATCCCCCTACAAGCCACCATAGACAAGGGAATAGGGGACCAAGAGGAGTCTACATGGGGGCTCCAAAATCATCTATATTTAATAAGTAAAATTAACTAGGGTCAGGTTCTGACTTCATTACAAAGAAATAGGTACTGTTGCAGCTGAAGAAAATGTAACTATTGCATTCTGACATTTTTATGGGATCTTTTAATTCTAATATTTTGAGGCTCTTTCCAAACTTCAAACCCCATCCTAGGCTACGAAAACATATACAGCACTTCTCTCCTTCCCTCAGGGTCTGCTTTCAAAACGTCAGCTATCTCATATGTTAATACAATACTGTTGCTGGTAAACAGGTATCCAGTGAGTAGATACTCTTAAGATAATACATATTTGCATTTTGACAGGCTCTAACTTTGGACATAATTTCCAAATCCATTAAAAAAATCACTTCAGTAGTGAGAATTCCAGATCTCCAGATCAGGATAACTGGTGCAATTAACTTAATTATTCAAGTTATTGAGTGCCTACTGTAAGTAGACATTGCTTAGGCATTTCAGTGGAGTAAAAATAAAGTGGCCCTTGACCTCACAAGAATACAATCTAGTATAAGAAATTTCTTCCATTCTAAGAGCACTACGCCAAAGCACTCCTAGAATTCTAAATTTTAAAAAGTAGAACTGCTGATTGGGTTCTTTGCCATTTCAGTTCAGTAAGAATGCTTTAAATATAAAGTATGCGCATGATGTCTTAGATCATACATTATGGGTAACAGGTGATTATGCAATTCCCAAGGGCAGAAAAGCTTGTATCTTTTCTCTCTGACCCTCCACCTTGCATGCACCTTGCACATATTAAGGGTTAAAACATGGATATTAAATGCATCAGTGAATATTTAAAAATTACTTGCTGCATTAACATTACAGCACATATAAAAAGCAAACTTTAAACAAAGTTTCCAATTATTTTGCCACTTTCCACAAGCTATTATATTTTTCCAAATTAAATTCAGCATTCAACCGTTAACCTTAGCTTGAACAAGCCCTATCTATTAGCATGCCCCTGGTAGGTTTATCAAAAACATCTTTTCACTATTAAAGCCTCAACTTAGTTCAGCTACAAATCCCTGTGGACTTACTTAGTATAAGATACTATCATTTCCATCTTCATTACAACATATTTTAATTATCTGCCTCAGAAATAAGGTCCCACCTCTTAATGAAAGTGGTTAGTCTGGGGGATCCAAAGGGCATAAGGCAGTTTCAAGACTTACTCTTGATTATATATGCAATTGTAAGTTAGAAAATATGCTTGAAAGTCAATGTAAGTTCTTATACCTTTTTCTCTAGTTGAAAAACATAAATGTGACAGAATAGAGATTTTATTGTTTCCGTTTCACTTCTTTTCCAAAGCGGTGTTTTTCAGACTTGATGATAGTGCATCCAGGTGTCACCTAGCTTCATCTGGTGCCAGTTCCATTATTACTACTGGAGTTCATATGAAGGCTGCGGATTTACAGATCTAAGTTTAGTTCCAGCTATAGTAACCACGTGTCCTTAACAGTTCCTCAAGCTCCATGAGCTTAATTTCTTAATTTGTAGTCCTATTTGGGGGGCTTGGTGAGGGAATTAAATAACATAATACAATTAAAGTCTGAGCCTCATTCCTGGCATATGATTGGCATTCAGAAGTGTTAGTATTCATACTACTTTGCTTGCTTTCCCTTAAAAGTGCATTACGGTAAAAGTCTATCTCCTCAGGCCTTTAACTGCGTTCGTAAGTTCTCAGTCTCATCAGATGACTACATCTCCTGTGCTACCGGAAAGACGGATTATCAGAAGAGGACTCCCTCTACTTCTCCTCTTCTGACACCAAACTCCTGTGTCTTCTACCGTCTTTCTCTCTTCCTTTCGATCTTAGAGGAAGTAGAGCCTAGATCCTTTAAAAGACCCATTTCTCAGGACAAGGTTTACCCATTCCACTTGCTCTTCCATCAGGCCTTGCTCCATCATCCTCTGTCCTTTCAGTGAAGCTTCTGACTTTCTGCTTACTTTGGTTCACTTCCCTTAACCCTGAAAGTAGTTTTAGCCATATTCAATCCACAAATTATACTTCCCTTAAATCTATGCTAAGAAAATAATAGAGATGTCTCTAAATATTTTTGCTCAAGGATGGCCATTGCGGAAACATAGTAGCAAACATTGGAAAATGCCCAAATGGCCAAGAATATAGATTGGTTAAATACATTAAGATATATATATGTGGAGAGAGAGAGAGAGAGATGCTGGAATGTTTTGGAAAATTAACAAATGACATGGGAAAAATGTTAGTCATGAGCAGATATCTCAGATTTGTTTTAAAAATCATATAAATTAGTATGTGTGTGGGTCGATACAATGAAAAAAGATTAGAATGTCATTTTTGGCTCGTGAGATCAGGGTGCTTTAATTTTCTCTGAATTTTCTAAATTTCTTACAACAAATTTATGCTAATTTTATACTAGATAAGAAAACAATGCTTTTTTTGTACCCTGTCCTCTTCCAAATGACATCTTATTTATTTTTCTCTTTTAGCTATCCGTCTCCTTAAAATACAGTCTACATCATCTGTCATTTAATCTTGACCCCAATGCCAACTCATGGAGCCCCCTCTATGGGTCATGCACTGTGCAAAGTACAGAGCAGGTCACTGAGGTAATAGTGATGGTGGTGGCTGAGGAGACTGTTCAGATAATAAATTTTTTTTTCCATCAAGGACTTGTAACAGGCTGCTAAGAAATCAAGTAATCTTTCCATTGCATCTAATTATTCAAGTAGGAAGTCCACAAAGAACACAAATACACTGAAATGTTTATGATGACACCATTTTTAATAAATGCCTAAAAACACAATTGCCCAAACTCTCATAAATCTGACTTCTGTGTCCTTCCAGAATCCATAAATAAATACTTAAAATGCTCTTAAAGTAACTCCAGATTAATTACGTGAATCAGACTTCCAGTTCCAGAGTTTATGACTAGAATTCCAATAATGCTTTTTTATTTATGTTGTTTACAAACAAGAAAAAAGATTGATTTACAATAACAAATACTAAAATAACTGTGTGTTTAGAGTTCTACTTTAGAAATATTAAAATATAATTTTTTTTTAATGTTGGTGAGTTGCAATGGTTTCTCTCCTCCATGTGCTCCCCCACGCCCCTCCTACTTTGAATACTTCTAGGCAAATATACATAAGAATGACTAAATTAGGCCTTCACAGATAGCACATCTCAATTAAAAATGCAAATTATCTATCTATCTATCTATCTATCTATCTATCTATCTATCTATCTATTTATCAATCTATCAATCTATAGTATCTTCATGTAGTAAATACAACACTGACCACAACGTGTTAATATAGTAACATCCTAATCTTCTGATTACAGGGATATACTTAAAGGCTTATATTAGAAAGAAGGATCTGTTTTAAATTTAGACTCCAGGTAGAGTGACTTCTTCCACTAAGGCAACCTCTTTGCTAATTTTAGTATATACTAGGTTTCAAACACTGAGGATATAACTTGAAACAACGTGATGTGACATTTACATAGCAATTACAGTATATTCTTGTGCAGTAGTGGCACCTGAGATGGGCACTCAACCTGACTTGGGGGTTAGGAATACATTCCTTAAGGAAGTGACAGGCAGCTAAGAACTAAAGAGTTAGTCTAAGAAGGGGTCAGGGTAGACTGACAAGCTTTGTCAATTAATATTATTTGATTAAATGTCCTTGACTTGCCTGGCTCCACACCTGAAAAGAGGAGAGGAAAAATCAGCCACTCTCTAGACATTAAAGTTGAAACTTCTCTTAAGACTGATTATCAGTGGTATTTCAGATCACATGTTAGATCTTCTGGTTTGCTCATCACGAAGTTTCCCCTGGAGGAGGGGGCATTACTTAGACCACACTCTGACTCTCAAGGCCTCTGAATTCTTATTTATCTGTTCATTCACCCATCCATCCACTCATCCATCCGTTCCTCCATCCATCTATCCATCTGTTCATCCATTCATCCAACCATCCATTCAAACTAACCATATGTACCTTATAAACTACATGGTGTCATGCTTGATATTGTGATCATAAAAAATTGTAAAACTACTCTACTTAGGGAGTTTTCAATCTAATAGACAGCTTAAGTCAAGCACCAGTGGTCGGTACAGGCAGAATGCTAAGAAAGTTCAGAGACTCCATGTATTTGAATAAGCGTGAGCCCTGCCTCCTTTTTGACAACTATGCAGCTTTTCTTCTGCCCTCACTGCATTCACTGCATATACCATTACTACAGACACCATAATTCTTTTCTTTGGGCCTTTAGCATTCATTGTGGGAACATTATTTATCAGATAGTAAAATCTTGAAACTTAATAAAACAAACATAGAAGAGATTTATGACTAACACTGGTACAATTGTGCCCTTGGGTCAAACATTTGCTTTACTAAATGCCAAAGAGTCTCCAGTTTCTAGCAATAAAACATGATTTCATTCGCCTTCAGCACTGTTAGAATGCCTCTATGGTAGCTTTTAGTCAGAGGAAATATAATTATGGCTATACCTTCACTGATACTGGATGCTGTAAGTGGACATTCAGACCAATTAGAAAGAAGAATGTCTGGAAAAGAATGCTCAAGAGAAAGAAAGCCGTTGGCCTTTCAATGACAGAATAAGGCAAGGATATTTGGAATATTAGATGCAGGTCACCTATGTACACGGTGAAATATCTTGAGAAATGCTGTAGAAGTTATGAATAAGGAAAACTTTTTAGCACACACAGCCTGGATGATGGAAGGGTTTGCCTCATTTCCTTGCTCAAAGCCATCCAGTGACTGCTTACCGCAATTAGAATGAGGCTCTTCAGAGGGACGGGCAGAGTGTTTGCAGCACCAGATAAGACATTTTCTCATTCTTTGCCTTCCTATTTAAGGCTCTGCAGGATCACAGCCCTGCTACCTCTTATACATCATCCCCTCCACATCTTTTTCTCCACACTCCAATGGCAGGAGCCGTCGTTCTGCTCCCTGAACCTTCTCTAACATTCCTCTTGCCTCTGCACTCGCTGTGCCTTCTGCCTGGGTGGCTCTTACACCTCGATCTCTGCAGAATGGATTCTCTCTTCATATTCAGATCTCAGCTCTAGTGTTATCTCCTCAGAGACGTCTCTGGCTACCCAGTCAGGAGGAGCCCAACTCCTCTATCATCCTCCCATCGCTCCTCCCAGACCGCCACACCCTATGCCTACTGTTACATTTGACTTTCCTTATGGCTTATTTTGTAACCTATTTCACAATAATTGTAAAGTAATTACTTGTTACTGTAAATTACTGTTGATCTGCTGGTTAGTAGGCTTGTCTACTGTTTTCTTGTTTATTGAGAGGTAGTAGAGAGCAGAGGTTAAGAACAGACGCTGGAGTCAGCTTGGGTTTTGAATCTCATCTCTACCACTCATTGTTTGGATGACCACAGGCAAGTTACTTAACTTCCCTGCGCTTCAATTTCTTCATGAACAAAATTGGGATAGAAATAGCACCTACCTAATAGGGATGTTATGAGAATTAAATAAACTAATCAAAAGAAATCACCTGGAATAGAGCTTGGCACAGAGCGGCACTAAGTAAATCAGTAGTAGCAGTGGTAGTAATAGTAGTAATAATAATAGTAATAGTGGTAGTAAGAGTAATAGTAATAATAGTAGCAGCAGCACTAAGTAAATCAGTGGTAGTAGTGGTAGTAGTAGTAGTAATTAGTAGTAGTAATAGTAGTAGTAATAGTGGTAGTGAGAGTAATGGTAATAGTAGTAGCAGCAGCACTAAGTAGATCAGTGGTGGTAGCGGTAGCAGCAGTAGCAATTGTCCTCTCCATCCGTTAGAACGACAGGAGTAGACATTGAACCCTCTAGGTCAGTGTCAAATCCCTGGAATCTGGCACAGCATCTGGCTATAGTGGATACTCAATCAATACTGGTTGAGTAAATGTTTTACAGGAGAATTCCCTGAGGAAGATAAGAAATGTTCAGGGGACTAGATCTAAAAAAGCAGTTTAAACCAGTGATGAAAGGAAAGTCATTGTTACATAATGATGGGGGAGAGACGGGGAAGTGTTAGCACAATTAGCTGTAACCTGAGATTAATGAGGCCAGGGCGTTAGGTTTGACACCTCTGTATGTTCCACCTCGGTTTGCTCTCTCCTGTGATCACTTACTCGGCTTTCCTACTGCTAGTAAGCCTGTCTTATTCACGAACGCCTGGAAGCAGGGAGAAAGCGAATGAAGAAATAAACATCTACCAATTATGACTAAGGAAAATTCACCCAAAAACGTGTTCCTTATAAACAGTGGGGGTGCTTCTCGGCACTGGGAACACAGCAAGAGACTTCAGTGCTAGCTCTCCGCTGAGTGCAAACCGCCTAACACACAGGACCCCATACCAGTGACATTTCTGGTGCTTAACGTCTCCCTCCCGAGACTGAAGTTGAAATTTGAGAAATTGGGAATGTTTAGTCTTCTCCTTTCCTGAAATATTTTTAGCTGCCACCAGGTGGTACTAGGTAAGCACATCCAAATAGGAAAACACAATTTTATTATATACGAAATTGCCAAGAGTTGCAAAAAGTTGTTCTCCTTTAGTATAATGTCTAGAAACACGTATCTTGTGTAACTCAGAGTACACATCACTCTTGATTTGGACTTTAAAAAAAAGTTCGGTTTTCTCTAAAGTTCAAATTGTGCTCAGATTTCGGAGAAAATTTCATCTTCTTATGACTCAGATTTTTATTTTAGGGAAGTTTTTGTTTTTCTCAGTAAGTTACACAGATTTCCAGGCTCCAGAGAAAGTCTTTATATTTCCCTCCTTGGACATTTACCTCACACTTTGCCAGGAGCTTTTCTTATTCTAATTTTCCTCCCTGATCCATAGCTTCATTCTTTTGCCTGCCTCAGTTTACTCATCTGTGAAAAGGGGATAGAAATACATGCCCTACCAGGTTCTGCGAATGTGAAAGCTTGTCAAATCTCTGAGTAAAAGGTAGCTGATCGTTATCATTAACATCTTTCCGGATCTTTCCAGCTAATACTTAGGGGCAAAATACTTCCAGTTCATTTTCCCTATCTGAGAGAGAAGTTTAACTCTTTTTTTTTTTCATTCATTTCCACAAATGGCAAATGGGTCCACACTAGCCACCTGCTACCCCAGCAAACAGCAATGAGAAGACCATCAGAAAGAATAATTTCTACTGGCTGAACACAAGCTCTTTGCCACTTTTTTTTCCACTGTCCTCTTCATTTCTGACCCTTTAACTGCACTGCTCATTGCTCAAAGTTCGGTACATCTTACAAGGCTGGCTCAAAACACAGACTTTCTCTCTTGTCTACAGTATTAAGAGATGCCTTCCTTTCTTGATTTCAATCATAAATAGCTGAAGTCTTTTTTTTTTTTTTTAAGTATTGTCGATTTACAATGTTGAGTTAGTTGTGTTAACTTCTGGTGTACAGTATAGTGATTCAGTTTTATATATAGATATATTCCTTTTCATATTCTTTTTCAATATAGGCCATTGCAAAGTATTGAGTATAGTTCCCTGAGCTATATAGCAGGACCTTCTTGTTTGTCTATTTTATATAGAGTAGTTAGTATCTACAAATCTCAAACTCCAATTTATCCCTCCCCACATCCTTTCCCCCTGGTAACCATAAGTTTGTTTTCTATGTCTGTGAGTCTGTTGTTTTGTAAATAAGTTCATTTGTGTCCTTTTTTTATTTTTAGATTCCACATATAAGTGATACCATGTGGTATTTGTCTTTCTCTTTCTGACTTTCTTCACTTAATATGATAATCTCTAGGTCCATTCATGTTGCTGCAAATGGCATTATATTTTATGGCTGAGTAGTATTTCATTGTATAGATATACCACATCTTCTTTACCCAGTCATCAGTCGATGGACATTTAGGTTGCTTCCATGCCTTTGTTATTGTAAATATTGCTGCTATGAATAGCGGGGTGCATGTACCTTTTCGAATTAGAATTTCCTCTGAATATATGCCCACGAGTGGGATTGCTGGATTATAGGGTAAGTCTATTTTCAATTTTTAAAGAAATCGCCACACTGTTTTCCACTGGATGCACCAAACTACATTCCCACCAACAGTGTAGGAGGGCTCCCTATTCTACACACCCTCTGCAGCATTTATCAACAAACAGCCTAACTCTTATTCCCAAGTAAATAACTACCTCTATTTGCCTTCCTGCTCACATGTACACTTTATCAAGTATATCTATAATACCTTTTGAAAAATATTTATTCTCTCTTTCCTTTCTCTCTGCTATTCTCTTATTACTTTAATAGTTTTCTACACCAAACTTTTATTATCCTAAAGATGACAGCCAAGTTATCATAAGGAGTCAATGATTTTCTGAGGGAAGTATGTATCTAGCCTAATTCACACTGAAACACACCTAGCAATGTCCACAGATATTTCCAGCAAAGGCCCCTGCTGTGGTCACAGAACCACTGAAGTATATCAGAAGATATTTAAAGTCCATATACTCTGGGGAAACAAGTACTGGGCCCAGGGTAAAGTAAGAGAGAGAGAATACAGATAAATACATTCTCCTGAAGTATACATATCACCTTATCAAGCATCTCTAAATGAAATTAGTTCGAATTCCTAATCTTATTTAAAAATTCACTTATTAAAGTAGGATTTAGATAGCAGTCAAGCAAGCAGCACTTTGTACACTTGGGTAAGACATACAATTTTCCTTCCTGCCTTTCTCAATTCTTTTTTTTTTTTTTTAATAGCCAAACTCAGGTTTTGAGGAAAAAATGGCCACCAATCATCGTATTTTATGGTGGCATTGATTTTAACATTTTTCTAGACTCCATATGTTTGGCTTAAGGCAACATGGGTATTTTCTCATTTCATCTTCTTCTGGGCACTATGGTGATAAGTAATTCATTTCTTTTGTTACCGCTAAGGGATAGCTCAGCTGAAACCAATAAACATCAATGTTACCATTTACATGGGTGTATGGTCCACTACGGACAATCCTCAAGACCACAGCAAATTTATTTTTCAAACAGTGATTTTACATGCACATTTAAATTTCTCATTCCAACTAAGCAAATATGAAATTCCAAGGAAGCTCACTGTGTATGACTAGAGACAGCAGAATTCAAGGGTTATCTAATGGCAGAAGTAATACATAGATAATAAGATCATTGATATTTATTAAAGGCAGAGGAACATACAAGAGACTGTGGCAAACTGCAAAGGGCATAACCTCTAAGGGCAACACCTGCTCATTCAGTCTCACTGAGAAGATGTCTACTTATTTTATCGAAATTCATTTTTGCTTATTTTAAGTGTGCTTGTTTGTCCTCTGCTAGGAACAGAGGAAGCTGGGTGAGAAATGTAATAGGGTTTTTATTATTCAAAAGAACAGAGGAGAATCATTTTCCAGGAACATATTGCCTGCAGGTCCGTCTGTACCAGCAATCTGATGACTCTGGCACTAGGACAGGTAGATGTTCCTTACTCTTTGTCCAGCATTTCCTTCTTCTGCAAGTTTTTAATTCTACCTGCAGATCATTCACTCTCTATGCTTGATACATCCTGACAATCTACTGCTCCCATTCTAACTGGACTGAGACAAAATGACAGCAAATACAGAATAAGCTCCTGGCTAGGGTGGCAGGAGACAGGCTCTGTAGCCAGCAGCCCTGGTAGTGAAACTTGACTGTGTACTTTACTAGCCTTTGACTTTAGGAATTTCACTCAATGTTTCTAAGTCTCAATGTTCTCATTTGTCAAATGGGTCTAACAGTACCAACAGCAGTAACTGCAGCAGCAACTCTCAGTTCATCAGGTTGGTGTGACAGTAAAATGAGGAAACCTTTATGAATCATGCAGCAACTGGCACTTGGTGGGCAGCCAAGAATACCACCTCTTTAGGTGGAGGAAAGGCTCGTCATACCTAACAGTTTTGTCACGGAATTATCTTCCTGATGAATTTTGAGTGGTGACAACACTGTTCCAAAGAATTCCTTTTGCAATTGCCTTATAGATGCAGTTTTATAAAAGGGGACAGCTTCTTGTTGGATTGAAGAAAAAATTAGCAGAGGAAAAACAAATCTTCAAAGCAAAACCTGTGGCTAACTGTATCCTGCTTTTAATCACTTAAACTGCGAAATCCACAGCGGCAAGCCACCACAAGCCAGAGATCCCTAACAAGCACTTGACCCAAGTAAGACATTAAATCAAAGTGTGGCTTTTTCTCTCTTCCCAATTAGCATGAAAATATGTTGAAGGTGATAATAACAATAATTTACTGTAACATTTCTTATGTTACTGTTTTTAAAAATTATGACTATATTATGTATAGAGAATTGCTAAGAAACTCAGTTCAGTCTTTAGCAAATTAAACACACACTGTTGAAAGAGTATCGTGAATTGATGATTTTTGCAATTACGTTAAAAAAAGCTTCCTGACATAGGTAATGCCCATCCCTCCAAATGTATGTTAGGACTTTCTGTCTCTATTGAGTGTTATCACCCTTCCCACAGTAGCAGCCTGGACTTTTCCTTCATGCATTAACCATCATGGTAATGGATTAATTACTAATATAGCTATTTGTTCAAGATCTAACTCACTAACTAAAGAGCAATATCTCTAAAATCAGGAGTCATGCCTGTTCACTATTCCACCCTTAGACTCTGGAAAGAAGTTGAGCACATGGTAAACCCTCAAGAAAAGTGGGGAGGCAGAATGGGCCATGGTGAGGAGCCAAGTCAGCTTTAGACTCAGAAAGACCTGGATTTGAATCTGGATAAAACCAGACTCTACACGCAAACACATATTTGCGAAAAACTGCTAAATTCCCTAATTGGTTTCCTCTTCGATAAAATGAGGAGAATAATACTTACATTGTAGAGCTATTGTAAAGAGTAAAAGAAAAAAAAATACCAAACACATAGGATTATACCTGATACATGCCAAGGGTTTCATGAAGAATTGCTGTCAATATCACGATTATTACATAGCGAATACACGTACAATTAATTGTTGAACGTAATGATGATAACAAGGCTTTCAAAGGCATCAACCCCTCCCACCACCCCTACTTCATAACTCCATCCATGTCTTTTTGAAATGTACATCCAGCTTCCCTGTCACTTTTAAACTTCAACAGAAAGCAGCTTACACCATCAAACAGAACGTCAGTGAAATATAAGTGTTGTCTAAGATGCCACCCGTGTTATCAATTAATATTTTGAAGAACAAAATACATTGTTGCTAGAAGCAGTTCACGTGCATCAGTAATATAAGAATGCTTTTCATAATACTGTATGAAAAACCTACTTATGTTTGAAAAGCGCAATGATAATTCACTGAAGGAAGCACTTTCTTCAACATGAGGTTGCCATCTGATAGGTATATAGGAAAGCAAAACACACAAATGCTTGCCATGCAAAGTGAAAATTCTCCTTCTGAAAGTCAGTTAATTCAACTCTTCTACTCTCTTTGGTTTATTTTTTAAACCACTTGAGAAAGATTATGTTCACAGAAGTTAATCTTTTTAGTAATTATTTAGGTTTATAAAAAGTTTATTCAAATGCCAGAGGTCTAGTAAAACACTAAATTTAGGAATTTCACTTTCCACTTCATGGTATTTGTAAAATTTGCATTTCTTTTCGCCTTTTTATGCCCTCAGCTACATCAATGACAATTCAAATGTGCCTGAGTACCTACAACTTTGTAGTTCAAATCCATTCCTATTGTTAAATATTGAAGAAGAAGAAGAAAAAAATCTAATGTGATCTTTGTGAGGAAACACGATTCTTAAGAAATACGAGAAAAGCATGTCAAAGAAGCTTTCAAAATTTTGGTGCCAGTGTTAATGGCTTTGACCATTTCACACTTCTCAGTACTAATCTTGCTCATCCTAAAATTGCAATTCTCCCAGAAAGAAGACACAACAGGGAGGGCTTTTGGCTTTTTCTTAGTACTGTTAACTGGTTATATTGTTGCTTCTTTTACCTTGGGACCACCTGCTAAACAATCTTGGGGCCTGCAAACCACCGACCTCATGCCCTATCTAACTAACTGTGCCAGACATGGAGCTAATCTCTCTTTAGCCCCTGGCAGTACTGGATGACGTGATTTCAGGTCTACAGGAGGACACGGCCCACCCAGAGTAACCAGAGTGCAGCCTGTGTGGCGTTCATCTTACCATTTCAAACTGAGCACAATTTCTCCTTGCTTTTTGGGGGGTCTTGGGGGTGGGTAGGCAATTCTTATGTTCCTAAAACGGGAGCAGGTGCTGGAGATGTGATGATACACCAGGCAAGATGAACAGTAACCGAAAGATAAAGGTTAGCAAATAGTTACAACCAACATCCTAAACTCCACAGGCTTTAAAAGTAAACCTAGGGACATCTGTACCTTATTTGCTATCCTTAAAAAAAAAAAAAAAAAAAAAAAAGACTAGAAAAAAGAAATCCTAATGGCCAATGGAGATGAGAATCTGTTTACATATTCTTCCACCTACCAAGCCCCATGCAAATTAAATGTGTAATTACATTTAGATGGCACAGCTGCTCTGGAACTCCTTCCTCACAGAGTTTATTTGTGAGTTTCAAAGGTTTCATAAGGAAACCTTGAAAGAAAAATGTAAATATTTTGAAAAGGAGTTACAATTTGTCAGCAGTAATCCTTCCCTGGATAGGGAGAGAAAGGCAAATCCTAGTAAATCAGAGAATTGTGGCTTTCAAAAATAATAGCATTACCCTGAAATTCAATCTGCTAGTATCATTTTTCCAAGCAACCACTCTATGCATTCAATTTCTTTATCATTTATTACAGTAAGAAGCAAAATGGTCCAAAAGAGATATTCTGAACAAAGACAGAATTTGATAGAGTGCACATACATGGGGGAACAAACAACACATTGTTTATCTGGTAATCCGAGGCACGTCCTCATCTGAGAACTTTGTGTATCTGACAGCAGAGAGAGAAGAAATCATGTTTATTGAATGTTAAAATGTGTGATAAGGTGCACATGATATTTTAAAGGAATATGAGACCAGGAGCTTATGCTGCTACATAGGAAGCCTGGAAAGAATTCACAAATGATCAAGGTGGACATAGGTCTTTTGAAGACTTTTAAGCTACAAGGAAACCAGGTAATGGGCGCTGCCATAGGCCAGTTTGTTTTACTGGTGCCATGTAATCCCTTTCTGAGCACGTCAGGGATACTTCCTAGTGCTGAAAGATGGTGGTCACGTGTGCGACAACAGAATGCTAGTTAACTCGGAAATGAGGACCAGGGATCCACATTTACCACGGCCAGTGTACCCAATAATGAAACACAGCTGCATCACTCTTGGAAGATGAACAATCTCTCATGAGACAGATTTTTCCAGAGATCAGTTTAAGCTTTTAAATGACGGATGAAACCAATTGAAGGGTGGCAGGGTTACTCTCAAATAATATGGCTTAAAATACTTAAAAGGAAGCAGTGTTTTTATTCCTGACTCGTCAGTTCCACCATACCCTCCTCCATGACTATCTGGACATTTGTAAGGCAGAGCATCCACAGCCTGGCACATAGTAGGAAGAAATGAATGGTAGAAATTCTTATTTGTGTTACTATTATGATTCTTTTTCTTACTAGAATAACATGACCTAGACACATGATTCATTTTTATGCTTCCAAATAGAGATCTTAATTATAACTCTTCCCAATAGTCAACAATTTCACATTGTTTTGTATTACTCTTAAGGGCATGAATTGATTTTGAATCCTTTTCTCTAGACTTATAACTTACAAGCAGCCATCCAATTAAACTCAGAAGGAAAATTTATTATAGTTTGGGAGAGAAATTTAACAGTAGGGTGTCCCACCAGTGGGTAATGTCAGTGTTTTCTTACAGGTAAATAGTTTCATCAAAATGCTATATTGCTTTAATTCTACGATGACATAAATTTTGGTCACATTATCAGTCTACTCTCAACTTTTTTCTCTCCTGAGAAAAACACTCCATTGAATGTACGGATTAATTATAAACCACATCACAATTTTAGAAACTTTCTAAGATAATAAACTATGGGTTTTTGTTGTTGAGGAAACAGATAGTAACTTGTGAGCTCTCATCCTAATTTCCAGTTCACTCTTGTCTTAGTCTGTTCAGGCTTCTGTAACAGAATAACATACCCTGAGTGCCATAAACAACAAACATTTCTTTTCCATAGTTCTAGAGACTAGAAGTCCAAAATCAGGGTGCTGGTATTGTTGGGTTCTTGTTGGAGGCCCTCTTTCTGGTTTACAATGGTGGTCTTCTCATTTTCTCACATTGCAAAGAGAGAGAAAGGGGGCTAGCACTCTTATTTTTTTTAAAGGTCACTAATTCTACGATGGGGGCTCCACCCCCTTGACCTAATTACCTCTCCAAAGTTCCACCTCCGATTGCCATCATATTAGCACTTCAACATATGAACTAATCTGGTGAAATGCTGTGGAGCCAATGTTTGTATCCCTCCCAGCACCCCAAAACCCATGTCTTTATCACATGCAAGATACATTCATTCTATCCTCATAGCCCCAAAATCTTAAGTTGCTCTAGCGTCAGCTCCAAGCGTAAAGTTCAAAGTCTTATCTAAATGTCATCTAAATCAAATATGGGTGAGATCCCAGGTACAATTTATCTCAAGTAAAATTCCTCTCCAGCTGTGAGCCTGTGAAACCAAAGAAGTTATGTGCTCCCAAAATGCAATGATGGGCTGGCGCAGGATAGAGATCCCATTCCAAAAGAGAGAAACAGGAATTAGAAGAAAAGAGTGACAGGTTCCAAGAAAACTCTAAAACCTGGCAAGGCAAACTCCATGAGATCTTAATGTTGGAAAATAATCCTCTTGGGCTCAACGCTCTACCTTCCAGACTCACTGGGGTGGCAATGTCACCCCCACAACTTGGAAGGATGCTGCCCCTACTGCAGCTCTCTGCCCTGGTGGGGCTGGTGTCCTGACAGCTCTGACTGGCTCTACCCTCGTCACTTCTGTCGGAGCCTGTCTGACCGAGGCTATGACCCTGGTGATCTCTGGATTGCCTTCAGGGTCTCTCTGCCCTTCCATTCAGGGATAGCACACGTTCGCAGCTGTCCTTCATCAGGTCCAGTCTCCTTCCTCCTCAGTTCACACCGGCAGCTTCCTGCTGGGGTGGCTGATTAGTTCTGCGGTTCACACTCACGTTAATCTCCTCATCAAATGGTCAGCCTTCCACACTTCGGGTCTTGTCTTCTGAACAGGCCTTCTCAGTTTCTTATAATATGGACAGTTCTGGTTCCTTTTTTGCTTAACAATTTTGCCTTCAATTTGTTTCTCTCATCTTGGATTTTGCTATAAGCAGTTAGGAGGAACCAAGCCACTCCTTCAACACTTTCCTTAGAAATCTTCCCAGCTAAATATCTGATTCCATTGAATGTGACCTCTGCTTTTTCATAAGCCATTGTCTCAGTCTCCATACTTTTTTCTGGAATTGTCCATGGCTTTCATGACATAGAGCAGCCTGGAATCTCTTGCCAATCTCACTCTCTCTCCTCCTTCTTCTTTAAAAATATTTTATTGTGGTAAAATATACATGACATAAAATTTATCATTTTAACCATTCTTATGTGTACAATTCAACGGCATTAAGTACATTCATAATGTTGTGTAACCATCACTGCGATCTATTTCCAGAAATTTTTCATCCTCCCAAAATACAACTCAAGGTTTATCCATGTTGTAGCTTGTATCAGAATGTTATTCCTTTTTATGGCCGATTGAGATTCCATTGTGTGTACATACTGTCACATTTTGTTTATCCGTTCATCTGTTGAAGGACACTTGGATTTTCCCCCCTTTGGGCCTATTGTGAAGAATGATGCCATGAACACTGGTGTACAAGCATCTGAGTCCTGCTTTCAATTCGTTAGGTATATACCTAGGAGTGGAATTACTGGATCATAAGGTAATTCTATGTTCAAGTTTTTGGGGAACCACCAAACTGTTTTCCTCTCTGCTCTTTTTTTAAAAGGTCCTTTCAGTCTCCATCTTTCTTGCTCTTTGCACAGCTTTATCTTTTTCTGTCTTGCCTTCTCTCTCTTTTTTTTTTTTTACTGTTTTCTTTCCCCTCTCCTGCCCTTTCCATTCTTAAACAATCATTAGTTACAGCATCCAGTGTGTTCATCATATTCATTGAACAGATTCACATGGTGTTTTTGCTCATTAAAAGGCAGATAAATATGAGAATTCCTTAAGAAGAAAACTAAACAGCTTTTTGCAGTTGGTTTACTTTTTGTTTGTTTTGTTAATGCAGATGACTCTGAACTGATTTTATTTGACAGGTGATTTGTTCTTACCTTCTCAAGTGCTATGTACTCTAACCAGAGGCTGGCAAACTTTTCCCCTAAAAGCCATAGAGTAAATAAGCTTTGTAGGCCATACAGTCCCTGCTACATCTATTCATGTCTGCCAGTTTCACAAAAGCAGACACTAATATGACAGAAGTGGATGGCCATAGCTGTGTTGCAGTCAATTTTTATTTATCAAAACCAGGTGGGCTGGATTTGACCTTTGGGATGTAGTTGATGGACCTCTTACATTTGGGGGTAGGAAATCAGTTTTTATGCATATTTTTTTTCCAAATAAAGAAGATTAGGAAAGAAGAAGTTTTGGAAATGTTCATTCATTTATCTGTTCATTTATTCAGCAAGTGCCTAGTAGGTATCTGGCATTATTTCATTTTCCTTCTGGGGAAACAGTGGAAATCAAGACAGACAAAGCCCTTGCCATACGGATCTTACCTTCTGAGATAGGAGACAGAAAATAGAAATCCAACATATATAAATTCAAACAATAGTCAGTGCTAGAATATAGACGATGGCAATGAAAGAGTGCCTGTTGGGGGCTACCTGAGCTAGCAGTAGCCAGAGAAGATCTCTCTAGGAGGAAACATCTGAGTAAAGACCTACAAGATCTGCAGAACCCTATGGTTCTGATGGGAAAGACCAAAGCACATGCAAAGGCCCTGAGGCAGAGAAAAACAGTGAATATTCAGGAAGGCAGGTGTGGCTCCAGGACAGTGGGCTAGAGAGAGAGAGAGGTGGTGTAATCACAGAAGCCAAAGAATCCAGGTTGCATAATGTCTTGTAGATCCTGAAGTTGACGCTACCATGGCCAGACAGCACTTGTGCTGGGGACAGTATGGAGAGGAAGTTACACGTGGTTCCTGATTTGTACAGCGGTAACTGTGTGGGGAAAGACCACAGCAATCACATGCCAGGGCTGTGATCAGGGCTGGATTCACGGGCAGGCAATCTGTTCGCACACGATCCCATGTTCAGGAGGCCTCCAGGCTTAATTTAATGCTCCAGTGTTGCCATTTTTTGATTCTTAATAGTTTTCTTTAACATGGGTCCTATATTTTCATTTTTCAATGGGTGTGCAAGTTATTTAACTGATCCTAGCTTTGACAGGGGCAGAATGGAAGGCTATGGAAGCCCCAAACAAGTGTCTAAATGAATTCTTTGAAAGGTAGAAGAGGTGGTAAGGAAAGATTTCTCACCATAAGTAATGGATAATCTGTTAACTGACATGGGAAGACTGCAGAGAGGAGCAGATCCGGCCAGATGGAACAAGGAAAAGGGACGCAGATTAAGAGATAACAATTGGCAGAAGGTCAAAACCTGTTTGCAATACTGTTTTTCTTTTTTGCCTAGTTGTTTGTTACAAAAGAGTGACAATAAAGACCCATACATGATCATAGCCTAGGCTGCAATTATGTACTGGTGTCAGGTAAGCTGTTTTTTTTTTTTTTTTAGAACCCATTGGTTAATTGCTTGTTGCTTTAATTACTCACACTCTTTTAAAAGCTGTCTTTATGTGTCATAGTTGAGCCAAGAAGAAAGGAAAACTCACAGAGAAATTCTTCAAATGTGGCTGTAAACTAAGCTAATGGATTTATTTGATGATTGGCCTGGTGTTTAAATAGGGTCCTGCTCATGCTTAGAAAAATGTTTCATCAGCCAACTGACACCAAATACTCAAGGCTATGTAAAAAAAAAATCTCACATTTCCCTCTACTTGGGTAATTTCTGAATCTGCAAATCTCTCTAGTTGTCATTCAGTATTGATCACATATTGCAATTTAAACATTTATTTTAAAACCACAAGAGGGGAATAGCAAAGTCATTACATGTTTCTTAACATCTTCCTTGGCACTTAGTGAAGCAATTCAAACTCTTGAGATTCTCAGTGCAGAAAAGGGGTGGCTTTTGTGCAATAATTTGAATGACTATGCCTGGGACATCTAGACGCACAGAGCAATTTGACAGAATGGAACAATGGGACTGCACTAAAGATACTGTCTACAAATTTTAGTGTATCAAGTGGTTTTCTTCAAGAAAAATAATGAATTCCCTACTTTAAAACTGTCTCCCTAATTCTACCTGTTATATATTAATAAGAATTTAAGCACCAATGAGCAATTACATTTTTCTCCTTAAATGATTACTGAAAATTTGAAATTAAAAAAAAATTGTTTTCCATGTCCTTTTGATACTTCTTTTTGATGCAAGTATGGGGGGATTGAACCCAGGACCTTGTGCATATCAAGCACATGCTCCACCACTGAGCTATAGCCATTCCACCCCCACCCCCTGCAATATTTCTTTTTGTAACCTTGCTCACCCTATTGATCTCTGCATGAAAATATGGTTTATTGACTACTGACATGGCACAGTGTGGGTACCTGACAAATGTTCAAAGAATAAATAAGTGGAAGAGTGAATAAATAAGAAATGAGCATATATTTTAAGTCAGCCACAAGTGATAATCAATCTCAGATGCTAACGGTCTCAGTCATAACCTATAAAAAGTTTCTGGAGTTTGAATTATTTTCTTAAAATTACAATTCCTCCATAGGTTTGACTGTCTCTGTGGCCACATTGCTGAGACAGGATGATTAGAATATGAGTGGAAGGGTTATATTCTGTTTCCAGAGTTGGCGCCCAAGAACTCCCCACACTAACCCCCATGCTCCCTCCCTTGCCTTCTGCACCTGGACTGTCAAAGCATGAATGGATGTTGACAGTCAAGCACTGAAGATGGTGGAACCTGTCAGCCAGGATTCCTGAATTTATGATGCAGTGCTCCCTGCTGCAATTTTGGACTATGAAAATGAAAAATATACAGCTATTATGTTAAGACACAGATATTTCAGGAGCTTTTGTTTTGTTGTTGTCATAGCAGCCATTTTTCTTTAACACATTCCGCCCTGTCCACACCAAGCTCCCTCCCACCAAAGGGTTTTGTCCCTCCTGTAGTGATGGTGCCCTGAAATTCCCACATATCCCACCTATCAGTACAAGTGTCACGTCTTAAGGGGAAACTTTTCTTCCTTCCTGTCTAGGTCACGTCTCTTCTATATTCTCCTCAGTGTCATATGCCTCTTCCTTTGAGCAC
Source organism: Camelus bactrianus (assembly GCF_048773025.1). Classification (NCBI taxonomy): domain Eukaryota; kingdom Metazoa; phylum Chordata; class Mammalia; order Artiodactyla; family Camelidae; genus Camelus; species Camelus bactrianus. Next base: position 121,812,967 of record NC_133540.1, on the reverse strand, counting down.
TCATCCAGGGACTCTTCAATGCCACAGTGTCTCCCTCCCCAAGGTCGTCAGTGAGGCAGACTTCAAAGTGGCTTCAGGAGCTGTGGGCATCCACCAGGAAGCCAGGGCAGAAGTGCAGGTGAGTGCATGTAAAATATGCCTTAGGACACCCAGAGATAACTGAGGGAGGTGACTGCCAGTGCAGTGTAGGTGGGGAGAAATTCAAATGTTAATACAAAGCCTCATTCTGATGGTTTGGAAAGTTCATGCTACGAATGTTTGCTGAATGAAAGACTTAATGTCAGTAGAGCCATCCTCTAAGAAACGGTGAAAAGTTTTACAAAAAGCCTTAAGGTCCACATTCACTTGTGAATCCAAGCAGCTCAGAGCCACCACACTTTAATTTTAATAGTGTTTTGCTTTATGCTACTGGATCTTCAAAAGGTTCTCACTGATCAGCAGTGCAGGAAACAGAGGCATTGATATAAATGGGGACATTAGCTGCCATTCAAGAATCCAAAGGAAGAAACTAACAAGAGTTATTTTAGTTTAGATTAGATTAGTTTAGTTTAGCTTTGTTTTGTTATGCTTTACTTCTCAAGATTAATAGTTATTCGTCATCTACAAGACAAATTTCTTCACCTGGATTTCAACTGAGAACAACCAGGTTGCAATGTCTCATTAAGGGAGGAAAGGGGGTGGGGAGGGATAAATTGGGAGCTTGAGATTCATAGATACTAACTACTATATACAAAATAGATAAACAGGGTCCTACTGTATAGCACAGGGAACTATATTCAATACCTTTTAATGGCCTATAATAAAAAAGAATATGAAAAGGAGTATTTATATATATGTATAAATGAACCACTATGCTGTATACCAGAAATTAACACAACATTGAAACTGATTATACTTCAAGTTATTAAAAAAAAAAAGAATGATATGATTTTTTTTCTGCTCAGGTAAATGCTCATTATCCAGTGTGCTCAACCTTTCATATTTCTGGGAACCCTGTCTCTAAAGGACAGGGAACTGCCTCATTACCCTCCATCCAACCCCAGCACTGCTGGTTGGCTCTCACTTAGTAAGGAGTAAGCATCACTTCTGTAAGGAAACAAAGTCAGCGACTGGCTATCTGGTCATCCCCAAGCCTCCCAGCTTCCATGTATATTACTTATATTTTGTTTTCATGACCTCTTAATCTGACTCTCTTATGTCAAATACTTTGACTTGGAGGCATGGCTTTCCCAAAGAATTTCAGTATATTTAATGACTGAAGTAATATAAATACAGTATTCAAAATTCTCAATCAAGGAAACAACAGTTATCACTAGCACACATGCTATTCTAGCTTATTATCACTGTACCATGTCACTGTTTCTTCCTTGGCCTGGAGAGCACTGCATGTCTCATTTCAATAGAACAAATGTTTTCTATTCAGAACCCTCATGTAAATTTCCCCCTCTTAATTAAGGCATTCTATGTAATCTCAGTTTTAGTGCATTTTCCTATAATAAGTATTTATCCTGTTGCCTTTTCAATAGAGTAGAACCATGCCTTTAGTCATCCAGCCCAATAGAACATAATGCTTTTAATTTAAAACTGTGCTTTCCTGGAGAAAAACAAGAATTTCCAATATTCATTATACACCATGCAGATGCCCAATATTTGCAGGTCTTTCTCGCTTTTGAGGATATTTTTGGAGTTACTGCTGTGCAGGACTGGCCTCATGGGCATGCATAAGGACTCGGGCTTAGAAGATTCCTACACTTGGTTTAATGTTCTGCTCTTGTCATCATGAAATTCTTAATACTATTTGAACAGGGGGATTGTATTTTCATTTTACACCGAGCCCTATCTCTATGCAAATACTTCAAGCAAGCAAAGATACAGAAAATAGGTATAGTCTTGCCTCTATTCATTTTAATACTGAGGTGGAAATTTTGTAAAGAACAGAAATCTTGAGTATATACCTTGATGAATTTTTATATGCACATAAACACACACACTTGTAACTACCACCCATTGAAAGATAGCAAACATTTTCAACGCATCATATGACTACTGTTCACTCCTTCCTAGTTAATATCTGCATATATCAAGGGTAACCAGTTTTGTGACATATCACCAAAGATTAGTTTTGCTTGTTTTTGAACTTCATGTTAATGGAATCATACACAATGTAGTTTATTGTGCTTGTTTTTTTGTTTGTTTTTGTTTGTCTTTTGTCATTATATATATGCAATCTATTCATGGTCTAACAGTAGTGTTATTTTTTATTGCTGTAGAGTGTTCCATTTTCTGAATACCTCACAATTTATCCATTCTACTGCTGTATCTGGGTTATTTCTAATACTTCTTTATTATGAATAAAGCTGTTATGAACATCCTTTCGGATGTCTTTTAGTGGATATATGCACACTTTTCTTCTGGGTATATACTGAAGCAGAACTGCTGCTTCTTAGTGTTTACTTATGTTTCACATTAGTGAATATCAGTATTGGCTCTGAATGCCTATGGTGATAACTTTTTGTAGTGCTAGAGCCACACCTTCATCATTTAAAATTTATTTTGTTTCTAACACAACGTGTTGAATTCCTTCATATATTTTAGATCTTTTAAACCTCACAACCATTTGAGATAGAAAAACCTCTCAATTTTTACAGATATTTTTCCATATTGCAATTTAGAGAATTTACAATGAGACCAAGATCTCAGAGTTAATACACGGCATCGAATATAGTTCTGATACTAGTTTAGTTTCTATTGTTATGCAACTTATCTGAATTTATTGAATTTATGTATTAATGAGTAGTCATAGAATGGAATTCATAGGCAGGCACAGCAGAGCACCAATCCAAATGCCTGGTGCATATTAAATGCTTAATAAATATTCCATAAATACATATGGAACTGTGAGTATCCTACCAGTTAGAAACAAAAACCTATATAAGTAATCTGTAGTTTTCTGAACATTTTTCTTGAAGTTACTTATTATTTGTAGTTCTAAGAACAGTTTTGGATTCAATTAGAACCATCATCCCAGGAGCACAAATATGCTTGAGTCTCACTCACAAGTAAAGAAAACCTAACTATTAACATATTGCTTCAAATCTTAAGAGCAAGGAATTGCAACTGTAGTAACTTCATTTAGAGTCAAGATATTCTTTCAAGACATTTTTTAAAATTGAAGTACAATCAGTTACAATGTGTCAGTTTCTGGTGTACAGTATAATGTCCCAGTCATGCATATACATACATACATTCATTTTCATATTCTGTTTTATTAAAGGTTATTACAAGATATTAAATATGTTCTCTGTGCTATACAGAAGAAATTTGTTTTTATCTATTTTTATATATAGTGGCTAACATTTGCAAATCTCAAACTCCCAAATTTATCCATCCCCACCCCCTTTTTTAAAAGAAGTATTAAGAGAAGTATTAAAAATGTTATGTGAAATTCTATGGAGACCTCTATATCCTACATGTATACTATCATAAATATATATATAATATTTCAAATATATATATATCTATACATTTCAGAAAATCCAGGTAAGGATATTAAGCCCAAATTACTGCATAAAGCAGACATTTGGCATTCCAAGAATAAAATTTTCCAATCAGATAATTCTTACTTCTCAAAATAACTCCAGGTTGGTATGTTTCTTTAACTACCCCCGGAGTCCTCCTGCAAGTGGTCAACACTGTCAGAAGGAATTCACTCCTGAGGGTTTTAATCTGAAGAGCCACTGCTATCAACACTCCCTTCTGTCCACAACTGATGATGAAAACACAGAAACACAGCTTAGTCAGAAGGATACAGGCAAGCGGAAGTGAAGAGTAATATTCAGGGACATATGAAGGTTTGTTTATTTAGGGTGACCATACTGAGGACTTTTTCACAGTGCCAGGCACAATGTTTAGTACTTGACCAACATTTAAAAAATTAATCTTCACATCTATGAGATAGGTGGTATAACGTGTCCACTTCACAAGAGAGGAAGTGGAGTCAAAGAATGGTTAAGTAACTTGCCCAAGGTCGCCCAGAGAGAGAGGGACTGAAATGCAATGGGTCAGATCATTCTCATTCCAAATAAACTTTTATTATGTAACATCTCCCTATAAACTTTTATTACGTAACGTCATTTTACTAGAGGATGTGTTTTGAGGATTTACTTGAAGACTGCAGATGTCTATGTAATAGTCTCCAGTGTAAGCTTCATCAGCCCTCTGTTCAAGCAGTATCACAATACGCTTTTAAACTGAGGCACTAATGAAGTGTAAAGTGAAATCAAGTCTCTTAATTACTGCAGTACAGAGGTTGACATGCTTTGAAAACATTCAAGTTAAAAGGACAGTAAGTGAAGGATAGTAAAAGAGAAAGATAACAAAGAAGGAACTGAAAACTTGATTAAATGTCAGGGAAGAATTCAGAAATGGTACCTACAGGACTCCTAAGTGCTCACAAATTTTATTAATGATACAGTTGCCCAGTACTATGAACTGTGAGCAGCTGCTGCCTACTTATTATACTCTTTTTAAAAAGAGCAAAATGCTTTTTAATTGCGTTAAGAAATTAGGCAAATTAATCTTCTCAAATCATAAATATCTACTCTGTCATTCAGTCGATGTCACCTTCCCACTAATCTTGCCTTTTCTGAGGTCAGTAGTCCCCGCTTCATCCTAGGTCTTTCCTGTGTTGTTAAGATCTGCTTCCTCATTACCCTTCACAGCTGTAAAATAACCACCTTTATAAAATGCTTACTGTGTGGGTGAAGTATCTTGTGCATGGTCCTCGCATCTATACCCTCCACTATAATTCTGTAAGGTAGGTAAAAATTTAAGCCTCATTTCAGAGACATGATTTAGAGAGGTTCAATTTGCATGAGTTCCAAGATCGAACAAGTGTCAGGTCAGGGCCTGCTGCTCAAATCTGTCCCATTTGAACCCCGCTCTTCCCACTTGTTTATAGAGATTCTTCCATCATATCTGTTCATGCTCCTAGGACTTTAATCGATTCCTATGCATTTACTCATAAATCCTGTAACGGGCTAGGGAGGTGCCCTGCTTGCTACTTCACTAAACAGAAAACAAAGGGGTAGAATCTAAAAAAAGCCTCTGGGCCCACTCCTCACATTCGTGGACCATGACAAGAATGTCCATGGAAGCTCTTGGCAGATGGCCTGTTCTCTCTTCTCATTCCTAGCTCAATTCTGCACAGTATGCAGCCTTGAGTGCATCTGTATGGACCCTCAGGGCTGTAGGTCCAAGCTCACTCCATACCCTCCACAAACAGCACTTGGCTGTTCCTCCAGGCTAGAATTACACATACTTTTGTGCAGTCCACCATTCAGAAGATAGACTCAGGAAAGTGGCTCATGTAGGCCCTGAAAACTGAATTGGGCCACTTGGATAAGAGATTCTGAGACCCTGGGTGCTCAGAATGTGGACCAGAAGGCAGAGTGTGGGCTCCAGGTGGTTAGGTCTCCTTAGCCCTGTGTGAAGGGGCATGACTGAAAGAGATTCATAAAAACCCCTTGAAATCACAGTACCACGCATCTCCAGAAGGTGTTTATTGACTGGATGATTGGCAGGAATGAGGAGCATTGCCATTAATGGGATTATTCCAGGAATCAAAGAAAAGAGCCATAATCATCACTTTTATTTTTCTCCTTAGAGTTGCTAATTATTCACCACCTACAAGACAACTTCAGCTTACTCTACTTGGATTCCAGCTGAGAACAGCCAAGTTGTAATGCCTCATTAAGAATGTTGTGATTCCCTTCTGCCTGTGTAGACATACTTCCCCAGCTTGTGAGCCTGCGTGCTAGCCCTAGAGTTCCTGCCTCTGAGAGGCAGATTCTGCCCTGTTCACCCCCCTGCTGGCTCTCACTCTGTGGGGAGCACACACTATTTCTGCAGGGAAGCACGGTAAGTAATCATGCATCCTTCCAAGAACCTTATGTCGGATATTATATCCCACGAGTCAACCTCAAATATATTTCTTCTGAATTTCTTAAAGAATTTTTGTGTATTTCAATAACACAAGTGAGATGAAAATAACAGGAGATGAGGGATGGTGTACTGATTTAAGTGTTATAATTAGATCTCAGCTTTCTCTTTTTGGTGAGAAAAATTATCCAAAATAATTTTTGCAAGGGCAGGCTCTCCTTTTCCTGATTTTCACCCCAAATGCCCCCTAGGTAGAGGGAAATATTTTTGTCATGAATTAAGTGAGGGGGTAACTTGCTTTGTGCTCATCTTTGGGTTGGCTTCGTTTGCAGCGCTCAGTTGTTCTAATTCTCAGAATTGTCCAGGTGGTATTGGTTGAGGGAAGTCGGCAGGAAATCTTGTTGACTTTGACCATCACCACCCACTTGAGATACATGTTTACTTTACATTCTTCCACTTTTTCCATTTTTTAAAGATATCTCCATTTTTATGTACATTTTCTTAGTTTGGTCAATTGGAAGGAAAAAAGAACTGTATTGAATCTGAAGATCTAAGTTCTCTCTCATCTTTACTATTCCCCTGATGTAGGATTCCTTGGACCTCTTCATACTTTGTTTTTCTCTCTGAAACATGACAATATTATTTATTCTTCTTAAAACATAGATTTAAGGATCAACAAGTTATATCTTTCTGTAGGTTAAAAGAGCTTTGTAAATTGTAAAGTGCTTGCAGAATGGGGCTGTGGAAATAACATGGGATTAAGAGTCAGGAGACCCAGCCTTAAGCCCAGGCTCTGCTAATGGCTGGTTTTGGATTCCCCATACATAAAATAACTAGGCAATCTTAACTTTCCTTAGAGGCCTAATAATCCATTATATGAAAATGTCAAGTATTAAAAAACAATCTAAATTCAACCCTGAGTCAGGAAATGAAAACTGATCTTTTTAGATTTCAAGATTTTAAATATAATAATATATGCAAATAGAAGAAGAGATTGAAGACAGGAGATGCTTTACTTAAAATAAGCCACATTCTTAGAAAGGGCAACCTCATATGGGATCCCTAATCATTTAATTCATCTGTTCAATAAATATTTACTGATCATCTGCTAGGGACATAGTACTATTTCATATGAAATTGGGAGACGCAAAGGTAGGTAAGTCAGTGATCCTTTATCCTTCATCTCAAAGGATTTAACATTCAGTCATGAAGACAGGCTCAAGAATGACTAAAATTAGTCAGACTTTTTCACTGTTACCAAAGAGATCTAGTCTTAAAAATCTCACTGGAATGTAAGAGCAAAAGGAATATATTTACTCCAAGAAAGACTTAATTGTGGGTTGTTGGAAGTTTCAGTGAGAAGCTGGTGACCATCTACCAAGGATGCAAGAGGGAACACTACTGTGTTGGGTAACTACTATATTGAACTATGTTGCACAATCTTCTGAGTCTAATTCCATGTGTATCGTGTATGTTTCAGTGGGTGTCCATGTGACTCTTTTCTGAGGGCACATTCTAAGTTTGGGCATGAATGGTCTGTGTTGCATATATGCAGAGCATTTTATCAGTGTCTTTATATCTTTTTGTTCTTTCTACAAACATTAATACAGAAAGTCCTGAGGTAGACCCAAAGAACATGACAGAAGCTCCAGGGAGCTTCCGGTCTAGTTGGCGAAGTAAAAACGAGATAATAGTCCTTTGACTGGCGTCTGCCGAGTGCTGTACATGCATAGCCCATTTACTTCTCACAACTGCGTAAGGCAGGCCTGCGATTAGATCCACTTCCCAGATGAGGAGCCTGAGGCTGAAAAGGCTAAGCAACATCTATTAGGAATGTAGTAAGTCAGTGGTATGACTAGGACTCAAAACTACATTTGACAAATACTCATATATCACTGACCATGTGTTTCCCAAATAGTAACGCCTTTGTTTAACCTTCCTAACTACTGTGTGAGTCAACACCAGTATCATCCCCACTTTAGAGAAAAGGAAAATAAGGGACAGAGACTCAATGACTTGCCTGAGGT